>NC_091131.1:147082738-147701738 GCF_040183065.1 Periplaneta americana
ATATGTTCTCATTCACTTTGCTACCAGAATTCTGAATAGTGGTAAACGCAGAAGCTAAAAGAACTAATGAACTGACCACAATATACCAAGCACACATTAGCAACAAGTCTATTAGTGAATTCTTTAAGAAGGAAAAAATGTTTCTAGAATTTCATTAGGGTATTAGAATGATTGTCAATCTTACACAGTATACTTGTGTGTGTGTGTGCACACAAGTGAGTGCATGCACGCGCGTGTGCGAGTGTGTGCATGTGTACGTATCAGAAAAAATAAAATCTATTAAGTTTCCATACTTATATTACGATATTCTACCACAATAATTCTCAATACAAGGAGCTCTTTTCATGCAAAATAAAATCCAAGCATGTTGAGACATCTGACAATCTTGTATAGAACAGACCCATCCTATGTGCTTTGGAAATGATACAAACTTTGTGAACACTGACTCCCAAGATATACTAAAGATAATTTTACAGAAACCATTATTTAGTGTTAACTGTACATATATCACATATATCCATATACAGAATGTTTCAAAAGTGATGGTAAAAAATTTAGGGATGCAAAGTAAAAACGAAGAGAAGCAAAAAATTCCAGTAAACATGGATCCACAAATTAACTGTTTATGAGATAATGCCATTTTGTGCAGGTTGGGGCCCGCTGATTACTAAGTACTAATTCCAGCAAATGCAATGATAATTCAATTTTATTTATCAATCAAGAGACAATAAAATTCATAATTTTGGCTTCAACACCATAGAAATCTAATTAAACACACACAAAAGAAACTTTTTTGTTTGAACAACAGTAAAGTTTGTAGATAAACAAGATACAGTACAGTATGAACATGATACTGAATAATTTTACAGCAGGTATTCAAAATACTGACCATGCACTTGAATGCATCTGTCTAATTTTCTCCGCAAAGACCCAAGAATGTGCTCGAGCAGTTCTGGGCCATTCTTCATTTGCTGGAAGACATCTACAATCCGATGCTGCAATTCTTCAGGTGTGGTGATGTCTATTGTGTAAACAAGGCTTTTTGCATAACCCCACACACAAAAATCCAAAGAATTTAAATCCAGTGATCTAGATGCAGATCCTCAATTACCCATCCACTGTTTACGATATCGTCTATTTATATATCATCTCACACTTAGAAGGAAGAGTACAAAACATGAATTTTGTATTTAACCATGTCCAGGTGCTCGGTTCACTGGCAGTCCCAAGCAGCAAAAAAATGGCATTATCTCGTAAAGGGTTAATTTGCGAACCTATGTTTACTGGAACTTTTTTGCTTCTTTTCGTTTTTACTTCTCATCCTTAATTTTTTAACATTACTTCTGAAATACCCTGTATAATTCTGCAGAAATAAATCAGATCATTTAATTATAAAATTGGGGGAAAGCGAGTAAGGTAATTAAATTTCAAAATACCAGACATTGGAGCAATTTTCTCAGACAGCCAAAATATGCTTATTCCATGTTAAATGGAAAGGCAGTTGTTGCGGGAAAGAGAAATGACCATTGTCTGCTTGCGGTGTTCCCTGGAAGTAGTCCTTGAAACTGTGCATACATTGTTGCCAAATGTCACAGGCACATAATACTGAAGGGTCAAATATATAGAAATGTTGTTGTTGTTTTCTAATGCCAGGCGTTTGACAATAAAGTCATTTGACCTCTTGCACTCCAATATTTGAAAATGGCAAGTTGTAGCCGATTTAAGTGAACACCATATTTTAACGTTTTGGTGGCTACTTCATTCACACACAACCCCCAGAATGTCTGGAGGACCACACCTGCTGTGATCGACGGGTCCATTGGACCTAGCTGGGAGATCTTGTTGATCACCAGCTTTCCCTCCTTAAGCCACTGGAGGACGATTTTAGTGCCATAGCAGGTCAGCACTAGGAACAGAAAAGTAGAAAGAGGAGGAAGGAAAGTGAAATGAATCCCTAGGCCTCGAATGCTCTAAAGCCGTCGGGGTCGAAGAAAGTAAGAGTTCAGTCAGAGGACTGGATAGGAAAGGGTAAAGAGGGAATTAGGTATTGAATAGAGGAAAATTATATCAAATTCAGTCATTAACTCATCAAGCTGACCAGTGCTATTTGATGAGTAGCCCCTCCCTTTAGTTCAGCTTGTAAAATTATGCTTACTAACAGCTGCACCACGGGAAGGTAGGGATGGGACATTAGGTATTTGTCCAGGTTGGTTCTTAGGGCCTTCAATGGAAAGGATTAATGGCTCTCCCCCCTTTATCCGACAGATACCCTTTTGCAGATACTGATGTAATATAGATTTATTAATATGCAAAAGTGTTGGGAACTACAGCTTTCACGATTTTTAGGACTATACGAAGATACAGAGAAAATGACCCTACTCAAAGGTGATCAGAATAAGAAAGAGCAACATCTGTTTTAGTTCCTATAGCTACAGTTTCTCTGCAACCAGCAAACCACTGCTACTGAAGGTTGAAATCGACTTCAGCAAGTTAGAAGCCCAAAATCTGTAAGAGAACTGCCTGAAAAAATTGCAAGAAGCTGATCTCTCCAGAAGAGATGCCAAGGGTCCAAAACTCACTCAACAGAATCGTGCGAGAAAATATGACTGGACAATGCAAAAGTGAAAGCAAGCATCAATCACTGATGAGATGCGATTTGGTCTGCAATCACTAGATGGCAGAGAAAATGTGAAGAAAGAATGGGGAGAGGTATTCCCCCTTTCGTATTTTCGTGCACAACTACTTTCAGAGAAAAAATTAAAAGAACAAGAGTTCCCACCCAAAGCATAATTAAAGAAGTGAGGTCTGAAGATCTGAGGGAAAATACTCCAACCCAAAGAAACATTGCTAGAAGAAAAGTAATATCTCCCCGAACTGTCGAACACATTATCCATGAAAATCAAAGCATATGATCATCGCCTGGGAAACACATTCAAACACAAGAAAGCTGTATGAACAGCATCTCGCAGGTGACAGATGGCAATGGGTGGTGATATTAGATGAAGCATGGATCTATCTTGATGATACCAATAAACCTGGAATCATATTTTAATAGAAATGTGGACAAAAAAAAGGCCGCTCTAATTTCATACGACAATCCAAGGAAAAGTTTTCTACAGGGTTTATGGTGGTGGCTGGTTATTGCTCCCGGAGTCAGCTGAAAATTAAGAGAGTGGCCAGCAGAGCAAAGGTCAATGCAGTTTACTTCCAAGAGGAGGTGTTGAGACCAGTGTACCTTTCCATGGCTTTATGGCAGAGATCCTAGTAACATAAACATTCATATGGACAAGGCATCCAGCCATACTGTGAAATTATCGCTGCTGTTCTACTGCCAAATGGAAGCTGAAACTGGAATATTGATGATCCTTTCTGTGCCTTTGGTCTACCGAAGAGAGACCTTTCTAGTAGGAGGCCTATGGAAAGCCTGTAGAGAAGTGTGGCAAGATATTTTCCTTGCTCATATCAGGAGGAGCCTGCTTCAATGGAAACTGTGCTGTCGGGTGATAGTACACAACCGTGGTCAGCACATTGAGCACAACAGATGGTGGCGGCATGAAATTTCTTAGACTTGTTACAGGTAAGATGTGTTTATTTTTATCTGCCTCAACCCTTCGTATTTCAGTTTGGGGGGAGAGAAAAAAAAAACCTTTGTGTTATTTATTATTATTTGTTATTACGTAATTTACTTTCTGACATTCAGTTGAATAAACCCAATACACTTGTATTTAAATTATTTAGATTCCCTGCACAGTTTGCTGATAAACATGCAATGTTCTGTAAAAAAAAAAAAATGATAAAAGCACAAAAAGATAGTGACATTGACAAAAGGTGCAACTAAAACACAATTGGGGAAGTTTATTTCATGTTTTCTTTGCAAGACAAGTCAATTTGGGGATTTCAACAGAAAAAAATAAATTAAGGCGCAGCATCTAAAATTCTTAACTCTAATTACAATAATATGTTATTTAAATTGGTCACACTTCTTTATGCTTTATCTTTATCCATTATACACATACACATATGAATCACTTTTCATTAGGACTGATACTACATACATGGAAGGACCACTCCCATTCCCTACCCCGAATAGTTGCATTAAGTGTCCCTACTTCTGACTTTTGAAAGGTGGCAACCCTTGTTTGACCTGTTCCCAGGACTCTACGAACAAAAAATGTAGCATATTTGAGAAAACTATATAAATGAATAAGAGAGTGGTTTCACTGTACAGTACTTAAATTTTTATACAACACAGCACATTTAGAAAAAGAAATGTTAACCTCACCTTATGTGATGAAATTGTAGACTACACTGTTTTCCTATATATAGAAATGTTCATGTATATCTTGTAACGAAAAAAAATTACGTTTTGTTTGAAAGACAGAGTCTTTTTTCGTGCGAATTCTCCACGAAACCTGCTTTTTATTGAAAATATCATGATTATTGAAGTAATTTCATTGATTTCTACAAGTTTCGCGGATATATTCCACTTAATTTTGTACTTCCATTAAGGGAATTGCAAGTTCCATGCATAGAATTAAGTTTTTAACACATTTCGTGTATATTGTTAATACTAAAACTTTTTTGTTCCTTATTCAAATTTATTCCCAATACTTTTCGATTGCAGCGATATTTTACTACTTAATTAACTTATTATTCCCAGAACATGAATTTTACCAGCTTATTTTGTAATGGCTTTCGAAATGGGCTACGTCAGCAGTCGAAACTACAACAATTTCAATAGATTACTCGCTATCTTGTGAATGCGGGCGTGGCATGCGCAGCAGTTCATTTGGGGGATTTTGATTATTCCATTGGTCCGGTTTTTTTTTTGCCACTACAAGGCTCTTTATTAATCAGTAAATATATATAATAATCTGAATTACATACACTTGCACCCATACTCCGTTTCTCAACTGTTAATAATGATGTTCCTTGATTTACGATGGTTTGACTTACTATATTTCGACTTAAAGCATATACTGCACTGTTAATGTACTGTAAAACATATTCTATACTGTACAGTAATGTACACTCAAGAACTTGTATTTATTTGCTTCTCAATTACTGGTATTTAGTTAGCTACGGTAATTATTTACTTATCATGTCATGTTGATATTCGACTTACTATATTTTTAATTTACAACAGATTCATGAGAATGATGTAACCACATCGTAAGTCGAGATAATATATTCATTGATTAGAATTTCTTATACGATCATTTAATCATAACTGAAACTGCAAGCTAACATTCTGTAAGATTCTTAACGGCAAAACTCATTAAAATCTCCGTAAGTAATGATATTAAAGATTGATTTACTAATTATGAATTCTGTTCTACTAGAAATGCTTTGACACACACCCCAAACTGCAGTTAACTTATTGTTCTAACATGCATAGAGAAGAAATAATTAGGTATCATAGGTTACTGCCTTTAAAATTATCCCAGCCATCATTCTACCCCTCATTGTCATAGAAGTGCCTCTGCAAAGTCACATTTGAACACTACATACAAAATGTTTATACAGCCAGTGCTGACATACTGCGGAGAAATTTTAATTACCGGTACTTCACCTTTCATAAACGAAATAGAATATGTTAAAAACCAAGCTCTCAGACTCATTACTGGTGGAATCAAAACAACTCCAATAGATTCTATGAGATTCCTCACTAACATTAACAGCATCAAAATGACAATAGAAGAAAAAGCACTGATTCAATATGAAAAACTTATCAGATTACCAGGAAACAATTGGCATTCATACAGTCCTCTCTGTAGATTGAAAACTCAAAAACGTTTCATATCCATTGTTCAAGAATTAAACAGAAAATCAATATCCCGAATTTAAAAGAAAACCTACAAATTAAACCAAACCCTTTAACTTTATTAAATATAGAATATAATCTAAATTGAACAGAAGAAATACTAAAGTCAGAAGTAAACACTGAAATACTAAAACAATTGTCTTTAGAGACAATTAATATTAGGTACCCTTCACAAAACTGGCTTCATTTATACACTAACGGATCCTTGATCTCCAGAGAACAATGTGCCGGTGCAGGTGTTATGTGCTGTCTCTTCTCACTTTATAGATCTCTTGGGTATGGAACAACAAGTTTTGATGGAGAAATCATTGCAATAAGTGAATGTCTCAGGAATCTTCTATGCCACATCAATAAATTTAGGAATGCAGTTATATTGTCAGAATCCAAAGCAGCTATTCTATCAATAGTCTCTAAACACACACTTTCATCTCAAACAGCAGAAATAACTAAAATGCTCTCTCAATTAATATCACTCAATAAAAGAATTGTATTCCAATGAATACCATCCCATTGTGGAATCCTGGGAAACGAGAATGCGGATGCTTTAGCAAAGAAGGGCAGCACTGCTACTTACAGACCTGTTACTAAATCTACATATTACTCTGTGAAAAGATTTATTAAATCTACATACATCAGCAAGTTCTAAATATAAACAAACTCACTTGGGCTTACCTCAAGGTGCAGTATTAAGCACAACACTATTCAACATATATATTAACGACCTACCACAAGAGCTGGAAAAGTATGACACTAAAACAGCACTCTTTGCTGATGATTTGGTTATTTGGATGTCACATAAAACCAACGCAGTAGAGAAACTTCAAAATTCCATCCAGTCATCGTTAGGGGCACTTGAAACCTGGTGTTCAAATAATATCATGTCAGTGAACACACAAAAAACAAATTTTCAACTCTTCTCATTAAGAAAAAAACAAGTGAAAATAAATCTAAACTATAGAGATGATAAGTTACAAAGAACTGAAAATGCAAAATACTTGGGTATACATTTCGACACTAAGCTCACATGGAGAAATCACATTGAACAGATCAGCACAAAGGCAACAAATCGTTTTAAATTACTAAAAAGACTGGCAGGAACGAAATGGGGTAGCTCAAGAGTACACTCAACACAACCTACAACACATATCTTAACGTACTGTGGTGAAGCACTAATAACCTCATCAACCACAAATAAACAGATATTAGAACGCACTCAAAACCAAGCTTTACGTCTCATCACTGGTGCAATTAAAACTACTCCAATTGAAGCCATGCAAATAATCACATCTAATAAACCAGTTGTAACAGATCTTGAAACACAAGCCCTATTAACCTATGAAAAATTAAGAAGGCTTCCAAATTGGGATAAATGGAGTAAATACAAAGATTCTAAATTTACATTGAGGACCCAAAATGGATACATACAAGAGGTAGAAAAGCTTAAGCAAATTCTAGAAATACCAAGTGAAAAGGAAAACTTGATGTCTCGATATAATCCACTTAATAACTTCAAAGTAGATTGCTGCCTTGATCTTGATGAAGTCTTCAACAAAAAAGATATAAATCCAGAAATAGCAAAAGCCATTGCCCTACAAATAATTAATAGAAAATATCCACAAAAGGACTGGTTGTACATTTACACTGATGGATCTCTCATGGATCAAAATGAAGGAGCTGGAGCAGGAGCTACTTGCCAATACTTTTCTCTTTATAAAAATGTTGGCAAGTACACAACAAATTTTGATGGCGAAGTTGAAGCCATTATACATCACTTCAAAATGTATTTGTTTGGCTAAACCAGTGCAAAAACATAGTCTGACTCCAAAGCTGCAATCCAGTCCATCAGCTCAACTACATCCCCTAAAATGGAAAAAGTAAAAGAAATTCATTGCATGGTAAAACAAATTCAAATGCTAAATAAAAAAGTGGTCTTCCAATGGATCCCGGCCCACTGCGGACTGAACGGTAACAAGAAAGCAGATATGTTAGCAAAGAAAGGAACTTATATCAACTTAAAAACAAATTTCAAGTTCCCATATGAATCAATAAAACGAGTCATAAAGAGAATAAGTTACAGCGACCAGGCAAAATATCAAAATTCAAAATGGAAAGAATCATTCAAAGATCCAAAACTAATTCCTGATCTACCTCGAAAATCTGCCGTGGCCATGTTTAGATTAATTACTGGTCATGATTGCCTCAGTAAACACCTCCATCGTATTGGAGTACTGAATTCACCTAAATGCTTACTGTGCACCAGAGAAGAGGACATGGAGATGGAGCACCTGGCTAATTGTGAAATTCTTGGGACATTTGTGGACCTTCCATCAAAATATTGGAAAACAAGAAGGATGATGACTTCATTGTTAAATCCAGAGCGCACGCGCACGCGCACGCACGCACGCACGCACGCACGCACGCACGCACGCACGCACGCACGCACGCACGCACGCACGCACGCACACACACACACTCACTTAGACTTCAACAAACAAAATTTGATAACACAATCTCAAGGGAAAAAATGGAACTCTCTGCATCAAAATCCACAGTTAATTCCCGATTTACCACGAAAATCGTCTGTAGCTGCATTTAGATTGGCAACAGACCATGATTGTTTGGCCAAACACCTACATAGAATTGGAATATATCAGTCCCCTAACTGCCCATTGTGCAACTCAAACCAAGAAATGGATTCGGAACACCTCAAAATCTGTGCTTCAGTGGCTGACCATGATAATATCTTTGAAAAGTATTGGAGTGCAAGAGGTCAAATGACTTTATTGTCAAACGCCTGGCATTAGAAAACAACAACAACATTTGAAACAACTTTCACCCCTGACACTGTTTGGATATAGAAAACACAATAAACATAACCAGAGGAATCACCAATTGAGATAGGGAGATAAAAAATTCACTAACTCCAATTTTTGACAAAATTCATTCTGGGCTGGATGTGTTGTTTAGTTTGCCCCGTATGCGTGGATGGCAAGAATACACAAATTTCGACATTCATCTGCATTCTGGGGGCTGTTTTAAAACTCGTGGAAGTCAGAACTCCACTTATTCCATGGAATAAAAGAGTTTTTGCATTCCAAGCTTAACTTCCCGGTAGGTGGCAACACTATCGCTCAACCAGCTAAGTAAAGTGATACGGAATTCAGAATCTCACAGAAATCTATGAAATCCATGTAAGACTATGAAAGGCACAATATGGAGTCGATTTAACTTCCAGAAATGCAATACAGATGCATTATTCTCCAGTCAACTAAAGTACAATTCAGCACTGCCATTGAAAGAAGAAAGCTAAAGGACTTGCAAAATTTAATGCAGTTTATTTCTGAGCAAAGTAGGATGAATTACCAAACTCTGTTTGTGGACAGTAACAATCTAGAATCTAGATGCACACGAAGAACATGAGAGAGAGAGAGAGAGAGAGAGAGAGAGAGAGAGAGAGAGAGAGAGAGAGAGAGAGAGAGAGAGAGCAGAATCTGTAACACGAATCAGACTGTGTTAACATTTTAATATTTTTTGTGGTTTTATTTGTGATTTTGATGTGCTTTATGGTAATTTGTGATTTTCTGTCTCATATATTTGAAATTTAAAAAAAATGTAGCAATGTTAATCTTAATAATAAACTTCCATTTTCTCATATATTCCATTGTATCATCAGGGAATTATGATATACTTATCTTTTTACTTCACATGGCTCATATTTATTCACTTTTCTTAATTCATACACTGTGGAAATCAGAAAATCACTAATTCCAGCAATGTTTATTTCAAATTGTAGCGTAAGATAATCTAAAAAAATTAGGTTTTGAAGTATTTAAGTGATAAAAAATGTAATTTTGCACAATATTAATAGATAAATGTATAATATTGAAAGTTAGTATGACAGATGATAAGTTTTTTGTCTCTCCTGTAAAATTTGGCTTATTGGAATTAGGGAGTTTTTGATTTCTGTGTCTCAATTGTAAGGAACCTCTCTAAACCACAAACTTCAGGATGCACCAAGAACCCAAATTATTCGCGGTTGATTATAGTACTTTATGGGGTAAAAGTACAAATATGTATTAAATATGAACTCTCAATGTTCTTTCTTTGTACTACAAAATGAGAATTGTACATGGCAAAATGAACCCACCTTCTCTCGAGGTAGCAAGTAAATTCTTCTCTGAATATTCTTCACAGCAACACAGCAGCTGACATGAGAATAAAGTGCATAAGATTTGCTGATGACATGGCATTGTTAGTAGAAAAAGAAGATGATAATAAGGAATATGCTAATGGAGCTAAATGAGAGCTGAGAGCAGTATGGAATGAAGATAACGAAGACCATGGTTACTGGTAGAAAAATAAAGGTGATAAATATGCGAATTCGAAATGAGTCAGTAACAAGTAGACAGCTTCAGATACTTGGAGTGTAGGAACATGAGCTGTTACCAGGAAGTCAAAAGGAGAATAGCAATGACAAAGGAAGTTTCTAATAGAAAAAGGAGCATTTTCTACGAAACTTTGGAAGAAGAACTATGAGACCAGTGAAGAGTTTTGGGTGGAATGTGACTTTGTATGAGACAGCAGACAAAATAAGAAATGAAGCAGTGCTAGAAAGAATAGGTGAAGAAACAATAACGCTGAAACTGGACAGGAAATTAAAGAGAAATTGACTACATCACACACACGCACGCACACACGCGCACGCACGCACACACACACACGCACGCACGCACGCATGCACGCATGCACAGATATGTAATAAAAGGGTTTTAAAACACTCCACATTCATTGATTTCCAATATACACTATTCTCTGTTTGTCCATAGATCTTTCAGCACTCTCTTACAGATGGGAGCTCTCCAGCTCCTTCAGTATTGGCTTCATTTCTTTTCCCTCGTCCAATAGTCAGCTCTTATCCACCTTTCATACCATAGTCATCCCTTATCCATCTAAGAAATTCAAATGTTAAATCACTTATAACTGTAATCTCTCTGAATTCGCGAAAAGAAAATGTATTCTGTTTAAAATCATCACTCACCCTGGCAATATCTAGCCGACGCACTTTAGCACTAACATTCTCTGCCAAACTTCAAGTAAATGTTATCATCTCAGCAAGTTTCTGGGCATCAGAATGCACGATCTGAAGACTTGGCAATACTTTGGTAATGCCACGAAGTTTTGCTTCTAGGTGACACTACCACAAAAGGAGGGTCTCCAGTCCATTATTAATTTCATCCTGTAATAATTTACTTAACAGTAGA
Organism: Periplaneta americana; assembly: GCF_040183065.1. NCBI lineage: Eukaryota > Metazoa > Arthropoda > Insecta > Blattodea > Blattidae > Periplaneta > Periplaneta americana. The sequence goes on from NC_091131.1 coordinate 147,093,824, forward strand.
TTATTCTTTATCATTTCCATATTATTTCAGTTACCCTGAGTTAAGAATTTGATTAAATAAGAACAATTAATATAATTGTTCATTTAAGAGTTCCAGAAATTTACATTTTAAATTTTCATACTAGGACCCTATTGTATTACGTACAAAAACAAATAAAGTGTTAATTACGAAACAGAAAAAAAATCTATCATTTTAATTACGTGGTAATGAAACAACATGCGAATCTGCAATGCATATTCAAGAGGTACACACATAATTTAAGACAAAATATACCAGTAATTTGAATGAGCATTAATTTATTCTCCGAAATTAAACTTGATCCTTACATTTAAAGCTGTGCACATAATGCTAGGCCCTAATAGACAACAGGAACAAAACAATTACTCTGATCCTCCAGGTTTCAAGCAGAGAAACTTGTTAGCACAAAATAAACTTCATGGAAAGCAGCAGCGGCAGTGGAAAGAGAGAATGATGTGAAACTGATCAGGAAGAGGAAAAGGAATTGGTTGAGAAGAAACTGCCTTCTGAAGGATACACTGGAAGGAATGGTGAACAGGAGAAGAGTTTGGGTCAGAAGAAGATATCAGATGATAGATGACATTAAGATATATGGATCATATGCGGAGACTGAAAGGAAGGCAAAAAATAGAAAAGATTGGAGAATGTTGGGTTTGCAGTGAAAGATCTGCCCTTGGGCAGAATGCTATGAATGAATTGTTTGTTATGCAAGTCCAGTTTTTCAGGTAAAGCTTCCTGTGACGCAGACGTCAATAATTTCATCTGTTCTGGGGCCGGGTATCGATCCTGGGACCTCTGGTTGAATGTACCAGCACTCCATCAACTGATCTACCCAGGAACTCCACCCGACATCGTCTCAATTTTTCTCCTTATATCCACACAACTCGAGTCTGAAAAGATGCCAGAAACCCACATTGAGTGTACACAAACTCTGTGCAACTTAGAATTGTGGTTATCTATTAACATACCTACAGTAACGTATATAGGCCTATTATGCAAGTCTAGTTTTTCAGGTAAAGTTCCCTGTGAAGCAGACTGAATAATTTCCAGGGAAAAATTGTTCCGGGGCCGGGTATCGAATTGTTATTGCGTAGGAGTGCATCTGTTAGACGAATTCTTTCCATAGCCTAATATAAGAAAAAACTGTATTTGAGGTGGATGAGATGGAAACATAGTTCTGCCGGTGCTCATCATGGTTTGTCATAATTATTTGCCGCTTTGGCGAAGATTTCCCAAAGCTCGATTTGGTGAAACGAGCGTTGAGGGACTTCTGCCGATTTTAGCAAGACTTCTGACTTCTGTTGCAGTCAAATAATTATAAAATACGATAATTTGGTCCAGGGAGCATCCGTTTTTGGTGCAAAGATAATTCATTTGGCATGTTTCTTAATTGAAATTAACCTAAGTGGGTCGGTGTCTATTCCAAAATCAGCGGAAGTCCCTCAACGCTCGTTTAACCCATTATTTTGTTCTATTACAAAATAAAATGAATTATTGTACTAAAGAACGTTTTATAGCTAAAAGAAAAAATAAGGGCATTTCATCAACATCCTCTAGGATTCCAGAATGGATATATTTCTGTTGAAATTATTGAATTTTCCAAAAATGTAAGCTCCAAAAATAGAAATGGAATATACATCTTGATTACACAACTTTTAACACTATATCACTTCGGAATATGTATTATATGTCTTTCTCGTGTTAAATTTTACCGTACCTGGTTAACATGTTTCGGCCTGCTATTGGCCATCTTCAGAACTGATTGTTGCTGGTCTTGGCGCCTTTTTTTTTTCTCCCTGTGGGGGTGTGTTTGTGTAGTGTAATGTGGAGTCAAAGAGTATGTGTGTTCTGAAATTGAGTTGTGTGTTGAGAATTTCATTTGGATGTATTTTTGTGTGTCTGTATATTTCGTATTGTTCTAGTGTATTTAGTTTCTCTTTGACTCCACATTACACTACACCAGTAGTGTCAGAGTTGTAAGCTCCAAAACCTGTTGTGGAGCTAGATCAGAGCGTGAACTTGCTTATGTCTGTGGAAACACCGGAGCACGCAACCAGTCTAATGGAGCACTCCGCTTCGTTTAGTCTCTGTCTGACAACACTGCACTACACAAACACACCCTCACAGGAAACAAAACAAAAGGCGCCAAGACCAGCAACAAACAGTTCTGAAGATGGTCAATAGCAGGCCGAAACATGTTAACCAGATACGGTAAAATTTAACATGAGAAAGACATATAGTACATATTCCAAAGAAATGCAATGGTAATTATCAATTAGTTGTGTCATGAGTAAGGGGCGTCTCTCTCATCATTCATCACTTAATAATATCATTAAAAGAGCATTAACATCCTCAGGGGTCCCATCCATCTTAGAACCTTCCAGGATCAGCTGTTCAGATGGCAAAAGATCTGATGGTCTGACTCTAGTCCCGTGGCATGTTGGCAAATCTTTAATTTGGGATTCCACATGTGTGGATACACTGGCCCCTTCTCATCTGTCTTCAACCTCTAAGATACCAGGATCTGCAGCAGAAAGTGCTGCTATCAGTAAACATCATAATTCATAAATATAAAAATTTAGAGATAATTATATTTTTATCCCTTTTCCGGCTGAAACCTTTGGATCATGGTGTAGTAAAGCCGAAGCTCTTATCTCCACCATAGGCAGAAGTTTAGTGCAGCTTTTTGAGGATCCTGAAGCAGTCAATATCTACGTCAGCACATTGGTATCACCATTCAGCGTGGTAATGAAAACAAGTCCTCTTATTTAGATGGAATTTTCTTTCTTTAATTAATCAATTTATATCAATATACCATATTTTATTTTATTATTCTTTCATTCTGTATACAGAAAATTTATGTAATCAGTTAATTAATATGATTTATACTAGTATTAGGCAATATGTTGATTGTATATACCTCAAACTTAAGTTTCTTTTTTGTGTAACTACCAGTGAAATTTATTTTCATTTAAATAAAATTATGTATTATCAATATTAGTTTTAAAAACATAAAATTACTTAGTCACACATTAAAAGGCGTTAAAATTTTTAAAAAAGGTATATACCTTCGACAGACGGCCCGTTTCGATGTGATGTTACATCTTCATCAGTGTCTGTCGAAAGTATATACCTTTTTTAAAAATGTTAACACTTTTTAACATGTGACTTAGTAATTTTATGTTTTTAACAAAGTGTTAACGTGAACTCTAATCAATGATTAGTTTTAAAAGTAATTACTAGGGAAATAGACATTTATTAGAATTACCCAATGTCGAATTAACCTATTTGTATTATGTTATAATTTGAAAAAGTTTTCAATCCTACAGAATCTATATTTTCTATCAGTACGTTAATTAGCACGGCTGACATAATGTATTGTGATAAAAAAAAATGGTGAAATTTCAACTGTCTACTTTCACTTGTTCCAGAGAAAATGGGGATACATGCAAAGAAATGTAATTTTTTTTAAACTAAATACAAAAATGAACACGTGGGAAGAACTATATTTCCTTAACTGCACATTAAGGTTCATCTCCTAGACCTAATTTAATGTAATATTTAATCTACCTCAATTTGGTGAGGTTGCCAAAAACAAAGAATGTTAAACAGTAACATTTAAGATGGCATTAAAATGTCTTACAAAAAATTTGTTTACAACAAACTAAAATTTACAGTAGATAATATTTCACATAATGAAAATTTAGAAGTAAAATAAAAAGTACAGATAAAATAGGATGAGAAAATTCAATTTGAATTGAAATACAAGTGTTACCGTAAAATCTGCAGAGAATCCTTCAAAGCTATCATAGAAATGATATGAAAACGCTGCCAACATAGTACAGAATGAAGTTTCTGGTAGAAAATTAATAAAAGAAGAGAAAGAAGATCTCTAAGCCAAAGAGTTTTGAAGTTCATACTCTCGGAAAAATTAAAGATTTGTGACTTTTATACTGATAAAAATCGAATGTAATACATAACTGCATCATAAAATGTATGTTATATCAATTTCTTCAGAAAAGTTAAAGATATGCTTTAAATACAAAATATGGAAACAACAATATTTAAATTCCCTTGCAGCCAGTTGACTACATTTAAAATCAGGTCGAAAGTTCTCAACCCCAAGTACTATCAATTTTCTTATCCACAGTTTCTACCCACTGACGCTAGTTCCATTTTTTCATTCTCTATGGAATTCGCATTCATCACTAGATGCATAACAATGCCATCTTCAATAATGCAAATGATGTATTGGACCGCCATTATGGGTTTTGATTTCATTTAAAGCAAGCAAAGCTAGCACTTTACGGAGAGTACGTGTATTGAGGAGCTCGGTTCGATTTGCATGGGACAACTAAGATAAACTTCTTCCCACTAAGGTAAGCTTTCTAAGTTATTGTATGATTCCTGCTTGAAAACTGCAACAATAAGTAGGGAATAAAAACATTTACGTTTTGTAGCGTCAATGACGATTCTAGGATTAAATGTATATATTGGGGACTGATAATTAAGCTTCGATTGTCTAAAAACACTGCTGAACATGAAATGCAATTTCAAAATTACTGAGGACAATGAGATTTTATGGTTTTCATACACTACATTGTTTTATGACCATCTTCCTTATTAATAAATACAAACAATATAAATCGTACAATGCTACATTTCTGAATGTTTGGAATTCTGTGAATCATAAATTGTATTTAAATAGTATTTTAAATCTGGATTATACTGCAAAATGCAGGCCTACACAAAGTCACGGAAATAGGGATCAATAAGAACATGGAACATCAATAATAATAATAATTATTATTATTATTATATAATCGTAATATTACAAAATAAATATTAATAATAATTATTCATATAATTAATACTATTAATATCTAAAAATAAATATAATATTTATCAGTTCCATATTTGAATTCTCTGCGTATTTATCCATGAAAACAAATTACCAAAATAGGTTAAATGCAGAAATTTGTAGCCTTTTTAGAGAACATATTCAACCCACCCAACAGAACAATTAAGTTCTAGATTTTATATAAGTTACTTACTTATGGCTTTTAACGAACCTGGACATTCACTGTCGCCATCACATAAGCCCTTCATCGGTCCCTTTCCTGAGCAAGATTAATCTAGTCTCTACAAACATATCCCACCTCCTTCAAATCCATTTTAATATCATCCTCCCATCTACGTCTCGGCCTCCCCAAAGGTCTTTTTCTCTTCGGTCTCTATGCATTGTGAATTCGCCCATAAGTGCTACATGCCCTGCCCATCTCAAATGAATGGATTTAATGTTCCTAATTATGTCAGGTGAAAAATACAATGCCTGTAGTTCTACGTCGTGTAACTTTCTCCATTCTCCTGTAACTTCATCCTTCTTAGCTCCAAAAATTTTTTTTATATAATTACATATGTTAATTATTAAAATAAAAATATATTAACATTTGTATCGTAAGGATTATTTGTTTGTTTTTTTATTCTTTTAAAGATCTTACGAAAGTTCATAGAAGGCCTATGTACTGATTATAGTGAATGTGCACTTTAAACTAAACAGCCATTCCAGGTTCCGTACGGGACACTTTAGACAGCAACTTTGAAAATATAATTGTCTATAAAATTAATGTCTTTGGTAAAATATGTTCAGTGATACATGAATAATTTTGTTAAAGTGTGAAGGATACTCTCCCTGAAAATAGAATAGTTTATTGAACTTTATTTTCTGAGAAATACCTAAATAAAATGGGGTTCCGTACGGGACATTTTTTAGACACCTTAATAGTCAACAAGCATTTTGATGGCAAAAATCTGTGATCTTTGACCCCTTAAGTAACTGAAATTTTTTCCCTAAACTTGTAGGCACTGAAAAATTCTAGCAAAGTAGTTACTAGTTAAAAAAACATGTAACTGCTACGAAATAACCAAAAATACTTTGTTCCATATGGGACAGACATATAGTTCCGTATGGGACACTTGTGAATTAGGAGTCTTCTTTGAGAGGCTTTTTTGTTTTTTGGAGGTATAATGTAATTTTAATATACCAAATATTTATTTTTATCAATTTTACATGCATTTTATGCGACAGCAATGAGCAATTAGAGGAAATTTTGTCAAGAAACGGTCAGATTGATCTGCTGAATTTAACCATAAGAAGTTGTATGTTAATGATTATGTATTATATTGTACATTAAACTGCAAGTTTATTTCAATTTAAGAACCTTCAATTAAATTTATAATACAATATGTCAGCTCCTTTTCTAACAATATCAGAATCATTTAGATTCTTTTAATCTGAGACTTTTGACAATGCTTTCAAATGAAGAGGATTCCTCATCTAGCTTAAAATGTTTGTCATTTTTAGCCGTCTGTTTTTAAATAAAAAGTACTTTAATATCTTTGTTTTCAACTTTGCCATTATATATAGCTAGTCAGTGCTGTCATGGTAATTTTTTCCTTGACTATATGCCCTATCCCTTGTTTTTTTTCCCTGAAATATATTTTACTCTCCTCTCTTTATCTTTCCTACTGTCATTTAATGATTTTTATTGGTATTAAAGAAGAAGTAAAGAAATTGTTTTGCTTTACATTTTAATCGTACAACAAGCTTGATTTAAAGAATACACCCTGTAGCACCACCGTAGATGCACACTTGTCTTGATGAATCTCGGAGTGTGTATTTGCAGCACTTCTTGTTTTTCGACCATTATTTTATATAATTCTGGATTTCTGTGCTGCAGAGGTGGAAATTTTTGTTTATGAACATCAAACAAAATAAATTAGGAATAGCAAGAGATGATCAAAGATCTGTACATGTACAGATCTCCGCATACAAAACTTAGGCACCCATATGCTGTATGCCTCCGTACAGACAAAATTTTCTTTTCCCCATACAATTAATTAAAAAAAAAAATTGTAGGTTCTCATATGATATATGATCCCGAATGACCTCTACCATGACACCACTGTATATAGTATGATATTTATGCTTTAGTCCCTTATCACTTGTCAATTCAACTTCAGTGAACTTTCTAGGATTTAAATCTTCCAGATCCATGGGATGTTTTAGGTTGTGATGGCTTTGTTCTAGAGGAGACATATTTTCACATTCATCTGAAGACTTATATCTCTATAGCATGTGACTTCGCTGAATTTTGGAAATCGCTGCTAATTTTTTCCCATTGTTTGTTCTTGAGCTCTTCATATAGACTATGAAACAAATTCAAATGTTCTACATAAAACACCAATAATCAACAATACAGCAACCTCGAGTTCTGTTTGAAATTGTCCCATACAGAACTGTCCCGTACGGAACTGTCCTGTTCGGAACCTTATTTCCTTTAAAAATACCTTATTAAAAATCTAATTAAAATTAGTGAGGTTATGACAGCGGTACTTACTTAACTTCTATAAAATATTGTGCACCTATTTTCTTTCATTAACATGGAAAACAAACTTTTATATCTTTTCTAGTTCCGTACGGAACAAGAAAATGGCTATCTTTATACACTGTCACAATAATTGCAGGAAATAACAAAACACAAAACCACACTGTTCACCATGTGCCTAATAGGTTCTACCAATAAGAAGTAGCAAGCATAACCATCTTAAGGAAACTGATTTGGCTATATCAATAGTGAGAACATAGGGATACAAATTTACATTTCAAGAACAAGATTACTACATTGTTTTGAGACCTTAAGAAATGAGAGTAAAAATACAAATATATATATATATATATATATATATATATATATATATATATATATATATATATATATATATATATATTTGGAATCTGGCAATTTACACTATTCAGAAGCTCTCTTCGTCAAAATAAATTTTATTATCACAAATTTAATTTTTACCACTTAGGCTCATTTATCTTGGAATGGCTGTAAATTGAAAATGCATTATTGACAGTTGAAGTTCACGTGTGACTTACACGACATTGGAAACACTTAATAGACTTTGTTTGCAAAAAATATGCCAGGAAATGTAGGAATAATAATAATAATAATAATAATAATAATAATAATAATAATAATAATAATAATAATCTATGGCGCTACAGCCCGTGAAGGGTCTAGACCGACAAGCCGGCTGCTGGCCTCACGCCCACATGCCGAAACACAGGTGGACGATCAGAATTGAGGTATCGTGCGGTTAGCACGATGATCCTCCCAGCCGTTATAGCTGGTTTCCGCAACCAGATTTCACTCCTACCATAGCTCTCCAAGTGCATCACGATGCTGGGTGGGCACCGGTCCCATACACTGGTCGAAATTTCATGAGAAAATTTCTTCCCCCATGAGGACTCGAACCAGCACGCATTCCGTAACACGAGTCCTGGGCAGGATGCCTTAGACCATGACAGGGGACTGTACATATTATATTTTGAAAAATTTACATCACACATGAGATAAGGTAATTATAATATTTTTGATAGTGTGATTTACACAACAATGAAAGACAAGGAGAATGCATTCCCTACTATAATTTCACAATTTCTGCTCTTTTATTTACATGAAAATTATGAGAGGTGGATAGGATTTTCAGCAATGATGAAATGAATTGCAATGGCAAGGAAATTAAATTTTGAATATTATTTTACCGCTTATTCCTCAAAATATGTTGTGACTTACACGACAGGTATATTGTGACTTACATGACTTGCCAAGGTACTTACAAACCTAATATTCTCAACCTTCTGTATGTTTCTGTGTCCATATAGGGTGATTGCACCAATGAATGACCGGAACCAGTAAATGACCATCTTGTAAAAAATCTATTTAAATTAGGAGTCAGGGCTGTAAAAACCAGTCTTAAACTGCGAATTACAGAAGATGAACTATGTTTTGAAATATTCTCTCTCAGTGGTCACTCAGAATCACGTAAATGTGTATAAAATATGGCAGTTTTCTTCAGGTGTGCATCAAATGTGCAATCCTTCCTGCACTCCTAATAAGGTAAGACTAATGACAACGATCCATATAGCAGCCTTTTAATGCAATTATTTGTTATTTTTCGTAGATATTAAGCAAGGATTTAATTATATAGCTATTTAAATAATGATTTCAGTAAAAAAGTTAATTCTAACAATAAAGTTGCATAAATAACGTGGGTGGTCATTCACTGGATCTGAATAATGGGTCTTCCCCAATGAATGACTACTTTGGTCATTTACTGGTGATATCGTCATATGCGTTATCTTGATTTCTGAGCACGAAATTCAAAATCTGTGGCTGTTGTTTCATATGTATGTGCTAGTGAATGACCGAAAAACAAACTTGTACCAGTAAATGACCATGGTCCAAAGTTGAGTGGTCATTCACTGGAGGCTAGAGACATTTACTGGTTTATATTCAAATGAGTTTAAATTAACAATTGAAATCCTTTAAATTTATTTTTCTGCAAATCAACCCAAAGTGGCGCATGAAGGAAATAAAAAGAATAAAACATACGGATGTTTTCAATATAGCGAAGGAGATCTCTGTGCAGCTGTAGAAGCAATACATAGAAATCAAATGAGTACAAATACAGATAGCAAAGAATATAACAATTCCAAAAGCTACTTTAATAAATAAATTACATGGAAAAGTAGCATTGGAGCAAAAATGGGTTCCACAGATACATTAACGAAAGACGAGGAAGGCCCTTTCGAAAATTGGATTATTGCTAAAGCCAAATTGGGGTTTCCCATGCATCGCGACGAAGTTAAAGATTCAGTTAAGAAGGTTATGAAAGACATTAAACGAAATAACCCATTTAATGGTGGTCGCCCAGGGCAAAACTGGCTGGATTTTTTTCTAAAAACACATCCTTTTGTGACAATAAAGAATACAGAGACATACTTTTGTGACAATAAAGAATACAGAGACATACTTTTGTGACAATAAAGAATACGGAAGTTATATTCAGAGCTCTGGATAACAGCCAGAGCAATCCTCTGGTTCCAAATAATCATAGATTTGTAAATATTCAGAGAAATATTGCAATAGTAGAAGATACTCACGTCAATATTTTGGTTCCTAATAATAGTGAATCTGTAGATTCTCATAGAAATGCTGCAATGAATTTTGAAGAATGTTATGATGGAAAAAGTGTGGAGAATGGATGTGTTGAAACTAATAGGATTACTGGAAATGGAATTCAGAGTATTATATCAAGTGATGACTTCGACAAAGTAGTATTATTAATGAAATATTTGGTGCAGAACCATCTGAGATTGGAAGTATTGAAAGTAATACGAGATTGGAAATGGGAACCAAAGTATTAGTCCAAGCAATGATGTTGATGGAAGTTGTATTAATGAACTAAATGCTACAGGACCATCAAATAATGTGACATCAGAAACTGTCTGAAAAAGTAATTTGCATTGGCCAAAAGTAGAAGAAAATAATAATGAAATAATATAAAAAGAACCCCTCGTGATGTTCCATTTGCTATAACTTCTAAAGAATGGAAAGAGTATCATGATAAAAGAAAAATAAAAGAGAAGTAAAACGTGAAGAAACAACGTAAAGAAGATATGCAGGCAAAGGAAAAAAAAAAGAAACTACAAAGAAGAGGACTCTGAGACAAACAAAAAAGAAAAAACTATCTGAGAGCGAAACAGAAATTGACTCAGATGTAATGTTACTTGTATCTGACACTGATTCATGAAACATTGACTTTTTGAAAGTAATATATGAGCCTAGTTCTTAAACTAGTGCTAACACTACATTAGAAGAAGTTATCTATCGCAAAATCTAGTACGTTATTGTGAAATATAAAGGAACGTATTTTTCAGGGGTAGTGATGAAAACGGATAAAACAGAATCAGAAGTGAAAGTTGTGGAAAGATGTGGACTGGATACTTGGAAATTGCAAAATGAAATTGACCAAATATAATAGAAACATCGTAACATTGTCATAAAAATTACAATGCTTACATTAGCATAAGAATATATATTATTTATTCAGTGCTTGAAATAAATTTCTAAATTAAAACTAGGAGTAATTGAATAGTTTAATTTTGATATAGATAGCCTATCAAAAGCAATTATTTGCATACATTTTACTACGTTATTCTTACAATGTAGCCTCTTGCGAGTAATTATAAAACAAATTTGTACCGGTAATGGAAAATCAAACCGGTAAAAAGGCCTAGTTATACATTTGTATGAAATATTCTTGAACATTAAACAATTTCTCAAGAAATTTATATTTTTAATCCAGTTCTTAAATGTAATATTATTGGACCCAAAACCATAATAGTAAAGATATAATATATAGCACATAAGATATATCACTGCATAGAGCCCCAAAACACAGTCTGTTCCAATTATTCATCATTTGTCATTTGAGGTCATTCACTAGTGCTCATCTGGTCAACTACTAGAACAATATGGTCATTCACTAGTGATTTTTAAATCATAAAAATATGATGCCATAAATTTATCCAATATGAGAGAAAAATTAAAGTTCACTCATTAAATGAGTAGTGCGATTCTTCAGGAATCAGCGAAGCCTATTACTTATGTCGAATGGCTATTTTTATAAGTGGTTATATTCAAATATTCTTATCAAGGTGCTTAATTGGTCATTCACTGGTACAACTACCCTACAAAGAATAAAGGAAATGAAGAGAATACAATCACATCTTTGTGCAACATAACAAGCTAATATAAAGCATAACTCCATACTATATAGCGGAAACTAATGACTTTTGATGCCAAATAAAGTGTAACTCCATGCAATATAACACAACTTATGACTTTTCTTGCAATATTTACATATCACCTAGCCTAAAATTATATTCTTGAAATCAAAATTGAAAGAATTTTAAAGCCTGTAATCAAAACTTGGCTGTGGTAGTACTGCTATATTTTTTTTTCTCTTCAACTATACTCATCATCGTTCACTGGCCAATGAAATTTAGAAGTTTCTGCATCATATCTTAAGAATTTAACTTGAATTTTTTTTTTTTTTTTTTCGTTTTCAAATTTATTCACCACATTTCCTGCAAAGTGTTTCACAGTTTTCTTTCCAGAGAATGGTACCAAAATCCAGCCCCCTATGTTCACTCATTTCTTAAAATCTCCTGGTGTTATTGAAATGCTAATACCGGTACTATCATTGCTGCGCTTACTGGTACATTCAGCTGCTGGACAGAAAACATCTTCTTTAAAATCAAATAACCTTTTTGGCACTTCGTATGCAATAACAGAATATTCAATTCTGCATTTTGATACAGAGTGAAAGTAATGATAATTTCTAGTATCAGACATAGTGCAGATTTCTTTCCCGGTGTGATTTCACTTTCTTAGTTTTTCTGATCTGTTTGAATTGATATCACTTGCATTGCACTATCTTTGGGCATAACTGCTGTGCACATTCAGCAAATTACTCAGCAGTTTCAGGATCAATTGTTCTAGCATGGCACGGGTAGCTTCTTGTATCAGTCGTTTTACCCTATCACCTAACCCATCTATTGGTCCCTTTCCATGGGCAGTAGCTGAAAAGTTCTAAGTAACTTCCTCTGGCTGTAAAGTTATCCAGGACAGAGAATACCTCTGTTTGAAATGTTGGGCTGTGCCATCAGATTGATACTGTGTATGTGAAAACAAAATGTTTGGATGCTTTGTCTTTAAATGATCAACCAGCAAAGTATTGAAGTGGGCTATTGCAAACTTATCATGCTGCATTTAATCAGACACTATAACATAGGATTCATGTTCTAATTGTTCAGTTTCTGAAGCAAAATATATAATAGCAGCATACAAAGTACAACTATGTGACACCCAATGAGCAGACTGTATCACATCTTGGTATTGAAAGCAATAACTTTCACTGAAGTCATTTGAATAATTATTGTATTGGGCACAATATTTTTCTTCAGGTTTTGAAAATAAGAAGATTGTTTTGAGTTAATAAATTTGCATGTTTAAGGAATTGTGGCAGCTTACCTCTCACTGCGTCCAGTATCTCTGTAACAGACCCACATATTCTTTTTCTGGATGTGTCCTCCTCCGTCTTTCACCCATTGTTTGGAGATTCTTTCATCATCTCTGATATCTTGTGAAAATACATTAAGAATGTATCTAGCAGTGCCACAGACATCATGCACTTCACTTTGTTCTCATCGCATACCAACATTTTGTACAAAATCTGATATGCTCTTAGACATTTCTGATAATGATGCAAGTAGCAGTGTCATGTTCTCATGATAAATACAGAGGCATAAAAATGTTCAGGAGTGTGTTGTGGACGAAGTTCACCAAATCTTGCCAATTCAATTTTAAATTCTGGGTAATTGTTTTGAGACTGTTTGTAGTTTCACTCACACCAAAGAACAGGAACCACTTTTGTACCTTCTCTTTTTCACCTTCTGAACAAATGATTACATAATCCTTGGTCCCAGGCATTTGATAGGACATGCTGTCACTGTTATAGAAAGCTCACAGGTACCTCGAATAACGTCTAAATTGACAAGAACTCATATCTCTTCTTTGGTGCTCCTGTTATCGAAGTGGTCTCAAAGTCGACAGAAATTGAAATACATTGAATCCCATAACTGCTTGTATCCCACTTGGTCTGATCACTTGTTTGGATCACATAATCCTGTAGCTCATCGTGGATTCATTTTGCCTTGATATCACCTCCATTCCACCAATTTAGCTGATGCTGAGTGACCTCGTTAAATAATAGACTTACTAGTTGCCAAAAAGAAAAAAAAGTGTATACCGGTACATTTTATCTTTCACATTCGAATGTGGAAAGCTGCATAGTGTGTATTGCATTTTCGGCACTGTCTCCGAGATTGTGAAAAGAAAAAATATAATCATCATAATCTATCAGCCGGAGTGTAATCAAACTCACATCCCCAGCACACGAGTCCCTTTCCCTAATCCATCTGCACTTGGTATCACTAGCTGTGTTAAATTAAATTCCAAGCATTCCAAAAATTTTAGGCGACCATTACAAGTCTTTCAGAACTTTCGAAACAATTCCAGGAATTTACATGTATTTCACTGACTCAATTACCTATCGAAGTTTCTTGCAGTATTATAGGTTTACAGAGACATCTACCTGCACCAGAGAAAATTTTCAGAGAGTGAACTCTATATGTTTCATAGAATCCACTCATTCAGCAATAAGACTAATTTAATTGCGTCAATCTACATCATGGGACACCCAACTTTAGTTTTGTTCTAAAGTGAGCCAAATTACGGCATTTATAGCCCTTAAAACTTCTCCATCGTCGAATAAAATTTTACTATCTACTATTCCACATTTCTGAAATGTTTCAGGAACAACAGGAGTCCATGGAGTGAGAAGGGACCCAGCCGAACATCTGGCTACACCAGGATACCAGACAATGGAATGGGATACCTAACGGAATTAATGATGGTGAACAAAGAGTTTCGCCAACAAGGTAAGACCTTGAGGCTTTCATCTTCTTTATTAGATCAAATAATTGAATTATCATGAACTATTACTCCAGCAGTATTCCTCGTCTGCAATTCAGTAGCAGGAAGCTGGGGATTTAAGATTATTTACTTCTAGAAATATAAGGCTTTTGCTTTGAGAACTATTATTATAGTATTTTTATAATGTCTGGAATGGGGAATTCTCCTTAATTCTTGAAATTAGTTTTTACAGATTTTCTGATAGCTTGCATGTTAGAATGTGTGGAAATATTTCGATTTTAACGACGATAAAACAGTATGTTTTTCCATATAGGGTTTTGTGTCTTTTGGGGTTTAGGCAACACCAGTTGTTACAAACCGCATACAAAAATATCAACCACAGATCTACGAATATGTACAGTTGGGACGGTCGTTCTGTGCCGGTGTGCTTGGTTACTTGAGCAACAGAGTGACTTTATAGAAACACGTGACTTACCGCCTCGGCTGGGATCTGCAGCGTGTAGTGACATCATCATGCGCAGTTGGTTCCAGGATGTGCGATGAACGGCGCATTCCACTCACAGTTGTCCAGTATCACTTATCACATCACGTGTTATCATAATAAATACAAACTGATTATAAACATAACATGATATCCATGGTTCAATTATATAGCAATGAAGAGAAACAGACGCAATCAATATATCTAATCATCAGACAAACTTTCGATACCAGATATATCACCACCATTGTCGTCGTGATTTTCGTTATGATCATCATCTTCATCGTCGTCGCTTTCACTACTGCTGTCTCAGCCCGTAATTATGAAGCTTTCAATTACATTTTCCATAATTCCTTCCTGTTCAATATATTCATCTTCGATTTTTTCAACATGTTCACATACTTTTTCCCATTTTTCTACACTGATGTCATCAACCCGTTGTTGGCACAATTTCATCACTTGCTCTAATTTAAAAGTTGTGTTTTGACCGGCTACCCACTGCTTGATATCTGCCCAAATCAATTCCAATGGATTTAGCTCAGGTGAATACGGCAGCAATCTGAGTACACAATGTCCATTCATAGCTAAGAGATTGTCAATCACGTAAGTTTTATGAAGTGGCTTATGTGTTTTAATGAGCCCGTAAAGCTCCACTTTCAGCAAATTTTCCTGAAACTGCACATTGTTTCTTCTAAGCCAGTCCTGCATATCACTTTTCTTTGAATTACTTGAGGGAGCTTTATGCAACTGCACGTTATGGTAAGGTGCGTTATCTATTATAAAAACAGATCTAGGGGGCAAATTCGGAATCAACTTTTCCGTTATCCACTTCTGGTAATTGTTGGCATTCATTTCATGATGGTAGTCTCCAGTTTTCCTGTTCGATTTAAACATCAGAAATGCGCCAGGTACAAAACCCGCTCGGCCCCCTGCATGAACAATAATAAGCCTAGGTCCTTTCGAAATAGGCGCCAGTAAACCTGAGGTTTTGTCATCACTCCAATTTTTTGGTCTTGTATGCGTGCTATGAATATACGTTTCATCCTCGTATATTAGAGGCCTACCTTCTTCTCTGTATTTCTTTATTGCGCGTAAATATGATACGCGCTGTTCTCGAATATCATGCCTTTCCTGTAATACCGCTTTATTATTTCTTGTCTTCTTCCATTTAAACCCCATATCACGTAAAATGATCTTTAAACTTGTACTACTGCCAAAGTTTATGGCATCTTTTAGTTTAGGTAGCAGTTTACTGACAGTGGGCACTGTTTTGTCATTTATATAAAAATTATAAATTGTCTGTCGTATAACTCTTTTATCAAAATCATCAACATCTGTGATGCATTTCGGTACACGATGAACTTTACCGGGCGTTCCAAAAAGAGGTCCCTTCTTCCTCACACTGTTTCCCTTCTTTAATTATCTTTCTTATTGTTCTTTCGGGCACTTTAGTTGCTGCACTCACTCGTTCTTGCACCTTTTTCAGCGGTATTAAAAAGTCTCCAGAAGCTGCTTCACTCTTCATGAAAGAATGTATATTGTTTACAACTTCCCGAGTTTGGCTATGCAGTGTTTTTGCGCCAAGTTTAGACTGAATAGGAGGCATTTTAGTCTACACAAACACACACAACTGCAATTTGCCACGATAATAAATAAACAATATGAATATGAACTAACTAAACTAACAAACAGCAATTATCACGCACGTGGCAGGACGACGTTACACAGCCAAGGCTTTCTGCGAGACTGGCCACTTGCCATATTCTGCGCATGCGCGAGAGTGTAGGCTCACTGGCTAGCTACCACATGATTCTCACCGGCACAGAACGAACATCCCAACTGTACAGATACGGAAACAAACATTGGAGCTTCCTTACTGTCTAAGTTTCGCTTGCAACACAGTGAGCATATGCAGTTAACAAGAGCCCCTGTATATGTGCTACTTGTGAACAGTCCGTACGAAACTGTTGCCTACATACAGGGGGACGCCCATCAAGACTCACTCCATGAAAGAATTTCGAGAAGACTAAGTATTCAGTACATACGAGAATGCGTAGCGTTTCTTTTTTATTACGATTTTGTTGAGACGGACTGTTCCCTCTTTGTAGCACTTGTTCAGTCTGCTTATGATTTTCGTGTAACTTTAATGCATCAGTCCCAGAAATCAAAAGTGCTGTAATGCTTTTCTGGTATTCACAACAAATACAGAAAGGCGAGAGTAAGATTATTGCAGTATTCATATTAAATAGTGTAATGTACAGAAATTTACAATATGAGTAATAATAATACTAACACTGGGCAATTCTGCAAAGCATGGCCTACGGAAAGTGTTGTCTGAGCAGTAGTTGTGTGTTGTGCTGACCATTATGGAGACTTGCAATGTGCAAGCCTACCTTCTTTAGTGTCAGTCGGAAGATAACCTTCACAGGTGTGGACATGTGATGAATAGAGCTCAGAAGTTGATGAAATATCATATTTTTTCTGAGGCATCACAGACAATCCAGGATACAATAGAAACTCGTTTCACTTCAGCACAAACCAATATAGCTTACTATTATTTTGCGTTTATTTGGATTTTTTTGGTCTTGTATTCTTTACTGGTCATTTTTAGGAAATGTTCTACTTTTTGTTGCATTATTCCCTTTTTCTTCTTTTGAACGGAATTTTTTTCCGGAGTAATCAGTGTCTACATTCCACAGTCTACTGCGTCATGCAGGAATTTGCCTTACAGTTGCATGAACCTTAACTCCTGATTACGTGTATGACGTGATTGCCTCATTCAACAGAACAGTAGAAATACTGCAGTCGCAGTGCTCGCAGTCAGCATATTGTATCTGACAGGTGAAAACCATATTGATAGAGAAAGTGCTGCTTGTAGGGTATAGCAGTTTCTCAAGGTTTGCTGGCTGATCCTCAAATTAAGGGATATCAATGGTAACTTTTCAATTTTGGCAACAATAATAACATGGCTAAAGAAAAGAGATGAGAGCATTCTTTCAGCTGTCAAAAAAATTAAAGGCTTCGAAGAACATTTCCAACAGTTAGTAGGAAAAATTGCACAAGAAGTTAGAGAGAAAATGAAAAAAGAATTGGAAAACAACATTGGGTGCCAGTCAATGTCTAAGTCAAGAAGGTTCTGCAAGGTGAAAACACTGACTTCAGAGTTTTTGATGGAGTTTTCTTCCAGTGGACTTTGGTCACTTGAAGTATGTGCTATGATGTCAATTGAAGCAGAGAGGAGTTTTTCTTGTGATCTTTATGTCATCAACTTACGAGCCCTAATTATAAATAATCGTAAAAAATACATCCTTCACCACAATGCACTGATTTGTAAGTCAATTAAATAAACATTTATGATTTATACACGCTTGGCCACTAAGTACGGGTGGATTTCAAAATGTTCAATAAGATCATAGTAACGAAGTAAAATGTTTGAGGAAAGCAAACTTCAAAGTGTGCAATTTAGCTATGTTGTTCAATGTTATGTTGAGTTTGCATTGCTTGACAGGTTCGTGGATACCAGGAGCCTGATAGACATCCGGACGGTTCTAGAGAGGGAGAGCACCATCTACAGCTGTACAATCATAGATGCAGACGATGCAGGTAATATTCCAAATAATGGTGAAGAGTTACGCATGGAATTAGTTAAACAGAAATACTGGTACTCTCTTGCACATTTTATAAATAAATTCAGATGAAAATAAAGTGCATGAAAAGAAGAAAATCTGAGCAATTTCTGTATTTAAATTCATGATTTAAAACAATATAAAAATAAGGTTTAAGCTGCTTGTGTACGACAAAATTTTTCTTCCAATTCAATATGTTACAAGAAAACTTCTTTAAAGTTTGATCAATATTGAACAAAATATTTTTCGAAACTATTTCAAATTGCTAGCGATTTGACAAGATTTTAAAACATGTGCTTCAAGTTCATTGTAACCTAGGCAAAGCCAACCTACCGAATATTACATTACTAATATATAAATTATTTGGCAAATACATGCCCATACAAAATATCAATATTACATACTTAATAACTGCACAGTACACTACAACTAAGATTATTACGATTGCATATTGTTTTAAAACAAAACATTTTCACTTCTATTAGTATTCGCCTATGTTGTAGATTTAGAATTATCTTCATTAAAAAAAATACATAATTAGTACTTAATACGCATTATGTTTCTTCCAGTTATTGTAGTATGCCACAGAAGTCAATGGTTTTCAGTTTCAGAAGCATGGCCGTTCATCTCAGTACCTCAGATGTTGTCTGTCATGTGGATGAGAGCAAGTTCGAGTCTCATGCGAGTAATTTTTTTCTTGACCAACGTGGAATATTAAAATTTTATACTGCCCAGTTTGTATTGGTTACTATTAGGCTTGACCTTACATAAAGTTAGCAGTAGAGAATTCAGTTCCATCTTTTAACCCCTGTCGAATATATTATATATGTACTTTTTTTCCGGTAAAAGGCCACAGATTACATAGAAGGAGCTATTACATATGTGACGAGGACAAAGTGATTTTTGTAAAAGATAGAGCAAGTTCTTGGCCACATATGAGGAAAAGAGGTAGTGATGACATTGTGTAATTGTAAGCAATGGTAATGACACTTTATATAGAGTGTTTCAAATAAATGGTATGCAAGTAATCACAGTGTTAGGGAAATTTTAGCTAAAAACAGTTAATGGTTGAATTGTACTGTAACTTTCCTGAAAAATATGTTAAATGCAATCAGATCTTGTGAATCACCAGTATCTTGTCCTGAAAATTGACACTTGGTCCAGCAGAGGAGCGTCCTAGGGAATAGTTTCAGGAGAGCAACAAGAAACCTAAGAGACGAAAGTGGAAACATCATTAGCAAGTACGAATAGACGCAAACTAACTTCTGCTGGTCAGATTAGTTTACAATAGGAATAACGTTAAAATTATGTTTAGAGAACAATTTTTCATAACTGTCTTTTTTTTTTTTCACTTTTTTTAAGAAGAAAACAATCTTCTAAGTAATGGTTCTCTTTTTTTTTTTCTATGTAAAGCCTAATAATAACTAATAGGATATGGGCAGTAATTATTTCACTTTTTCTTAAACAAACTGAAACATCGGTCCCATGACCCAGTAAAACTCCACTTTCGAGTTATTCAGGAAATAATAATCTCTCCGAGAAAGAGACGGAACAGTTCACATAATTTTACCTAATTAGCATGTAGTGTTTCGGTTTTGCATAACTTCCAATGTTTAGTTATTATAGTGTAACTGTAGCCTAAGAGACAGGAAAATTTGTCAACAATGCATCAATTGCTTCTTGTAACTTTCCAATATACACTGTGTCCCTAAACTAAAGGTGGGGTTACCAAGTTTCCTAGGTGTACTAAAAACAGAAGACAGGGGAATAACTCTAGGACACTAGTAAGTAGCTTAAAATCATGCCATAATATTGCAGGAAGTCATGACCAACTATAAAAAAAAAATTCTCTTAGTCATCCTTTTGTACTTCAGTACAATAAATTGTTACGATGAAATTATATAGAAATAGACAACATTTCCGTACAAAACTACTGCAGTTAATTTACCATGAGTTTTTGGTGTAAGAATATTTTCTTTGCTGATATCAAATTACATTGGTCAACACCCATTTTGCGCCAGACATAAAACTAACAAATTCTTACTAATTTCGACCTCTCAAATTAAAAAATAACACACAAAATGTTCCATCAGTTCGGGTTTTCTAGATGACAATATAATTCATTTTATATGCATTCTATTTAAAAAAAATCACCGTATTCCGTCTGTACCTACTTTGTTTTAGAAATGTGACGACCCATTATGTGAAAACATATTAGAAGCACTTGTAGAAACGGAAATTATTTTATTGTCCTTTTACGAGACTATTTGATGTGATACAGGTTCACAGTATGAATTCGCTTGTGTTTACCTGATTTTACTTGAGATGTGCATTTCTTTCACTGTGAGCTTTAATGACATTACTATAATTTATATTTTGCAATAGACCACCTTGTCAAAATGACTTCTAAAAGTGGAAATTGTTTTATTGCTCTTTTTGGTTCCATTTGGAGGGGGAGAATCAGACTTGCAATATGAAATAGCTTCAGTTTACCAGGAGATTTCCGTGGTGTTAGTATTCTGTGCAAGACGTGTATTTCTTTAAAGTGTGCTTTAATGATAATATTCAAATTACGAATGGTTTACATGTGCCGATTTGAAGGTTCTAATATTGCTTCTTAGAATTCAATTAGGTTACACAAAATTTTGCTGCTTTCTGTGCAAATGGGACAGTTGCGCTCGAGATAAACATTATAAAATAAAACAACAATCACTAGAGCCAGGGAAGAAAAATATTATACATCAACCCCTTGTACTTCAAAGTAAAATAATTTTACCCCCTTCACACATTAAGTTAGGGTTAATAAAGGATTTTTTTTTTATTTTAATGGGTTATTTTACGACGCTGTATGAACATCTCAGGTTATTTAGCGTCTGAATGAAATTAAGGTGATTATGCCGGTGAAATGAGTCTGGGATCCAGCACCGAAAGTTACCCAGCATTTGCTCGTATAAGGTTGAGGGAAAACCCCGGAAAAAACCTCAACCAGGTAACTTGCCCTGACCGGGATTTGAACTCGGGCCACCTGGTTTCACGGCCAGACGCACTGACCGTTACTCCACTTAATAAAGGATGTTGTTAAAGGGATGAATTATAAAATTAAGCATTTAAATATATCCAGGAAAAATTTCCTGCTATTAGTGACTCGAAAGTAAAAGAGGGAGTTTTCAACGGACCACAAATTAGAGAAATAATGAGGGACAATCACACCGAATCTTTGTTGGAAGGAAAAGAGAGAGCCACCTGGATTGCATTCAAGGAGGTTGTATGAAATTTTCTGGGTAACCGTAGAAGTGAGAACTATAAAGAACTAGTGCAAAATTTACTGTTGGCTTATAAAACTATGGGTTGTAACATGTGCCTGAAAATTCACTTCCTTCACTTCCATCTTGACTTTTCCCCCCAAGAATTGTGACGATTTCAGTGATGAGCAAGGTGAGCACTTTCATCAAGAAATGTCAACTATGGAAAAAAGATACCAAGGACAGTGGAGTACCAATATGCTAGTAGACTATTGTTGAACTTTATCTCGTGATGTACCTGATTCCCAGTATGAAAGAAAATGCAGAAAAAGAAAACTGTAATCTTCTGAACAGTAAATATTTGACCTTAGTGTCATTATATAAAGCAGTATTTTGAATAGATATAATTCGAAAATTTCTCAAAAACCGTAACTAACAACTGATTATTATTGTCATATTCGTATTCCGGAGCCTCAAATTATATATAAAACATGCATCATATGCACAGCACAAAAAAAAAAAGTTAAAATTTGTTGTTGTTGTTTTCTAATGCCAGGCGTTTGACAATAAAGTCATTTGACCTCTTGCACTCCAATATTTTTCAAAGATATTATCATGACCAGCCACTGAAGCACAGATTTTGAGGTGTTCCGAATCCATTTCTTGAGTTAAAATTTGTTACGCAGTGTTATATTAAGGTGTAAGGAAAGGCATGTAATGACATTAAAACAAATTAACAATAAAATCACATGCCACTCCTTTTTTCCCCCCTCTACTGATCAGTGCTTGTTTTTTCTCCAGCTCAACTCGGAATGGTCACTAATGCTAGAACAGTTTGGTTATTTGTATTCTAGAGCCTAGCCATGACATGCAGCAATCGAGCAAAAGCAATAATACCCATTCCATCTTAATGATTGTATATAAAATGGATGTTCAAACAAAAGTGCAATGTGCGTTGTGGATGGCAACAAATAACCACTTCACAAAACTAGCATTCGTTGTTGGGATAGACAGCTGAAAGAGACGTAAATTTTACTAGACAAAAGTATTTAGATTTTAATTTTTTGCATTTTATTCTAAATTACCACATGGTCCCAATACTGGACACTACCAGTGTTTCCAGTACCAAACAGAAAAATAATTATTGTGGCACATACAATAATGCCATCATTTGCTTTCAGTGACTTCTAACAGGATGACAGCATCTAAAAAGGGAAAATAACTGTCAACAGAGAGTACTGGCAGGGAGTGAAGCAGCAGATCACTTCTCTGTGCCAAGAAGCACTTTGGGAGACCGTGTTTGGGGTTTGTGCCCTTAAGAGGGGAGAATGAATTACAATAAATCCTTTAAAGAACATTCGACAATGAATTGGAAAATAAATTGTAAAATATCTTAAACATCTGGACAATTGTTTCCTATCCTGAACAAAATCGAATTTCTTACTCTAGTCTACGATCTTGCTGAGCACTTGAAATTGCCACAGCAATTCAACAGAACAAAGCAGATAGTGGGAAACAAGTTTTATCATGGATTTATCAAGCAGTATTCCGAATTTTCTTTGTGTTGTGCTCAATTAACAAGCCTGCAGAGAGCTCCAGGCTTTAACGGGAACAAGTGAATGCTTTTTTTGCCGAACTAGAGGAACTAATAGGAAAATATTCGTTCCCTCCAAGCAGAATTTTCAACTGCAATGAAACTGGTGTAAGTTCAGTGCATTCAAGTAACTTGAAAGTCTTGGCTCTTAAAGACAAGAAGCAAATTAGGTAAATGTGGCAGAAATATCACAATGATGCTTTGCATCAATGCTAGGGAAATGAATAGCTTCACAATTGACGAAAGACACACCAGAAGGAAGCGTATTTGACACTCAATACAGCAGTTGGATCACAGTACCAGGCTTTCTGAAATGGTTGAAAGCACTTGTCAGGCCGAGCATGGATTTGAATATCAACAGGATGCATCAGGCATTTAAAGAAAAGTATCCAGGAAGTGTGGTTAGTTATATAAGTTCTATGATAAAGTTTTCAATAAGGAGTTTCCAAATGCTTCATTTCATCGGCTAAGAACTGATACGTGCAAAACATGTGATGGTTCTGCTTGTGAAATTTCTTCAGTCAAAATAGACTCAATCCCATGATGTGAAAAGGTATCGAGACTTGCACCATACAAAATGTAAGGAAGTACTTGAGACCGTTACGATGCACGTTTTCCACACAGTGAAACAACAGTAATGTCAGTTGATCTTCAGCAAGTGTTACTAGTTCCAAACCTTACCCACAGCAACATGTTTTATAGCAGACAGCTCAATTGTTATGATTTAGGCTTACATGTTGCAGATCCTCATGATCGTGTTATGTGTATGTGGGATGAGAGCACTGCCTCTCGTGGGACTAATGAAGTTGTATCGTGCTTATTGAAATTAATAAAAGAAGGAGGGAATTTGAACAAGAGGAAATTAGTCATTTAGTCTGATAATTGCGCAGGTCAAAACAAAAATCGCGTAATGACTTTCCTTATTATGTCTTTGGTACATTATGACAGAAACATGGACATTACAATGAAGTGGAGAGAAGCGAATAGAAGTATTTGAAATGTGGATATGGAGAAGGATGCAACATGTGAAATGGACAGAGTAAGAAACGAAGCTGTGTTGGAAAGACTGCAAGAAGAAAGAATGATGCTGAAACCGATCAGAAAGTAGAAAAGGAATTGGCTGGATCACTGGTTGAAAAGAAACTGCCTATTGAAGGATGCAGTGGAAGGGATGGTGAATGGAAGAAGAGTTCGGGGCAGAAGAAGATATCAGATGATAGACAATATTAAGATATATGGATCATATGCGGAGACAAAGAGGAAGGCAGAAAATAGGAAAGACTGGAGAATGCTGGGCTTGCAGTGAAAGACCTGCCCTTGGGCAGAACACTGTGAATGAATGAAATGCCCTTTGAGGGAGTTACACTAGAAGTTCTTATAACGCTCACAGCTTCTTGATCTGTGACCGTGATTTTGGTCTTACTGAGATGAGAAAGAGAGTCTGCAAGGCATGCATTCCAAGAGATTTGCATTATGTTGTGGAAACTGCTCGACATCTTCAATGTCATGGAGATTGAATCTGATGATTTCTTCGACCTAAAATATCCTGCAGATTCTGTCATTACGACCTCAAAATGTGAGATCTCAAAATTAAATATGATTCATGTAACCAAATAGTTACCAGGAAAGCTTCTTACCATGAAAACTCACAGAAACCTAAAATGGAAGGTGATGAACATTATGAGGACAGGAAAACTTCCTACTAAGATAAGAGATACTTTTCTGCATGTATTCCCACAACCTATGTTACCAGTTGCTAAAATAGCAGATCTGAAAAACATGATATCGTTTCTACCAGACTATGCAAAGGTTCTTTTTATTAAGAACTTTGCAGAAACTGAGTATTGGAACAATAATCCTGAAACTATAGTCCCATCGCTCTAATTTCCGGCAGCCAATCGCATTGCAGGTCAGCTACATTTAAACGTGTGCGTCTTGTGATTCACTGATGAAGACGCTATTCATTTCTTAAGGCTCGATAATACTTAATATAATCGCCCGCCATTTTGGCTCTTTCGTTGGCGTTCACAGAAAGCACACCAACGAGTTAGATACTATAGAGAGGACAAAGATCTCAGAAAGTTGAAGACAATTGAACATTGGTCCTCCATGTTTCGGTTAGTCAAAACAAAGGGGCGTGGCTCGGATGTTGTAGGAAATGACTGTGATGAAGTTAGTATTATTGTGAATTGAGTTACATATTAAGACTATGTTAATAAGTAAAAAGTAAAATACACACAAAACTTTACGTTTTATAACAACTGTAGGCCTATGTTTTATTAGTTTCACTAAATATAGCCCAGATATTAAATGACAAGCTATACTCGATGCAACCAAAGCAAAGCATCTAAAGACAGATGAATTTAATCGGCAGAAGAAAAATAAATAATTTTTTGACTTCGTCACAAATTTAATTACCTTATAGCTAATCTAACGTAATATGAAATTATGTAATTCAGTGCTCACCAGGTGATTTCAAGAGAGACGACGTATGTAACTAATAGGAGTAAAATATAGGAAAGGTAGTGGCGAAAATTAAAAAAAAAATATCCAGTAATTAAGTTATTGAGAAAAATTAATTTGAAATTGGAATTAATACAGAGAACTTTTGAAAACTGCAATTATTAAAACTACAAATAACCTCTTAGCATGCAACATAATAATTAAAGAATGACACTAATAGAAAGTTACTCATGATCATAACTCACCACATTTATTGAAACAATAAGATACTTACGATTAACATTGTTATCAGAAACAGGAGCCACAGCTAGGTACACTTCTTTTCGCGTGATGGAGACATCATGTAGTCTAATATAATTTGAAACAAATACTGTCGCGTGATGGAGACATCGTGTAGTCTAATATAATTTGAAACAAACATTGATCTCACACGTGTCTCGCAACTAGGCAGAGGCTTTTGCAGAATAAAACTGTTCTTACATTATTTTGAACAATAATGACAAATTGTGTGTGGTGCAAGTGCTAACTTTCCTCTTTGTTAACAAAAAGAGCCCTACGCATTAATAAAAAGAAAATTGGAGTAGGCCCTATAAACACAATAAATACTAAACTCTTGATGGTACAAACTTATTAATACAGATATTTCGCTTATGCTCAATCCTTCTTATCTTATAATTCTCTGCGGCAATGGTACCTGTATTGAGAGGGTTTAATTATCCAGCAACGAATATTATGATTTACGGTACATTTCTTTTAAATCCGAGGGAATGAGAAATTTTTGGAAATTTTGAAGTCTTAATTATTACTTTTTCATTTATAAATCAGCTTTTTACAAAACCTATAGCGAAATGTTTAAATTAAATATTGATATATCTGAAAAATATAATACATGTACCAACTCGTTGCAGTGTACCTTTGATAAGCACTCCTTGTGGAGGCTGGCGGTACTATAGACCGCTATGTTTTTTAGGGAACGATCCATAGTACTGTTGGCCTCTGCAGGGAGCGCTTATCAGAGGTCTTCAGCCTCTCTATAGTATCTAACTCGTTGAAGCACACGAAGACGTTATTTGCCGCTCAATTACAGTGCGTTTGATTTATTATCATAGGAGCTACAACATGATAATGTTTAACGGTGTGGCAAATAGATTCCTCGTATGGTAGCTCGGCAACGAAAGAACAAAAATGGCGAACGATACTACCTATCTAGACTTTATAGAGCCTTCACTTCCTAAGACCTAAGCAAAGAGGAGGAGTCACGCTGGGAATAACAGCGCCGTGACTATATAATAAGACATTTTTTTTTAGTCTACATGACCTTATATTATCACCCCTTTGTGATGTACATGTTGTAATACCTAACTACAAAACATGGCATTTGGAACACTATGAGTGAGATGGACAAGGTATTTAGAATATTCTATAAGTTTCCTTTTTTTTATATTTTATACTACATTCCAATTATCAAGAAAGTGTATTTAAGTCTTATACTAACATATATCCTGTACAAATATATGTCTATTTTGAACACAAAACATTAAGTTCAGAAATTGAGAAGTTTTTATTGTTTCCTGTGAAATTTTCTGAATGGCACTTAGAACTTTTGCCATTTCCACTCTTCAAATAATAAAGAAGGCTTTTCTACATACCTCGATTTTTGTACTTCCAACCTGATGTAATACTTGAAAGATTTCACTCTATTAGGCTTTTTTCTCATTTCTCGTCCCGTGTCATTTTATATCAGTGGCACATATACCTTTTAAGAACCAGTCTTGCTGATCCTTGCTAGCAATATTTAAAAATGTTGTTAGGCATTCAATTGTCATATTCACCAACTTTTTAATCCCTCAGACCTAGTTGCCATACGCATATATGCAGCTCTCTAGGTGAGTTCTGAAGTGATTTTACATACACGTGTACATATTCTGCATGACTGCCATAGTTTGTAATCAATTTCAGATATGAATATGTGGTTTTCTCAACTGTATCGCAGAGAGTATGTTTTTTACTGTCATATGGTTATATTATGTTTAACCATTTCGAAAACTGAAATAAAGGAGTGAAGTAATATAAATTCCATTCTACTAGAGCATTTAAATACCATTTTAGCGCCTAGTGCAGGGACTTTTAAATACCATGTTGTCAGGTTAAAACACTCTTTCTGGCATTTGCAGTCTTCACTAGTCACTTTTTAGGGACATCCTTACCGCTGTGGTTAATATATTCTCCACCATGATTTCTGGCCTTTTCAACATTTCTTCTATATTCCGAAGAATGTTTTGTTCTTTTCTTGCTATAAACACCAGTGAACACACATGCAACTGGACGTGAATAGTACTGTACCCAGATAAAGAGCAGTTCTGCAGTAGTGCCAACTGTTTCCTGTTTATTGCAAAAACAACTGGAATCCTGCACTTCAGATGAATATTGATGCCTTTTGCTTCACAGTATTAACTGTCACTTCGGTTATTTTTCTGCTCAGACTGATGTATCTATGTGTGAGGTAGTCATTACAATGCTCCACTTATTTTCAACCAAAATGTGACTTACAATCAGGAATTCAAGTAGTTACACCACAGTTCACTGTTCCTGATCACTTACCTACTTTCTCAATATGTTACAGTCAACTATTCCTGACTACTTATCTCTGTGGAAAATTTTGATGTACTGTACTGCAATCAACGGCTCCTTATAACTGAATTTTGTATAGAATTCATTTGTATTACAATCCACTGTTCTAGGTCACTTATCTGTGCAAGTAATTTTCTCTTTGTGCTACAATTTACTGCTTTCCATGACTTACCTGTGCATAGAAATTCCTTGCTGTGTTACAGCCCAACAGCTTGGACTCCACTGCACTTCTCTCTTTATCAATAACGGAATCTTCGTGTAGAAAGTGCACTTCATGTTTGGCTGGGTGGACATTCACATCCACATTCCTAGGGTCCAACTCCAGACTCATGTATATGAATGGTTGACGTTCCTGTGGGATGTACATATGCTCAAAGGACTTCTTCAATGCTGCCAACATGTTATAAACGTCAATTTGTTATAATTTGTACATTTGTTTACCGATGATGCAGCAATTGAGAAAAGAAATAGGAGTTCAATCTTGGCTAAAGGCAACAGATTTTTAGGTGGCAAAAATTTTAAATGTAACTATCATATGATGAAGAAATAAAGCAGTGACCCACGTAATATATTTACTTTATGTACCAAAAAAAACTCTATTTACTGTATGCACAAAAAAAAGAAAAAAGAAAAAAGTTTTCGTTCATAAATTAAAATGAATAAAGACAACATTTTCATATCTATTACTCTGTTCTCAACTTGAAAACAAAATGTCTTTTCATACTGTATGATAACAATTCTGGAGAAAGAGACCACAAATTACACATTCACTGTTAAGTATTCAGCACAAAAAATAAGCCACCAACCAATTTCGCTTGGACTTGGTAAAATTTAAATCTGAAAATTCGTGAACGGAAAATTAATCCTGTAGCTATTTAGGATGCTGTACTTTACATAAATACTACAATTTAAGTGTAAGTCTAAATTTAATTCACTTACAATGGGAGAGGAGGTTAGAATTAGGCACCTGGTATTCACCGTGTCCTGGAACTTGACATTTCCATTTCAGAACTACATAAGGTTCCATCTTCAGAGCAGACAGGTAGTCAACTACTCTGTTTGGACTCCTTATGTTTGACAAATCTGGATGACTGAGCCAAAGTCTAAAGACGAATATGGGAGAGAAGATTGCTTTTAACTTCTTTAAATACTGCAGTCCTTTAGAAGCTTATTTCTGTTCTGTTTTGCAGCCCCATGAGACAGCTGCAGTCTCAATCAAGATGCAAACCACAGGGACAACTTTAGTGCAGCAAGGAACTTGCTTGGCGAGGAGTAGAGTAGACGCAAGAAGAGCTGCACAAACTATCAGCAATGTTCATGTGCACTCGGCTTTGCTTCGACTGGCAAGCTGTCGACAGTTCTCAGTCATCTGCTGGCTTGACAACATTTCGAGCGAGATTTATCACAGCGCATGTAACATAACGTGAACCTTGTTGCAGAGTAACTAATAACACAAATGGTTAAAAAAAAAATCTACCCCCCCTCTCTCTCGCCATGCAATATTGATGTAAACCAGAACGTGTAGTATTACAAACTGTAATGGAACATGTTCAATAAAGTTCCTCATAAAAAAAAGTTCTCTCTCTCTCTCTCTCTCTCTCTCTCTCCTGCTGTTCTGTGGTTTCTAGTTAGAAATTATATTAATTATATGTCACAATAGAGGCTCCTTTAGTGCTAAACTGGCGTTAATTATATAAAATTAGAGCCTACATGTTGAAGTACAAAATCTATACCAAAGAACAAGAATTATATCATACGACAGAATTCCAGCACAGCCACAAGGTTGACTTAGTCATCTATCAAATAGAGTACCGGGTCTTTCCTGGGGATAAAACGCGATCATGACTATATTTATTTATTTGTCTAATGGCTACTACATGATATTTACTATCATTGGCTGAGGGAAAAACAAGAAAGTGGTGAACAAAACTACGGATTAAGTAATTAAAAACATTCGGGCTCTGGCTTCCCAGTAGCGGTCGACTTCCGTGGAGGATTTCAGAGCAGGGCATTTTGCAAGATGTCTATCCATGTCTTCCTGTTGATGGCACAAAATGCAGGATGCTGATGGAAGGATGCCAAGAAGATTGAGGTGTTTACCCAGGATGTCGTGTTCAGTGTTAAGACAAAAGCTTGCAACTGCTAGTCTTCTGGGTTCAGGAGGTATATCCTTCAGTAATTTCCTAAGTTGTTGCGAAATGTTTATGTCCAGTTCTTGTTGGTGATTATTTTTTTGTAGTTGCTTGATATATTGTTTTACTGAGCTAAATGACAAAGGTTTCCGTGCGTTTATTTTGAGATTGGCACCCTTCTTAGCGAATGTGTTAGCCTGTTCATTCCCATGTAGATTACAATGTCCTGGGATCCATTGTAACACAACTGTTTTGCCACGTTCTTTTAAATTTGCAAGTATTTTTTGACAATTATTGATTTGTTCTGTGTAGGGGTGGTCAGTTTTATTTATGGACAAAATGGCTGCTTTTGAGTCTGAGAGGATGACGGCATTTGTGAATTTATCCATATGGAATAAAAGTTGATTTAAGGCAACATGTATAGCTTCAATTTCTCCATCATAGGCAGATAGATTATAACCAACTGGAAGATAGAAGCAAAATAGATTACTAAAAATACCAGCTCCTACATTTCTTTGAGGGTCTGTTTTCGAGCCATCAGTATAAATTCTTATCCAATAGTCTTCCGGATATCTGATGTTGACGGTTTCAAGGGCCAATTGTTTTAAATTTTCTTTACTGTGTTGATTTTTGGTGATTTGTTCTAGGAGGTCTATTTCTGATTGAATTATATCTATCTGAAGTGGGTTTTGTGGAAGCATTAGAGGTTTAAGGAGATTGGGTATATCGAGTGGTGCAACATAGACCTACCTCCACGTGGTGCACCCTGGACAACGCTTTGCGGCAACATGGTCTATAATAAGGCAAAGAAAATGAGAAAGCCAACAAATTGTCCTTTTAAGGATTACTCTGAACAACTTAAGATCCTTCAATGGAATGCAGGAGCATTATCTCAGGCCAAGAAAACGGAACTTATAAACATCATAACTATATAAAACACAGAATATTTAATGCTCACGTTGGCTTCTACCTGCTCTGCACAATAAGAACAGCTCAAGACCATGCTTTCGAATGCGCCCTGTAATCGGCATTAGGTGGTTCATAGCAGCCTGAGGAGCAAATATTGTTCTCTGTGCAAGCTCTTCTTGCATCTACTCATTTTCTTAGATTAGGGTACTTTTACATGCCCTGACACTTCCTTCCTAATGAAGCACAGTATTCCTATCAACACTGCTCTCAATCAGAGTTGAATCCATGAACCTGAGATAACCTAAACACTAAATTAGAAAAAGCCAGTTATTTACCAGACTAATTTTTGCAACAACAAAGAAACTGTACTAAACTGATAAGTAATGAAATCACTATTATCATAATTTGATAGCCAAAAAAAAAAAAAAAAGAGAGTAGCAATATGACAATGAGACGACTTCATCACGTCTTAGTAATCGAATACTTAATGTTTAAAATGAAATCTGAATTAACAAAACTGATTACATGAACATGTTTTATCAATTACTATGTGCCATACCACCTGAGCTGCTAAGACATGAGTAAGAAGTCTCTATTTCAGAACGCTTATTTCAAATACATTATTTGGTTCTAGTTATATTTATGCAGTTAAATTCAGCTATAATGGCTGGGGGATCATCATTCTGCCGTCACACCCATACTGGTTGGATGACTATTCACCTTTACTGTGGCATGTGGGTATGAGGCCAGCAGTCCAGCTGATTCACCATAAGCCTTGGCCCTCCATGGGTTGTTGCATCACAGATTTATTTTATTTATAGTTATATATAGTAAAAATAATGCAACCAGAGGAGATGTATTAGTTGGCATAAACTAATTTCCTGAGTTTGTATTTGGAGGAAGCTGGACATATGAGACTTGAATTAACTTATAATAATTAATAGGAAAGCTCTGTTGACAGCTGTACTATTTGATGATCTGTAAATCTATAGGCAACAGTATTTTTTTGGAGCGGCGGGGGGGGGGGAAGTGTACACAAGACATTTGAATGGCCTGAACTCAGTTAGGTATCCCAAATGTACAAGATAATTATATTACAGCCAACACTGTCTCTCTACTCAGATTGTTCTTGTAAAATTAGCTCAAAGAGCAATGGTGAACACTGATAACAGAAATCGAATATATAAAACAAAACAGAGATTCAAAACAAGTGAACTCCTATAAAAATTAGAGAATATTTCATTTCCGGTTGTTTTAATGCACACAAAAATAAAGTTAACGTTATCTCTACACAAGAGATATATTCAACAATTAAAATTAAGCATATTTCAAGTCATTATGTTTCATGGCAGTAAAAAGACATACTTTATTACTGCTATGCTGTTTAAATGATTTTAATACACCCAACATTTGTATCATGTCACAGAATGTGTGAGTACAGTCTATGTGAGAGGTATAAAAAACTGTGACTTAGGAAGGTTCAGTTATGTAAATCAAGAGTATAGGCTATATTCAGGGAGGTCGTGCAATAAGTGTTAGTGAGTGTTAAATACGACTAAGAAACCTTATTCCACCAAAAACAAGAACACCAAGGCAATGCCATACTAACTGTGCACGGCCAAAGGGCTGTAAGAAAGGAAGAGCTTACAAGTGGTAGTGGATTTAACATTCTGCAGACGAAGAGCATATTGATCAACTATGTCAGACATAAGTGCCCAGCAGTCCCCACCATCTGAGGAGAAGATACAAAAGCAAGACGTCTGCCCTGGATGTAAACTAAACATTGATGTTATCAGAAACAGCAGCAGAATGCAACAGATTAGCCTGGCGTAATGAGCCAGAGTAGGCGACCTCTCTGGTCTTACTTATCTGCTCTGACCTGTATGTAGTTCCAAAATGTGAAGTTTCAGGATACGGTGGAATATATCCAAAAGCTTAATTTTGAGGCACAAAATTGTTTCGAAGCAGGTGTGTAGGGAAATGAGTGATGTACAAATGTACACATTACAGTCTTACAGTGGACTGTTTAATAAGCGAGTACCAGAAACATTTATGCAGAAAGTAACCTTATCAAGATGATATACCAATGGAGTAAGTAATAGAAAACTGATTTAATGTGAGTGTTGTTAAACAGAATCCCTGTATGGCGTGTCCTCAGGTTGCGGATAGAGGAGATGGCCTCCAGAAATGGAGGGTAGCTGTGAATATATTGAATAAGCAGTCATAGACAGCTGATGAAGGGTGGTCCTCCAGGTTGGGGGTCGGCTAACAACCCATCATCATAAAAAATAGCTTGTTACGAAACCCCAAAATAAGCTTGGACTCTCACTTTGAGAGAGGAACAGAGGTTAAGGGTGCTTGAGAATAAGGTGCTTAGGAAAATATTTGGAGCAAAGAGGAATGAAGTTACAGGAGAATGGAGAAAGTTGCACAATGCACAATTGCACGCATTTTATTCTTCACCTGACATGATTAGGAATATTAAATCCAGACGTTTGAGATGGGTAGGGCACGTAGCACATATGGGCGAATCCAGAAATGCATATACAGTGTTAGTTGGGAGGCCGGAGAGAAAAAGACCTTTGGGGAGGCCGAAACATTGATGAGGGGATAATATTAAAATGAATTTGAGGGAGATGAGATATGATTGTGGAGACTGAATTAATCTTGCACTGGATAAGGACCGATGGTGGGATTATGTGAGGGCGGCAATGAACCTCCAGGTTCCTTAACCTTTCAAGAGCCGAGCTACCATTATAGTAGTGTAGCTAGTATTATGATCATGACATATTATATGTTATAAATTGTATATTATATATAAAATACGTTGATATTCTTTAATTTTATACAACATTAAGGAAATTGCATTTGATTACAATAATTTAAAAATCCCCCCCCCCTAAAAAAAGAGCAAAATCATTTCAACTGCAGCCAACTGAAACCCCGTCAGCTTCCATGTGTACCATTACACTGATTGTTTTACATGGATCCTCCCCATCCTTTACCACAGGCTCAATTGATTGCAGTGACCAGGACACGAACCTGCGATCTTAGGCACGATATGCTGGGCGGACATAGCTTGTGCACCTTAAACCGCTCGGCTAACGAACCCAACACGAATTTACCCGATTATGCAGGTATATAAACTCCTGCTTAAGAGTTAGAAATTTGCGTGCAATAGTAGTATAGGTCTTGCAGCTTCTAAACGTTAAAAGCCATTTGCAAGTAAGTTGTTAAACAGAATATTTTGTACTTATTGCAGTTTGTGGCATGTCATTTTGTTTTTCAATTATGTGACAAAACATTTCATTTTAACTTCATATCTGAATAATACGAAAACATGTTCACAAAAAAAAAAAAAAAAAAAATTAGGACCATGGCACTTCCACCTTGAAATGGTTTCATTGTACTAAAACTTCCAGACTGTTTAATTCCTTTCTCTTTTATATAAATCAGTTTACAAAAATGCACCCTTGAGCTGCGGTAACTATGATCTATCCTCTTCTATATCGAAAACTATGAGAAAAAAATTATACAAGTATGTCAATCACTCATCCCATTAACAAATAATAACATGTGACATTATCATGATTCATATAAGTTACCTGTACGCACACTGACCATCTGCTGTCTTGGTGGTTATGGTCAGATGAACAATATGGCCAGGACGAATAGAAGAAATAGTGTACGCACTTCTACGCTTTCCCATTGTCGGTGGCGGATCTGACAACTAGTGGCACTTCAATCGCTAGGATCCATCTGTTATCTGAAGTCAGATACCTCGAAAATATATTTCTCGCATGTTTAATGATGAAAGTTGCAAGGGGTTGTTAATATGCTTTGTTGTTGAGAGTTATGTAGATGTCTTCAATTTGTTGTGCTTTGAATTAACCACTGACAAAAGAATATTGTGTGGTGGTTTACAAAAAAATTACAAAAATTCTGTACAGATTTGTTTCGGGTTGTAGATTTGAATACAGCAGAAATAGTGTAACAAGACATTTCTTTTCATCTCTCAAAGAAAAAGATGAGTTTGGAAAGTGGGCCAGAGCGATTCCGAGGAAAGATAGGCAGCTTTCGGTAACTAACCAATCAGACTGTTTTAATATAAAACGTCATAAGATAGCAATACCGCGAGTGCGTTGAAAATTACAACCAAGAGTTGTACCTCACATTTTCCCTAATTTACCGAAATGATGAAATATATGAAAATAAACGTTGTGGAGTGGTAATATTCGATGAGGTCAAATTCAGAGAAGAAATTCAATTTAATAATTTTATTATTCCCTTAAAGTGGACGTGGAGATCTCACGTCTGATGTCCAAAAGAAACAATTAACAAATCATGGATTAGTATTTATGCAAGATTGGATTCAACTAATTGCTATTTATGCCAGCAGAAATGCTACTCCAGGTGACATTCTCGCCAAAATCTTATAAAAGTTATACTACAATTAGAAGCAGTTGGGACGAGAGTAGTCGGTTTCACTTGTGATGGTAGTCAAATAGAAAGGCCTGGAAGTCTTAGAAATCAATGGAAAAAATTTCCAGCATAATACTATATTCCTAATCCATTCGACGACAAAAAGAAAGATACGGGCATTCTAAGATTTTGTGCACATACTGAAATGCATAAGAAATTATTTCCATGATAAAATCGAACTATCTTGCAAGGAGAAAAATGTCAATTTCAGTTTTTATAGGAGATTTTTTAAGGAAGACTTATCTGGATGTGTAAATGTGTCGGGTTTGTCCCAAGTTTGACAACAGCTCATTTAGATCTCTTGTCCTTTAAGAGAATGGATGCCACCAGACTCGCATTCCAACTCTTTAGCAACAGTGTCGTCAAAGGCTTCAAATTTTATCGAGAATTAGGATCATCGGGTTTTGAAGGCCGCTGCATTAAATTCACACATTTCTGCTAAGGCTCTTTATAAAGACTCTTCTGATCACTAATTCCTTACTGATTTTCTTCAGTGTCTCACAACTACAACCAACACATTTGCATCTGCTACAACAATGTTTAGTAGTAACCTTGCAGAGTACCTTAGAAATGAGCGAATGGCTCTGGAGCATACGATACAAATATATCCTAACAGGGAAACTCGCCCAAGACCCCTTGGAACATCACTTCGGAATTTTGTCTTCACTCAGTTCAGATGACCATCCTTCGACGATAGATTTCCTCCATATGCATTTACTACGAAGCAGATCCTTCTTAACATTGCTGGAAACTCTGAAACGAAAAGTGATGATGAACTACTCACATCGTTTGTGAACCAAATGCGAACATTTGCGCGAAATGTGGAATTACTCAACAAGACAGTTAGGAAGTCTGTAGAAACCTGTATAAAAGGAAAAAAATGTTATTCATGAAACAATACATGGTCAATACTGGGAAAGTGTTGTGCCCGAGTTGGTGAATACCACTCCTGCTGCGTTCATTGACATGTTTAGTGTATTATGTGGCTGGTTATGTAGTAAATCATTCCTCTAAGTTTATTGCGTGTACCCTCTGTGCCCTTCGACAGGAATGTAATAGGTCTAAACATTGTGCAGCTCTCACCCAAATCAAAGATTACCAATCAGGTAGGAAGGTCAGTTTTTTTAACTCATACCTCCCAAGCTGTATATGACGTACTTATTCAAACAGAATTGAAAATTAAAGAAAAAATTAGCTCAGTAAGTGCAATATGGGATGAGATCTATCTTGATGCTCTTTCGTTCCAGTCTTCAGGAGCAGGTTGCAGAGAACACATCAATATTATTCCGAAATTAGTCTACCACTATTTAAAGTGCCGATTCTTCTTCAGGACAAAGTAAATCCAAAGATTTTTACAAGCTCGTAAATCCGTCAAGTCATCTCTCAAACTCTCAAAGGTAGCAAGCAACTAATCATGGTGAGTAATTTAATTCATTTATAGGCACATAAAATATCATTCAACTCTTTATTTACTAGCATTTCGTAGGTTTTTCTGTCCCTGAATTCGCAACTTTTTACGAAAAGATTATTTAAATAATGAACATATAATTGCTTTCACAACGTTTCAGATCCCATTGTATTTTCTGTTACGAATGTTTATAATAGTAATACCTGATGGAAGACTATTAATTATGAATAAGAGATTATAAAGGTATTTCTTAAGTTACGAATAGCCATGTTAAATGGAAGAAATTTGCTTTTAAAAAGGACTACATTCAGCGTAACAAGTACTGTGAATTCCTTCTGAGTCTGCGCTTAGCAGTAACAGTGCCGTGTTGCCCCAGATCCATGTAAGCTCACAGAGTGCGTACACTATTTCTTCTATTCATCCTGATATGGCTAATGCTCACAAGTGCCTCTCCTCTGAAACTGTATGTTGCTACTGTAGACAAATTTTCAAACTTCTGAAGTTTGCTTGCCCGACTTCACTATGATTTTTATTGCAGTAGCACAAGCATTCAAACTGGAATGACAAGTTCACATTATGCATAATATAAGCCTATCAGCTATCAGTGAATGCTGCTAATTATGAAAAAATTATGTAATTCCAGAAAGTTTTATTCAGTATCAGTATATATAGCTAAGAATTATAATGCTTGTATAGGGATGGTCGAAACAACAGCATTTTAGTTTAGACTTAAAATTGAGGATGCAAGGAAAAAAAAAAATGTTAAATTAAGGATACAAGGAAAAAAATGTTAACCTTGTGAACCAGTAATCATGAAGTTTAAAGATTCTAACTGAATCAAAATGCTACAAAAATTATGTATTCAAATTATGTCTTATAAGAATTGTGACTTAGTATCCAAATATTCAAAATTTAACTACACCTGAGGACATTTTTTTCCAATATAAAGAAATGACACTGCTCAAACACAAATACATAACAAATAGGCCTAATGCAATTGAAAAGATAAAAAGGAGTACTAGTAATGATTAATTGGAGGGTTTTTTTAAAAAAAACAACCATAGTCCTGGTTGAGGTTCTGGCTGATATGTACATCTATTATCAGACAGTACATCTCACTTGATATGTGTCAGAGAAAGAAAAATTGTTTGTATGCATCTGAAGTCTGACTATTGTTTTTTTTTTTATCCAATGCCACCAAGTTGTCTTTTCGACATTTCTGGTCTTCTCTCCTGGCCGTGGCTTAATTGTAACCCACTTCTGAGGTTGGGGCGCCTGGAAGGCGGAGTTACATTACCCCGATGATGTGATAGGATGATTATGATAATGTATTGCCAGGAGAGGTCTTAAATCTAAACTTAACCTAAATTCCAGACCATGGACGAACACAGGAAAAATTCCTGTGCTTTAACCGGGAATCGAACCCGGGACCTCATGAACTATAGCCAAAAGCTCTGACCACTAGACCATGAGGCTGGCCAGTCTGACAATTTAATATTTAGCTAGTCAGTGATGTATGCAATGGAGGGGAAAAGAACTGGTCACCCTATTCCATTATCTCCTGGCTTACTTGCCTCATAAGTAGTGCCTTCTTGGTATCACTTCTGAGGTTCAGACCTGTCTTCGAACAGTTGACTAAATAATGAGAGTCCAAAAACATACATTTTCAGGAGAAACAAGATACTATCTGGCAGGAGTGTTGTTGACACTTCAAGGTCTTGTTAAAATTCATCATGCCACTTCTTAAGGTGTTATAAAAACTTGTGAAAACTGAAGTACATATTTTACAATGTAAATTGTCACACAGAAATACATGTGTAAATTTAGGTAAGTGTGGACAATGGTTGTTTTAAGAAAAAATACTCTGTTGTGGCTGAAGTGTGCCTCCCCTTTAATCTTCTTTTTCTTTATTATATCCTGTTTCTTCTCCTTTCCTTGCTTACATTTCTTCCATGGGATTACTTCTGCACCTAAAGTAGACGCATCAAAAAAATGACTTTCATACTCCATCAGCAAGTCTATCGTGCTTTCAAAAAGGAGTATGTTAATAGTTTTTAGTAGCCTTCTATGGATATAAAAATGAAACTCAGAACGTAAGATTATTTAGGGCCAAATTAAAGAAGTACCTAATTTCTCACGCCTTCTATTGTGCAGGTGAATTCATGACACTCAACAACGCTTCATGAAATTGATACTAAAACTTTGTGTTGTACTAGTAGATTATATTGTAAACCTCTTCTGTATATATTTCAACTAGACTGTAACTATAAATTAAGACTTTATAGTAGTATTAAACTTTTTGACTTGTTTCATATTATAGCTGTGCAGTAATGTACAAATAGCATGGAATGTTAATAAATACCAGTGGCGAAGCTACATTCATGCAACTGGGTATTCTAAAATTCATACCTTATATTTTTTTGTAGATGAACTCCAGTCGGCGTGTTTTTCGCTCTGCAAGGATGTCGATGATGCGTTCTTTGAAGATGTCATCCCTGGAAAGACTGTTTAACAAACCCTTCTCAATAGCCAGAGTACTCAAATTGCTCAGTCTAGAATCTGACATGGAGTTCCTTAAAAATGTCTTAACTCTCTTCAATGCACTCATACTTCGTTCACTCGACGCAGTAGATACAGGGAAGGTGAGAATCAGTCTTATGAACCGCACTGTTTCTTGATAGATTTTTCTAAGCCACTGTTCAAAAAATATTTCAGCAACAAACCTGCAGGCAAATGCTTTGTTTGGTCAGAATAAACGTTTGTGAGTTCATTTGGAAGCTGTTCACTGTCAAAGTATGGATACTTTTTTACCAATGCACTCAACTTAAGTGACGGAAACACTGATCTATAAGCAGGGAACTGTTTTTCATCGAATAATTCAACAAAATTAAAGTTTTTAAGATCTTCAAATCTCGATTCCATCTGTGTCACTATGGTATCAATTATTTCAAAAGCTAGGACTTGTAGTGTCATAAATGATCCTGATCCTGCCTCATTGTACAGCACCTTAGCATCTTTGATGCACTCCTCAGCAGTTTCCTGATTTCTAAGAGATTTTACATTCGTTATAGCAAGTTTTACTTCATGATTGCAAATGCTGATATTTGATGTACACTTTATTTGCAACACACTGTATAAGTGGTCAATGTAAACAAATATTTTCTGATAAAAACACAACAAGAAAATGAAGGTTGGATCTTCTAATCTTCTTAACAAACCAACAGCGCCATTATAGGAATCTCCATCCCAGTCTTCATCATTGTCAATAATATGAGACATCGCTCTTCTTAGTTCCTGAAAGTGAGCAGTTATAGTTGCTGTAGCTCTAGAGTGATAATTCCAGCGCGTAGTGCTTACTTGAGGGAGTTTGAAACCTGCCTCTCTTAAAAGCATAGATCTTTTTGAAGATTTACTGAAAAATGTGTGAAAGGCTGTCAAATCATAAACAAAGAGACGAACTTTCTTAATCGTTTTGGCACCATACAAAAGTACCAGATTAAGTCTGTGAGCGTAACAATGAATGAACATTGCACTAGGGCACTGCTGCTTAATTATCGCATTAACCCCACCACGAGAGCCTGACATCACTGGAGCACCATCATAAGTTTGACAGATGAGCTTATTTTCAACTTTGCTGCCTTTCATCACATTCAAGATAACAGTTGATAAACCTTCGGCGGTTTTGTCTTTTGATACATCAAAGAATCCTAAAAACCGTTCTTGTACTGAATCGTTCACACAATAACGAAATATAACACTCATCTGTGATTTACAAGACACATCTAGTGTTTCATTTGCTTGAACTGACACGAATTCCGCCAAGTCTAATTCCTTCTGAATTGTTTCCTTGACTACTAATGTTGCACATTCAATTAATTCATTTTTGATTTCACTTGAAGTCCCTTTAAAGCCCGATATGGATTCCAACTTTTCTCTAACAAACTGCTCTTCTTGCGCAAGCATGTCCAATATTTCTAGGTAATTGCCTTTATTTTCTGACTGATCGCTGTCACCGTGTCCACGAAATGAGAGCCCTTGCTTTCCTAAGAAGCAGATGACTTGAATCAGTCTGCCAAGATATCGTCTATTGCGACTCACCATTTCGTTGTGCTTGAGACTCGAGAGCCGAGCCGCTTCTGATAGAGCATGCTCTATTCTGAGTTGTCCCAGAAGATGATATCGTTCCCAATTAAGAATATGTTTCTTAGAAATTTGATGCTTTCGTGCTCTACGATGGAAGTTTTTCATACATGCAATCCCAGTTTCACTCCATTCTTTATTATCGCCTTCACCACCAAACAGAAGACAAACGTAACAATGCATCATGCCGGTCGTTACACTTGCTGTTAACCATTCATATT
Source organism: Periplaneta americana (assembly GCF_040183065.1). Taxonomy (NCBI): domain Eukaryota; kingdom Metazoa; phylum Arthropoda; class Insecta; order Blattodea; family Blattidae; genus Periplaneta; species Periplaneta americana. Next base: position 147,135,585 of record NC_091131.1, read on the forward strand.
GCTCATACCACTGAGACTGAAACTTACGTGACTGATGTTTATCACGCTGTACAATGTTTAGATGAGGTTTTGGTCTTCTCTCTTTCACTGCACATTTCTCTTCATAGGACAACGAAGAAAATGGTCTTGATTTCAGATACACTATTAGATCACTACACTGATCCATGTTTTTAAACTCACAAACAAACATGAACTGAAATACCGCTCTCATTTCACTCCATCGCGTGGTTATTTAAAGACGCTGCTGCTAACCAATACAGTCATGCTCCTGCGTCGAAAAGTGTCATTAGAAAAAGTTCGTTTTCACGAAATATTCTTTACCAACCGTTAAATGTATTTTCAATTTTCACGTTCGTTTCAGTAGCTAATCTAATTCTAATTCTATACTATAAGTGTATTCGTAGTACCGAAATACCGCACCCACAGTTGACTGAATAAAAACGAAAAGTGAATAATGGATGATACACGATAATAATGAACACAACTGCACTTTATGGAAACAGACCGACGAAAAATGAATACTGTCCTCTAGTATAAGTATCGCAGATCTTTTTGTCACTTGTGAGGAAAGAGGAAGTTAGCAATCAAGTGACAGGAAGTGATGGTCCTGTGCAGGATTGGGTCAAGCAAAGGGACTCGGGTAGACAAGGGAGAAGCATTGACACCAAGGAAAGTATACACAGTTGCTTAGAAGAAATCGACCTGTAGGCGAGACGCCTCCATTACTTTTAAACTAAAATACAGTAGGTCTACTAAAAGAGGATGAACAAGAGAGATCGTTCTTAATGTATAAAATTTTATGAGGAAATAACCAGAATAGTAAAAAATAAGTAGCAGATGCAAACAAGATGTCTAACAAATGTGAAGGCCACACCTGTGGAGTAACGGTAGCGCGTCTGGCCGCGAAACCTGGTGGCCCGGGTTCGATTCCCGGTCGGGGCAAATTACTTGGTTGAGGTTTTTTCCGGGGTTTTCCCTCAACCCAATATGAGCAAATGCTGGGTAACTTTCGGTGCTCGACTCTGGACTCATTTCACCGGCATTATCACCATCTCATTCAGACGCTAAATAACCTAAGATGTTGATAAAGCGTTGTAAGATAATCTACTTAAAAATAAGAAAAACAAAGGTGAAGAGGATTTTGCCTGAACAAAAATAACATGAAGCTGAAGGATTATCAATGAGTGAATCAGGGAAGAAACTTCAATGCAAAAGACCGCTATTGATATTGACGACTTTGACAAATGGAGATCATAATAATAACAAAATACAATGAAAGCAGTAGTGATAGTGTTGTGGAAAATTTTCTAACAATAACAATAAACTCACAGTCTGAAACGTTTTATTAGATTTGGTTTTCTTAACTTATTGGCATTATAGGACTATTTACACGAGTTCTGAGTGTACTTCTACTGTCACGGTGTTTGGCAGGATGGTGTCTGTAGGGGGTTGCAGCTGGTTGGGAGACATACAAATTGGACAGTGACTCGCTTCTTTGTTTAACATTTAACATTTCAGGGGCCAAAAAGATCTGCGATACTTTTTTTATACCATAATTTCTCACACACTGACAGACAGTGTTGTCAGATCTTGAAAAAATATTTCCGGAGGTTGTAATGAAAAAAATCCGGAGATTTGTCAACAATTTCCGAAGGCACTTTCGAAAATCACATAAAATGTTATTATAACCTTCTAACTATTACAATACATGAACCTATAATAAAAAGATTTCTACTTTAATTTTTCTACTCACCAATTTGATTAGTAGTCACCACCTTCCTCTCATAGATATTTCTCCAGATCAGATATGTACGTTTTTATGCGTTACATATTTTATATTGGTCCATACCTGTGGAGTAACGGTCAGCGCGTCTGGCTGCGAAACCAGGTGGCCCGGGTTCGAATCCCGGTCGGGGCAAGTTACCTGGTTGAGGTTTTTCCGGGGTTTTCCCTCAACCCAATACGAGCAAATGCTGGGTAACTTTCGGTGCTGGACCCCGGACTCATTTCACCGGCATTATCACCTTCATTTCATTCAGACGCTAAATAACCTAGATGTTGATACAGCGTCGTAAAATAACCCAATAAAATAAATAAAAATATATTTTATATTTAGGGAAGCATTAGTAGTCAAGCTATAAAATATTAACAAAACTTTAACTATCTAATGTTCATCTACCAGTTTTAATGTATGCCAGAGATTGGTTTTTCTTAAAAAAAAATAATAAATAATTTCCTACATTAAAAAATCCGGAGATTACAACTTTATTTCCTATTTTTCCGGGAAGATAAAAAATTCCGAAGATTTCCGGAAATTTCCGGAGACCTGGCAACACTGCTGACAGACTGCAGCTTTGCCAACCATGGCCGAATTCGGCTAAACGTAGCTTTTAGCAGAATTGTCGTAGTCGAATGGCAAAGTGTAGCCGAATGAGATTCGATCGAATGACCATTTGTGAATACTCGATTTTATTTGTAAACACGTTCTTCTGTCAAATTTTATTTTCTCACACTCTAATAACCATAAGAAGTTTCTCGCTTCCTCAAAAAAATTACGGAAACATAAAAGAAAATTTAAGTTAGGACTGAATTCCGGACACTGCGACCATTATTTATGGCAAGGAAAACTTTATTATTTTCAGTTTTCTTTTCCTGTTATGTGAATTGCGCCCATTGTTTAATGGTCAATTCCTGGATTCGTGAATTCGCCGACACCTGACAGTGTCTTTATTGGGAGTCGTCTATGCAACAAAAATGAACTGGCCCTAAATTAATGAATGACATTTCCAACACATCCGCCTTCGAACATTGTAACTATAGCATAGGTCATAGATTCTGGTTATTACTCTGTGAATGTGTGTTGCTTCATTTTGGTATTTGTAGCTGAATTTCGGACCTTTGTAGCAGACTCACTAGTATTAAGGTTGGTAACGCTGAATGACACGTCCGGAGCATGTCCAGAGTCTAGGCTCTTCCCAGACTTCACAGCACACGGTTTAGCATTAGTGACGTATGCAAGCACTCCGCTTGGCGCATGCGCATATGCTTTCTCTATCAGCTGCAGCGAGCCTGATTTGAAGCAGTCTCCTCATTCAGTGAGTGTATAACTCATTGGTGAGTAGCCATAATGTAGTTGTGCGCTGGTCCCGCGCCGAGGAGCTAGCGTCAATCCTTCCGTAACTAGAGAGCATAATACCGAAAACTAGAGATTTCATTTACTTATACCAATGGAAACAGGAAAATGAAAATGCGCTTATTTCTTGAAAATCCCATGGGTATTCTAAGGCTCACAGATTACCCTTCAGCTTCGCCCCTGATAAATACCAGTGGCGTAGCATCAATGTAAGCTAAAAAGCTCACCTTCACCAGTTAATAATAATAATTTCATAATAAACCTGCCGTTTATGAACAAAATTATTTATTAATTTTAATAGAGTTTATATTTATGCGTTAAATATTGTGATGCGGCAGCTCAGGATGATTTGTGATGCAGCAGTAAACAAGAAGCCTGCACACACCAGCTTCCAAGCAGACTGGTTTCTTTCACTTATTCTTCTGTGTAACCCATCCCTCAGATTCTCCATCCCTTTCTAACTAAACTACCCTTGTCGCAAGGCACGGAAGAAGCTAGCTTTTACATTAAAAGTTTCCGAGTTATCCCTTTCGTGAGGGTTTGTTCAGTTGAAGTGTTAGTGTGCATTGTGGCTGATATAATAAATAATGAGTGAAATAACAGTTCCTGACACCAATTTACTTGAATTTTTAGGACAATTCTATTATCAAGACTGACTTACGAACAAAAGAGCGATTTAAATAACAAATGACGGTGTCTATTTGTTAGAGATATGTGTAAACCATGAAATCATATTTTACTACGTACCATTTGAGGTCATGCCTTATTGGTGTTACGAGGTTCCAACCAATCTTCGGATTGCTGGCTTGACATTGACTACTATTTATTTTAAGACTATATTTTTGTAATACGTTTTCTCATATATAGGCCTACATGAAAGACAACTTGAGTTAGCTTCCCCTGCTCAAAATTTCATGCTACGCCACTGATAAATACAATACAATACAGTACTTCTTAACGACCATGACAATTCATTGCCAAAGTATTTTTCTCTGAGGTGGCCTTTGCAGCGAATCTACTACAGTTTAAAATTGAATGGATAAATATTTGAAGGTGATTCATTCATTCATTCATTCATTCATAGTGTTCTGCCAAGGGACAGGTCTTCCACTGCAAAACCCGCATTCTCTAGTTTTTTCTATTTTCTGCCTTCCTCTTAGTCTCCGCATATGATCTATATATCTTAATGTCTATCATCTAATATCTTTTTCTGCCCTGAACTTTTCTCCCGTTCACAATTCCTTTCAGTGCATCCTTCAGAAGGCAGTTTCTTCTCAACCAGTGACCACAAGATGATATGACTGGGATATTTGTAAATGCTACAATCGTCCTGGCTGGACAATGACTGTTTTCACAAAAAAAAAAAAAATCTTTGAACTATGGTTGTTTTATGAAAACCAGTGAAAATTTCCACTCTTACAACATAGGCCTATGGTGTTTTTTCCCCCTAACAACTAATTCTGTAGATGGCGCTACAATACACTCACCATATGCTTAATATCTCAAATTTGTATTTTTTGGACTATGATTTTTTTTTTTTTCAAAAAACCCTTCAATTTTAATAGTTTTTGTAGCAGTAATGGTACTGATTTTGAATTCCTCTCCACTACTTTAATGAAGTTTCCGCAGAAATGTGTTGTTAATTAATGTCGAGTTTTTAGCAGTGAAGCCATTGATTAACTCTCTTCCTCTCCAATATTTTTCACAAAAAGTGGGTTTAGAGGAAAGGACTGGGCATCATTGAAAATGATTCTGACCTATTTCTTCCTGAAGACTGCACAATGGACAAAGTGATGAAAAAATAACTCCAATTTTGTTCAAGTACTTTGAAAAAGTGGCGTGAAATCTTGAGGAGAGTCCATTGCGTAAAATTCCCTTTTAGCACACACAAAACTTGCCTCTGCAAAGCACTTCAGAAGCCTGAAGGCTTTTAAATGAGTAATTTCCTGACCTCTTTGATTCTGTCATGAAAAAACAAACAGAAAAACATCCTGAATCAACATCTTACCTTTCACCATGGGTTCAGAATGAATTCATCCACCTAATGGCAATCAACATTCGGCAGAGGTTACTAAGAAGCATACTTGAAGTCAAGTTAATGTTTTACTCGAGTCCTGATCAAGCACATCGAGAGCAATTGTCTGAGATACACTACATGGAAATTGATTTTGAGAAAAAAAACAGTAGTCTACTTATTGGAGAGTCTTTCCTTGGCTTCAATGAAATAAATCAGAAGGATGAGGAGAGCTTGGTTGAAGCAAGCTATAAGTGGATGAAATGGATATAATTATGAGATTATTGATCTCACTGCTACAATAATGCTGGACATAGAAGTGTGTTAGTCAAAGATTAAGGAGGTAACTCGGCAATGTTTGTAAATTGTAGCGATCACTCACTAAATTTGGTGGGTATACATGCAGCAAAACAGATCTATTGATGACGACATTTTTCAGAACAATCGAAATCTTCTACATCGACTTGCTCAATACAGCACTGGGAAAAACTGTAATGTGTTATTCCTGTGGTTTGAAAGTCGGAGTCAAAAATTACGTGGCGTGCAACAGAAGAAGTTGTAAAGCCCATCAGCAAGTACATTGAAGACATACTTCAGGCCACAACAGGTGATGAGAACAAGAACAATGAAACAAGACGTGATGCGTGACAGCTACCTATACTGTACACAAGCTTCTTGTAGGGTGACCAGGTTTTTAGGCATAAAAAACAGGACCCATTCCTAAAAGTGGTTTTGTAAAGCACTGTCTTAGGCTTTTGCTATTTATCTTTTTTTTTTAGTAGATCATTTTACGACGCTTTATCAACAGCTTAGGTTATTTAGCATCTGAATGAGATGAAGGTGATAATGCTAGTGAAATGAGTCTGTGGTCCAGCACAGAAAGTTACCCAGCATTTGCTCATATTGGGTTGAGGGAAAACCCCCGAAAAAACCTCAACCAGGTAACTTGCCCCGACCAGGAATCGAACCCGGGCCACCTGGTTTCGTGGCTAGACACGCTAACCATTACTCCACAGGTGTACTACTTATCTTACAAATCATGTGTCTGAACTTCATATCAAAGCAGTAATCAGTTTTAATATTCATATACATATTCATTTACTGCAGCCAACTGATCACATACGTGATATGGGACAAAAGTGACACATAATTACTAAGCTACAACAGAATTAAAATACAACATATGAAATTTCAACATTAATTATAAATAATTTCAACATTAATTCTAAACAATTTCAACATTAACAAATAACAACCACAAGAATAGGTATAACACTTTACAAGACAAATCACATTTCATTCAGCAGTCTAGAGTCAATTTCGACCAATGCATTCTTCATGAGAAGACATCCTTCTCGAAGTCAGGATCTGGAAAAGAGGAAGTAAAATTTTTGAAGTAAGGCATTCTCTTCTATTCAGTTATGCCAGTTTTCAATAAATTCGTTCATACTTTAAAAGCAGTTTTTGATTAAAATTTTGTAAAGAGCTTTCTTAAATTTTTGATGTGCAGATATTTCTTTAAGATAATTTTGTAGGTCATTATACATAACAAGACCAGCATGAATGAAACTGTTTTTATATAGAGTTGTGTTAAAACTTTCAGTAAAAATATTATCTTTATTTCTTGTATTGTGCTGGTGTGTGTCTGAATTTGTGATAAAGCTATACAAATTACATTTGATAAAATTTAAAGTTTGATAAATATAAATACAGGATAATGACAAGGTATGTAATTTTTTTAAGAATGGCCTTCAACTGGTAGTTTGAGATACTTGAACTATGGCTCTAATAGCTCTCTTTTGTAGCTTAAATATTTGGATTGCATTAGGTGAATTACCCCCAAAGATTATACCATACGTTAAAATAGAGTGAAAGCATGCAAAGTACAATGTGCGAGCAGATTCAATAGACGCTGCTCTTATTAGTAATCGCAAGGCAAAGCAAATTTTACTTAATTTCTTCCTTAGTTCCTGAAGGTGTACAGATCATTTTAAATGTTCATCTAGCCATATACCAAGAAATTTTGTATTGTAAGAATATTGAATTGTTTCATTTTGATGTTCTATGACCAGCCACTCAGAATAATTGTTTTGTGAATGATGAAAAGAAATGGCTATGGTTTTCGACTTATTGATTACCAGTCTGTTTCTCTCAAACCATTCCACTAGTTGATTTATTGTCTTTTCTATAAGAAAACGCATGGTATTGTCATCTTTCCCTGATAAAAAGATACTGGTATCATCTGCAAAGAAAGTTGGTTCTCCATGACTGATGTATGACTCTAAATCGTTTATATATATAAAATAGAATTGGTCCGAGAATTGAGCCCTGTGAAACAACGTACCTATACAGTTTTTCTTAGACAGATAATTTATTAGTTTACTATTTTCTTTACAAATGATCTCTGTCCTTTGTTCACGGTTTTCCAGGTAAGAAGTAAACCAACTGTGTGCCAAGCCTCTTAAGTTCTATAGCTTTTAATTTTTCTAACAAAATAGTGTGATCCACCAAATCAAATGCTTTTGAGAGTTCTAAAAATTAACTCTATGGCCTATTCCTATTTATTTCTTGTCGATAGAGCAGTGGCGGCTCGTGAGATTTGATGTTGGGGGTTCACATATTGAATATCGGTACTCATAAATAAGTCACGACATTAATTTATAGCACTACTGTTTTCGTGTACATGAACTCGTTTTCAGAAAAAATAAACATAAAGTCAAACTGTAAGAATCAAATACTCACCTAACCCAGTAATTTGGAAGAGGATGGTGTTGCTGTTGAAAATATGTTGATCACTCTCTCGTTGAAATCTACACATTCCGTAATCATGGATTTTTCAATGGCTAGCATTGCTAAGGCCGTCAGACGTTCTTCCTTCATCGTACTTCCAAGAAACGTTTTCACCTGCTAATGTAGAAAAACATCTTTCTGCTTCCGAGGTAGACAAAGGTACTGTTGCTATTATTTTCAGGCGCTTCGACACTTCACTGAATGACACTACCACGTTATTTTCGATGAGGAATTGCAAAAGATCGACACCGGACACATTTCTGAAGTCATTTCTCATGTAGATCACTTGCAACTCAGATTTCAGTTGTTATAATTTAAGAAATGGGTATGTTTCTATTACAGATTTCAGATTTTTCTCTGGGAACATTTAGTTATAATTTGGAAAGTGTTTCGAGTCGAAAAGATTTGCTGCCAACATGTGTTTTGTAACCACAGATGTGAAATTGATTAAACCTCTAAAGATCTCCGGGTTTGATGATGATGTTTTTTCATCATGTCCTCGCAGTGCTAATTCAAATTCACCACAAAAAATGAAACAATCGATAATTTTCGATAACACATACCGATTTTTTCTCACCACATCATTATGTCTTTCAATATTTCTCCTGAACGCAGTGTCGAGTTGTTCCCCGATATCTGTTTTTCCAAGCATTTACAGAACCAATGTTGCATTCTTATGGACCACATATTCGTGTTTTTTTAATTTTTTGAGTCAGATGACTTAAATCACACACCCCTGTTTTAACCCAACTAGCATCACTTTCTTTAGCAAAGAGCAAACATGGGAAACAGAACAATTTGTTTGTGACTTCACATCCACAGATCCAGTTGTTTCTTTCATAAATTTGACGCCTGAATACTCTACGAAATGATTTACCCCTTACATGATCGATCCTGAGAAATTGATAAAAAAAAAGGGGAAGTGGTCCTTCCAGAGCCTTTATTTCAAGTTTCTTTTCAAATGGAAGAGTTGAAAAGTTGGTTGTTTGGAGAACATTAATACTATTTTCCGCCATTACAAATCACAAGTTTTATTATAGGCCTAGTTAAAAACGCACAACATCCTTACGTAAAATGTATAACGCTATTTTCCACCATTACAAATCACATGTTTTATTATTGCTAGAAACACACTTTCTTACGTAAAACGTATTTACAATAACATTAGTTTCACTGTTAGTATCGGTAGGTACCTATACAGAAGTTCGCGCCACGGGAACACAATGTTGTATAACTGCTTCAGTGCTTCGCTAAAATCAACATTTCTTACAAATTCATGAGCTAGTCCTCCCCCACACTCATCCCTTCTAAAGTGTTAACAGAAGAGAAACCTGTTCTATTCAGAGCAGTGTATATTGGAGAGTACTGCATTCTTTTGATCCGGCAAATGCCGACGCGGCGGCCATATTTACTCCTGCGGAGACTCAGTACAACGCAAGACTTGCATAGGAACACAGATTTCTAGTGCGATATTCCATTGCTATCTTGAAGAATGCGGTATTGTTGTGCAGTTTATGAATGTGTAATCAATTGTTGTTATACAAAATTAGCATTAAGTCACAAACAAGACGAGGAATATACTTCAATGATTAATTTTCTCAACGACATAATATTTTCACTGCGGGCTAAAGCAAGGAGATGCACTATCACCATTACTTCTTAACTTTGCTCTAGAATATGTCATTAGGAAAGTTCAGGTTAACAGAGAGGGTTTGGAATTGAACGGGTTACAGCCTCTTGTATATGCGCATGACATGAATATGCTAGGAGAAAATCCACAAACTATTAGGGAAAACACGGGAATTTTACTTCAAGCAAGTAAAGCAAAAGGTTTGGATGTAAATCCCGAAAAGACAAAGTATTTGATTATGTCTCGTGACCAGAATATTATACGAACTGGAAATATAAAAATTGGAAATTTATCCTTTGAAGAGGTAGAAAAATTCAAATATCTTGGAGCAACAGTAACAAATATAAATGACACTCTGGAGGAAATTAACGCAGAATAAATATGGGAAATGTTTGTTATTCGGTTGAGAAGATTTTGTCATCTAGTCTGCTGTCAAAAAATCTGAAAGTTAGAACTTATAAAACAGTTATATTATCTGTTATGTATGACTGTGAAACTTGGACTCTCACTCTGAGAGAGGAACAGAATTAACCCTTCGCTGGGCATGAGAGGTCTTTTGAGACCCCATGACCCATTTGCCAATAAACGTAACATTTTGAACGTGTCCAGTGGGGGGTTAAGAGTGTATGATAATAAGGTAATTAGGAAAATATTTGGGACTAAGCGGTGAAATCACAGGAGAATGGAGAAAGTTACACCAACACAGAACTGCACGCATTGTATTCTTGACCTGACATAATTAGGAACACTAAATCAAGACGTTTGAGATGGGCAGGACTTGTAGCACGTATGGGCGAATCCAGAAATGCATATAGTGTTAGTTAGGAAGCCGGAGGAAAAAAGGTCTTTGGGAAGGCCGTAGGTGGGAGGATAATATTAAAATGGATTTGAGGGAGGTGGGATATGATAATAGGAACTGAATTAATCTTGCACAGGAGAGGGACCGATGGCGGGCTTATGTGAGGGCGGCAATGAACCTTCGGGTTCCTTAAAAGCCATAAATAAGTAATGACAAAATATTTATAATTGAAAACATCAAGGTTGGCAAAAGGGGACGTTGGAAGCCATCCCAAACTGGTATAATATTGGTAACAAGAACAGTTTTTGATTTTCAAAAAAATTGTCTTAATAAAGCAAACTTCAAATATCTTATGCCAGATAGATGCATGTAGAATGCGTTAGAAAATTTATTTTCTGCTGTCCGTTCCATAAATCCAATCCCAGATGCAAAATAACTTAAAACGGCATTACGATTTCTCAATTTTTCTCAAAAACGAAGCATGGAAATTACGCAGATTGCGATTCTAAACAATTAATTGAGTTTCTAGGTACAGATGTAAGTAAATCCGAAACAGAAAAGTCTAGTGAAGACGAATGTTAGTAAAAGGAAATTGATATAGGCTAAATTGTAATTTAACTGAAAATATAAATAGTGACTTGAGTGAATAACAATCTCTTTATTATTTGTTGGGATCAGTTTTATTCAAAATAAAACAAAATATGTTATATAATATTTGTGAAAACTGTTTTTCATGTCTAATAACTGATAACAGGGATGAATCTATAAATTTTATTAGCACATTAGTGACTCTCAAGTCGTATAAGGTAATGTCACTTGTATACCCTTGTAAATTCGTATTTGATATAATTCTACATGCAGAAAAATGTGAGACATTGATAGAAAATTAGTTGAAATTAAAGGATTTGAAGTTTTTATTCATTAATACTTCAACTCATACGTTCCCAATATGTTATAATATTTTTGAAAACGTCTTATCACTGTATTTTAGGACTAGAATATATTTATTCTTAAGAAAATTGTTTGTTATAGCAAATGCACTACAACAGTCTGTTAATGTGGCAGTCGAAGTGTTGGTATGAGAATTGCAGTAGAAAATTGCTGATGTTATCCCTATTGAAATGGACATAACAGTGTTATCTCTAATGAGTCATTTCACTATGACAGTAATGTTTATTAGCCTAATCCTTGTCTCCTGTATGGAATAAACCACAACAACATGTATGATATCGCCTATAATGACCTTCCTTCTAGCGTAATGCTTATGCTTCTGTGCCGAGCAAGGAGTAAATATGGCGCCCGCCTCCGAGAATGCGGTACTCTCTAATATACACTGCTCTGGTTGTATTTAGGCAGCTTTGAAGCAAGCTGGATAGCCTCTTGCTTTAGAGAGAGAAGTGTGAATGACAGACGAGGGTAGTGTGAGTGACAGAGAAGGACAGAGTTGGAGCCACAGATTTCGTTGGCGACAACAGCGTTTTTTCTTAACACACTTTTCCTCTACTTCTTAACGTGTTCCCACTGCCGCAGGCTGTTTTAAAAGGTCTAGCTGGTTTACGTCTGAGCATGAACCCTCAGATGCAACTATTTCGCCCGACTTTACTGGCTATAACTCACTTATGCTCTAACCAAAAGAAGCCAAACATCCAGCAGTTTCTTTCTATAGCTACTCTTAATTATGAAGAGAATGAGTGGCTTCAAGAGACAGGGGGTTCAGTGAACCAGTGAACCTAAAGACGAGCCGCACCTGCGATAGAGTCATATACTCTTTTTAAAAAGTTTATGTTGCTGTATTAGTTGATTTACCCTTACGAAATCTATGTTGGTTTTCAACAATTATATGATGTTGGGTTAAAAATGATACAAGCCTCTTGTGCATAACCTTTTCAATTATCTTAGAAAAAACAGAAAGTAAAGAGATTGGTCTATAATTTTGAATTCCGTCTGTGGTCCTTTTTTATATAAGGGTTTCAATTTTGACACCTTTAAACTAAGCTTATTTGGGAACTGGTTTGTTGACAGTGAAAGATTTACTATGACAGTTATAGTAGTAACTATATTTAGGAAACATTTTTTGATAATAAAATCTGGAATCCCATCGATGCCAGCTGATCTTTTACTCCCAAGTTGTTTAATAATTTCCATAATTTCTGTTTGATTAGTAGGATTTAGAAATATGCTATTACAATTATCCTTGTGTTTTGTTATGTTATTGTTTTTAAACTGTGTGCTGTTATCCAGAATAGTTTCTGCAGTGCCTACATAATCGTTAAATATAATGCTGTTTTATTGGGGCAACATATTTCTCCACATCACATTTTAGTTTGATATTTTTGTCCCAGTTCATCTTCAATAACTTTCCACATAGCTTTTGACTTGTTCCCAGCTGAATTTATAAATTTATCATTGTGCAGTTTTTTGGCTTGACTTATTACTTTATTATAAATTTTCTTGTAATGATAATAATAATCTTTAAACATTTTTGAGACATTCCCCCCTTTTAATATTTTGTTAAGAAATCTTAGTCTCTTTCCGGATTCCCTTACCCCTGTAGTGACCCAGTTTTTTGTATTCCCTGTAAATTTGATATTAATTTCAGGCAATGCTGTCTCATAATAATAATTGAATGTATTGAAGAATTCGTCATAAACAAGGTTTACTGAAGTTTGTTTGAATATGGAGTTACAAGATTCTTTCTCAAGTAGATGATTTAGATACTGAATATTTTCTTCCTTAAAGGATCTTACTTTCTTGTATACCGCAGAACTATTATAGTTATTTTTATTCCTATCTTCTAGACGTAACTGCAAGATTTGAGCATCATGATCAGAGAACCCAGTTATTACATTAGAACTGTAGTTCCACAAATCCTTGTTTAGCATTATTGACCAACTGCTGACTGACTGCTGCTGCTTCCTATTCTTGTTGGGACATTTACTATTGCCTCTAAACCATGTGTGTTTAATACTAGTTGTAATTTCCAAGTAATATTATTATTATTTTTAAAAATCTACATTTATATCACGTCCACGTGACGAAGCAGAGGTGGACGATCATCCAATCAGAATAGAAGTATCATGAGGTTAGCACGATGATCCTCCCAGCCGTTATAGCTGGTTTGTGAAACCGGATTTTTGCTACCTGTCGTAGCTCCCTAAATGCATCACGATGCTGGGTGGGCACTGGTCCCATACACTGGCCGAAATTTCATGACAAAATTTCTTCCCCCATGAGGACTCGAACCAGTGTTCATTCCGTAACGCGAGTCCTAGACAGGATGCCTTAGACCATGATGCCACAGCACAGGACAGCAATATATCGTACCATTACAATATTAAATTTTTTTCTGTTTACTGTTATAATATGTTGGTGAAAATAGGATGCATGGTTTTCTTTATTGGTCGAGAAGTATTATTGCACATTTTATAGACCACTGTACTTAGAAGAAAAAAGGAATATATCCATTGTTAAAAAATGTATACACTGCAGACGTACACCGTATCACATTTATTTCCAATTTAGGGCATACAATAACACGTTCTGGGGATCGAATAGGTGCTAATCATCTTTCAGATGCTAATCTACTTGCAATAGCACAGTACTACTGTCGATAGTCACTTGCTGATATCAACTGTTGTGGTACAGAATGCAATGACACACCTTTCTCCACTGTTATTTTCACGTGATATCATAAGTGCCCAGCGGTCTATTTATAGACCGCAGCCATTTCAGTACATATTGCTCCAATCATTTTACATAAATCTGTGTTTTTCTTGTGCACTGCAATAGTAATAACCTTGACACTACTAAATCACAAATCAATAACAATATCGACACATTATAATACGGAAAATTAATTATATTCCATACACAGTGCGACATCATTTTATACCTAAATAATTCGAACTAAGATACCTTAATGAATTCTTATGTTTGAAGGAGGATAAAATGTTGGCAAGTTTAGTTAACATCTTACATTATATATTTATAATGATCATTAATATCTAATCTAGTCGAGTGTGCAAGGGTCTATAAATAGACCATTGGGCGTTAATGGGTTAACCAAGTCCGCGCATGCGTAGTTTGATCTCAAAGTAAGTCCTTTCTGTCGTGAGCTGCATGTGTCATTAGTGACCAGGCCATACTAAGCCATGTGAAACAAAAGAGAATCGAAATGTTGCTAGTAAAATTGGTGATGATATTCTTTAATACTAAATCCCTGCACTTTTAAATGCAAGATCTATGGAGTATAATGACGACTTTTTTAATACACTAAAAGAAGATATCATAACACTTTAACACGGCGAAATTAATGAGAAATATGATGTGGTCCAGGGAATATCGTTCAAATCAACAGTGTGTGTAATTGACATTAATATATTATCTCCTTGTCAAACCCCAGCCAACCTTATCACTGGCAAAGTGTGTAATTAACACTAATGTACTTATCTCCTTATCTAAACTTGTTGCTAAAGTCTATTTTATATCATGGAGTGCAGTTTGGTGGCTCCTTTGAACACCCCCTTACAGATTTATGACTTTCTACACAAACACCTCTGACCAGTCCATCATCCCAACATTGCACAGTTGCCACAATCTTGGCGACCTTCGAAATAAGAGGATTAGTGGCCGTCATCCTCATCTGGACACCACGTGTTTTGAAAAAAAAAAAACAACATAATATCACGAGCTGACCGCTCAATGAATACTACAGAATACACTCTCAATTATACTTTCATGTTAACTGATGGGATTCTTGGAATTCAGAAAATCTTTGGCAACTCTGCCTCCACGTGGATTTGTCAGGATCCTGTCAATTCTTCTGAATGAGGGTTGTAACTACAGGCAAAGACAAGATTTTCGTCACAGTAAGAACACATTTATGTATGACAATCAGTTAGTAGAGGGCAGAAGAAGGTCTGTCGGCAAAGTCCTTTCTATGAAACTGCACTCCATGGACTATAATAGTGAAGCTATCTCTCAGTAATGTTGAGAATGAGGGAGCGAACGGGAAGAAAATAAATTTCTCGTGGTAATGACGTCATGCCCTTATGTTGGCAACATTGTGTACTTGTTTATCATTGCAATGCCACGTTGAAAGCTGCGGTACCTAATTCTCCAGTTTAGTGATTTATTTTTTTCTGTGGTGCTTTAAAATTATTCAATCAGTTATTTGAGATACTACACATGTTCCTTTCTGCTAATTTTGAGAAAAGTGTATAAAACTGTCAGCTATATATAATTTGCAATATTCTTGACATTCTTAAGAAACTTACCTTGTAATATAAAGGCACAATGTGGCCCAAAATGTCCAGTGTATGTGTGATTTCTCAAATAAAATATTAGTAGCAAAAAAATCGGTATATTTTGCTTTAAGTACAATACAGTGTTGTTATATTACATTTATATGTCATAATTGAATTATATATTTTAAATTTTCCTTTACAATGCAAAAATGAAAGGCAAAATTCTATACTTTTTTGTAGCTACGAACATTCATATATTAAAGCTCTTCAGGTGCTGTAAAATATTTTGATTTCATCCTCATTGGGAAAATACTTTGTAACTTTTTTACATCATTTCCAACACAACATATTTTACATTAGCATATGAATAATTTTGCAACCAGCATACATGTGCTTACTTTTGTCATTATCCCAGTGAATGTACGCATGTTACTTTAATTTACTGTACATTATGTTATCTCAAAACATAAGTTTGTAAAAAGTATGATGCCTGCCTTATACAATCTGTCACTCAGCAATGCTTACCTTCCTGTCTACTCATCTCAGCTGGGGAAGGTGGAGTGGGGAGTTAAGGGGAAATCTGCAATGACTCGATTGAGTTACTATTGCCCGGGCCTGGTCTAGCCTAAACAAACCAAATCGAACCTGTCACTGACTCTAGACCTTATGAAAACTCGCTTTTTATCTATGTACATTTGTTTAAGCAGGTCTGCCAAGTTAGCTCTGTGGCAGCACATCTGCCTCCAGACTAGCCAGCAGGTTCGATTCCCGGTGGGATCAGAGATTTTCATGTAAAATTTGTGGCAGTGCAGAACTTCTAATCACTAAATTGTGCATCAATATGCCTGGGTTAAATCCCAAATCTCTTCACAGTGCATGTGAAGAGAAGGCATATGTCACTGTTCATAGTGATTAGTCCGTTTGATGGGGACATTAAGCCTGGCGGCCCTGTTGGTGCTATTCAACAAGAGTAGGCTATGTACCAGCACCAGGTTTCCCCTTATTCCTTCCTCACCTTCATCATCCTCACCCATTCACTACACTAGCCTACACTTACACACACGCTCACCCTAGTACACGACATAACTCTTCACATGATACACATCAAGTACAGTGTGGCTCACCAAACCAATGTCACAGTCCTGCCATCTATCCGAAATATGCGGAAACACGCAAGTGAAGTGGGTAGGCATTAGACACACGCACACATTTAAGCTAGTTTTTACTAGGTGAAAATGGTTTTGACGGATTTCGGGCTTTAACAGTACCAGGTAACATAAACTTACTTACTTACTGGCTTTTAAGGAACCCGGAGGTTCATTGCCCCTTCACATAAGCCCATCATTGGTCCCTATCCTGAGCAAGATTAATTCATTCTCTATCATCATATCCCACCTCAAATCCATTTTAATATTATCTTCCCATCTACGTCTCGGCCTCCGTAAAGGTCTTTTTCTCTCCGGCTTCCCAACTAACACAGTACCTATATGCATTTCTGGATTCGCCCATGCATACTATATGCCCTGCCCATCTCAAACGTCTGCATTTAATGTTCCTAATATATGTCAGGTGAAGAATACAATGCGTGCAGTTCTGTGTTGTGTAACTTTCTCCATTCTCCTGTAACTTCATCCCTCTTAGCCTCAAATATTTTCCTAAGCACCTTATTCTCAAACACCCTTAATCTATGTTCCTCTCTCAAAGTGAGAGTCCAAGTTTCACAACCATAAAGAACAACCGGTAATATAACTGTTTTATAAATTCTAACTTTCAAATTTTTTGACAGCAGACTGGATGATAAAAGCTTCTCAACCGAATAATAACAGGCATTTCCCATATTTATTCTGTGTTTAATTTCCTCCTGACTATTATTTATATTTGTTACTGTTGCTCCAAGATATTTGAATTTTTCCACCTCTTCAAAGGATAAATTTCCAATTTTTATATTCCCGTCACGAGACATAATCATATACTTTGTCTTTTCGGGATTTACTTCCAAACCTATCTCTTTACTTGCTTCCAGTAAAATTCCCGTGTTTTCCTAATCGTTTGTGTATTTTCTCCTAACATATTCACGTCATCTGCATAGACAAGCAGCTGATGTAACCCGTTCAATTCCAAGCCCTCTCTGACCAGTAACATATACATTTTCAAATTAACATATACATACAGCTTACACAGCATAGATTTACCTCTAATAAATATGGTTTCTTTGCAGGTAGATGAATGAAAGTTATTTAGAATCATATATTCATTTCCTGCTGCCTCTAACTTTCTGCTTTCATTGCCAGACTCTTTCAACCTTCCTTTCTTAATGACTGGTTCAGGAATTTGAAACAATATATTATACGCAACTACCTAATTATACTCGCTAAGCTATAACACCAAATACAGCAGACCAGCTGTTACAATATGTTGAAGGAGGGCAATGCACAAAAAAATCATTGCTACTTGACACTTTTGTAAGGAAACTGGCATGGCTAACTGGGTTGTGACGTCATTGAAGCCATTTGATGCTCATAGGTACTACCGGTACTTACTAAGTTAGGAATTTCACTTAGCACTCTTGTAGGGAAATGCAGAATATGAAATAACTTCATTCTACAATAAAATATGAATTGTACTTCTTTGTTTACTTGTTTCCTTGTTTGTTTATTTATTTTTAATTTGGCTCTTTAGCCCTTTTGTAAGGTTAAGTAGGTACTCAATTAAAAGTGAGTTACCACAGTTTTTTTTTTTCCATAATGAAGGATGGATTCCTTAGCAAAATAATTTCGCGTGAATATCTTTATGAACTTGTCATAGGAAATAGAAATTTTGTGCTCACACTAAAATATGTTTAAAATGTGACAGCATCATGCATTATACAAGTTGGTATTTAAATAAAATTGAACTTACAGTGTTTAATCCTTCTCGAGGCTTGTCCTTCCATAGAAACGGCAAAGTCTTGAATACAAATCGTGTATTCTGATATATTATATCATCAGTTCCAATAAATGAAACTTTTGAAATAAAAAATATGTAAAAAGATGGGAAATTTCCTAGTACCCGGTACTCGCTGCATAAGCTCTTAAGTCAGCCATTGTTGTATAATCATAAAAGATGTATATTTGCCCTGGACTAAAAATATATTACAAACTGACTAGAATCACAGCCAGTAACAAACTATTAAAATTCTTTCCAGAAAGAAGCCACTGTGTAAACACAAACACGACCTATGTAACAAGTACCAGGTACTAGGAAACTACCACCATATCTAAATACTGGTAGGCCTATATACATCTTTTGGTATATAGTAGGCTATATAGCAATGAAATGATTCAGTAGAAATTAATATAATGCAATTGAAAGCTATCACATTTTTACATGTCTTGTCATTCAGTCAGATCACTGCTAGTTTAATTTGTCCACAATGTAGAACTGGTTGTTAAATGTTTTAAATTAAAAAAAATAGCATTTACAGGATGGAAGAGCACTGACAATACGATATTATCAAGCATTTTAATATTGCACAAAACATAATGTAATAGTTATTTAGATACCAATGTCGTAACGTTTTATTTTACAATCCGAGATTTTGTCAAACAAGGCTGCAGGCCGAGTTTGATAACCAGTCTACTATTGTAATATGAAGTTACGACATGTGTATCATACAAAGTTTTATCCGCTTTGATAAAAAAATAATGTAAAATTGAATATTGTCTAAATGTAACATTTTTATTGCCTGCTATATAATTTGCTTTGTAGGTGATCGATTCATATAGAGGGCCTTGTACGAGAAAGATTAGAAGCTATATACATTTGCTTTGTAAGTGATCAATTCATATAGAGGGCCATGTACAAGAAACATTTGAAGAATGTTATTATTGTCGGTATTGTCACCATGACTATTTATAAATATAAGTGTCAATGGTATTGTATTAACAGCTGTACTGATTTATTAATTCCAACAAAATCGCGACAGAGGTATGAAGAGGAATATAAGAAGTTTGAAGATTGGTGTAAAAAAAAAAAAAGTAGAGAATATTTCTGAAAAGTTTATGTTGGAATATTTTTCAATGAAAAGTGAAAAGAAGAAATCAAGTTCTCTGTGGATTCATTATTCTATGCTGCGGTGTACGATATCATTGAAGAAAAACGTGGACATCAGTAAGTAGACACAAATTGTTAGCTTTTTAAAGCAAAAAAGTGAATTGTGAAAATGTTCCTATTAATGTGTATAACAAATAAAAAGCTTACAAAGACAAGCATCCTGCTGCTCCAAAGTTGCACTCGGGCATGGGTTCGATTCCAGCTTGTGCTCATTACTGGTAGTTTTTTCCAAGCTTTCTCCAACCATAAGGCGAATGCGAATGTCAGGTAATCTATGATGAACCCTCGGCCTCATCTTGCCAAATATCATCACACTATTACCAATACAATCGATGCCAAATATCCTAGTAGTTAATACAGGGTCGTTCAATAACCAAATAAAAGAATTGCAGAGAGCAATCAGAGTAGGGTAGATGCACTATCTGTGGCCACTTTTAGGATTATTTTTAAGTTTATTTAGAAAATCAATAAATGGGACACTATAATCCCCAACTCTCTTGAGGTACGTGTTAACTAATATGTTTACTATGAACTGTTTTATTAGCATAGCTCAAAACAAATACATACACTTACACAAAAACTTTTATACATATTTACAATTTTCACCATTTGTGGCGACGAAAACGCCATTTTTGGCCACCCGCTTGTACCATATGTGGCCATTTTTGTTTTTGCCATAACATTGTCACAATCTTTCATTTCCATAAATTTAACAAGATAAGGGATAAATTACTGTAATTTGAGTTTACAAATGAGCATATGTTTTGCAGCAGACAAATCTTAAATACAAACAACATACTATGTTAAGTTTACTAAATAAACAGAAAAATCACTCCACATTCAAACGTTTAAAGCCTCCAGAGAAAATGAAGCATATTGCACGGTCATCTTTTCCATGGAATTTGGGAAGAGATAACACTCTTTCTATTTGTTCATTGTCAACTACTGATATGTCATCATTTACAATCCATTTAAATTTATTCACCCCAACTCGTCTAGCAAATTTCACAAGCCATCCCTCAATATGTTTTTCTTGTATTAAACCCACAAATCTTCGGACACTTTTCTTGTGCCTAAATGCAACAAGTACCCAATCATTTACTTCAGCCTCTTTGGCATGAACATTTTCATCACTGGATTCGTCAAAAAGTTCAGATTCAGATGAAATAGCAATGTCACTTTCGGATGTGGTTATTTCATCTTCCACCTTCCTTTGATTTTTAGTTTTTGATCTTTAGGACACTTTCAGTTTATTTTCACGCCTCTTCTTAGTTTCATTCTCTTTCTGCTTTTTTTTTTTTTTTTCAATTTGCTTGCTTCACAACTGTCATATTAATTCTTTCATATTTATACAAAGTCAGAGGAGGTGCCAATACTCCAGATGCATTCACTGTGATAAGTGTTGTAATGTTCTCCTTATCACTAGTCTTTGACGTGTCATAAACATGTTCATCTTTGGGTGCTAGATCTAAGCCTCCTGAGGGTGAAAGGCAGAATGAAGTTTCATCACAATTCCACACTCTCTGGGGATCATTTAATATTTCCTGTTCTTCAGGAGTAAGCAGATCAGTAATTTCCCTAAACCAATTCCGGATTTTTTCCTCTGTGATTAATGCCTGAGCCTTGTTGATATGCTCTGCTTCTTTTATACTTAGATCAGGATGTCTTCTCATAAATGCATCAAACCACTTACCCGGTACGTCCATGTCTGCAATTGATGAATGGTGTGTTTAGTTTACAGTTTCGTACAATTTTTTCAACATAATCCAGCAAGCTTTCTTTATTTATTGGAAATCCAGACCTCGCACAACTTTTCAACCATTTTTCCAGCAACATCTCCGAGAACCGCACACTGTCCAACTTTTCCAGATGATTCAGGTGCACGTCCTGATAGTTTGTTCCTTAACGTAGATCTGGGAACATCAAAGGTTGTGGCAGCTGTTGCAACTTTCATTCCATCTCTCATTGCACGCAGAGCACGTGATACTTTTGATGGCGAATATTGAAATAATTTTCTTTTGTATTCACGATTTTTCTTAGAACTCATGTTAAGTAAAAGTGCTGTAAAAAAATAAAATAAAGAAAAAACAAAATATTAGAATTTCCTAACTGGAATAATACATTTCAAAAGTGGTCAGAAATGGTGCTTAAGTAACCCCTATTTGTGGTCATTATTGTGATCACAAATGGTGCTTGATACTACATTCATGTTCCATTTGTGGCCATCCCTGGTATCAAGGATTGCGATTATGTTTTCATAAAATACTGAATATCAGTAGATACCTTTATGCTTTGAGATGGATCACAACAACAATATCATGTAACTTTATAGAAACTAGTACAGGTTTTATATTGTAATTCTTACCTGCAACTCTAAAGAAAATACGTAAGCAAGAAGCACAACTTCAATACATTTATGAATTAACCATTTTGTACAACAAAAGATTGGAGCTGAATGGCAACCAATCAGAATCATGGTTGCACAGCAACACACTGGAACATGTTAGCATGATTCCCATTGCCAGAACTAAATTAGGCACTTAATATAACATTTTAAATTCGAAAATGTCACTAATGGTGCACTGGCCACAAATGCTACGTCTACCCTAGTATAATGAAGCATTAATGGTTGAAGTGTTGATCAAAATTTTTTAGTGGTGGTGGTAGCATTATGTGTAAGAAAAGTAAATAGTTGGTGTACTATGGTTGATGTTTAAGAAAGTTAATATAGTGCTAATAGTACCTCCCTCATGCCAATAACTCTGCTACAGAAAAGAATAATAAAATTATGCCTTAATAAACTCTTGATTATCCTTCAGAACTGTTGTATTCAAGATTTAAAGTATTTGACTTCCATCATATTTATAACAAGATGTATTATTGAATTTCGTACATAAAAACCGAAATATATTTAATTTATATTCACATAAATATAAAACCAAAAGATCAGAAAACACATATTACGCTTAACAGAACCTAAATGTATCATAGCTGTAGCATCACAGTAGCAACTTCAGTCCAAGGCTTTATAACATGATAGCTTAATAGCTAAATTCTCAAATATACAATTTACTAACACTCCTTATTTCAAAAAAATCAATTAAAAATTGCTGTTTAGAGAGAAAATTTAAGGTTCATTTATTGTGATATCTTTTTTCTTCTTCTTTTTTCTTTTTCTTTTTTTACTTTTTACTCTGTTATTTAATAAAATATCTTATGTGGAATGCCCTCTGAGCACGAGTATGGAACTTACTCTTTCTGGGGATGTTAGAATGTTTTTATATAAAAAAAGCAATATGTATCTTTGTCTACGAGGGCTATTCATAAAGTAACTTCAGTTTATTTTTTACAAACCTGTGAATAACGTTACAGAATTGGGTTACAATACGTTTGAAATTATACACCCTAATTTATTTTTCCACACAGTTTCCAGTCACATTGAGACACTTGTCATAGCGTTTGACGAGCTTTGAAATTCCGCAATTGTAGAATTCGGCCAACCTACAACGCTGGTTTTCAACTCTTCGTCATTGTCAAAGCGCTTCGAGCCAAGCCACGTTTTCATGTTCATGAAGAGATGGTAATCGCTAGGCACCAAATCTGGGCTATAGGGAGGGTGATCCAATACTTCCCAGTCAAACTCTTGCAGTTTGGTCGCAGTACGACACGCTCTATGCGGCCAGGCGTTGTCATGCAGGAAAATCACCCCAGAGCTCAACATGCCACGATGTTTGTTTTAAACTGCCCTTTTCAAGTTTGTTAGTGTGTTACAGTAACGCTCAGCGTTAAAAGTGGCATTCCTCTCCAAGAACTCCACTAGCAAATTTCCTTTTCTGTCCCAGAAGACAGTTGTCATAAGTTCCCTCGTGGAAAGTGTTTGACGACACTTTGTGGATTTTATCGGGGAGTGAGTATGGCCCCACTGCATTGATTCAAGTTTTGTTTCTGCATTCACATAAAGCACCCAAGTCTCATCTGCTGCCCTCATCTGCTGAGCCTTTTGTTCCTCAGGAGTTTAGGCATCCATCTGGCAGAAAGTGTCATAGCCCAACTCTTCGGTAATCACCTTGTACAGAAGAGTACGACTAATCTGTGGAAAATCCTCACTAAGCTCTGACATGGTAAACCTGCGGTTTCCTCTAACCTTTTCGTCAACGAATCAGATCTGCATTCACGATACTCGGTCGACCACTTCTCTCTTCATCATGGACATTGGTTCGCCCATTTTTGAACATACGACACCATTGTCTTACACCACCTTCACTCATTACATCTGGCCTATAATCTCCACAAAATTGGAGATGAATTTAATTGGCTTTACAGTATTTGGCCACAAGAAATCTTATTACAGAAAGTATCTCACACCTGGCGGGACTTGCGATTGCAGCACACATTTTGACAGGAACAAAGACACGACCTTGACTCTACTGCTGCTTGATGCATACTGCTTCAAGGTACACTCCACTGCAAGAGCGGCGCCACTGTCTCTGTTGTTACGCACGCTATATGAAAACGGAAGTTACTTTATGAATAGCCCTCATAGCAGTAAAGTATTATTATTATTATATTGTTGTTTCAGTACATCACTGCCACTTCTTATGAATGCCATGGTGTATTTTTGATCTAGAGTAGGGTGACCAGATTTACAAAATAAAAAAAACGAGACATATATTAAAGTTGACATGAATCAACATTTTATCTAAACATTCATTATTAGCCTACTTGTGTTTATATAATGTCAGTGAGCAATAAGGTCCAGTTTTATTTATATTAAAGTAATAAATACTACACTGTTTACAATAACTAGACTATAATAATTGTTGTTTTCTAATGCCAGGCGTTTGACAATAAAGTCATTTGACCTCTTGCACTCCAATATTTTTCAAAGATATTATCATGGCCAGCCACTGAAGCACAGATTTTGAGGTGTTCCGAATCCATTTCTTGGTTTGAGTTGCACAATGGGCAGTTAGGGGACTGATATATTCCAATTCTATGCAGGTGTTTGGCCAAACAACCATGGCCTGTTGCCAATCTAAATACAGCCACAGACGAGTTTCGTGGTAAATCGGGAATTAACTGTGGATTATGATGCAGAGAGTTCCATTTTTTCCTTTGGGATTGTTTATCAAATTTTGTTTGTTGAAGTCTAAATATGTAGATTTAATCAATCTTTTCACAGAGTAATACGTAGAGTTAGTAACAGGTCTGTAAGTAGCAGTGCTGCCCTTCTTTGCTAATGCATCCGCAATCTCTTTTCCCAGGATTCCACAATGGGATGGTATCCATTGGAATACAATTCTTTTATTGAGTGATGTTAATTGAGAGAGCATTTTAGTTATTTCTGCTGTTTGAGATGAAGGTGTATGTTTAGAGACTATTGATAGAATAGCTGTTTTGGAGTTTGACAAAATAACTGCATTCTTAAATTTATTGATGTGGCATAGAAGATTCCTGAGACTTTCACTTATTGCAGTGATTTCTCCATCAAAACTTGTTGTTCCATACCCAAGAGATCTATAAAGTGAGAAGAGTATGTAATAGAGTAGTATGGATACTTGGCTTAAGTCACTGTTGACAATTTTTTATGTGGCAGCTAGTCTGAATTAAATAGGTTAACTTATCTGTTTAAAAATACTTCAGATTAATTGGACCTTACAATTATATTCATGTCACTGTATTCTGAACTTGTTTCGTGACAAAATTTTTTGCCTCATATTACCTTTTAACCAGTGGTGATATTCAAGAAATTTAACACCAGTTCACTCATGTGTACCTATGTTAAACATATACGGTATATGTCCATGGTAATTGCAAATATTACTGAGAAATAATAAGTATTTTAACATTCTCCATGAAGATCAACTGTACAATCTGCATCATATTTCTTTGATGAGTGAATTTGCTGTAGAAGTGTTGGCTTTTCCTTCAAGAAACTATAAAAGTCCATGCAAGACACATTTTTGAAATTACATTTTGTGATTATGGTTTTAACTGGAAACTGATTCCTTTCGTCAGACCAAATTGAATTCAACAACGAAAACACTCTTTCTGATGATGCATTGGTACCAGGTATTCCTAACACAAAACTTACAATCTGAATTATGTTTGTAACACTAAGTTAATGTATTTATCTTTCATAATAAAATAAAAGAAAAATAAATATTTTAATGATAATTTAGGGAAATGCGATGCCATTTAAAAAAACGAAACATTTGGCGCACCGAGCATACTTTTCTCGGGACAGGGGACAAGAAGCTGAAAAAAGGGACAATCCCGTTAAAAATGGGGCGTCTGGTTACCCTAGTCTAGAGAAAATATTAATACTTTCTTACGAAAACGTTCCTATTTTTTACGAGTATTACTGTAAAAGAAGTGTATTTTCCCTGGACCAAAAATACAATATGGCATGCTAGAAAGTGGCAGTGATGTGCTAAACATTTAGGGCCGTATTCCAGTGGATGATCAGCGTTTTTCGTATTCATAAATCAGTGAAAGCGATTTGATATGATTTGAATTCTGTACAAGTAACCAGTGGATAGCCGGGGGCTAGCTTAGTACGCTCATAGTGCATGCTGCGAAATGTCTATGAATATCACCCATAATGTTAAACTAACTTGATGTAACAGTAATGATAAAAAGTACTCTGCATATATACTCTGTAGCGGTACTAGTGTGATACATTGCGATTTTCCTTTATTTATAGCTGCTTATTATTACCTTATTTACTATTTTTTATAATAAAATTTAAAAAAATGTAGTTATTAGGAGAGAGAACCAAAAATGTTAGGAAATTAGAATATCACCACTGCATTTATACATATCTGCTTTCGTTATTCCTGTGATTTTCTTTAGTTTTGCTTCCTCCCCTCAGAGAGATGGAAGAATGACGGTTATTTTCTTGTGGTATTCCTCAAAGTTTTGTTGGAATGCCTTAAATATTTTGCATTCTACAGAATTTCTTTTATTATTCATTAAAGTGTGTTGTATTTTGTTCAATGCACTCTATGTTCACTGTTGATGAAGACTGAAATAAATGTTATTTGCACAACCACACTTAATGCAGTTCGAGCTTGCTAAACCCCTTTTGATGTCACAGCGAAAAACCGACAAGCTATGGAACACAGCAGTTCAAGTAAGACAGGATACACACCAGAGGCGGTTCCTCAGGGGAGGGAAGGGAGGAACGTCCTCCTCACATTTGTCTTCTTTCGAAAGTAAATACCAAATAAAATATGTGCCTTGAAATGCAAGGAAGATTCGATAATTTTTAAGTTCACAGCTATAAGAAAACCACGGTTGATCGAGTTTTAAATGATGCGCGCTCATGTGCTGCTAGAAACTGTAAGAAAGATGCGAGGCTGTTTGTGTGGAGGAAAGCCAAGCCATTCCTCCTTTACTGCAGTTAGCACACATAGACAACAGCGCACTAGTGGCCAGAGAAAGAAGCAGAGTTTTAAAGCGAGTAAATGAACGGAGAGGGAGGAGATCCTCCTCTGAATCAGTCATGGGCGGGAAATAGAAACCGACTGGTCGTGCAGCAAGCTCGCTACCGCTGCCATCTAACGATCTTGCATTCAACCAGACTATAACACATCTAGGAGGAGGCACAATAAAATAGTTTCAACGCAACGCTATGAAAGACACCGTATATATTTTTTTCTAAAATTATAAACCAAAAATATTATTCATTGCACTTTATATAGGCTACTATTCATGGTTTGAAACTTTCAAGGATATTTGAATGTTAAAGTCGTGTTTATATAAAACAAAGAGGAAGTAGTTGTACATTGGTATCACAGATCTTTTTGGCCCCTGAAATTCACTTCTATTCATTGTTTACTAGACAGGGCAACAGCCAAGTTGTCAGTTTTGTACAAATATATTTGAAATTGAAAGTAGGTACTCCAAACTACATTATTTTAACATAAAAAATTGGCCACCGGCAACTTTGAACAATAATGGTAGTATGACTTTACAAGAACTGATATTCTTCAAAAGCATGTGATACTGAACTTGTAAAATGTACATGTGGCAACACAGACCACTTGGGTGGGTGCTGTGTTCTCGCTTTCCTCAAATTATTTCCCATTCCCATTTCCGCAGTTCCGATTACGTGTTAGTAGCTATAGTCTCTTCCAACACGTGTGATGCTGTAGTGTGCTCGAAAAATGCTGCGAGGTGAATTTCCTTGTAATTGTTAATTTGTGCAATTATTCAACAATGAATGCAAGTGAAAACATGATATTTTATGGAAAATTTAGGAAACTCAGTTTACAAGAACAGATTATTGCTATACAGAAGGGAAGGCCAACCCCAACACTACCTGGTCTTACATGTGTGCATGTTGGCTAATTTGCAGCATGTTTCATTCAAGAAGGTGTCATTTCGTCCTGTTACCTTCTTTCCTCCTCTTAAGAAATACGCAGGAGCCGCCACTGATACACACCAGTCGATACAATTACATGAAGCAGTATGCATGGAACATTAAGCATGCATCAAAGGAGAATAAACGAACGCCTTTAGGTGCTACTAGTCAGGCCAGATAATGCAACACACAAGCAACATAATGCATGTGCCTTGCATCATAACCAAGATAAAACATGCTGATTCTTTGTGTCGTACTTCATGCAACCTGGCCACTACAGCCCAGAGTTCAGTTGTCAGTGTACACTTTCCGATCATCATGAACTACCAGAAATTTAATGTGATGAAGAGGTATCCAGTTATTTACGACTATACATGAGCAGATTATTCAAAGAAGAATCTCAGAGATAAAATTTGGGCGGAGATAGCTGCAGAAGTAAAACATAAACTGAAATAGGATTGTCCGGGAAAGTAGCTATTTAGTTCTCGTACATGTATTCATTCATTTATTTATTTGTTTTAAAATATAAATCTTCACTTAAATATAAATATCCCACTTCATAACAAGTTTTATTAAGCCACTGGGAATTAATTGCCAAGGAAGAGCTACGCTAGACTTAAAAAAATAAGAAACTGACCTATCCCTCGTATAGACATTTTCATCTGTAGGTCGGTCATCATACGGCGTAATGGGCAGCACAGCACCAACTAGTGTTGCCAACTCTCCCGTATTTAGCCCCAATTTTTAACAGTCTCCCAACTTCCATATTTTTCTTCTCTTCGATCCTTTTTCTCCCTTATTTTTGCATAATATAAAAATTTATTTGAAACATTTAATTTTTATATGGTTGAAGGTGATTTATATGATGGATTCTGTTGTTCCAGAGATGCACTGAAATGTGCAGCTAAGCTTATACAAAGAGTGTTTCTTTTATGAAAAGTGTCGTATGTATGTATATGTATGTGTATATATATATATATATATATATATATATATATACATACATACATACATACATACATACATACATACATACATACATACATTCATATATGAGGTCTCGCCATCCTCATTCAATAATCGAGACTATTATTTTTTGTTAGTAGTCAACATGTAGATACCTATTAATTTTGAGAAAAATTCGTTCCAGCACCGGGAATCGAACCCAGGACCTCTCAACTCTGCGTGCTGAGTGCTCTTTCCAACTGAGCTATGCCAGGACACGATCCATGGTGCCAGCCGAACTCTCCTCATTATATCATCAATGGCCTACTACCTGCATTTTAGACATATACCGGTAAGTCATATATGCAGGAGCACATATTTAAATGACTTTATGGCCAATTTTAACAAGCTTTTTTTAATACTGTTAACATTGATATATACCTATACTCACATATGAAGTCTCGCAATCCTCAGATGTTCGAAAAAGGAGAGCGACACTTTAATCAAATCAGAACTGCAAATCACAGTCAACTTCAACTATTCATGTAAGAAATTTTTACAATTTGTTTGAAACTATTACGCTAGGTAAAATATCTCAAAATACTTTAATTTAAGCCTAACTGCCAAAATGTAGAATAAAATTGTTTTTAGTGCCGCTAACTGAATTTAATAATTTTTCAATTTTTTATGTCAAATATTGTAGACCACTTAGTCTCCCGTATTTTCTTCAAAAATAGTTGCCAACCCTAGCACCAACACTATTTCTACCCAAGTCTTCAACAGAAATCAGAGTGAAAAGTCCATGTGCTTGTGTAATACTCATACATGTTTTCCATCTATTAGGAATATTCACAGTTTGTCGTATCTTCAAATGATTCTTTGGACATTCTATAATATTCTGCGAATTTGTCTGGATCCTGTGCTAACTATACCAATAAAAACACTACAAGCACCATGATTTTCAACGTTTTGAACCAATGAATCCGAAACCTATGCCTTTATCTTCGCATTCTTATTATTGACAATAGCAGAAGATCTCCATCTGATGACTCCGCACTGAATGGCTCGTTAGATCAAATAACTAGGCGTTATGTGTCACACTCTATGTGCCATGCATCATGTTTCTTGCACCATTCGGTGTGTTAACGTGCAGGGGTGAATCTAACTACTTGGCGCCTCTAAGCAGAGAAAAATATTTCTGCCCCTTATTTCGCCCTATATGCATCATTTGGATCAAATGAAATAATTGATTCTGTGTCATTATTACTGTTTCTAATATCAGAAACGCCTGACTAAAATAAACCACACGCTGCACTATTGTCAGAAACTACTGTTCACCACATTATTACACTCTGATGTACCTGGACTCGAACTGGACCAAGCTGGCTATGTTTGTTTTTTAAATAACACATATTTTTGCACTTTTTCTCACCATTTCCTCTCTTTTTATTGCCTTGTCTTTCTCGAGTTTCTGGTATTGTTATTTAGTCAACTGTCTGAAGACAGGTATGGACCCCACAAGTGACACCATCAAGGCATCACTCATAAGGCAACTAGGCCAGGAGATAATGGGGTAGGGTGACCAGTTCCTTTCCCCCTCCATTGCATACATCGCTGACTAGCTACATATTACACTAATCAGATTTTAGATGCAGTTCATCCTCTGATACATATCGTCAAATGAGATGTACTGTCTGGTAATAGATTTACATATCAGCCATAACCTCAATCAGATGTGTTTCCGGTATTGAGAACCACTGACATTTTTCCGACTGTCACTTATTATAATGAAAATTAAAATATGTCTCCTAGGTACAAAACAACTGCACTCTTTACTGTTTCAAATTAAACTGAACTCCCAAGCGTCCGGCTGATACAATGACTGGCGGTATTTTCTTTGAATTTAAGTCTGCATGGGGATTACTGAGTGTTGATACTGGCTACTCTTATGACAGAGCAGCGTCTCTCTCATCATTTCATCACAAAGCTTATGATTGCGAGCAACGAGATTTGCCTTCCTAACGTATCATTATATAATACCAGTAAGTTCTTTAATGTTATTTCGTGAGACTCTCACGATGAGAGGGCATAACATTAAAAAAGGTACTATTATTGCATTGTGACACTAATATTGAAAAACTGTCATTTTTCCTTGGCATACTGTTGATTAAATTTTAACTGATTGTTGCCAATGTTATTGATATCTTTTTCATTGTGCGTTTAAGTTCATGTACTCTTTTAAAGAGTTATGAATCAAATTTTAAAAAATGTAAAAAAAAAAAAATTTAACAGTAATAGCTTAAAAGCCGCCCCTCAAATCTGTCGCCTTAGGCAGCTGTCTAGTCTGCCTAGGCCTAAATTCGCCCCTGGTAACGTGCCTAATCGATTTTATTCAAGATACAGTCTCAGGTTGTGCACCCAAATTACAAAGTACAGCCCACATACTGTAGGAACGCGGCATGTTTACAGCATGAACTTCGATTGCAAGTCTGGTTGCAGTGTAATGTTTACCTTCCTGAATGTTACATATTTTTATACGAATGTTGTACTTAGATTGCTAGATCAACAGATGCTCCAGCATGAGCAATACCTCTAGTGGTGGGTAAACTGTTCAGATGATATATTGTTGCTGGTCCAGATCCTAAGCACTTGACAATAAGTCAATCGCTGTCTTGTATCCCAATATTTTTGTACGATGTTATCTTGTTGTAGCAATGTTTTGCATCCCTTGATGTGTTCGATGTTCATTTCTTCATTTGCATCACACAATACCGTACACGGGCTGATGTATGTTGAAATTCCTATCCTGTTCAGGTGGCTTGTCAAATAATCATGACATGACTTGTTATCAACCTGATTTATGAGGCCCTTGAGGGATTATCTCGGGGTTAACCATTCAAAATTTCCAGGTTGTATCATTTGCTCCATCCGAATTTTATTGTTTTGGGCAGATCTGAATTTACTTAGAAGTACTGATTAGAACTGATCGAACTGATTAGTTGTTTTACAGAATAAAATGGAAGTCTGTTATTGGATTGTTGTAAAATTTCAGTTCCCTTTTTAGCCAAAAGTCTGCTGTTTCATTTTCCTTATGTAACAATGGGAAGGAATCAACTATTTTTTTTTCTGTAGTTTAGTTAGATAATGCATCTTTTTTTTATAATCTTGTATTTCAGCCTTTTTTGTGATCTATTGTAAGATTATAGTCTGTATGGCTGCCCTTCAATCTGGTAATTAGAATTTATTTAATCTGTATAAGAGATTTTGCAAACGTAATATGTAAATAGCCAGAAATGCATATATAGATTGACAAATCGAACTCAAACCCTGACCGAGTTACTACGTGAGCGCTGGCTGTCTTGGGGAGGAGCAAGTGAGAAAGCACGGGGGGAAGGGAGAGACACTATGCACTATGTACTTGCAGGTCCACTCACAGTTTGTCAAACCTGCTAACAAAAGCTTTAAAAGGTTGACTAGTTGCCTGCAATGCTATCATAATGGAACCTTCCTAGCCGACAGTCGAGGCAAAATTGAAGAATCCGTTATTGTGGTTATACTGGAGATTGGTTCTTCTATTGGTCGCGATGCCCACACACACCCTCTCAGATATTTACATGGTGATTGGTGACTGAATGACGAGGAGCGAGGGAGAGAGAAGAAAGAAAGAGAGAGATTCCAGAAGTTGGTGTATTTTACGGGGTTTCACTTGAAGATGTCAAACTATAGAGTGTTAGTTGGTAGGCCAGAGGGAATAAGACCTTTGAGGAGGCTTAGACATAGATGGGGGAATAATATTAAAATGGATTTGAGGGAGGTGGGATATGATGGTAGAGACTGGATTAATCTTGCTCAGGATAGAGATCGATGGCGTGCTTATGTGAGGGCAGCAATGAACCTCCAGGTTCTCTAAAAGCCATTTGTAAGTAATAGGCCTATGTAAATAGCAGTAACTTAAAAATCTGTTGTATATTCTCCTACATAATAGTAAAATGAAAAGACAGGACATATTCATCCCAGTTTCTGCACCTCTTGAATATGACATAAGAGATTCATCCGTATAAATTTGTCAACACTCCGTACGTGTGTATCTTGTCTCAATTGTTTCTATAGCCATAATCTTCAAACCTAGTATATCTGTAGCCTACATATAATATTTGTTTGTAGTTTATAGACATTACTTCAATAGTTTCTTTAAAGCTGTAATGATATGTATTGAAAACTCACTTTACAACATTTTTTGGTGTGTAAAAATTGCATTAATATTACTGCCAGGATACAAACGAACGTATTTTTCATACTTGTTAATTGTTTCGGAACCCTACACAAGAAGTTGAATGCCTTAAGAGGAATGTGATGAAATATAATGGCGAAGTGTTTGGCAGCAAAAATATATATTTTTCTTGTTTTGTTTTTTCCTCCCAATGTATAAAGACCATTATTTCGATATGTGGACAGAGTATATTTCATATGATACGCAAGTACCTTCGTTCCTTCACAGTTCATGACATTGTCACACAGAATATATGATGTTTCTTTCAAATAATTCACAATTTAATGCACATTAATTTTATCTTCCATTGTTTTATATGAAACTTTTCATAGCCTATTTTGGGAAAGCTATTGATTGAATTCCCAATATGCTCAGTCAGTTTAAGAGAGCAGTGTATTATGATAATAGATGTTTGAAAAAATTTTAGTTTTGTCCTTTAAAGAGAAAATTTGGTACGAACAAATGTAACTTTTTTTCCTCAAAATACAAGGAGAAAATAGGGAATACATAAACAAAGAAAATACAAGACGATCAAGGTGAAGACAGATGGATGGGCAGGCAGGCAGATAGATTAATTTTTTCCACAATATTCTTACAGTTGCTTTATAGCATAGAATATAGACTAACATATCCATTTCTTACGTTTAACATATAAAAATGCAAATATAAAATATATACAGAATTAATATTGGAACCTTAATAACAATAATATATTATACAATGCAATATGTTTACCATTTAATAGTACTAAAATATTTACTCAGTACTGTGAAATGTCAAGAATTCATCTACAGAATAAAATGTGTGAGATATTAAGTAATTTTTTAGTTTTACCTTAAATAACGCAGTGATTTGGTAATGATTCTTAATGTCTTCAGGAAGACCATTGAAAATTTTTATTGCTATGTAACGCACTCCCCTTTGATAGCATGATAAATTTGATGAAGGTGTATGAAAATCATTCTTTCTGCAGGTATTTGTGCTATGTATGGCTGAATTAGAAAATTTTCTTTATTACGTAAGAGGAAATTTATTAAAGAGTATATGTACTGATTTGTTAAGGTCAGAATCTCTCATTTAAAAAAAAATGGTCTATACAATTCTCTAGCCATTGCTCCAACTATTATTCTAATTGCTGAGGAGACAAGGAGAACAAGTGTGGGTTATTTATAATAATAATAATAATAATAATAATAATAATAATAATAATAATAATAATAATTATTATTATTATTATTATTGATACTAATTTATTTATTTATTTATTCTGGTAAAGCTAAGGCCATCAGGCCTTCTCTTCCACTCCACCAGGACAGTGACAGTTAATTCCAGAGTTAGTCCACTGTTGTAGCTGAAGAGTTAGTGAGTCTAACTCCGAACTCAGCGCGCACGGGTTCGATTCCCGGTCGGGACGAGATGCCTGGGTAAGGTTTTTACGGGGTTTTTCCCTCACTCCTATAGATGAATATCAGGTAACTTTATCAGGCGACTGGAACCCCACTCAACTTCGCCACTTCCTTTCCTCCCCTATCATCCTTCCATTCATCATCCCGTTGCTTCTTCTGGTTTTCAGATCGTTCTACAGGCGGCCCTCCGAAGCTCCTGGCTCTCTCAACCGGCCTCTGTGGATTGTATTCAAGTGATGATGGATAGCTTCTGCAACGGAACCTGGGGCAAACCTTCTCTGTGGAGGACTTCTGCCTCAGACCGTTAAGGGAGCCTTGGAGGGGTTGCCGGAGCAGGAGTGGTACATGGACTTTGTTGGCTGTTGTGATCGGTAGTTAAGGTGGTCAAGTGGTTAGGTCAGTGCGCGTAGGGGATTGATCGGTGGGCATGCAACTCATCCCATATAGGGGGTGTACAATAGACCTCAGGTCGTAGTGCGTGGGATGTTCCCTCCCTCCCTCCCTCCTAACAAGAAAAAAAAAATCCAGAGTTATCACTCATAGGCACCTCCTGAGGAGAAAGACGTAGTTCTACATGGACAATGGATACAAAAGAGAACAAGAGGGCATACACTCATTCATTCATAGGGTCTGCTGGGGCCTTCGTTATAAGTTCTTTATCAGGACTGGATAGCAGAATCGTGACATCATACAAACGGGGCATGCTCTGCATGCCATTTCTCTTGAGTATATTTAATAGTGGTGCTTGGCGTTATTTACTCTAGTTAATAGTAAATTATATTAACAAGACAGTAATCAGCATAATTATTATTTTATCTACTACTACTACTACTACTACTACTACTAGTATTGCTATGTACTGCGGTTGTTAAACGAGCGTTGATTGACTTCTTTTCCTATTGTGGATATATGCATGTTCAGGAGTCTTACATGTCGTACCAACATATCATACGAGACATTACAAACGTTTCACACTAGTTTGCAATGTTCCAGCGGCATAGAAATTCGGCCATTTTCATACCTCAGGGAAGTGTGCAGGGGTAAGAAAATGGAGTGTTATGACGGGCTAGGTTAGTTTAAACTTTTATTATGTAAGGCTAGGTTAGTTTAGACTTATTATGTCTTACGTACTTATCTGTGACAGGATAGGTTACGGTAGTTTAGGGTTTTGTTATGCCTTGTATAGGCAAATCTGTGTTAGGTTAGTTTAGGCTTTTATTATGCTTTGCATATACGAAACTGTGACAAGTTAGGTTAGGATAGTTTAGGCTTTGTTATGCCTTGTATAGGCGAATCTGTGAAAAGTTAGGTTAGTTTAGGATTTTAGTGACAGGTTAGATTAGGTTAGTTGAGGCTTTTGTTATGCCTTGTATAGGCGAATCTGTGAAAAGTTAGGTTAGGTTAGTTTAGGATTTTAGTGACAGGTTGGGTTAGTTTAGGCTTTTATTATGCTTTGCATATACGAAACTGTAACAGGTTAGGTTAGGATAGTTTAGGCTTTTGTTATGCCTTGTATAGGCGAATCTGTGAAAAGTTAGGTTAGGTTAGTTTGGGCTTTTATTATGCTTTGCATATACGAAACTGTGACAAGTTAGGTTAGGATAGTTTAGGCTTTTGTTATGCCTTGTATAGGCGAATCCGTGAAAAGTTAGGTTAGGTTAGTTTACGATTTTAGTGACAGGTTAGGTTAGTTTAGGCTTTTATTATGCTTTGCATATACGAAACTGTAACAGGTTAGGTTAGGATAGTTTAGGCTTTTGTTATGCCTTGTATAGGCGAATCTGTGACAAGTTAGGTTAGGTTAGATTAATTTAGGATTTGTGTTAGGTTAGGTTAGTTTAGGCTTTTATTATTGTCAAGATGAAGGTGAAAGCGATTTGAGTGTGGCCCCCTTGAACAGGTAGTGATTTTTTTGTTTTCTATGTTGGCAGTTCAAATCTGTCTATGTCTATTCCAAATTCTGCGGAAATCATTCAAAGCTCGTTTCTTACTACTGTTAGTACAGAAAAACGACAGGAATGCGCAGTTCTCTAAAGAAGTAGAATCAGTAAAGTTATTCATCAGATGTCATTTAAATACACACTGTTACCGGTAGCCTACCTGTTTTTTTTTTATGAAAGTCTGCACTTTTCTTTTTGTTCCTGAAGCACCGGCAATACTATCTTGTTTCATTTTAGAATATTAGCCAATATAGTTGTGGCTCTAGAAACTAGCATACTTGTGGAATGTTCGCATCACACACTGTAAAGTCACCACTATTACTAACAC
This sequence comes from Periplaneta americana, assembly GCF_040183065.1. NCBI lineage: Eukaryota > Metazoa > Arthropoda > Insecta > Blattodea > Blattidae > Periplaneta > Periplaneta americana. The sequence goes on from NC_091131.1 coordinate 147,172,546, forward strand.
TTTCACATTGTTTACGTATTAATGTTTTTAAGTCCATGTTTACACTTGCTATTTGTCGCGCAACATCAAGCGCTTTCTGTCGGCTATATGTAGCATCACCAGCGAATAGGGATTATAAAGAATGGACACTGAGTTAATTTTCCTGTGTTTTGTTTCTCTGTGCGCCAGCGGATAGTTCCACTTTCAAGCGCTAGAGGTAGTGTAATCGAGCATACGCTAACATAATTGAGAATAGAGTTGAGACACAGGATCCAAACATCGCCTACCTCATTGCATAATCCAGTAACGCTTTGCTTCAAATAAATTCAAGTTAACAGCTTTTCCTTATTTCTCAGTGACAAACTAGTTGTAATAATAATATTTTATATTTCAGATATCATAAATTATATTATAAAATAATATAATACATTATAAAATGAAGTATCAAATTCGTTTAATATTTGTATATAATATAATATAGGTATATGGTTTTACTTCTCGTGAGAGTTTTCTTTTCCATTTTCAGCGCTATCAAATCATTACATATTTTAATTGTTGTTGGAGTCAACGTCTGAACTCTCATTATAAAGGAACTCTAGAATCTAGACATTACAGTTAATGAAGGATTTATTATTTTATGGATCCAATTTATTTTATTTGAGTACATAATGTACCTAGATGTATTAATTATATGTGTTATATTTCCGCTGTGTCGACTGCTAGCTGGTGTGATGTCAGCGCCAACTCTAGGGAGAAAGCAGAATCTGACGCTCTAGCTGGCTTGAAGGCCATTGAAATCGGTCCGGCTACATCAAAGGTACCGACGCGAAGTGTCCATTCTTTATAATCCCTATTCGCTGGCATCACCGTTTACACTTGGCAGATTTTTCGTCCACAAGTCGACGCAAGTTGTTGCGCTTTCTGTCGGCTAAATGTAGTATCACCGTTCACTCTTGGCAGATTTCTCGTCTGCTACCCGAGGCTAGTTGTTGAGCTCGAGCAACGTGTGAATGATGTGGTGAGCCTTTTAAATGAACAAAATGGATTTTAACAACAAAAAGTAGCTATTTTAGCTTCTGCAGGTTCAAGTGTTTTGTTAGTTTGCACTAATGAGAAGCCAAAAAAAAAAAAAAAAAAAAAAAAAGAGAGAGAGAGAGAGACTGGGAAAGGAGATGGAGGTCCAGAAGGCAGGAGAAAGGGTTATTCCATGTTCTCAGTAAAGATTTCAAACTGGAACAAAATTGTCCAATAGATATTTATTATATTAAAATGAATTGAAAGTTTAATTTTTTTTCTTGCATATTGACTCCTGATGTTCTTTATTTTTGTTTTGATGTCGGAAGGAATAGTATTGGGACGAACAGACTCCAAATTTTTACAAACAAACTCCAGTGCATTTTCCCTCCAAATCCTATTGTGATAGTCCTTATTTCTGATGTCATAAAAGTATGGAAATTCCTCGTAAAGCTTGATTAATTTCATTACTTGGTTTTTGTTCCACTCTGACATTATGCTACAAAGCGCGCGGAAAGAGAAAAACAGCCGCGGTTATTTAGTAAGTCTATGGAAACAGCTGATTAAAAGTTGTCTGCTACTGCTTTTCCGAACCATGTTCGGGTCCTGTCGCTTCAATTCGGCTGGCCCACCTAGGAAATGTCGCACAAAAATAGAAACCGCGGTTATTTAGTAAGTCTATGATAGAAACAGCTTCTACTCAGCAGATGTCGAAAGGAAAGGAACGAAATCCGTACTGCGCATGCGCCCGCGCTGTAAGTCGAACGACAAATAGCAAGTGTAAATATGGACCATGGTTGAAGAATACTGGTGAGGCGGTGCGCAGGTATCGTCCGCTCTCACTTGCACAGATGACGTCACGCTGGGACTAAGATCCAGCCTTGCCTTCAGTGACGTAAAGCATTATATTGAGGCGGTTCTGATCACAATTACGTTACTCGAAGGTATCGTTGATGAAAATAAATATTTGTTAGGGACATTATAATTATGAACAATGATAATATGCTAACGATACAGCAATAACTCTGTGCACTGAAGGTGAAAAGTGAATTAATTGACAACCGCAAAAAAAGCAGTGATACAGTTAAGAAATTATTGGTAGAATTACGAACAAGTATTGAACTCTCTTTTAATTTTGATAATTATTATATTACAGCTGTGAATAGTACCACGTTTCTTGGAATTTTTGTCGATAACACTTTAAAATGGTAGGCCTATGTTCATATTTATTTTACCTTTTATGGGGAAATGCTGTTAATATTAGTAGAGCCTTTATTGCTTAGAAACAAGTTATTGGAGTGAGTTTATTATTAAAAGTACTGAATCTTGTCAATCTTCTTTTTTTTTTTTTTTTTTTTTTTTTTTTTTAAAGGAATATAAAATATTAGAATGTTGTATACTTATATCTATAGCCTATGCTGTTTAAGCGTAGTGAAACTGAATATATAATAAAATATTAGATTGTCATGATTCTAATACACGTAATGCAGAACTATAATAACAAAACGTCACAGATTAAAGAAATATAAAACGTCTTCTAATTATTGTTTAATAAGTTAATTTCTAGGGAGTCGGCCATGGCAATGACGGTGATCTGAACTGATTTCGTATCGGTATACTGAATTAAGTTCAATTAATAATCGACAGTGACTACAGTTTTGTGTTAATACAGTATAGAGCAGTGGTTCCCAACCATTTTTGACTGACGACACACTTTGCTGAACGCCTACGTTATCGCGACACATTTTTTAATAACAATATAATAATAACAACCAGTGCATTTCTTCTTGAGAAAAAGGTGATGGAACTCTGTGTAGAATATTTTATAGCGGACAGGGAAATGATTACTGTTCACTGCAAAGGAATTTTGTCGTTTTTAACCTCTTTTACGCCCAATTAAGGCTGAAAAGATCTATGCGAAATTCAAAGAAAAATTATATTGAAAACATATTCACACATATTTCGGTTCCATGATGAAAAATGTAACAAAAATGTGCCCGAACGCCGTTCCAGCGCGTTCCACCAGAGAAAAGCACTGAAAACAACTTCTATGTAGTGTCGGATATCCAGTGTTGTACATAGGTCGATGTTAATACGCAATAAAAAAATAAAAAAACAAGCAGAAACTTGAGTGGCATTAGAAAAAAACAAAGATATGTGTCAAAAATTTCAACCTATCTATGCTGGATGTCCGATAAAAGATTTTTATGGTCGTTTTTGAAAACTCGCCTATTTAAATTAATGTGAAGTCTGCGCTTGGTAGGTGGCAAATTGTTTATCTATACGTGGCCTTATGGTTGACAGGACAACACGTAAATAAACATAATGTAAATCTGTCCCCAGGGTTCCTGCTGTAGTCCAGGGCTATGGAATATCTTATATGACGACCTGCTACAGATGGATCTGCCAAATGATTGTCAATTAATAGCATATGCTGATGACGCTCTCGTCCTAATAACAGCTGACAATATAAACTGTATTGAAAACAAAGCCAATGAAACGCTGACTTCCATATCCAAGTGGGGAAAAGACAACAAACTGCAGTTCAACCCTCTTAAGACAAAAGCCTTGCTGATTACAAGGAAAAGAAATTACGACCTACCACACATACAGATGGACATGAAGGATGTCGACATAGTAGAGACACTCTTGTATTTAGGCGTCACTCTCGACAAACGTATGTCTTTTAAGGCACATATTGATTCACTAGTCTCTAAATCACACCAGTTTCAATCTGCTTTGCATAGGGCCACCAGACCAACCTGGGGTCTTAGTCCTGATATATTGCGAACAATATATCATGGCGCTTTCGAACCATTGATATTATACTGTGTCTCGGCATTTCAAAATATACTTCACAAAAAGTGGGTTCAAAATAAATTAATACAAATCCAGCGTGGATTCATTCTACGAATCACGAAGGCTTTCAGAACCACATCGACAGACGCAGCCCTAGTGATCGCGGGTATACCACCATTGTTTTTAACAGCCATGGCTAAAGCTGAAATCTCTAACGTGAAAAGAAATGGGATATTTATAGAACAAGAATCATATCTTGAGGTGGAAAAAAGATCACATTTTCAATTAACTGGTCATCCGAAAGATTTTCACCGTGCATCAAATACATGTACAGATCGACATGAATACAACATCTATACTGACGGCTCTCGGTTGCAAAAGGAGAACGACGTCACCTTGGTGGGCTGTGCTTTTGTTACCTACTACAACACTACTGAAGTCCACTCTGCCACGTTCCGCCTGGCGCCCATGTGCTCCGTGTTCCAAGCAGAACTCTTTGCCATCTTGCAAGCAGTGAAATGGAGCATTACCAACGGGATTGACTCATGTATTCACAGCGACTCTCAATCTGCCTTACAAACCATTGACGATAAATACAACTTGCATTCTATAGCCGTCGAAATTAGATCCCTAATACTTAAATTTGAAGGTCGTATTTGCTTAATGTGGGTGCGCGGCCACACAGGTACTGAAGGAAACGAAAGAGCGGATACATTAGCGAAGCAAGCGGCCTCAACCAACTCAGAATATAAATATTCCACCTGTCCTATTTCGTACATCAAGCAGAAGATCAAGCACATAACTACACTCAAGTGGAATACATACTGGAACTCTAGTGTTAAAGGCTCTGTGACCAAGAAATTATTCTTTCCCAATGTACAAGACAGACTATGTTGCAGTCAGTTCTCAACCGACTTCTTTTACACCCAATTTATGACCGGCCATGGAAAATTCGGTTCCTACTTTGAAAGATTTAGGATCAAAAGTGCAGAAGAATCTCTGTGCATATGCAAAGAGAATCAGACTGTTGAACATTTGATTTTTCACTGTCCAGTGTTCGAAAGGAAAAGACACTTTTTAAGATATCATATCTCGGATTGCAATTTAAATTACTCCACACCCCTATACCATTTTCTTAGAAAAAAATGTTGTTACAAACAATTCACAGAGTTTATACACCACATCCACGCAAGACTGTAGCTGTTAATTGTATATAAATTAATGATGTTATAAAATCCTAATGCACTATGTAAAAAGGTGTCTATCTTTGGGACATAATAGTAATGACAACAATAACTATGTTTGTATTATAGATTTTACTATTGTTGAGTATTTGATGACAGGTATATAGTTTGTAACCATAAGTAATTTTGTTTTTATTTTTTCTTTACTATCGCAAACCAACTATATAATAGGTATTTTATTTGTAACTACGCCAATTCTGTGCATTATCTCATTAATATTGCTTAAAATTATGTATAAGATCACAAATTAATATAATAATCTTGCAATTTCTCTACACCTTCGATTATAATTTCTAATTTTATTTCATTTTGTTTTAACTGAAAGTAATTATTGCATAACGTATTTAATATTGTTTACTGTATCTTAATTAGTGTATTTATATTGTATCTATGATTCACACCTACTATTAATTCTTTAAAATTGTGTATTATCACAACATAATGTATTTCACATGTAACAAACTACAACCCTAATATACCAAAGGTAAAATAGGGTTTCAATATTTGGATAACAATAATAATAGATCTGTTCCTTTGTTTATATTTCACTATTTTCTTGGTATAAAATGTTGATTCACACAATTATGACTTTGAAAACGGCAGTTCTATGTGTATTTTTAGTTTATTCAACACCATCGACTGATTTGACAAAACATTTCCGCATATAAGGCACTTGGGATATTGTTTATATTCATCTCCATGGTATGTAAAACCATATTGCAAGTATTAAGCACTCTATTTACGAAACGCAGTACGTTTTTACAAACCCTCGAGGGAAATTTCGCTCACATTATTTGAATTAGCACTGCTGTCATCTAATCCAGAACTTGATTCAGATTGTCTTTTTCGCATTAAAAATTTGCCCATGATAAAATCTAAATAAAACGCTTTTGATAAAATAGTCGCACTATCACCCGTTTACACGTACCGTATATACTATAATAAAAGTGACCAATATATTCTGACGATTATAAACTCTTATTTTTATTAGTGGGAAGAGTAAACAAATTACTAAGGCGTTCACTTCCATTTGAATTATCACCAGGCAGAAAAATTAAACTGAGCATTGTTGCAGGTATTCACGTTTCATTGGTAAAGTTTGTCTCAAATAAAATATACCATATCAAAGACTTCGTTATAAATAAAAAATGCGTTGTAAAGAGACTTTCTGGATGGCATAAAATTTATTTTTCAATTATAACATTTCGCGACACACTCCATGGCTTTTAAGGAACACGGAGGTTCATTGCCGCCTTAACATAATCCCGCCATTGGTCCCTATCCTGAGCAAGAACCTCTGATCTAGAGAGTTCAATTACTTTTCAGTGTTTGCGTGTGTTCAATTTTCAATAAATGGTTCATTATGGCGTACGTCTGGATGTAGTGCGGACATCAGCAGTGCACACGCAAATAATTATTTTTACTTGTTAGAAATATTACATTATTGATATAAATTTTTGCATGACAATAAAGTTTTGCTTACATGATTATTCGTATTATTGGCAGTAATATTTTGTATATTGACCGTGATTTTGGTTTCAGAATATGAATGAACACAAATGTTAAACTTTCGGACCTATTGGTTGAATAGGATGTCTCTAAATAAATGAAATGAAACTAATTTTCAAAAGATAGTTAGCCAGTGATACATATTACAATATAAATTAATATTAATAATAATAATAATAATAATAATAATAATAAATTTGTATTAACAAAAGCAGCCCTAAATAAGAGTTCGATAGATCGGCCTACTAATCAATTCACAAAGAACAATCATTATAAACAATTATGTGAAATTTGAAAGAAAAAATACATTAAGATAAATGATAAGAAAACATAGGAAATCATCCTTAATGGTTGCATTCGAAAAGTCACTTTCTCTGGTTATTGCATAACCAATATAAATTTTGAAAATCTTATGGACCCAGAAATAATAAATAAAAATAGAAAAATAATAAGTGTCAATAAAAATAGCGATATTAATGTAAATAATAATAATAATAATAATAATAATAATAATAATAATAATAATAATAATAATAATAAAAGGTATCCCCGTAACATGCTATGAAGGCACTTGGGGGGCACGGAGGTAGAGCCCCATGCTTTCCATGACCTCGGCACTAGAATGAGGTGGTGTGGTCGGTACCACGCTCTGACCGCCTTTTACCCCCGGGAAAGACCCGGTACTCAATTTTATAGGAGGCTGAGTGAACCTCGGGGCCGTTCTGAAAGTTTGGCAACGAGAAAAAGTCCTGTCACCACCTGGGATCGAACCCCGGACCTTTCAGTCCGTAGCCAGCTGCTCTACCAACTGAGCTACCCGGCCGCCCAATAATAATAATAATAATAATAATAATAATAATAATAATAATAATAATAATAATAATAATAATAATAATAATAATAATACGACTTTTAAGGAACTCGGAGGTTCATTGCCGCCCATGTAAGTCCCTCCATTGGTCCCTATCCTGAGCAATACTAATCCAGTGTGCTATCAAATCCATTTTGATATTATCCTCCCATCTAAGTCTCGGCCTCCCCAAAGGTCTTTTTCCCTCCGGCCTCCCAACTAACACTCTATATGCATTTCTATAATAATAATAATAATAATAATAATAATAATAATAATAATAATGTTAGTAGTAATAATAATATTAATAATAATTGTAATGGTAATAGTAATAACTTATAATAATAATAATGATGATAATAATAATAATAATAATAATAATAATAATAATAATAATAATAATTTCCACATCAAAAATATTTTATACATTTATAAATGCGTACATTCAAATGTTTCTACTGTCATGAGAAAGACTTTAACAAGTATTTTACTTTTATGAAGTTATTGTAATGTCAGAACAAACATTCTTGTTTTAAAAATCGTAATTTAGCGTCTTATAAATTGAACTTGTCCGCCCTTCGATACGCAGTGATCCACGAGCTCGCTAGTCGCTACGTCTTTGTCCTTCGGAAATCCGTAGTATCTTATGTTGGTTCATTTCGTTTTCTTCGAGTGGCTGTTGCAGCCATACATAACACAGCCCGCCATGCTATTGCATATTTCTTTCGCATAGATAAAAAAAAATCGCGCAATCTTTGTCACCATAACTAAGTTTAAAGCGACTGTTGTGCTTGATTCCCAGCTCTGACCTCCCAGTGTGACGTCACATGCGCAGACCCAACACATTTGTGTCAACGATCCGCCACACCAGTATTCTTCCACCATGATAGGGATTAGAGATGCCTTTGATTTGTTGCACTGACGAAGACAGAGTCGAAGAAAATTTAAGAAGTTGGTATCTCTGAGTCTATGGCGCCAATAAAACAGCTGAACGTTATTTGAGAAAATAACTCATGCAGCAGAGGGTTAATGAAGTCGCTCTCATATTCGTTCGAAATTAAACACTGAAACACTTTATATGCCAGTACAGTAACATTTGTTACAAATTGTGCGCCACTAGAGTCCTTTTCTGTCTATTATTCTTATATAATTATTCAATTCTACTGTATAACTGGAATATTCCAATGTCTGATGACTGTATAAAACATGTCTACATCTAACACACTTTACTGCTACACTTACACCCTTGACAACATAACCTGCAATGTAGTAGGCCCATATCAGAGCCATCGTATTATTGTCGGACCATAGAATCTGTGCCCCTTCAGCGCTGTCGCCGTTCTTGAAAAAGTTAACGCCTGTACTCACTCCATTCCACCTGCTTTGCTCCCACCATGTTAAACAGCAAGCCACGAACCTTGCCGAATAGGGATGTTGCCAAACTTCCGTCAAACGGTATCATAAATAACTGGTCCTCCATGCTACAATATCATTTCTTTCAATCAAAATACATCTTCTATTTCTACATTTTTGAAACCTAAATCCCATGTCTCGAATCACTTTCCGCAGCGTTTTTCTCCAACCTTGGAAAATATTCTCTCTCGCAATCTTCAGTAATTTCTTCAATGTCGGAACTTCATTCTACACGGTATAAAATTCTTGTGTCTTTCTTCTTAAAATACATCGGTTCATATCATCTACAAGAATTAAAGGTTCCATTGGTCTGTTCTTCTCTTCATCTCCTGTACAGCCTCCCTCTCTCCTGATTTTCTTTGTTAGGCGCTCTGACCTGTCTATATAAATTATAAATTACATAAAAATATTGTATTATTAGTATTAGTTAACTAAGTAATTTTAATATGTAATCAATTGAAATAAAATTAGCCCCACCTGTGATCGCAGCTGCTCTTTACGTTGCCTGATTTATAGGAAACAGATATTGACCTGTTTGTTTCTCTTCATCGCAAGATGCTATTACGTACTTGCTTAATAATATTTCTTTCGCCACTCCGTGCTACAGTGTTCATGTTGAGTTGACAACACTGGACTGCAAGTGCAAATAAACTGTCCCGCAAGAAGGCTAAAAATTGTGAGTAGTGGGAGAGAGAAAGGGAGAGAGCTAGAAAAGAGAGAGATAGGAATGCAGGGAGAGAAATGAATTACCGAGGCTGAGAAAGAATTACGGTTCAGTTCGCATATCTTACGGGGGCACAGATCAGATGGTCCGACAATATTTTCCTCTACCTCAACATCCTCACAAACAAAAATAACATCTTCACAACCACATTCCACAACAGCATCTAAATCTCCCCTGTAGTTGCAATCATCTCCACTCCCATTTTGAAGGGATTCTTAAAAGTAGACGTTAGTCGTCCATTACATATTTCTCTAGCATGTTCCAGTTGATTCTATTGTTGTCTGAAATGAGAGTGATACCTCGAAAACCGCACTGATTCAGGATATTTACAATTGATATTGCGAACTCGTAAAGCTTTCCTGAAGTCAAATTTTTTGCGGGAAAAAGACTTTATGATGTATCTTTATTGTTTGACAGAGTGACGTAATCATAAATGCTTGCACTGTGGTAGCAGGTTCAATTTATCTGCGAAATCCTGTATTTTGCCACCCTTATAAGAAATTGCAGGTTTAACATAAATTTCATCCAGTAATAAGTTAACAACTTTCTCGTGATCTTCTAATATCTAAGCTTTTTCAGAAAGATATTTTAATCAATAGGGATTTGAGCATGGGAGTGGACTCAAGACGTGGGATAGCTGTCTTAGATAGTTAGGATGAGGATGGTGGAACTCCATAATTTCTACAGCAGCCGTGGCGAAAGTGTGATAGTGCGCCGAGCCACTGTGTAACCTGCAACGTGCATAGCACCTATGGAGGGAGGTGGACACCCGAAGGGGAAGTGAAGCAACTGTCTGACTTATTAACGGATTTTCATTTTCCTTACGTCAAGCACTTAAATATAATTTTATACAGTACAAGGCTTCAAACTAATGTTTAGCACGTGTAACGAAGAAAGAAATGAACAAGGAAACATAGGAAACATTATCACAACCTAAAATTAACTATATTCAGAATGTCTCTGCGATAGAGTTTCAAAAATCAGGAATTAAGTCACTTACTGCCAGTCGTAGTTGATCACGAAGGTATTTGTCTGTCAGTCGTGATCTAAATTTGGTTTTTACTATTTTCATTGTTGAAAATAACTTTTCACAAACGTAAGTTGCAGCGAACATGGCTTGAACAGAGCAAGCGAAAGAACAAAAATTCGGATATTTATTTTTTGGCAAGATTTGAAAAGTTCAACATTTGTGAAATCCTTACATCTAGCTTACATTTAACATCACAATACATTGTAAATCTGTTAGTTTAAACTGAAGATCTAACCGCATTATTCGTACATCCGCTGAAAAAGGATCGACGTACAGAGATAATAATAATAATAACAATAATAATACTAATAATAACACTTAACCTTTTAATGTTTCATGAGTGACATGTAGTAAAATGCCGTTTTATGTTATACAACCGTTTTCCTCGTAATACTTGTGAACAATTCAAATATTTAATATTCTCATCATATTGGCAGAAAAAAATCTTTCGTATTTGTAGAGGTACATGGTTTCGAGAGAGACATTGCGATGATACGCCACTCGCAGGTCAGAGACAAACACAAATGGAACGGAGTTTGACTCCAGTGAGTGAGAGGGTGGGGTTGGGGAAGGCAGGAAGCAAGAGAAATGCACAGATATCATTGCGAGCCACAATGTGCTCATGAGTCATATTTTCGCCACGGCTGTTCTATAGGATGGCGGATTTGAAAAATAATTCAAGGATGCCTGTACTAAAATATCAATCGAGTATTACGGCGCTTTTGTTGTTAACAGTGATACTTGCTCCCATAGGTTGAGAGAGAACAGTTTTCTTGAGGGGACATCATTTACCTTCGGGGCATTTGTTTCTTACATTTACATCCATATCCGCGATGTTTCAGATCGAGTTGTATAGGGCTTGAACTGTAGGTCTAGTACATATTATAATAGGGCATAACTTAAAACAATCTCCCTGTTTTTATCTTTCGTACAGAAATACATGCATGCATCAATAAAATTACGTAACAGTGCTAACAAAATTGTTTATATGAAGCTTACTTTCCTGAAGATATCATAACAATTAATGTAAACTCTAATTATTTTATTTATCTCGTCTTTAAGTTTACACATTATACCGGAATCACTTTTCTTTTTTCTGCAACGTTGTGCAGTATGTTATTTATACTTCTCCAAGTGGCGGCCTGAACACCTGCAGACTTCTAACACATGAGTACAGGCTGTTACAAAAGAAACATTACAATGCTTTCATTTCTCAAATGGATGAAAATATTGAGAAACCCGAAATGTCCACGTTTTTACGAAATTGAGTTACATTCCATTTTGTATTCTACACACCAGGACGCATCATTCTGAAGAGAGACACTACCAGTGGCGACTCGTGATATTTTTTTGTTTGTAGGATATGAGATTGACGACTGATGACCAAGACATAAAATAATAATAATAATAATAATAATAATAATAATAATAATAATAATAATAATAATAAAGCATGCGCAACTAATTTCTTACTACAGTTACATTCTTCTAAATGATCAAATGCAACTTCAGATATTCGTTCGGCAGTCCTGTCATCTGAAAGTTCTGTTAATTCTTGTGTTTTATTAGCCTATAGCTTATTTTATTTATTTTTATGTAATTCTGGTTTTGATTCATTTTATTTTTTATGTTATATCATTTTAAATTATTATTTCGTTTATTCCGGCCTTTTAAAATGACCAATGAACTGCAATTAAGGAGGCTACAAGGGTACTTGAAATTCGTATTGTAGTCTATGATAGGGTTTCCTCACCACCACCCAGAAAGAAGGGTCGTAGTATTAGGATATACGGTCATATCCTCAAATGCGGTTAAAGGCAAGCCATACCCCGCCCTCCGCACTCATCCCTGTCTGTAACTTCACTGCTAGAAAAAGCCGTTTGCTGTAATATTAATTGTAAGATATTTGGATGGTTCCTCGGAAAGTTTTCCTAAGGTCTGAGATGTGCAGTGGCGACAACTCACGACAGAAAATGAAAGTTTGAAGAAAATTATTACATCGGGAAGCATTAAAAATAAAATCTGTCATTAAAATGTTTTCTATCCTTAGAGGCACGAAATTAAACTGTAGGATCATCCTCATATCCTTCATGGAGGAATCGTCACTGGACACTACATCTTCCATCATATCCTATGCCAGAATTCAGCTCAACTTATTTCCAATATGAAGAGAAACCACACGTATTCAGGACTTGTGAGGTTTCTCAATATTTTAGATTCTTAGATTGGCAGCACATGCATAAGATTTACCATCAATTAATTAAAAATAATATTTATAGTTTGGTACCACTGTATATTAAATACAATTTTTCCCAGCACAGGGGAGGTTTGAAACAATCACACAATACTTCCCCATAAGAGGCCATTCCTTCCTCCCTGCGACCGTGATTTTGGCGTTATAGAAAGGAAACTGAAAAAGTTAGTCAGTTCAAAAAATAACTTTAAGTTACAGTTCCAGAAAGAACTGAAATATTGATTTTAAAGAATGGTGGCCTCACCATTATCGTAAGAATACATAGTCTCTGGAAATTCAAATCAGAGGAACCCCACGTTCTCAGTAAGAACCATTTTAAACTGAATTCCATTAGTTTCATTACTCCAGTGAAAATCCCGGAGTTGTAAAAGCAAAAGTATACATAGATGGAAGAATAACGGAACATACTTTTGTATCATCAGAACGTTCATTGATTCCTCAGAGCCCTAAAACCATATCATATAAAGGAAGTTCGCCAATTAATAAACAAAAGACGGATCATCTAGAAAAGTCCCACAGATTCCTTCCAGAAAACGAAGGGGTGCAGGAAGCTTACATTATGATTACACATGAAAATGATTGAGTAATAATATGGTACTGATGATTTCTGAAGGATTTGCAATATGTACTCTTTGTTCTGAGGAATGCGCGCTTCCTCCTCATGGGGGAAGAAATTTTCTCATGAAATTTCGGCTAGTGTAGGCCTGTGGGACCGATGTGCACCCAGCATCGTAATGTACTTGGGGAGCTGCGATAGGTAGCGAAAATCCGGTTTCGCAAACCAGCTATAACGGCTGGGGGCATCATCGTGCTAACCACACGATACCAGTCCACACCTGTGGGGCAACGGTTAGCGTGTCTGGCCGCGAAACCAGGTGGCTCGGGTTCGATTTCCGGTCGGGACAAGTTACCTGGTTGAAGTTTTTTCCGGGGGTTCCCCTCAACCCAATATGAGCAAATGCTGGGTAACTTTCGGCGCTGGACCCCGCACTCATTTCACTGGCATTATCACCTTTATCTCATTCAGAAGCTAAATAATCTAAGATGATGATAAAGCGTCGTAAAATAACCTATACCACACGATACCTCCATTCTGGTTGGATGATCGTTCACCTCTGCTTCAGCATGTGGACGTGAGACCAGCAACCGGCTGGTCGGTCTTGGTCCTTAATGTGCTGTAGCGCCACAGATTTACTTTTTTTTATTATTATTTTAGTAGGTTATTTAGCGTCTGAATAGATGAACGTGATAATGCCGGTGAAATGAGTTCGGGGTCCAGCACCGAAAGTTATCCAGTATTTGCTCATATTGGGTTGAGGGAAAATCTCGGAAGAAACCTCAACCAGATAACTTGCCCCGACCGAAATCGAACCCGGGCCACCTGGTTTCGCGGTCAGATGCGCTAGCCGTTACTCCACAGGTGTGGACCATTTACTTTTTACTTTTGCACAATTGTTCTATTTCGACATTTATATGCGTGGTTCTCTTCAGTATTGGCTCTAGAGAGAGTATCTTTCATTATTATGGAAGCAAATAAGTTTCAGAATGTCTGGTATTCTTCATTGAAAATAAATCTGAACTTAGTTTGCAGCATTTGCTGCACAAGCCACTAGTTGTATTATATTGATGATCTGTGAATGTTTCGAAATAAGTAACAATTTATCCTGAATAAGAATATCATGTTAACGTTCTGTTCTGAAGCTTAAAATTTGACTACACATGAAAATGAATGAATATTTTATTATATTGATTATCTGTGAAGGATTTTCAATCCTAAGTAACAATTGAAGACATTATTACAAAAACAGCCCTTGTCAATTTTTAACGAAAATGAGTTAAGAGCACCATCACGTGAAGGTGCACTTTTGCCACAATCTGAAATGTGTTTAAAAGCCAAAAACGATCTGTATCAGGTGCAGTAGTCATAAGAAAAAATATCGATTCTACAAAAATAGCCCATGTCACACGCGCCCACATTCAATAATTAATTATAGGTCTCTAATATGTAAAAACTTATATGTGTTTATGCTCGACCATGCCGAAATGTAGTAATTATACACCTGGTAGCAGTCCTTCAATGCATGTCATTAAAGTTCACCTACTCATTAAAGTACAGGTGTTCAGCCAATGACAACTCAGCTTATAGGTGTTCAGCCAATGACAAGTCAGCTTTGTACCGTTATAAAACCGCAAGTATCGATTATTCTCGGATATGCAATGGAAAGAGAATTAGCGAAAAGTCACGGAGACTGGAAATCCAATACTGTCGCAGAAGTTTATGTTCCGTTACTATAATAATTAGCGTTAATTGTAAATAATATTCAAATAAATTCAATTTGTCATCTCGTTTTTCAATGTCGAATTCAATAATCAAAGTTATATCAAGTTTAACGGGATTACATCAAGGTCAATGACATTATTGTTCCTCGGAAAAAATCAATACTTTCGCGTCTGCGCACATCTCACAATTCACGACCTAGAACAAGGTCATTTCCGATCTTGTCAGATACAAATAAAATGCATACATCTGAATAATTTCAAGTTAGAAATATGGTCGAGCATAAAAGTCGTATGAAACTTGCCTATAATGGTAATTAAGACGCTCGTATGAATATTATGAAACTCGCTTGCGCTCGTTTCATAAACATCCATACTTGCGTCTTAATCACTATAATTATAGGCTCGTTGCATAATGTACTATTATCATATATGAAGAGTCCACTGCAAGAATGATGGATGTCACTTTCTTGTCGAAAATGAACCAAGACTGTCAATGCATAGCTTAAGACATATAGAATGTACATACAGAGTTATATGGCATTAACACTGATAGTCATTGTCCAGTAATGATCCGTAAGTCACGGTTAAGCTTTGAGCGCTAAGCATTTCAAACTTTCAATTGCTTCTCCTGCAAAATGTACTCCAAATGACATCCATCATTCTTGCAGTGGACTCTTCATATCTGATTATTATATTCTGAAGGGTCTACCTTTTTTTTATTTCGATGTTATAATTTACATGGGCTGGGGGTTGTTTTTTTGTTTTCCTGAAAAATCTATATTTTTGACAAGGGCTGTTTTTGAAATAATGTCTTCAATTTATTCTGAATAAAAATTTAATTTTATTGTTCTGTTTTGAAGATTACAGTAATACTACACATGAAAATGATATATTCATGATCTTTGACAATTTTGCAAAGTAACCATTTATTGTGAGTAAAGATGTAATATTTTATTGTATTCTACTAATTAATGTATGTCCAAAATATTGAGAAACAACACATATCCAACGGCTTTTATATATTTTTTCTCGGAAAATAGATGTCGCATAGGGATGAAATCTACTGAAAATCTTTAACTTACTGTACTTAACCACATATATTTTTTTACGGGGTCAAAGTATTAGGTAAAAGTAGCTGTGTGGTTTTTATCGTTCCTGAAAATTTTACTTTTATGGACGTGTGTGGTTTCTCAATATTCCCATTCAAATGATGTATAGAGATTATTATACATTCAGAAATTTAAAATAAAATATATTATAGTTCAGACACACGGTCTGAAGACATTAATTCGTCAATTAAGCACAGAAACTTAATCATAAAGGAAAGCAAAAAACATCTTTTGAATTCATTATTTTCTAACTTTAATATACAGGATGATTCAAAACCTCTGCGACAAACTGCGACAAACTCTGAGGGGTGATAGAACTCTTTTTGTTAAACAACCTATGTCGTTTCAAAGTTACCGTTGAAAATGTTTTTGCGCGGGCGTACGTCAATGTATGTGAATGTGTGCACCCCTGTTTGTTTGTTTGTTGAGATGTTTGTAAGAGAAGAGAGGGGTTGTTGTTGTTGTTTGTTTACGTTTAATGTTCAATGCCTTTTCGTTTCAGTTCAGTGTAGTCATCAATTGAGAATGGATGTTTACGCGGTCTTCCACCAATGCGCCGGGGACGAAGAGACCCATCGTTTCGAAGGCACTGATAAAATCGAGCAAACATTGTGTGGCGAGGGTGATTTCTGTTTTGAAACTGTTGTTGGCATATGTGGAGAGCTCTTCTTCCGTTTCCGCGAAACTCCCCATAACACATTACCATGTCGGCTAACTCGGAAAAGTGTAGACATCTATTCTCAATTGATGATTACACTGCACTGAAAGGAAAAGGTATTGAACATTGAACATTAAACGTAAACAAACAACAATAGCCCTTTTCGTCTCTTACAAACATCTCAACAAACAAACAGGGATGCACACATTCGCCTACACTGACATACCCCCGCGCAAAAACATTTTCAACGGTAACTTCGAAACGACGCGTCAAAAGACATAGATTGTTTAACAAAGAGAGTTCCTTATTGTTACATCTATCACCCCTCAGAGTTTGTCGCAGAGGTTTTGAATCACCCTGTATGCATATAGTAGAAACGGGCGTCGGAAACTGCACACCAAAATTTACTACCTGTCATCCTGTATAACGGAAAAGGAGTTGACACAATTTTTGGGGGGTAGTGTCCCCCATGTCCCCCCCCCATAACTCCGCCTATGCTTGCACCTTCAAAAATTTAACCTTATTGTATAGTCCAGAACTTTAGTCAATTTCATCGCAGTAGTTGCGCAACAAGTGTGAAGCTAGTTCAATTTTCTCGTTTGGTGATAAATTCCAAATTTTGCAAGACTTCAAATGACTCAAAAGAGTGTCGAATTTAGACCACTTATGCATTACCATATCTTTGCCAAACACCCATTTAAATTTAGAACTAGCAATGGAAATGTCGTTATTTGAAATATTAATTCTAAGTTCGTTCATTACTTTAAAACTCGGGATAATTTTTGGCACAACAGAAGTTCTGCCAATTTTCAAAAATACAACGTTCAATATCATTTACTATTACCGTGAACCCATCAATTTTCATATTTTCGATCCTACTTCTGTACTGGTTAAAATCTGAAATCACGTCATTTGCCAACCTCTTGCTAAACGCATCTTCATCTCTCTTTTCGTCTTTCGTCTTTCTTCTGGTTCTTCACGTTTTTTAAAGTTAAAAATTCATGTCATGAAAAATTTTCGGTAAAGAACTCATTCCATACACAGCTTTGTGTATTGGACTAAGCTGAGTATTCTTGCAAAGTTTCATGTAAATCGGAGCAAACGGAAGCCTTCAACATAAATGATCGCATTAAGTTATGCAACTCCTGAAATAATAGCCGTTCTATGTTGACCAAAGCCCTAGTTTTGAGAAAACTTTATTTTTAGTGGGTGTGGTAGGTTTAAGAGAGCTGCGGGTAGCATCTTAAAAATGGTCGCCAGAGCTTTAAAATTTGTAGGTGGGGGTTAAATATAGGACAGAATGTTAAACAAATTATGTTGTTGTTTAGTCAACTGTTCGAAGACAGGTTTGAACCTCATAAGTGACACCAACAAGGCACTGAAGCAACTAGACCAGGAGATAATGGGGTAGAGTGGTCAGTTACTTTTCCCCTCCATTGCATACATCTTACACTAGTCAGACTTCAGATGCATACAAACAATTACTTTTCCTCTGACACATATCGTCAAGTGAGTTGTACTGCCTGATAATAGATAGGCTATACATATCAGCCAGAACTTCAATCAGAGGATATAAACAATTGTATAAGATAATTATTTATGGACAGGAACAAAAATGTTAATTTTTACTATTTTGGACAATAATTCAGTCCTAGTGTCCCTCAAGGAAGAGTTTTCATGAAGATCCTAAATAAAAAAATAGTGCAATAAGTAGTTAAAATATTTTGTATATTTGTTTCATTTCAGTAAGAAATCTTTACCAATATTCCTCTCATAAAACATAGAAAAATTTGTACGGAAGTGTGTTTAAAAGTACCTAATTTAGTCTATCTATATTTTGGTTATAATAAGATTTTCTGTAAGTTATAGAATTGGGAAATTTTGAGAATTGAACTTGGTTCAATTTTTCTATATCTGAGGGAATCTCCTTATATGAACGATATCATGTTTTAATATGGTAATGTACTTTTTGTTTTACATTGAGCTATCCGATGCGCAGTGTGTTATATTGAATTAACATGATATTATCATCTCTATTTCAATTAATCAACTTATATTTGCCTTCAACAATTAACTTTCTTTTTTCTTTAATGTATCACATCACATTATTGTACATGTTTATCGTATTCAGGACCCTTGTGGTCACTCAAAATTCTTTGAGCTGATGTCTATAATTTAGAAATTTATTTATTTAAAGCAGAATTGACATATCTAAAAGAATATTTGTCTACCTTACACAGTCCTATCGGACAGATAGGCAGAGATACCTTCAAGCGGCACGTGATGTGTAAGAGATTATTGCTGTGTAAGAATATTCGAGGAGAAGAAACAAACCAACTCTTGACTTTCGGTACTTGAAAAGCAATCCTACAAAAAACAATTGCACTTTATCTACGTGGTTGCCACCTGGATCAAGAATTGTAAATTTGTTTTGTTGGGTTTTTAGTTTTTCAAAGTGTAGATAAAATGGAAGCGGTTTTGGTTACATTAATCATTTTCAGAAAGAGTGTTGTTTTATTGGAGAGATTATGGATGACTAAAAGGGGAATTTTGAGGAATTTTGAATGAAATTAGAAGAAAATTAGGTGCAAATAATCAAAACCTTCTCATAAAAAAGTGCTGCCGTTTACAGTAAAGACGAAAAAACACACTATCGTGTAAAAACATCATTTACAGGACATTTCTTTCATAAACGGTGTCAGTGTCCATATAACGATATAAGATCATATGTTCACATCTGTGGAGTAACGGTTAGCGCGTCTGGCCGCGAAACCAGGTGGCCCGGGTTCGAATCCCGGTCGGGCAGGTTACCTGATTGAGGTTTTATCCGGAATTTTACCTCAACCCAATATGACCATTTGCTGGGTGACTATCGGTGCTGGACCCCGGACTCATTTCACCGGCATTATCACTTTCATCTCATTCAGAAGCTAAATAACCTAAGATGTCGATAAAACGTCGTAAAATAACCTACTAAAAATTAAAAAAATCAATTTAAATATGTAGGTTTGTAGAGCAGGTACATCCAGTAAATATATAAGTGCACTTGTACGAGGTGGAGATAATTATTTTTTCTCAGCTAAGAGGTGTAGGGCTCATCAGTAAGGTCTACATTGTGTTACGTTACACAAAGCATTGAAGATTTTACACTATTTTGGAGATGGCAAATGTGATACCTTGGGGACAAGAGATGACTACAACAATATAGCCTATCATAAAATTACGACATTCAAATTGTACTTTCATTCATTCATTCATTCATAGGGTCGATTTCTAAAACACGGACGAAATCGTGGTTCCAAACCTCGGCTCTTAAACCGCGATCGAGGTCTGAATCCTTATGTGATTTCTAAAACGAAATCGAGACGCGGCTTGAGAACAAATCGAAGTTCGGGTGTTTTATATATGGCAACGCAGCTAAGAATCGATTTTTATTCTTGCAAACAGTCGATATTAGAATGAAATGAACATCGGGATTAATATTTTTATTGAATTCCAGTAAATCACATTCTTTTGTTCTCAGCTAAGGTA
Organism: Periplaneta americana; assembly: GCF_040183065.1. NCBI lineage: Eukaryota > Metazoa > Arthropoda > Insecta > Blattodea > Blattidae > Periplaneta > Periplaneta americana. The sequence continues at coordinate 147,192,940 of NC_091131.1, forward strand.
TTGTTATATTTGCTAATTTACAGAATATATGTACGTTTAAAATACTAGCATTAATGATAGGGAACTGATTTTTAGGTACCAGAATTATATTTCCCAAATAATTTGCACAAGTCGAACATTTATTTTGTAGTTTATCATTTGTTCGTAGCTACTGCCAACATTAACTACCTGAAAACCCGGGTCTAACGAATCAATAACCTAAATATTAAGTGGATTAAAGTTGCAATTGAAACTAAAATATTATATGGTTCTATTTTCACATATAATAGGCCTACTACATGGAAAGCCCCAGTAGCATAAAACTTAAAATAAGAATACAAAATCACGCTTGCTTCATACATATTTTTGTAGGCCCACATTATATTCGAGTATTAAATAAAATGTCCAGAACTACTGTAAAGACTAAGAATTAAGTTACATCGTCGTATAGACATAAAGGTGTAATTAGTATAATATATTAGGCCTATATCTTACTTCCCTCAAAGCAACAAGAAGGTATCAACCTGGCGCCTCTTGCATTTCGTTGCAGATTATTATTTAGAATTCTTGCTAAATTTTGCGTTGATTCCTTCGAAAATCGAAAATATTCGCATGAAATTAGCGTCGTTATATAGTTACAAAGGATTATCCCTGTCTCTCATCACTCTAATCCGGGATTTAATATTTGTAATCACAAACTTTCCTTTCACAGTCATCCCGCTGATCTACTTCCTCCATCTTGTATACATGAAGCTGTGGTTTTAAACCTGTCCCAGCCGAGGTCTCTGCTTCAGACCATGGTTTCGAGCCATGGCTGAGAAAAATGAAAAAGACCTCGTTCTATAAATCCAAACGCGGTTTAAAGCCATGGCCGTGGTCTAGACCTCGTTTTAGAAATCGACCCATAGTGTTCTGTCCAAGGACAGGTCTTTCACTGCAGACTCAGCTTTCTCTAACCTTTTCTATTTTCTGCCTTCTCTTTGTTTCCACATATGTCCATATATCTTCATCATCATCCTTCACGAATTAGGCCTCTGTAGACCTGTTTCGGTCCCATCTAGCAGTCTTCTTAAAGGTCTTCATGGTCGACGATGTCCTCTAGGTTTATACTGCATCACAATTTTTGGGATTCTTGAATTTTCCATTCTTCTTACATGATCTAGCCAATTGAATTTGTATCTGCTGATTTTTTCTTCTACTGACTCTACTTCTAATTGTTCTAAAATTTCTTCATTCCTTTTTCGGTCTAAAAGAGTATATCCTGCTGTCCTCCTGAAAAATTTCATTTCCGTTGCTTTGATTCTGTTCTTTTTTCTTTAATGTCCAAATCTCGCTTCCGTATAAAAGGGAGGTAATGCTAGTGTATTATACATTTTTATTCTTGTTGATTTTTGTACTAATTTAGCTTTTACTGTATTGTTTATTATTCCTAGAATTTGTGTAAATTTGGTAATTTTCTTGTTCATATCTTTTTCATTTTGATAAGATATTTCACAACCCAGATAATTGAAATTTTGCACTTGTTCGAGGCATTGGTTATTGTGTATTATCTTACTTCTGACTGGGTCTTGTCCTAAAAATGCCATTACTTTTGATTTTTGTGCTGAAATTTCCATCCCAAAATCTTTTAATATTTTATTTAGTGTATACAATCCTCTTTGTAAATTATCCTCTGAATTGGAAATTATGACTTGATCATCGGCATAGAGTAAGGTATTTAATGTTAGAGCACTGGTTATTTTGATTCCTGATGTGTAGATTTGGTTCCATTTTTAAATAATTTCATTTATATAGATATTAAATAAAGTTGGTGATAGTGGACAACCTTGTCGAACTCCATTATTAACTAATTTTGTTTCGGATATACAGTTATTTATTTTGACACTTATTTTGCTGTCTGTGTAGATTTATATTATATTTTGTAATAGCAAATTTGGAATATTTTTATCTTGTAATATGTCGAATAAAAGGTCTCTTCGGACTTTATCAAAAGCTTTCACAAAATCAATAAAAGCTATATGGGTTTCTAAATTAAATTCTCTTCTTTTTTCTAACAATAGTTTGATACTAAATAATGGATCTACACATGATCTTCCTTTTCTAAAGCCATTTTGACACTCCAGAAGGAAAGTTTCAGCATGTTTTTTTTAATTTTTCATTTAAAATCCTACTAAATATCTTATAACATGTGTTGTTGAGGATACTAATCCCTCTATAGTTTTCAACATTCTGTTTATCTCCTGTTTTATATATGGGAATAATTACACTATTTTTCCATTATTCCGGTAAAGTGGCAGTCAGATATATTCTGTTTAGAAATCTTAGTAATCTTTCTTGAAATAGATCTCCTGCATATTTATACAATTCTGAATTTAGGTTATCTTCTCCAGATGACTTACTATTTTTCGTCTTCTTTAATGCTTCTTGTAGTTCTTCTTTTGTAATGCATTGTTCATCTGGGTTTTTTTGTGTCCCAGAATTTTGAATCAAAAGTAGGATTGTTCCATAAGTTTTGTAAAAGTCTAGGAATGTTTCTATTTTGGGGCAAGGGTTTATCTTGGCGGATTCCTTTATGTCTCTGTTCATGTATTTTAAAATTTTATATGTATTGGGTTTCATTTTATATATGTCAGTTTCTAAAAAAGATATAAACTCTTTCCATGATTGCCTGTGTCGTTTTCTAATTTCTCTGTTAGCTATCGCCCTTTTATGTTTATAATCTATTTCATCATTGACGAATTTTGTTTGAAGGTATTTTCTATAAGCTATGTTTTTATTTTTTATGATCTCCTTAATTTCATCATCCCATGATCTTAATTTTTTCTTTTGTGTGAAAGCATTATATTTTCCGATGCTCTCCGTGGCTGCCTGTGATATTTGAGTTTTAATATTTTCCCATTCTTTTTTAATGTCTTCATCTTCAGGTGTTTCTAACATTTTTTGTTCAAGTCTTTTTTGATAAAGCCAGCGTATACTGTCGTCATGGATTAATCTAATTTTGTAACGCATTAATTCTTTTTTGGGGGAATTTATCCATATATCTTAATCATCTGATATCTTCTTCTGCCCCGAACTCTTTTCTCATTTACCATTCATTCCAATGCATCCTCCAGTAGGCAGTTTCTTCTTAGCAAGTGACCCAACCAATTGCTTTTCCTCTTCCAGATCAGTTTCAGCATCATTCTTTCTTCACCCACTCTTTCCATCACAGCTTCATTTCTTATTCTGTCTGGCCACTTCAACCTTCCATTCTTTTCCATATCCACATTTCAAATGCTTCTATTCGCTTCTCTTCACTTCGTCGTAACGTCTATGTTTCTGCCGTCAAACAATACTACAATCCACACAAAGCACTTCACTGGTCTCTTCCTTAGTTCGTTTTCCAGAGGTCCGCAGAAGATGCTCCTTTTTCTATTAAAAGCTTCCTTGGCCATTGCTATCCTCCTTTGACTTCCTGGCAGCAGCTTTTACTTTAATATGTACAAATTATTTACCGAGTGATAGATTTGTTCCGGTTGTCAAACTGCATGCTGCGTGCGTCCACTCTGATGTTTTATGAATGAATCAAAAACCTATTTCGTTATTTTATTCAGCTGTGCGCTCCGCTGAGTTGCTGTACAGGAGAAGCTCGCAGTCGCTCCGTTGGCGACTGTAAACTTCCCAAGTTTCCTAGTTTTCACGTTATGAAGTATACACGAATGTGATGTTCATGAAACCTAATGCATTTCCTCAAAGTTTCGTGGTACGGACAAAAGACTTTCACACGGATAGTAGCAGTTCTGATGCCTCTATTCGGTGCTCAGAGTTAATTGGCCTGATACGTGGGAAATGCTACAGGCTTTCCTACAAACATTGCTTTTGGCAGAAAATTGCGGTTAAATCAATAAGAATGTGTGAAATAGTACGTACTTTCTTTTTAAATATTTGACGAAGTAACTAAAAGTAGCTCTTTAAATAAAATTTTGGTAAATTAATTTTTCACGATAATTTCTCCATGCTCTTCTTAGAAGGAGAATAATTGTGTGCTATGTATGAGAAGGAACTAGATACATAGGGAACCTATTACAATATTCACAGAGATAATAGATCAAGTCATGCGAACCAGTTTTGACAGATAATTTTCTTGATACATCAATAGTTTTGGGAGTACGAAACATAACGCTCCTTGAGGTCATTGCTCCGCAGTGGGGACGAGTGTAACTCCAAGACTTGCGAGAGGAGAATGTAAACAAAAACGTTTCATCACATACGTTTCGATCAAATTACTGTACTATCGTAACACTTAACACATTATTTAACAATACTGTAAACTTAATTTCTTTCCTAAATTAATTTATTTTTAATTCCTTCAAAGATAATAACTAGAATGAAGATTGAGTTATAGGATGTGTATTCGTAATAATGTTATTTTGAGTTTACATCTAATGCAAAGGAATCTTTAATGGAAATAGATACAGTGAATGTTAAATTAAGTTTCATGGCACTAAACTTAAAGTTAAAGTGGTTATAGCGTCATAAAGAATATTATTTTGATGTACCGAAGTACGTGCTGTTGGTGACTGGTAAATCCGGCCCTGTAACGAATTTCACCCACTCCACTTCCAACAGTCCGCAAGCTGTCAACAAACACGTGACAAACTGAGGTAGAAGGTAGAGATACTATTGATAAAGAAAACATATTACTCACCGGTGAATCATAATGCTGTTGCTTCAATTACATTAGCCTCAGAAACCGTTTTAGCTGTATTTGATAACAGCCATCCCATTGAACTGAACACATTCACCTGTTCAAATATTTTATTTACTATTACATATTACTGCTTATTTTCTGTTACAAAAGAGGGCGCTGTTTAAAAAAAAACAGCATTATATGAACGGTTGGATACACTTAGATAAATCACACGAGAAATGCCGAAATTAACACATTAACCAAAATGACACATTGCAAGAAAGGGATGAATTCGCACTGCATATTTCTGACAACAAAATCAGAAGGAAAATAAGTTTGAAAAGATTTCTGGTAAATTACTACGTGCATTAGTTCGGCGAAATTAACTATTTCATCAAACATTTGTGACCAATGGTAATTAAAACATTATTGGAAACTTAGGACTGCAGTGTCCTAAATGTAATATATCAAATAGCAAATAAAGCGATCTGAGGGTATTCTGAAAATGACTATAACTACATCTAAATATTAAAATCTAGTTCGCTATTATGTAGTTTAATTAGTAACGGGAAAACGTTTTGCCTATCCAGTCGCAGTCCTTTCAACAGCTGTAAATGAATTAACATACTCCTTTAATAAATTGCGAGTTAATCACACTCTTCAGTAATTTCAAAATTGTTTCGATAAGCTAACTGCAAATTAAGAGAAAGTGCCAGCCAGCACTTTGCTGTAAAAATAGAATAAAATAATACTTTTATGAAGTCGCGTTGTGAAAGTAGCTAGCAATAAATTTTCACAGGAAAGAAGTGTAGGATCCGCAGTTACGACAGCGTGTGCTTCACAACTAGGCAGTCCGTGGTTCCATTCCTGACGTGGGGTGAAATTTATCTCTATGCCACAGGACTCGGTAGGTCTTGCACTTGTCCTGTAACGTCTTCACGATGGTCCTGTATTGTGAGAGATATGCCATCCCCTACATCTCGTTGGCTTGTTGAGTCGGTTAAGGCGGAGATAAAACAAGACAAAGAAAGAAGTTGTGTACGAAGGCCTGCCAAAGGATAGCGAGACTCCCTCGAATCATTAAGAAATGGACAAAGGGCTAAAGTAACGAAGAAGTTCATTACCCGTCATCATGAGTAATTATCAAATCAGGCTTGGCATTCAAATCAGATTCCCGCTTTCAAACTAGGCAGAGGGAGTCGGATGTTAACACCGAATGAGTAAGTCCACGGCGACATTTATTATAACTAAAAACTTGAAACAATTATAAAGAAGAACACACTAACTAAACTAAATTGTTATAACAAAAACTAAAGAGCTAGTAATATATTACAGAACGCGAAAGCGAAAGATCATCAAACCAAATATTTTCAACACGTACAACACACAGGCAGGCAGACTGAGGACCTGACCACCTGACAACCATAAACTGACTGACAAACTCTTGCTACTGAAGTGTGTGGTGGGTGGGGAGCAATTTTCACCCCTAACTTCTCCAAGTTCTAGGGTCGGATTTACCAGTCACTAACAGTATGATATTTCCGTGCAGAAATTCTGCGTTACCACATGATAAAGGATGGATAGAACAGAGAAAAATTCTCTCCGGCACCAGGACTGGAATCTGCGTTTTCAGTTCTACGTGCTGACGCTTTATCTACTAAGCCACACTGGATTATAGTTCCGATGCCTGATCGAATCCGTCTCAGTTAAGTTCTACCTCTCAGTTTTCCTTTGGTGGCCTGCCCTCATGTACTGTGTCACAGAATATGTGACATTGGCATAATGTCCAACGCACTGTGTACAGAGGTGCACTCATTACGAGTGACTAAGTGGCCGGAATCCGATAGGATGAACGCCATCTTAAATCACCAAGTGATTACTTACGCATATCATATTATTATGATGTGCTGAAGTACATAATGATATTTCCGTACAGGAATTCTGCGTTACCATGTGATTAAGTTCTCTGTTCTATCCATCCTTCATCATATAATAAAGAATGCTAAAAACCAAACAATTTGCGTAATTAATTGATTCAATACTTTGTTTTCATCTACAGTAATTTTATTGAAATGTATTTGATGAGACATTTTTGTTTACATTCTCCTCTCGCAAGTCTTGCTGAGTGGATGATTGCAGTTACACTCACCCACCCATACTGAGTAGCAATGACCGCAAGGAGCGTTGCAGCGTTGCAACATCTTGCATTTCTTATTCTCAAACTATTGGACGTATCAAAAACTTATTTGACAAAACTGGTTCGCATTGACTTCATCTATTACCACTGCGATTTAGTGCAATAGGTTCCCTTCCACTCTGTATAATGGTATAATTCATTCCATGTATGCGAAATATGTATTTTATTGGATGGAATTAGATTTAAATACTATAAATACAACAGTATTGCCACTTTTAGGGTAATTCTGTACAACATAGAGTAATTCTAAGGTAAGGTTACTCTTAGGGTAATTTTAGGGTAATAAAGAAGAAACTAGAAGCTTCGATATGGAAAAAGAAATTGCTTATTAAAGCATTATTTTACTATTAATATTGAACTATATCAGTCTTATTTCCAGTTCTGCTGTAATAGTTTTTTGCGGGTTCAAATTTAACACAGTCCTGAACACCATTTTTGGTACGCATAATTTCACTCATCGTGTCTGTTTTTAGCTGATTTCTGTGACGAGTTTTTATTAGCTTTAGCTGGCTAAAAACTCTCTCTACTGATGCATTTGACGATGGCAGACAGAAAATAGTCTTCAGATGGTCTGCAGCATTTTTCAGAGAACAAAAAACATTTTCCAATAATCTAAAACACTTATATCAGGGTTTAAACCTAAAGATTTAGGATCAATAGAAGCTATGTTGCCTCAATTCATTGAAAGTATTTTGTAATTTGACATCATTCAAATACAAATAAGTGTGAAACTAAGATGAAATTATTCTCTTGTTTTAATATTCATGTATTTCTTTTAATATAGGGTAATTTAGGATAAATCTTTGATAATGTCGGTTTACAAGCAAAACAATTTAAGTAAAAAGATAGATAATTTGTAGGAACAAAAGCCGCCCTAAATAAGGGTTCGATAGATCGGCCTACTAATCAATTCATAAAGAATAATAAGTAAACAAAACAATTTTGTGACACTTGGAAAGAAAAAGAAAAAACATTAAGATAAGAAAACATAGGAAATCATTTACAATAAAAATTTTGTTGGGTACAAATGATTACTAATTATAGCTAAGGATGATTTTAACACGTGAGATCCTATGGCATCAATCGTCGCTTCAGAATTTTTATATTGTTTAAGTTGATTTAAAGTTTCACGTGGAATCGTGCCACGGGCACCGAACATGAGCCCAAAAACTGTCCAATGTGTGATGTGGTATTGTGCTCCAAGATGCTGACAACAAGGCACATATATGACTTGTTTTTCACGACACACCTCTTGTGGCTGTTGTTCATGCATCTCAAAACGGATTGTGGGATCCAGAATGACACCCTTATCCTTCTGCCGATCAATTATGATGATATCAGCCCGTCTAGTAGAGCCATCAGAAGAGACGCAACCAACCTCCTCATAAACCTCATAGGAAGCATTCTGACGGATTGAAGCTGCGATGAGAGAACGAACCGTATTATATCTGTTGATTCGGAGCAATTCTCCATGATGGCAGAAACCCAAGACGTGAGGAAGCGTTTCTTGCTCGTCGCATCTTCTGCAACGGGTTGAGTCAAGAGTTCTACCAGGGAGAGTACGTACAGGTATTGTATTACAGTTCATCTTAATGTCTTGCGTCCACTGACTGCTCGAAAGTCCCTTTTTGGTTGAGATCCACGAATTACCTTTCTTCAAGTGAGAATAGAAAACAACTCCCAAACCTTTACTTTTCAATTTGCTCCATTGATGAAAAGAATCTTCACGCAATGCTTAATTAATTTTGAGAAACGGCGTTTGTATGTTCTTGGAAAAATTGAATCCTCAAAGTATTATTTTTAGTGAGTTGTTCTCTTTATGTGTATATGATTGTTCAATTCTAAGTTTATACACATAGACTGCATTGTGCACATTATATACTCCTTTTCCTCAGAAGTTATATTTTTGACTTAATGTGTTTTGCTTCTAAACCGACGATATAAAGAAAACGAATCAGGAAGGTTGTTCTTTCACACATTGTTAATATGATTTTGTAACCCAGTTATGTCAGATTGCATTACTTTCTTACAATATCGGATTGGCACTGTTCCAACCCCACATAATATGAGATTTGCAATATCTGCATTGAATTGTGCTCTTCCAAGACAATTACTTGATTAAATTATTTTAACGCGTCAACCTATAGCCCTAGTACATAGCCTAACACAGCGATCATCAGAACACTGCACTCTCGGGCTAGCGTCACTTACCCGCGGACAGACACTGCCCTAGCGTGCAATCGTCGCTGCTGGCGGGTATGCTATCTCTCTATTCCTTGTGCACGACGGAGCAGAGTTCCTTACACTCCATTCACTCTACCCATTTCAGCGAGTGCTGACGACCACTGGCCTAACAGAATTGGAAAGCCTATACTGTTTGTGCAGCAACATTTAATGGCATCCCTTTGATGAAGCGGTTGTTTGTAAATTTAACTGCATTATTTCTCGATATAAGTACTGAATTTTATGATCTTCGAAAATATTCTCGTATGTTTCACAGTTGTAGTTTGAGTGTTCTGGTTTGAAAACCTCTCGTTTTTTGATAATTTCAATATTAGTCTATTATTATTATTATTTTACTATTATTACTATTATTATTATTATTACCTATATACTGTATTTTAATTGGTCAACGGGTGTTGACCAGCACATAAATATAAATAAAAAAATAAATAAATAAATAAATAAATAAATAAATAAATAAATAAATAAATAAATAAATAAATAAATAAATAAATAAATAAATAAGTAAATAAAAATAAGTAAATAAATAAGTAAATAAAACAGACGAACAAACAAACCAAGGAACCAACGAACGAGCGAGTGAGCAAGCATTGAGAATATTCCTCACTACAGAGGTTCTTCTCCTGCCAGAACAGTATGACATTACAGCCACACAAGCTTCACTCTTTTTTCCATTTATTAACTGCCGCCATCGATCTCTATCTTTAGCATCATCCTCTGTGATCTCAATATTCCTCATAGGTTGCTGCATATTCTGTTTCCAGTAAGTCTGTGATCGTTGTCTTCTTCTTCTTCTCTCCAACTTCCATTCATATACCATCTTAGGAGTACATGTCTCATTCATTCTGCTTAAATGTCCATACCTATCACTTAAAACGTCCTCTTTCAATTCAGCGATTTCAACGATGTCTATTTTTTTTCGTATTCAGCGTATAGCGATTTCAACGATTTCTCTCTTTCTCGTATTCAACGTACAGCGATTTCATCGATTTCTCTTTTCTTCGTTTTCGGCATACAGCGAATTCAACGTTTTTTTTCAGCGTACAGAGACTTCAATGATTTTTTTCGTATTCAGCGTACAGATATTTAAACGATTTTCTTTCATATTCAGCGTATAGCCATTTCAACGATTTGTTTTTTTCGTATTCAAAGTACAGCGATTAAAAAGGTTTATCTTTTTTTCGCATTCAGCTTACAGCGATTTCAACGAATTTTTTTTCGTATTCAGCGTAAGGCTATTTCAACGATTTTCTTTCGTATTCAACGTATAGCGATTTCAACGACTTTTTTTCGTATTCGGCCTACAGCGATTTCAATGATTTCCCTTTTTTTCGTATTCAGCATACAGCGATTTCAACGACTTTTTTTCATATTCAGCGTAAGACATTTCAACGATTTTTTTCGTATTCAGCGTACAGCGATTTCAACGATTTCTCTTTCTTCCGTATTCTGCGTACAGCGATTTCAACGATTTCTCTTTTGTCGTATTCAGCGTAGAGCGATTTCAACGATTTCTCTTTTTTATATTCAACCTATGGCGATATCAACGATTTTTCTATTTTCTTATTCAGCGTATAGCAATTGCTACGGTGTTTTTTTTTTTTTTTGTTTTGGTATTCAGCGTACAGCTATTTCAACGATTTGTCTTTTTTTTCGTATCCTGCGTACAGCTAATTCAACTTTTTTTTTTCGTATTCAGTGTATAGCGATTTCTCTTTTTTTCGTATTCAACGTACAGCTATTTCAACAATTTCCTTTTTTTCGTATTCTGCGTACCGCTAATTCAACTATTTTTTTTCGTATTCAGTGCACAGCGATTTCTCTTTTTTTCTTATTCAACGTATAGCTCCTTCAACGATTTCTCTTTTTTTCCTATTCAACATACTCTATTTCAACCATTTTTTTCCTATTCAGCGTGCAGTGATTTCAATGAATTCTCCTTTTTCGTATTCAGCGTACAGCGATTTCAATGGTATCTTCCTTCTCGTATGCAGCGTACAGCGATTTCTACGGTGCTTTTTTTGTTTTGGTATTCAGCGTACAGCTATTTCAACGATTTCTCTTTTTTTCGTATTCAGCCTACCGCTATTTCAACTATTTTTTTCGTATTCATTGTACAGCGATTTCTCTTTTTTCGTATTCAACGTACAGCTATTTCAACGATTTCTCATGTTTTTCGTATTCAACGTACAGCAATTTCAACAATTTTTTTCCTATTCAGCGTGCAGCGATTTCAATGAATTCTCTTTTTCGTATTCAGCGTACAGCGATTTCAACGATTCCTCTTCTTTTCGTATTCAACGTACAGCTATTACAACCATAATTTTTGTATTCAGGGTACAGCAATTTCAAGGATTACTTTTTTTTCCGTATTCATCGTAAAGCGTGTTCAACTCTTTCTATTATTTTTCGTATTCAGCGTACAGCAATTTCAACGATTTCTCTTGTTTTGTATTCAGCGTACAGCGATTTCAACGATTTTTTTTCGTATTCAGCGTACAACTATTCCAATGTTTTTTTTTTCGTATTCATCATACAGCTATTTCTATGATTTTTTCTCCTATTCAGTGCACAGCGATTTCAACGATTTTTTTAGTATTCAGCGTACTGCGATTTGAACGATTTTTTTCGTATTCAGCGTACAGCGATTTCAACAATTTTTTTCGTATTTAGCAAACAGCAATTTCAACGATTGTCTTTCATATTCAGCGTAGAGCTATTTCAACGATTTCTCTTTTTTTCTTATTTAGCGTACAGCGATTTCAAAGATTTCTCTATTTTTCATATTCAGCGTACAGAGATTTCATAATATTTCATTTTTTTCGTATTCAGCGTACAGCGATTTCAACGATTTCTCTTTTTTCGCGTTCAGTGTACAGCGATTTCAACTATTTGTATTTTTTTGTATTCAGTGTACAGCGATTTCAACTATTTCCCTTTTTTTCGTATTAGCGTACAGCGATTTCAACGATTTCTCTTTTCTTCGTATTCAGCGTAAAGCGATTTCAACGATTTCTCTATTTTTCGTATTCAACGTGTAGCGACTGCAACGATTTGTCTTTTTTTCTTATTCGACGTACAGCGATTTCAACGATTTCTCTTTTTTCATGTTCACCGCACAGTGATTTCAACGATTTCTTTTTTTATGATCACCGCAGAGCGATTTCAACGATTTCTCTTTTTTTCTTAATCAATGTACAGCGATTTCAACGATTTCTCTTTTTTCATGTTCAACGGACAGTGATTTGAAAGAATTCTCTTTTTTCCGTATTCAGCGTACAGCGATTTCAACGACTTTTTTTCATATTCAGCGTAAGACATTTCAACGATTTTTTTCGCATTGAGCGTACAGCGATTTCAACGATTTCTCTTTCGTCCGTATTCTGAGTACAGCGATTTCAACGATTTCTCTTTTTTCGTATTCAGCGTAGAGCGATTTCAACGATATCTGTTTTTGTTATTCAACGAATGGTGATTTCAACGATTTTTCTTTTTTTCTTATTCAGCGTATAGCGATTGCTACGGTGTTTTTTGTTGTTTTGGTATTCAGCGAACAGTTATTTCAACGATTTCTCTTTTTTTTTTCGGATTCTGCGTACAGCTAATTCAACTTTTTTTTCGTATTCAGTGTATAGCGATTTCTCTTTTGTTCGTATTCAACGTACAGCTATTTCAACGATTTCCCTTCTGCGTACCGCTAATTCAACTACTTTTTTTCGTATTCAGTGCACAGCGATATCTCTTTTTTTCTTATTCAACGTATAGCTCCTTAACGATTTCTCTTTTTTCCCTATTCAACGTACTCTATTTCAACCATTTTTTTCCTATTCAGCGTGCAGCGATTTCATGAATTCTCCTTTTTTCGTATTCAGCGTACAGCGATTTCAATGGTATCTTCCTTCTCGTTTTCAGCGGACAGCGATTTCTACGGTGCTTTTTTTAATTTGATATTGAGCGTTCAGCTATTTCAACGATTTCTCTTTTTTTTATTCACCCCACCGCTATGTCATCTATTTTTTTTTCGTATTCATTGTACAGCGATTTCTCTTGTTTTCGTATTCAACGTACAGCTATTTCAACGATTTCTCATGTTTTTCGTATTCAACGTAGAACAATTTCAACAATTTATTTCCTATTCAGCGTGCAGCGATTTCAGTGAATTCTCTTTTTTCGTATTTAGCGTACAGCGATTTCAACGATTCCTCATCCTTTCGTATTCAACGTACAGCTATTACAACCATAATTTTTGTATTCAGGGTACAGCAATTTCAAGGATTACTTTTTTTCCGTATTCAACGTAAAGCGTGTTCATCTCTTTCTATTATTTTTCGTATTCAGCGTACAGCAATTTCAACGATTTCTCTTTCTTTGTATTCAGCGTACAGCGTTTTCAACGATTTTTTTTCGTATTCAGCGTAGAACTATTTCAATGTTTTTTTTCGTATTCATCATACAGCTATTTCTATGAATTTTTCTCCTATTCAGTGCACAGCGATTTCAACGATTTTTTAGTATTCAGCGTACTGCGATTTCAACGATTTTTTTTCGTATTCAGCGTACAGCGATTTCAACAATTTTTTTCGCATTTAGTAAACAGCAATTTCAACGATTGTCTTTCATATTCAGCGTAGAGCTATTTCAATGATTTCTCTTTTTTTCTTATTTAGCGTACAGCGATTTCAACGATGTCTCTATTTTTCATATTCAGCGTACAGAGATTACATAAGATTTCATTTTTTTCGTATTCAGCGTACAGCGATTTCAACGATTTCTCTTTTTTCGCGTTCAGTGTACAGCGATTTCAACTATTTGTTATTTTCGTATTCAATGTACAGCGATTTCAATGATTACCCTTTTTTTCGTATTAGCATACAGCGATTTCAACGATTTCTCTTTTTTTCGTATTGAGCGTAAAGCGATTTTAACGATTTGTCTATTTTTCGTATTGAACTCGCAGTGACTGCAACGATTTCTCTTTTTTTTTCGTATTCGACGTACAGCGATTTCAACGATTTCTCTTTTTTCATGTCACCGCACAGCGATTTCAACGATTTCTGTTTTCTATGATCACGGCACAGCGATTTCAACGATTTCTCTTTTTTTCTTAATCAACGTACAGCGATTTCAACGATTTCTCTTTTTTCATGTTCAACGGACAGCGATTTGATAGAATTCACTTTTTTCCGTATTCAGCGTACAGAGATTACAACGAGTTCTCTTTTTTTTCGTATTCAGCGTACAGAGATTTAAAAAATTTTTCTCTTTTTTTCGTATTCAACGTTTGGCGATTTGAATGATTTCCCCTTTTCTCTTGTTCAGGGCACAGCGATTTCAATGAATTCTCTTTTTTCGTATTCAGCGTACAGCAATTTTAACAATTTATATTTTTTCCTATTCAGTGTACAGCGATATCAACCTTTTCTCTTTTTTTTTTTGGTATGCAACGTACAGCGATTTCCCTTTTTTCGTGTTCAGGGCACAGCGATTTCAAAGATTTCTGTTTTTTCGTATTCAGCGTATAGCAATTTTAACAATTTATATTTTTTCCTATTCAGCGCCCAGCGACTTCAACGATTTCTATTTTTTTGTATTGAGCGTACAGCGATTTGAACAATTTGTCTTTTTTTCGTATTCAGTGTACAGATATTTCATCGATTTCTCTTTATTTCATATTCTACGTACAGCGATTTTAACGATTTCTCTTTTACGTGTTAAGAGCTCAGCGATTTCGAAGATTTCTCTTTTTTTGTATTCAGCGAACAGCGATTTCAACGTTTTCTCTTCACTTCGTATTCAGCGTTCAGCGATTTCAACGATTTCTCCTTTTTTCGTATTCAACGTACAGCGATTTCAACGACGTCTTTTTTGTGTTCAGCGCACAGGACTTGAACGGTTTCTCTTCTTTTTCGTATTCAGCGTACAGAGATTTCAACGATTTCCCTTTTTTCGTATTCAGCATATAGCGATTTCAACGATTTCTCTTATTTCTTATTCAACGTACAGCGATTTCAACGATTTCTCTTTTTTTTGAGCGTACAGCGATTTCATCGATTTTTTCGTATGCAGCGTACAGCGATTTCAAAGATTTTTTTTCGTAGTCAGCGTACAGCTATTTCAACGATTTTCTTTCATGTTCAGCGTATAGCCAATTCAACGATTTCCCTTTTTTCGTATTCAAATTACAGCGATTAAAACAATTACTCTTTTTTTCGTATTCAGCTTACAGCGATTTCAACGATATTTTTTTTCGTATTCAGCGTACAGCTATTTCAATGATTTTCGTTCATTTTCAGTGTACAGCGATTTCAACGATTTATTTTTGTTTTCAGCCTACAGGGATTTTAAAGATTTCACTTTTTTTTCGTATTCAGCGTACAGCGATTTAAAGATATTTTTTCGTAATCAGCGTAGAGAAATTTCAACGATATTTTTTCGTATTCAGCGTACAGCTATTTCAACGATTTCTTTTCTCTTCGTATTCTGCGTACCGCTAATTCCACTATTTCTTTTCGTATTCAGTGTACAGCGATTTCTCTTTCTTTCGTATTCTACGTACAGCTACTTGAAAGATTTCTCCTATTTTTTCGTATTCAACCTACAGCTATTTCAACCATTTTTTTCCTATTCACCGTGCATCGATTTCAATGAATTCTCCTTCATTCGTATTCAGCGCACAGCGATCTCAACGAATCCTCTTTCTTTCGTATTCAACGTACAGATATTTCAACCATACATTTTTGTATTCAGAGTAGATCGTTTTCAAGGATTATTTTTTTTTCCGTAGTCATCGTACGGAGTCTTCAAATATTTCTATTTTTTTTCGTATTGAGCGTACAGCAATTTCAAAGATTTCTCTTTTTTTCGTATTCAGCGTACAGCGACTTCAGCGATTTTATTCGTGTTCAGCGTACAAATATTTCAACGTTTTTTCCCTATTCATCGTACATCTATTTCAATGAATTTTTCTCCTATTCAGCGTATAGCAATTTCAACAAATTTTTTTCGTATTCAGCGTGCTGCAATTTCAACGATTTTTTTTTCGTATTCAGCATACAGCGATTTCAACGATTTTTTTTCCGTATTCTGCGTACAGCTATTTCAACGATTTTCTTTCATATTCAGCGTACAGCTATTTCAACGATTTCTCCTTTTCTCTTATTTGGCGTACAGCGATTTCAACGATTTCTCTTTTTTTTCATATTCAGCGTGCAGAGATTTCAAAGATTTCATTTTTTTCGTATTCAGCGTACAGCGGTTTCAAAGTTTTCTTTTTTTTTTTCGTATTCAGCGTACAGCGATTTAAACAATTTGTCTTTTTTTCGTATTCAGTGTACAGATATTTCAACGATTTCTCTTTTTTTCGTATTAGCGAAGAGCGATTTCGACGATTTCTGTTTTTTCGTATTCAGCGTAAAGCGATTTCAACGATTTCTCTATTATTCGTATTCAACGTACAGCGATTGCAACGATTTCTCTTTTTTTCGTATTCAACCTACAGCGATTTCAACGATTTCTCTTTTTCTCTCATTCTACGTACAGCGATTTCAACGAATTCTCTTTCTTCATGTTCACCGCACAGGCATTTCAAGGAATTCTCTTTTTTTCCCCCTATTCAGCGTACAACGATTTCAACGATTTCTCTTTTTTCCGTATTCAACGAACAGCGTTTTCAAAGATTTCTCTTTCTTCGTATTCTGCGTACAGCGATTTCAACGATTTTTTCGGTATTCAGCGCATATCTATTTCAACGATTTTCTTTCGTATTCAGCCTACAGCGATTTGAACGATTTCTCTTTTTTTCGTATTCAGCTTACAACGATTTGTACAATTTCTCTCTTTTTCCTATTCATCGTACAGCGATTTCATCGATTTATATTTTTTTTCATATTCTACGTACAGCGATTATAATGATTTCTCTTTTTAAGTGTTCATCGCACAGCGATTTCAAAGATTTGCCTTTTTTCGCATTTAGTGTAGCGCGATTTCAACGATTTTTTTCGTATTCATCGTACTATGATTTCAACAATTTTTTTGCGTATTCTGCATACAGATATATCAACGATGTTCTTTCATATTCAGCGTACAGCTATTTCAACGATTTCTCTTTTTTTTCTTATTTGGCGTACAGCGATTTCAAAGATTTCTCTTGTAATTCATATTCAGCGTGCAAAGATTTCAAAGATTCTATTTTTTTCGTATTCAGCGTACAGCGATTACAACCTTTTCTCTTTTTTCGTATTCATCGTACAGTGATTTCAACAATTTGTTTTTTTTCTCGTATTCAGTGTACAGATATTTAAACGATTTCTCATTTTTCGTAATAGCGTAGAGGATTTGGACGATTTCTCTTTTTTTCGTATTCAGCGTAAAGCGGTTTCAACGATTTCTCTATTTTTCGTATTGAAGGTACAGCGATTGCAACGATTTGTCTTTGTTTCGTATTCAACGTATAGCGATTTCAACGATTTCTCTTTTTTATGATCACCGCACAGCGATATAAACAATTTCTCTTTTTTTCTTATACAACGTACAGCGATTTCTACGAATTCTCTTTCCTCATGTTCACCGGAAAGGGATTTCAACGATTTCTCTTTTTTTCGTATTCAACGTACAGCGATTTTAACGATTTCTCTTTTTTCATGTTCACCGCAAAGCGATTTGAACGAATTCCTTTTTTTCCGTATTCAGCGTACAGCGATTTCAACGAATTCTCTTTTTTTTTCTTATTCAGCGTACAGAGATTTCAACGATTTCTCTTTTTTTCGTATTCAACGAACAGCGTATTCAATGACTTCCCTTTATTCGTATTCTGCATACAGCGATTTCAAAGATATTTTTTCGGTATTCAGCGCATATCTATTTCAACGAACATACAGAATACAGCGATTTGAACGATTTCTGTTACTTTTCATATTCAGCCTACAACGATTTCAACGATTTCTCTCTTTTTCCTATTCATAGTAGAAGGAATTCATCGGATTCTCTTTTTTTCATATTCTACGTACAGCGACTATAACGATTTCTCTTTTTATGTGTTCATCGCACAGCGATTTCAAAGTTTTGCCTTTTTTTCGCATTGAGCGTAGCGCGATTTCAACGATTTCTCTTTTTTTCCTATTCAGAGCTAGCGATTTCAACGATTTCCCTTTTTTTCGTATTCAGCGTACAGCGATTTCAACGATTTTTTTCAGTATTCTGCGTACAGCTATTTCAACGATTTTCTGTCATATTCAGCGTACAGCTATTTCAACGATTTCTCTTTTTTTCTTATTTGGCGTACAGCGATTTCAACGATTTCTCTTTTTTCTCATATTCAGCGTGCAGAGATTTCAAAGATTTCATTTTTTTCGTATTCAGCGTACAGCGGTTTCAAAGTTTTCTTTTTTTTCGTATTCAGCGTACAGATATTTCAACGATTTCTCTTTTTTTCGTTTTAGCGAAGAGCGATTTCGACGATTTCTCTTTTTTCGTATTCAGCGTAAAGCGATTTCAACGATTTCTCTTTTACTCGTATTCAACGTACAGCGATTGCAACGATTTCTCTTTTTTTCGTATTCAACCTACAGCGATTTCAACGATTTCTCTTTTTCTCTTATTCTACGTACAGCGATTTCAACGAATTCTCTTTCTTCATGTTCACCGCACAGGCATTTCAACGATTTCTCTTTTTTTCCTATTCAACGTACAGCGATTTCAAGGAATTCTCTTTTTTTCCTTATGCAGCGTACAACGATTTCAACGACTTCTCTTTTTTTCGTATTCAATGTACAGCGATTTCAACGATTTCTCTTTTTTCATGTTCACCGCGAAGCGATTTGAACGAATTCTCTTTTTCCGTATTCAGCGTACAGCGCTTTCAACGAATTCTCTTTTTTTCTTATGCAGCGTGCAGCAATTTCAACAATTTTTCTTTATATCGAATTGAACGAACTACGTTTTCAAATATTTCTCTTTTTTCGTATTCTGCGTACAGCGATTTCAAAGATATTTTTTTGGTATTCAGCGCATTTCTATTTCAACTATTTTCTTTCGTATTCAGCCTATAGCGATTTCAACGAATGGTCTTTTTTTCGTATTTAGTTTACGATTTCAACGATTTCTCCCTTTTTTCCTATTCATCGTACAGCGAATTCATCGGTTTCTCTTTTTTCATATCCTACGTACAGCGACTATAACGATTTCTTTTTTAAGTGTTCATCGCACAGCGATTTCAATGATTTGTCTTTTTTTTCGTATTCAGCGTAGCGCGATTTCAACGATTTATCTTTTTTTCCTATACAGCGCTAGCGATTTCAACGATTTCCATTTTTTTTCGTATTCTACGTACAGTGAATTTAACGATTTCCCATTTTTTCTTATTCTGAGTACAGGGATTTCAACGATTTCTCTTTTTTTCGTATTCAACGTACAGCGATTACGGCGATATTTTTTCGTATTCTACGTACAGCTATTTCAACGATTTTCTTTGATATTCAGCGTACAGCTATATCAACGAATTCTCTTTTTTTTTTTAATTGGCGTACAGCGATTTCAACGATTTATCTTTTTTTTCTTGTTCAGCGTGCAGAGAGTTCAAAGATTTCATTTTCTTTCGTATTCAGGTTACAGCGATTTCAACCTTTTCCTCTTTTTTCGTATTCAGCGTATAGCGATTTCAACGATTTGTATTTTTTTCGTATTCAGTGTACAAATATTTCAACGAGATCTCTTTTTTTCGTATTAGCGTAGAGCGATTCTACGATTTTTTTTTCTTATTTGGCGTAAAGCGATTTCAACGATTTCTCTATTTTTGGTATTCAAGGTACAGCGTTTGCAACGATTTGTCTTTGTTTCGTTTTCAACGTACAGCGATTTCAACGATTTCTTTTTTCATGGTCACCGCAAAGCGATTTGAACGAATTCTTTTTTTTCCGTATTCAGCGTACAGCGCTTTCAACGAATTCTCTTTTTTTTCTTATTCAGCGTGCAGCAATTTCAACGTTTTACTTTATTTCATATTGAACGAACTACGTTTTCAAAGATTTCTCTTTTTTCGTATTCTGCGTACAGCGATTTCAAAGATTTTTTTGGTATTCAGCGCACATCTACTTCAACTATTTTCTATCGTATTCAGCCTACAGCGATTTGAACAATTCCCTTTTTTTCGCATTCAGGTTACGATTTCAACGATTTCTCCCCTTTTTCTATTCATCGTACAGCGAATTCATCGGTTTCTCTTTTTGTCATATCCTACGTACACCCTCTATAACGATTTCTCTTTTTAAGTGTTATCGCACAGCGATTTCAAAGATTTGTTTTTTTTTCGTATTCAGCGTAGCGCGATTTCAACAATTTACCTTTTTTACCTATACAGCGCTAGCGATTTTAACGATTTCCCTTTTTTCGTATTCTACGTACAGTGATTTTAACGATTTCTCCTTTTTTTTCTTATTCAGAGTACAGGGATTTCAACGATTTCTCTTTTTTTCGTATTCAACGTACAGCGATTTCAACGACTTCTCTTTTTCTTATTCAACGTACAACCATTTCAACGATTTCCTTTATTTTGGGCTCAGCGCACATCGATTTCAAAGATTTCTTTTTTTCTTATTCAGTGTTCAGCGATTTCAACGTATTCTCTTTCTTTCGTATTCAACGTACAACGAGTTCAGCGGTTCCTCTATTTTCGTGTTCAGCGATTTGAACGGTTTCTATTTTTTCGTATTCAGCGTACAGCGATTTCAACAATTTCTCTTTTTTCGTATTCAGCGTACAGCGAATTCTATTTTTTTCGTAATCAATTTACAGCGATTTCAACGATTTCCCTTTTTTTCTTATTCAACCTAGAGTGATTTCAACGATTTCTCTTCTTTTCGTTTTCGCTGTATAGCGATTAAAACGAATTGTCTTTTTTCGTATTCAACTTACAGCGATTTCAACGATTTCTGTTTTTTAGTATTCAGTGTACAGCGATTTCAACGATTTCTCTTTTTTCTTATTCAACGTATAGCGATTCAACGATTTCTCTTCTTTCTTATTCAAATTATAGCGATTTCAACGATTTCCCTTTTTATCTTATTCAGCGTATAGCGATTTCAAAGAATTGTCTTTTTTCTTATTCAACGAACAGCGACTTCAACGTTTCTTCATATTCAACGTACAGCGATTTCAACGATTTGTCTATTTTTCGTATAAAACGTACAGCGATTTCAACGAATTCTCTTTTTTTCGTATTCGACTTACAGCGATTTCAGCGGTTTCTCTTTTTTCGTGTTCAGCGATTTGAACGGTTTCTATTTTTTCGTGTTCGGCGTACAGAGATTTCAACAATTTCTTTTTTTTTCGTATTCAGTGTACAGCGATTTCTATTTTTTTCCTATTCATTGTACAGCGATTTGAACGATTTCCCTTTTTATCTTATTCAACGTAGAGTGATTTCAATTATTTCTCTTTTGTTCGAATTCGCTGTATAGCGATTTCAACGATTTCTCATTTTTCGTATTCAACGTACAGCCAATTCATCGATTTCTGCTTTTTTAGTATTCAGTGTACAGCGATTTCAACGATTTCTCTTCTTTCTTAATCAACGTATAGCGATTCAACGATTTCTCTTTTTTCTTATTCAAATTTTAGCGATTTCAACTTTTTCAATTTTTTTCTTATTCAGCGTACAGCGATTTCAACGATTTTTCTTTCTTCATATTCAACGTACAGCGATTTCAACGATTTCTCTATTTTCGTATTCAACTCACAGCAATTACAACGATTTGTCTATTTTTCGTATAAAACGTACAGCGATTTCGAAGTTTTTTCTTTTTTCATGTTCACCGCACAGCGATATCAACGATTTCTTATTTTTTTCGTATTCAGCGTACAGCGATTTCAACGATTTTTTTCGTATTCTCCGTACAGCTATTTCAACGATTTTCTTTCATATTCAGCGGAAAGCTATTTCAACGAATTCTCTTTTTTTCTTATTTGGCGTACAGCGATTTCAAAGAATTCTCTTTTTTTTCATATTCAGCGTGCATAGGTTTCAAAGATTTCATTTTTTCGTATTGAGCGTACAGCAGTTTCAAGCTTTTCCTCTTTTTTCTCATTCAGTTTAAAGCGATATCAAAGATTTGTATTTTTTTCATGTTCAGTGTACAATTATTTCAACGAAATCTCTTTTTTTCGTATTAGCGTAGAGCGATTTCAACGATTTCTTCTTTTTCTTATTCGGCGTAAAGAGATTTCAACGATATCTGTATTTTTCGTATTCAAGGTACAGCGATTGGAACGATTTGTCTTTGTTTCGTATTCAACGTACAGCGATTTCAACGATTTCTCTTTTTTTTTATGATCACCGCGCAGTGATATCAACGATTTCTCTCTTTTTCTTATTCAGAGTACAGCGATTTCAACGACTTCTCTTTCTTCATGTTCACCACAATGCGATTTCAACGACTTCTCTTTTTTCGTATTCAATGTACAGCGATTTCAACGATTACTCTATTTTCATGTTCACCGCAAAGCGATTTGAACGAATTCTCTTTTTTCCGTATTGAGCGTACAGCGCTTTCAACGAAATCTCTTTTTTTCTTATGCAACGTGCAGCAATTTCAACGATTTTTCTTTATTTCGTATTGAACGAACTACGTTTTCAAATATTTCTCTTTTTTCGTATTCTGCGTACAGCGATTTCAAAGATATTTTTTTGGTATTCAGCGCATATCTATTTCAACTATATTCTTTCGTATTCAGCCTACAGCGATTTTAACGAATGGTCTTTTTTTCGTAATTAGTTTACGATTTGAACGATTTCTCCCTTTTTCCTATTCATCGTACAGCGAATTCATCGGTTTCTCTTTTTTCTTATCCTACGTACAGCGACTATAACGATTTCTCTTTTTAAGTGTTCATCGCACAGCGATTTCAAAGATTTGTCTTTTTTTTCGAATTCAGCGTAGCGCGATTTCAACGATTTATCTTTTTTTCCTATACAGCGCTAGCGATTTCAACGATTTCCATTTTTTGTCGTATTCTACGTACAGTGATTTTAACGATATCCCCTTTTTTCCTATTCAGAGTACAGAGATTTCCACGATTTCTCTGTTTTTCGTATTCAACGTACAGCGATTTCAACGACTTCTCTTTTTCTTATTCAACGTACAGCCATTTTAACGATTTCCTTTATTTTGGTCTCAGCGCTCAGCGATTTCAACGTTATCTTTTTTTCGTATTCAACGTACAACGATTTCAGCGGTTACTCTATTTTCGTGTTCAGCGATTTAACCGGTTTCTATTTTTTCGTATTCAGCGTACAGCGATTTCAACAATTTCTTATTTTTTCGTATTCATCGTACAGCGATTTCTATTTTTTTCGTATTTATTTTACAGCGATTTCAATGATTTCCCTTTTTTCTTATTGAACGTAGAGTGATTTCAACGATTTCTCTTTTTTTCTTATTCGGTGTATAGCGATTGCAACGATTTCTGTTTTTCAGTATTCAGTGTACAGCGATTTCAACGATGTTGTTTTTTTTATTCAAGGTATATCGATTCAACGATTTCTCTTTTTTCTTATTCAAATTATAGCGATTACAACGATTTCCCTTTTTGTCTTATTCGGCGTATAGCGATTTCGACGAATTGTCTTCTTTCTTATTCAACGAACAGCGAATTCAACGTTTTTTTTCGTATTCAACCTACAGCGATTTCAACGATTTGTCTATTTTTCGTATAAAACGTAGAGCGATTTCAACGATTTCTCTTTTTTTCGTATTCCGCGTACAGCGATTTCAACGATATCTTTTTCTTATTTAGCGTACAGCTATTTCCACTTTTTTCTTTCGTATTCACCGTACAGCGATTTTAACGGTTGTTTTCGAATTCAGCCTATAGCCATTTCAACGATTTCACTTCTTTTCGTATTCTGCTTTCAACGATTTCAACGATGTTTCTCCTTTACCTATTCAACGTACAGCGATTACAATGATTTTTTTTATATTCAACGTACAGCGATTTCAACGATTTCCATTTTTTCGTATTCAACTTACAGCGATTTCAACGATTTGTCTATTTTCCGTATAAAACGTACAGCGATTTCAAAGATTTCTCTTTTTCATGTTCACCGCACAGCGATATCAACGATTTCTTATTTTTTCGTATTCAGCGTACAGCGATTTCAACGATTTTTTTTCGTATACTGCGTACAACTAATTCAAAGATTTTCTTTGATATTCAGCGTACAGCCATGTCAACGAATTCTCTTTTTTTCTTATTTGGCGTACAGCGATTTCAACGATTTCTCTTTTTTTTCATGTTGATCGTGCTGAGATTTCAAAGATTTCATTTTTTTTCGTATTCAGCGTATAGCGATTTCAACGATTTGTATTTTTTCGTAATCAGTGTAGAAATATTTCAACGAAATCTCTTTTTTTCGTATTAACGTAGAGCGATTTGTACGATTTCTTTTTTTTTTTTTCTTATTCGGCGTAAAGCGATTTCAAAGATTTCTCTATTTTTGGTATTCAAGGTACAGCGATTGCAACGATTTGTCTTTGTTTCGTATTCAACGTACAGCGATTTCAACGATTTCTCTTTTTTTCATGGTCACCGCAAAGCGATTTGAACGAATTCTCTTTTTTCCGTATTCAGCGTACAGCGTTTTCAACGAATTCTCTTTTTTTTTCTTATTCAGCGTGCAGCAAGTTCAACGATTTTTCTTTATCTCGTATTGAACGACTTACGTTTTCAAAGATTTCTTTTTTTTCGTATTCTACGTACAGTGATTTTAACGATATCTCCTGTTTTCTTATTCTGAGTACAGGGATTTCAACGATTTCTCTTTTTTTTCGTATTCAACGTACAACGTTTTCAGCGGTTTCTCTATTTTCGTGTTCGGCGATTTGAACGTTTATTACTTTTTCGTATTCAGCGTACAGCGATTTCAACAATTTCTCTTTTTTCGTATTCAGCGTACAGCGAATTCTATTTTTTTCGTAATCAATTTACTGCGATTTCAACGATTTCCCTTTTTTTCTTATTCAACCTAGAGTGATTTCAACGATTTCTCTTCTTTTCGTTTTCGCTGTATAGCGATTAAAGCGAATTGTCTTTTTTCGTATTCAACTTACAGCGATTTCAACGATTTCTGTTTTTTAGTATTCAGTGTACAGCGATTTCAACGATTTCTCTTTTTTCTTATTCAACGTATAGCGATTCAACGATTTCTCTTCTTTCTTATTCAAATTATAGCGATTTCAACGATTTCCCTTTTTATCTTATTCAGCGTATAGCGATTTCAAAGAATTGTCTTTTTTCTTATTCAACGAACAGCGACTTCAACGTTTCTTCATATTCAACGTACAGCGATTTCAACGATTTGTCTATTTTTCGTATAAAACGTACAGCGATTTCAACGAATTCTCTTTTATTCGTATTCGACTTACAGCGATTTCAGCGGTTTCTCTTTTTTCGTGTTCAGCGATTTGAACGGTTTCTATTTTTTCGTGTTCGGCGTACAGAGATTTCAACAATTTCTTTTTTTTTCGTATTCAGTGTACAGCGATTTCTATTTTTTTCCTATTCATTGTACAGCGATTTGAACGATTTCCCTTTTTATCTTATTCAACGTAGAGTGATTTCAATTATTTCTCTTTTGTTCGAATTCGCTGTATAGCGATTTCAACGATTTCTCATTTTTCGTATTCAACGTACAGCCAATTCAACGATTTCTGCTTTTTTAGTATTCAGTGTACAGCGATTTCAACGATTTCTCTTCTTTCTTAATCAACGTATAGCGATTCAACGATTTCTCTTTTTTCTTATTCAAATTTTAGCGATTTCAACTTTTTCAATTTTTTTCTTATTCAGCGTACAGCGATTTCAACGATTTTTCTTTCTTCATATTCAACGTACAGCGATTTCAACGATTTCTCTATTTTCGTATTCAACTCACAGCAATTACAACGATTTGTCTATTTTTCGTATAAAACGTACAGCGATTTCGAAGTTTTTTCTTTTTTCATGTTCACCGCACAGCGATATCAACGATTTCTTATTTTTTTCGTATTCAGCGTACAGCGATTTCAACGATTTTTTTCGTATTCTCCGTACAGCTATTTCAACGATTTTCTTTCATATTCAGCGGAAAGCTATTTCAACGAATTCTCTTTTTTTCTTATTTGGCGTACAGCGATTTCAAAGAATTCTCTTTTTTTTCATATTCAGCGTGCATAGGTTTCAAAGATTTCATTTTTTCGTATTGAGCGTACAGCAGTTTCAAGCTTTTCCTCTTTTTTCTCATTCAGTTTAAAGCGATATCAAAGATTTGTATTTTTTTCATGTTCAGTGTACAATTATTTCAACGAAATCTCTTTTTTTCGTATTAGCGTAGAGCGATTTCAACGATTTCTTCTTTTTCTTATTCGGCGTAAAGAGATTTCAACGATATCTCAATTTTTCGTATTCAAGGTACAGCGATTGCAACGATTTGTCTTTGTTTCGTATTCAACGTACAGCGATTTCAACGATTTCTCTTTTTTTTTATGATCACCGCGCAGTGATATCAACGATTTCTCTCTTTTTCTTATTCAGAGTACAGCGATTTCAACGACTTCTCTTTCTTCATGTTCACCACAATGCGATTTCAACGACTTCTCTTTTTTTCGTATTCAATGTACAGCGATTTCAACGATTACTCTATTTTCATGTTCACCGCAAAGCGATTTGAACGAATTCTCTTTTTTCCGTATTGAGCGTACAGCGCTTTCAACGAAATCTCTCTTTTTCTTATGCAACGTGCAGCAATTTCAACGATTTTTCTTTATTTCGTATTGAACGAACTACGTTTTCAAATATTTCTCTTTTTTCGTATTCTGCGTACAGCGATTTCAAAGATATTTTTTTGGTATTCAGCGCATATCTATTTCAACTATATTCTTTCGTATTCAGCCTACAGCGATTTTAACGAATGGTCTTTTTTTCGTAATTAGTTTACGATTTGAACGATTTCTCCCTTTTTCCTATTCATCGTACAGCGAATTCATCGGTTTCTCTTTTTTCTTATCCTACGTACAGCGACTATAACGATTTCTCTTTTTAAGTGTTCATCGCACAGCGATTTCAAAGATTTGTCTTTTTTTTCGAATTCAGCGTAGCGCGATTTCAACGATTTATCTTTTTTTCCTATACAGCGCTAGCGATTTCAACGATTTCCATTTTTTTTCGTATTCTACGTACAGTGATTTTAACGATATCCCCTTTTTTCCTATTCAGAGTACAGAGATTTCCACGATTTCTCTGTTTTTCGTATTCAACGTACAGCGATTTCAACGACTTCTCTTTTTCTTATTCAACGTACAGCCATTTTAACGATTTCCTTTATTTTGGTCTCAGCGCTCAGCGATTTCAACGTTATCTTTTTTTCGTATTCAACGTACAACGATTTCAGCGGTTACTCTATTTTCGTGTTCAGCGATTTAACCGGTTTCTATTTTTTCGTATTCAGCGTACAGCGATTTCAACAATTTCTTATTTTTTCGTATTCATCGTACAGCGATTTCTATTTTTTTCGTATTCATTTTACAGCGATTTCAATGATTTCCCTTTTTTCTTATTGAACGTAGAGTGATTTCAACGATTTCTCTTTTTTTCTTATTCGGTGTATAGCGATTGCAACGATTTCTGTTCTTCAGTATTCAGTGTACAGCGATTTCAACGATGTTGTTTTTCTTATTCAAGGTATAGAGATTCAACGATTTCTCTTTTTTCTTATTCAAATTATAGCGATTACAACGATTTCCCTTTTTGTCTTATTCGGCGTATAGCGATTTCGACGAATTGTCTTCTTTCTTATTCAACGAACAGCGAATTCAACGTTTTTTTTCGTATTCAACCTACAGCGATTTCAACGATTTGTCTATTTTTCGTATAAAACGTAGAGCGATTTCAACGATTTCTCTTTTTTTCGTATTCCGCGTACAGCGATTTCAACGATATCTTTTTCTTATTTAGCGTACAGCTATTTCCACTTTTTTCTTTCGTATTCACCGTACAGCGATTTTAACGGTTGTTTTCGAATTCAGCCTATAGCCATTTCAACGATTTCACTTCTTTTCGTATTCTGCTTTCAACGATTTCAACGATGTTTCTCCTCTACCTATTCAACGTACAGCGATTTCAATGATTTTTTTTATATTCAACGTACACCGATTTAAACGATTTCCATTTTTTCGTATTCAACTTACAGCGATTTCAACGATTTGTCTATTTTCCGTATAAAACGTACAGCGATTTCAAAGATTTCTCTTTTTCATGTTCACCGCACAGCGATATCAACGATTTCTTATTTTTTCGTATTCAGCGTACAGCGATTTCAACGATTTTTTTTCGTATACTGCGTACAACTAATTCAAAGATTTTCTTTGATATTCAGCGTACACCCATGTCAACGAATTCTCTTTTTTTCTTATTTGGCGTACAGCGATTTCAACGATTTCTCTTTTTTTTCATGTTGATCGTGCTGAGATTTCAAAGATTTCATTTTTTTTCTTATTCAGCGTACAGTGATTTCAACCTTTTCCTCTTTTTTTCATATTCAGCGTATAGCGATTTCAACGATTTGTATTTTTTCGTAATCAGTGTAGAAATATTTCAACGAAATCTCTTTTTTTCGTATTAACGTAGAGCGATTTGTACGATTTTTTTTTTTCTTATTCGGCGTAAAGCGATTTCAAAGATTTCTCTATTTTTGGTATTCAAGGTACAGCGATTGCAACGATTTGTCTTTGTTTCGTATTCAACGTACAGCGATTTCAACGATTTCTCTTTTTTTCATGGTCACCGCAAAGCGATTTGAACGAATTCTCTTTTTTTCCTTATTCAGCGTACAACGATTTCAACGACTTCTCTTTTTTTTCGTATTCAATGTACAGCGATTTCAACGATTTCTCTTTTTTCATGTTCACCGCGAAGCGATTTGAACGAATTCTCTTTTTCCGTATTCAGCGTACAGCGCTTTCAACGAATTCTCTTTTTTTCTTATGCAGCGTGCAGCAATTTCAACAATTTTTCTTTATATCGAATTGAACGAACTACGTTTTCAAATATTTCTCTTTTTTCGTATTCTGCGTACAGCGATTTCAAAGATATTTTTTTGGTATTCAGCGCATATATATTTCAACTATTTTCTTTCGTTTTCAGCCTACAGCGATTTCAACGAATGGTCTTTTTTTCGTATTTAGTTTACGATTTCAACGATTTCTCCCTTTTTTCCTATTCATCGTACAGCGAATTCATCGGTTTCTCTTTTTTCATATCCTACGTACAGCGACTATAACGATTTCTTTTTTAAGTGTTCATCGCACAGCGATTTCAAAGATTTGTTTTTTTTTCGTATTCAGCGTAGCGCGATTTCAACGATTTATCTTTTTTTCCTATACAGCGCTAGCGATTTCAACGATTTCCATTTTTTTTCGTATTCTACGTACAGTGAATTTAACGATTTCCCATTTTTTCTTATTCTGAGTACAGGGATTTCAACGATTTCTCTTTTTTTCGTATTCAACGTACAGCGATTACGACGATATTTTTTCGTATTCTGCGTACAGCTATTTCAACGATTTTCTTTGATATTCAGCGTACAGCTATATCAACGAATTCTCTTTTTTTTTTTAATTGGCGTACAGCGATTTCAACGATTTATCTTTTTTTTCTTGTTCAGCGTGCAGAGACTTCAAAGATTTCATTTTCTTTCGTATTCAGGTTACAGCGATTTCAACCTTTTCCTCTTTTTTCGTATTCAGCGTATAGCGATTTCAACGATTTGTATTTTTTTCGTATTCAGTGTACAAATATTTCAACGAGATCTCTTTTTTTCGTATTAGCGTAGAGCGATTCTACGATTTTTTTTTCTTATTTGGCGTAAAGCGATTTCAACGATTTCTCTATTTTTGGTATTCAAGGTACAGCGTTTGCAACGATTTGTCTTTGTTTCGTATTCTACGTACAGCGATTTCAACGATTTCTTTTTTCATGGTCACCGCAAAGCGATTTGAACGAATTCTTTTTTTTCCGTATTCAGCGTACAGCGCTTTCAACGAATTCTCTTTTTTTTCTTATTCAGCGTGCAGCAATTTCAACGTTTTACTTTATTTCATATTGAACGAACTACGTTTTCAAAGATTTCTCTTTTTGCGTATTCTGCGTACAGCGATTTCAAAGATTTTTTTGGTATTCAGCGCACATCTACTTCAACTATTTTCTATCGTATTCAGCCTACAGCGATTTGAACAATTCTCTTTTTTTCGCATTCAGGTTACGATTTCAACGATTTCTCCCCTTTTTCTATTCATCGTACAGCGAATTCATCGGTTTCTCTTTTTGTCATATCCTACGTACACCCTCTATAACGATTTCTCTTTTTAAGTGTTATCGCACAGCGATTTCAAAGATTTGTTTTTTTTTTTCGTATTCAGCGTAGTGCGATTTCAACGATTTACCTTTTTTACCTATACAGCGCTAGCGATTTTAACGATTTCCCTTTTTTCGTATTCTACGTACAGTGATTTTAACGATTTCTCCTTTTTTTTCTTATTCAGAGTACAGGGATTTCAACGATTTCTCTTTTTTTCGTATTCAACGTACAGCGATTTCAACAATTTCTCTTTTTCTTATTCAACGTACAACCATTTCAACGATTTCCTTTATTTTGGGCTCAGCGCACATCGATTTCAACGATTTCTTTTTTTCTTATTCAGTGTTCAGCGATTTCAACGTATTCTCTTTTTTTCGTATTCAACGTACAACGAGTTCAGCGGTTCGTCTATTTTCGTGTTCAGCGATTTGAACGGTTTCTATTTTTTCGTATTCAGCGTACAGCGATTTCAACAATTTCTCTTTTTTCGTATTCAGCGTACAGCGAATTCTATTTTTTTCGTAATCAATTTACAGCGATTTCAACGATTTCCCTTTTTTTCTTATTCAACCTAGAGTGATTTCAACGATTTCTCTTCTTTTCGTTTTCGCTGTATAGCGATTAAAACGAATTGTCTTTTTTCGTATTCAACTTACAGCGATTTCAACGATTTCTGTTTTTTTAGTATTCAGTGTACAGCGATTTCAACGATTTCTCTTTTTTCTTATTCAACGTATAGCGATTCAACGATTTCTCTTCTTTCTTATTCAAATTATAGCGATTTCAACGATTTCCCTTTTTATCTTATTCAGCGTATAGCGATTTCAAAGAATTGTCTTTTTTCTTATTCAACGAACAGCGACTTCAACGTTTCTTCATATTCAACGTATAGCGATTTCAACGATTTGTCTATTTTTCGTATAAAACGTACAGCGATTTCAACGAATTCTCTTTTTTTCGTATTCGACTTACAGCGATTTCAGCGGTTTCTCTTTTTTCGTGTTCAGCGATTTGAACGGTTTCTATTTTTTCGTGTTCGGCGTACAGAGATTTCAACAATTTCTTTTTTTTTCGTATTCAGTGTACAGCGATTTCTATTTTTTTCCTATTCATTGTACAGCGATTTGAACGATTTCCCTTTTTATCTTATTCAACGTAGAGTGATTTCAATTATTTCTCTTTTGTTCGAATTCGCTGTATAGCGATTTCAACGATTTCTCATTTTTCGTATTCAACGTACAGCCAATTCAACGATTTCTGCTTTTTTAGTATTCAGTGTACAGCGATTTCAACGATTTCTCTTCTTTCTTAATCAACGTATAGCGATTCAACGATTTCTCTTTTTTCTTATTCAAATTTTAGCGATTTCAACTTTTTCAATTTTTTTCTTATTCAGCGTACAGCGATTTCAACGATTTTTCTTTCTTCATATTCAACGTACAGCGATTTCAACGATTTCTCTATTTTCGTATTCAACTCACAGCAATTACAACGATTTGTCTATTTTTCGTATAAAACGTACAGCGATTTCGAAGTTTTTTCTTTTTTCATGTTCACCGCACAGCGATATCAACGATTTCTTATTTTTTTCGTATTCAGCGTACAGCGATTTCAACGATTTTTTTCGTATTCTCCGTACAGCTATTTCAACGATTTTCTTTCATATTCAGCGGAAAGCTATTTCAACGAATTCTCTTTTTTTTCTTATTTGGCGTACAGCGATTTCAAAGAATTCTCTTTTTTTTCATATTCAGCGTGCATAGGTTTCAAAGATTTCATTTTTTCGTATTGAGCGTACAGCAGTTTCAAGCTTTTCCTCTTTTTTCTCATTCAGTTTAAAGCGATATCAAAGATTTGTATTTTTTTCATGTTCAGTGTACAATTATTTCAACGAAATCTCTTTTTTTCGTATTAGCGTAGAGCGATTTCAACGATTTCTTCTTTTTCTTATTCGGCGTAAAGCGATTTCAACGATATCTGTATTTTTCGTATTCAAGGTACAGCGATTGCAACGATTTGTCTTTGTTTCGTATTCAACGTACAGCGATTTCAACGATTTCTCTTTTTTTTTATGATCACCGCGCAGTGATATCAACGATTTCTCTCTTTTTCTTATTCAGAGTACAGCGATTTCAACGACTTCTCTTTCTTCATGTTCACCACAATGCGATTTCAACGACTTCTCTTTTTTTCGTATTCAATGTACAGCGATTTCAACGATTACTCTATTTTCATGTTCACCGCAAAGCGATTTGAACGAATTCTCTTTTTTCCGTATTGAGCGTACAGCGCTTTCAACGAAATCTCTTTTTTTCTTATGCAACGTGCAGCAATTTCAACGATTTTTCTTTATTTCGTATTGAACGAACTACGTTTTCAAATATTTCTCTTTTTTCGTATTCTGCGTACAGCGATTTCAAAGATATTTTTTTGGTATTCAGCGCATATCTATTTCAACTATATTCTTTCGTATTCAGCCTACAGCGATTTTAACGAATGGTCTTTTTTTCGTAATTAGTTTACGATTTGAACGATTTCTCCCTTTTTCCTATTCATCGTACAGCGAATTCATCGGTTTCTCTTTTTTCTTATCCTACGTACAGCGACTATAACGATTTCTCTTTTTAAGTGTTCATCGCACAGCGATTTCAAAGATTTGTCTTTTTTTTCGAATTCAGCGTAGCGCGATTTCAACGATTTATCTTTTTTTCCTATACAGCGCTAGCGATTTCAACGATTTCCATTTTTTTTCGTATTCTACGTACAGTGATTTTAACGATATCCCCTTTTTTCCTATTCAGAGTACAGAGATTTCCACGATTTCTCTGTTTTTCGTATTCAACGTACAGCGATTTCAACGACTTCTCTTTTTCTTATTCAACGTACAGCCATTTTAACGATTTCCTTTATTTTGGTCTCAGCGCTCAGCGATTTCAACGTTATCTTTTTTTCGTATTCAACGTACAACGATTTCAGCGGTTACTCTATTTTCGTGTTCAGCGATTTAACCGGTTTCTATTTTTTCGTATTCAGCGTACAGCGATTTCAACAATTTCTTATTTTTTCGTATTCATCGTACAGCGATTTCTATTTTTTTCGTATTCATTTTACAGCGATTTCAATGATTTCCCTTTTTTCTTATTGAACGTAGAGTGATTTCAACGATTTCTCTTTTTTTCTTATTCGGTGTATAGCGATTGCAACGATTTCTGTTTTTCAGTATTCAGTGTACAGCGATTTCAACGATGTTGTTTTTTTTATTCAAGGTATATCGATTCAACGATTTCTCTTTTTTCTTATTCAAATTATAGCGATTACAACGATTTCCCTTTTTGTCTTATTCGGCGTATAGCGATTTCGACGAATTGTCTTCTTTCTTATTCAACGAACAGCGAATTCAACGTTTTTTTTCGTATTCAACCTACAGCGATTTCAACGATTTGTCTATTTTTCGTATAAAACGTAGAGCGATTTCAACGATTTCTCTTTTTTTCGTATTCCGCGTACAGCGATTTCAACGATATCTTTTTCTTATTTAGCGTACAGCTATTTCCACTTTTTTCTTTCGTATTCACCGTACAGCGATTTTAACGGTTGTTTTCGAATTCAGCCTATAGCCATTTCAACGATTTCACTTCTTTTCGTATTCTGCTTTCAACGATTTCAACGATGTTTCTCCTTTACCTATTCAACGTACAGCGATTTCAATGATTTTTTTTATATTCAACGTACAGCGATTTCAACGATTTCCATTTTTTCGTATTCAACTTACAGCGATTTCAACGATTTGTCTATTTTCCGTATAAAACGTACAGCGATTTCAAAGATTTCTCTTTTTCATGTTCACCGCACAGCGATATCAACGATTTCTTATTTTTTCGTATTCAGCGTACAGCGATTTCAACGATTTTTTTTCGTATACTGCGTACAACTAATTCAAAGATTTTCTTTGATATTCAGCGTACAGCCATGTCAACGAATTCTCTTTTTTTCTTATTTGGCGTACAGCGATTTCAACGATTTCTCTTTTTTTTCATGTTGATCGTGCTGAGATTTCAAAGATTTCATTTTTTTTCGTATTCAGCGTATAGCGATTTCAACGATTTGTATTTTTTCGTAATCAGTGTAGAAATATTTCAACGAAATCTCTTTTTTTCGTATTAACGTAGAGCGATTTGTACGATTTCTTTTTTTTTTTTTCTTATTCGGCGTAAAGCGATTTCAAAGATTTCTCTATTTTTGGTATTCAAGGTACAGCGATTGCAACGATTTGTCTTTGTTTCGTATTCAACGTACAGCGATTTCAACGATTTCTCTTTTTTTCATGGTCACCGCAAAGCGATTTGAACGAATTCTCTTTTTTCCGTATTCAGCGTACAGCGTTTTCAACGAATTCTCTTTTTTTTTCTTATTCAGCGTGCAGCAAGTTCAACGATTTTTCTTTATCTCGTATTGAACGACTTACGTTTTCAAAGATTTCTTTTTTTTCGTATTCTACGTACAGTGATTTTAACGATATCTCCTGTTTTCTTATTCTGAGTACAGGGATTTCAACGATTTCTCTTTTTTTTCGTATTCAACGTACAACGTTTTCAGCGGTTTCTCTATTTTCGTGTTCGGCGATTTGAACGTTTATTACTTTTTCGTATTCAGCGTACAGCGATTTCAACAATTTCTCTTTTTTCGTATTCAGCGTACAGCGAATTCTATTTTTTTCGTAATCAATTTACTGCGATTTCAACGATTTCCCTTTTTTTCTTATTCAACCTAGAGTGATTTCAACGATTTCTCTTCTTTTCG
The DNA here is from genome assembly GCF_040183065.1 of Periplaneta americana. NCBI lineage: Eukaryota > Metazoa > Arthropoda > Insecta > Blattodea > Blattidae > Periplaneta > Periplaneta americana. The sequence goes on from NC_091131.1 coordinate 147,228,211, forward strand.
TTTTCGCTGTATAGCGATTAAAACGAATTGTCTTTTTTCGTATTCAACTTACAGCGATTTCAACGATTTCTGTTTTTTTAGTATTCAGTGTACAGCGATTTCAACGATTTCTCTTTTTTCTTATTCAACGTATAGCGATTCAACGATTTCTCTTCTTTCTTATTCAAATTATAGCGATTTCAACGATTTCCCTTTTTATCTTATTCAGCGTATAGCGATTTCAAAGAATTGTCTTTTTTCTTATTCAACGAACAGCGACTTCAACGTTTCTTCATATTCAACGTATAGCGATTTCAACGATTTGTCTATTTTTCGTATAAAACGTACAGCGATTTCAACGAATTCTCTTTTTTTCGTATTCGACTTACAGCGATTTCAGCGGTTTCTCTTTTTTCGTGTTCAGCGATTTGAACGGTTTCTATTTTTTCGTGTTCGGCGTACAGAGATTTCAACAATTTCTTTTTTTTTCGTATTCAGTGTACAGCGATTTCTATTTTTTTCCTATTCATTGTACAGCGATTTGAACGATTTCCCTTTTTATCTTATTCAACGTAGAGTGATTTCAATTATTTCTCTTTTGTTCGAATTCGCTGTATAGCGATTTCAACGATTTCTCATTTTTCGTATTCAACGTACAGCCAATTCAACGATTTCTGCTTTTTTAGTATTCAGTGTACAGCGATTTCAACGATTTCTCTTCTTTCTTAATCAACGTATAGCGATTCAACGATTTCTCTTTTTTCTTATTCAAATTTTAGCGATTTCAACTTTTTCAATTTTTTTCTTATTCAGCGTACAGCGATTTCAACGATTTTTCTTTCTTCATATTCAACGTACAGCGATTTCAACGATTTCTCTATTTTCGTATTCAACTCACAGCAATTACAACGATTTGTCTATTTTTCGTATAAAACGTACAGCGATTTCGAAGTTTTTTCTTTTTTCATGTTCACCGCACAGCGATATCAACGATTTCTTATTTTTTTCGTATTCAGCGTACAGCGATTTCAACGATTTTTTTCGTATTCTCCGTACAGCTATTTCAACGATTTTCTTTCATATTCAGCGGAAAGCTATTTCAACGAATTCTCTTTTTTTCTTATTTGGCGTACAGCGATTTCAAAGAATTCTCTTTTTTTTCATATTCAGCGTGCATAGGTTTCAAAGATTTCATTTTTTCGTATTGAGCGTACAGCAGTTTCAAGCTTTTCCTCTTTTTTCTCATTCAGTTTAAAGCGATATCAAAGATTTGTATTTTTTTCATGTTCAGTGTACAATTATTTCAACGAAATCTCTTTTTTTCGTATTAGCGTAGAGCGATTTCAACGATTTCTTCTTTTTCTTATTCGGCGTAAAGCGATTTCAACGATATCTGTATTTTTCGTATTCAAGGTACAGCGATTGCAACGATTTGTCTTTGTTTCGTATTCAACGTACAGCGATTTCAACGATTTCTCTTTTTTTTTTATGATCACCGCGCAGTGATATCAACGATTTCTCTCTTTTTCTTATTCAGAGTACAGCGATTTCAACGACTTCTCTTTCTTCATGTTCACCACAATGCGATTTCAACGACTTCTCTTTTTTTCGTATTCAATGTACAGCGATTTCAACGATTACTCTATTTTCATGTTCACCGCAAAGCGATTTGAACGAATTCTCTTTTTTCCGTATTGAGCGTACAGCGCTTTCAACGAAATCTCTTTTTTTCTTATGCAACGTGCAGCAATTTCAACGATTTTTCTTTATTTCGTATTGAACGAACTACGTTTTCAAATATTTCTCTTTTTTCGTATTCTGCGTACAGCGATTTCAAAGATATTTTTTTGGTATTCAGCGCATATCTATTTCAACTATATTCTTTCGTATTCAGCCTACAGCGATTTTAACGAATGGTCTTTTTTTCGTAATTAGTTTACGATTTGAACGATTTCTCCCTTTTTCCTATTCATCGTACAGCGAATTCATCGGTTTCTCTTTTTTCTTATCCTACGTACAGCGACTATAACGATTTCTCTTTTTAAGTGTTCATCGCACAGCGATTTCAAAGATTTGTCTTTTTTTTCGAATTCAGCGTAGCGCGATTTCAACGATTTATCTTTTTTTCCTATACAGCGCTAGCGATTTCAACGATTTCCATTTTTTTTCGTATTCTACGTACAGTGATTTTAACGATATCCCCTTTTTTCCTATTCAGAGTACAGAGATTTCCACGATTTCTCTGTTTTTCGTATTCAACGTACAGCGATTTCAACGACTTCTCTTTTTCTTATTCAACGTACAGCCATTTTAACGATTTCCTTTATTTTGGTCTCAGCGCTCAGCGATTTCAACGTTATCTTTTTTTCGTATTCAACGTACAACGATTTCAGCGGTTACTCTATTTTCGTGTTCAGCGATTTAACCGGTTTCTATTTTTTCGTATTCAGCGTACAGCGATTTCAACAATTTCTTATTTTTTCGTATTCATCGTACAGCGATTTCTATTTTTTTCGTATTCATTTTACAGCGATTTCAATGATTTCCCTTTTTTCTTATTGAACGTAGAGTGATTTCAACGATTTCTCTTTTTTTCTTATTCGGTGTATAGCGATTGCAACGATTTCTGTTTTTCAGTATTCAGTGTACAGCGATTTCAACGATGTTGTTTTTTTTATTCAAGGTATATCGATTCAACGATTTCTCTTTTTTCTTATTCAAATTATAGCGATTACAACGATTTCCCTTTTTGTCTTATTCGGCGTATAGCGATTTCGACGAATTGTCTTCTTTCTTATTCAACGAACAGCGAATTCAACGTTTTTTTTCGTATTCAACCTACAGCGATTTCAACGATTTGTCTATTTTTCGTATAAAACGTAGAGCGATTTCAACGATTTCTCTTTTTTTCGTATTCCGCGTACAGCGATTTCAACGATATCTTTTTCTTATTTAGCGTACAGCTATTTCCACTTTTTTCTTTCGTATTCACCGTACAGCGATTTTAACGGTTGTTTTCGAATTCAGCCTATAGCCATTTCAACGATTTCACTTCTTTTCGTATTCTGCTTTCAACGATTTCAACGATGTTTCTCCTTTACCTATTCAACGTACAGCGATTTCAATGATTTTTTTTTATATTCAACGTACAGCGATTTCAACGATTTCCATTTTTTCGTATTCAACTTACAGCGATTTCAACGATTTGTCTATTTTCCGTATAAAACGTACAGCGATTTCAAAGATTTCTCTTTTTCATGTTCACCGCACAGCGATATCAACGATTTCTTATTTTTTCGTATTCAGCGTACAGCGATTTCAACGATTTTTTTTCGTATACTGCGTACAACTAATTCAAAGATTTTCTTTGATATTCAGCGTACAGCCATGTCAACGAATTCTCTTTTTTTCTTATTTGGCGTACAGCGATTTCAACGATTTCTCTTTTTTTTCATGTTGATCGTGCTGAGATTTCAAAGATTTCATTTTTTTTCGTATTCAGCGTATAGCGATTTCAACGATTTGTATTTTTTCGTAATCAGTGTAGAAATATTTCAACGAAATCTCTTTTTTTCGTATTAACGTAGAGCGATTTGTACGATTTCTTTTTTTTTTTTTCTTATTCGGCGTAAAGCGATTTCAAAGATTTCTCTATTTTTGGTATTCAAGGTACAGCGATTGCAACGATTTGTCTTTGTTTCGTATTCAACGTACAGCGATTTCAACGATTTCTCTTTTTTTCATGGTCACCGCAAAGCGATTTGAACGAATTCTCTTTTTTCCGTATTCAGCGTACAGCGTTTTCAACGAATTCTCTTTTTTTTTCTTATTCAGCGTGCAGCAAGTTCAACGATTTTTCTTTATCTCGTATTGAACGACTTACGTTTTCAAAGATTTCTTTTTTTTCGTATTCTACGTACAGTGATTTTAACGATATCTCCTGTTTTCTTATTCTGAGTACAGGGATTTCAACGATTTCTCTTTTTTTTCGTATTCAACGTACAACGTTTTCAGCGGTTTCTCTATTTTCGTGTTCGGCGATTTGAACGTTTATTACTTTTTCGTATTCAGCGTACAGCGATTTCAACAATTTCTCTTTTTTCGTATTCAGCGTACAGCGAATTCTATTTTTTTCGTAATCAATTTACTGCGATTTCAACGATTTCCCTTTTTTTCTTATTCAACCTAGAGTGATTTCAACGATTTCTCTTCTTTTCGTTTTCGCTGTATAGCGATTAAAGCGAATTGTCTTTTTTCGTATTCAACTTACAGCGATTTCAACGATTTCTGTTTTTTAGTATTCAGTGTACAGCGATTTCAACGATTTCTCTTTTTTCTTATTCAACGTATAGCGATTCAACGATTTCTCTTCTTTCTTATTCAAATTATAGCGATTTCAACGATTTCCCTTTTTATCTTATTCAGCGTATAGCGATTTCAAAGAATTGTCTTTTTTCTTATTCAACGAACAGCGACTTCAACGTTTCTTCATATTCAACGTACAGCGATTTCAACGATTTGTCTATTTTTCGTATAAAACGTACAGCGATTTCAACGAATTCTCTTTTATTCGTATTCGACTTACAGCGATTTCAGCGGTTTCTCTTTTTTCGTGTTCAGCGATTTGAACGGTTTCTATTTTTTCGTGTTCGGCGTACAGAGATTTCAACAATTTCTTTTTTTTTCGTATTCAGTGTACAGCGATTTCTATTTTTTTCCTATTCATTGTACAGCGATTTGAACGATTTCCCTTTTTATCTTATTCAACGTAGAGTGATTTCAATTATTTCTCTTTTGTTCGAATTCGCTGTATAGCGATTTCAACGATTTCTCATTTTTCGTATTCAACGTACAGCCAATTCAACGATTTCTGCTTTTTTAGTATTCAGTGTACAGCGATTTCAACGATTTCTCTTCTTTCTTAATCAACGTATAGCGATTCAACGATTTCTCTTTTTTCTTATTCAAATTTTAGCGATTTCAACTTTTTCAATTTTTTTCTTATTCAGCGTACAGCGATTTCAACGATTTTTCTTTCTTCATATTCAACGTACAGCGATTTCAACGATTTCTCTATTTTCGTATTCAACTCACAGCAATTACAACGATTTGTCTATTTTTCGTATAAAACGTACAGCGATTTCGAAGTTTTTTCTTTTTTCATGTTCACCGCACAGCGATACCAACGATTTCTTATTTTTTTCGTATTCAGCGTACAGCGATTTCAACGATTTTTTTCGTATTCTCCGTACAGCTATTTCAACGATTTTCTTTCATATTCAGCGGAAAGCTATTTCAACGAATTCTCTTTTTTTCTTATTTGGCGTACAGCGATTTCAAAGAATTCTCTTTTTTTTCATATTCAGCGTGCATAGGTTTCAAAGATTTCATTTTTTCGTATTGAGCGTACAGCAGTTTCAAGCTTTTCCTCTTTTTTCTCATTCAGTTTAAAGCGATATCAAAGATTTGTATTTTTTTCATGTTCAGTGTACAATTATTTCAACGAAATCTCTTTTTTTCGTATTAGCGTAGAGCGATTTCAACGATTTCTTCTTTTTCTTATTCGGCGTAAAGAGATTTCAACGATATCTCAATTTTTCGTATTCAAGGTACAGCGATTGCAACGATTTGTCTTTGTTTCGTATTCAACGTACAGCGATTTCAACGATTTCTCTTTTTTTTTTATGATCACCGCGCAGTGATATCAACGATTTCTCTCTTTTTCTTATTCAGAGTACAGCGATTTCAACGACTTCTCTTTCTTCATGTTCACCACAATGCGATTTCAACGACTTCTCTTTTTTTCGTATTCAATGTACAGCGATTTCAACGATTACTCTATTTTCATGTTCACCGCAAAGCGATTTGAACGAATTCTCTTTTTTCCGTATTGAGCGTACAGCGCTTTCAACGAAATCTCTTTTTTTCTTATGCAACGTGCAGGAATTTCAACGATTTTTCTTTATTTCGTATTGAACGAACTACGTTTTCAAATATTTCTCTTTTTTCGTATTCTGCGTACAGCGATTTCAAAGATATTTTTTTGGTATTCAGCGCATATCTATTTCAACTATATTCTTTCGTATTCAGCCTACAGCGATTTTAACGAATGGTCTTTTTTTCGTAATTAGTTTACGATTTGAACGATTTCTCCCTTTTTCCTATTCATCGTACAGCGAATTCATCGGTTTCTCTTTTTTCTTATCCTACGTACAGCGACTATAACGATTTCTCTTTTTAAGTGTTCATCGCACAGCGATTTCAAAGATTTGTCTTTTTTTTCGAATTCAGCGTAGCGCGATTTCAACGATTTATCTTTTTTTCCTATACAGCGCTAGCGATTTCAACGATTTCCATTTTTTTTCGTATTCTACGTACAGTGATTTTAACGATATCCCCTTTTTTCCTATTCAGAGTACAGAGATTTCCACGATTTCTCTGTTTTTCGTATTCAACGTACAGCGATTTCAACGACTTCTCTTTTTCTTATTCAACGTACAGCCATTTTAACGATTTCCTTTATTTTGGTCTCAGCGCTCAGCGATTTCAACGTTATCTTTTTTTCGTATTCAACGTACAACGATTTCAGCGGTTACTCTATTTTCGTGTTCAGCGATTTAACCGGTTTCTATTTTTTCGTATTCAGCGTACAGCGATTTCAACAATTTCTTATTTTTTCGTATTCATCGTACAGCGATTTCTATTTTTTTCGTATTCATTTTACAGCGATTTCAATGATTTCCCTTTTTTCTTATTGAACGTAGAGTGATTTCAACGATTTCTCTTTTTTTCTTATTCGGTGTATAGCGATTGCAACGATTTCTGTTCTTCAGTATTCAGTGTACAGCGATTTCAACGATGTTGTTTTTCTTATTCAAGGTATAGAGATTCAACGATTTCTCTTTTTTCTTATTCAAATTATAGCGATTACAACGATTTCCCTTTTTGTCTTATTCGGCGTATAGCGATTTCGACGAATTGTCTTCTTTCTTATTCAACGAACAGCGAATTCAACGTTTTTTTTCGTATTCAACCTACAGCGATTTCAACGATTTGTCTATTTTTCGTATAAAACGTAGAGCGATTTCAACGATTTCTCTTTTTTTCGTATTCCGCGTACAGCGATTTCAACGATATCTTTTTCTTATTTAGCGTACAGCTATTTCCACTTTTTTCTTTCGTATTCACCGTAAAGCGATTTTAACGGTTGTTTTCGAATTCAGTCTATAGCCATTTCAACGATTTCACTTCTTTTCGTATTCTGCTTTCAACGATTTCAACGATGTTTCTCCTCTACCTATTCAACGTACAGCGATTTCAATGATTTTTTTTATATTCAACGTACAGCGATTTCAACGATTTCCATTTTTTCGTATTCAACTTACAGCGATTTCAACGATTTGTCTATTTTCCGTATAAAACGTACAGCGATTTCAAAGATTTCTCTTTTTCATGTTCACCGCACAGCGATATCAACGATTTCTTATTTTTTCGTATTCAGCGTACAGCGATTTCAACGATTTTTTTTCGTATACTGCGTACAACTAATTCAACGATTTTCTTTGATATTCAGCGTACAGCCATATCAACGAATTCTCTTTTTTTCTTATTTGGCGTACAGCGATTTCAACGATTTCTCTTTTTTTTCATGTTGATCGTGCTGAGATTTCAAAGATTTCATTTTTTTTCGTATTCAGCGTACAGTGATTTCAACCTTTTCCTCTTTTTTCATATTCAGCGTATAGCGATTTCAACGATTTGTATTTTTTCGTAATCAGTGTAGAAATATTTCAACGAAATCTCTTTTTTTCGTATTAACGTAGAGCGATTTGTATGATTTCTTTTTTTTTTCTTATTCGGCGTAAAGCGATTTCAAAGATTTCTCTATTTTTGGTATTCAAGGTACAGCGATTGCAACGATTTGTCTTTGTTTCGTATTCAACGTACAGCGATTTCAACGATTTCTCTTTTTTTCATGGTCACCGCAAAGCGATTTGAACGAATTCTCTTTTTTCCGTATTCAGCGTACAACGTATTCAACGAATTCTCTTTTTTTTTCTTATTCAGCGTGCAGCAATTTCAACGATGTTTCTTTATCTCGTATTGAACGACTTACGTTTTCAAAGATTTCTTTTTTTTCGTATTCTACGTACAGTGGTTTTAACGATATCTCCTGTTTTCTTATTCTGAGTACAGGGATTTCAACGATTTCTCTTTTTTTTTCGTATTCAACGTACAACGTTTTCAGCGGTTTCTCTATTTTCGTGTTCGGCGATTTGAACGTTTATTACTTTTTCGTATTCAGCGTACAGCGATTTCAACAATTTCTCTTTTTTCGTATTCAGCGTACAGCGAATTCTATTTTTTTTCGTAATCAATTTACAGCGATTTCAACGATTTCCCTTTTTTTCTTATTCAACCTAGAGTGATTTCAACGATTTCTCTTCTTTTCGTTTTCGCTGTATAGCGATTACAACGAATTGTGTTTTTTCGTTTTCAACTTACAGCGATTTCAACGATTTCTGTTTTTTAGTATTCAGTGTACAGCGATTTCAACGATTTCTCTTTTTTCTTATTCAACGTATAGCGATTCAACGATTTCTCTTTTTTCTTATTGAATTTATAGCGATATCAACGATTTCCCTTTTTATCTTATTCAGCGTATAGCTATTTCAACGAATTGCCTTTTTTCTTGTTCAACGAACAGCAATTTCAACGTTTTTTTTTCGTATTCAATTTGCAGCGATTTGGACGATTTGTCTATTTTTCATTTAAAACGTACTGCGATTTCAATGATTTCTCTTTTTTTCGTATTCCGCGTACAGCGATTTCAACGATATCTTTTTCTTATTCAGCGTACTGCTATTTCCACTATTTTCTTTCGTATTCACCGTACAGCAATTTTAACGTTTTTTTTTCAAATTCAGCATACAGCGATTTCAACGATTTCTCTTATTTTCGTATTCAGTTTCAACGATTTTAACGATATCTCTCCTTTAATTATTCAACGTGCAGTGATTTCAAAGATTTTTCTTTTTTCATTTTCAATGTACAGCGATTTCAACGATTTCTCTTTTTTCGTATTCAACTTACAGCGATTTCAACGATTTGTCTATTTTTTGTATAAAACCTACAGCGATTTCAAAGATTTCTCTTTTTTCATGTTCACCGCACAGCGATATCAACGATTTCTTATTTTTTTCGTATTCAGCGTACAGCGATTTGAACGATTTTTTTCGTATTCTGCGTACAGCTATTTCAACGATTTTCTTTTTTTATATTCAGCGTACAGCTATTTCAACGAATTCTCTTTTTTTCTTATTTGGCGTACAGCGATTTCAACGATTTCTCTTTTTTTCATATTCAGCGTGCAGAGATATCAAAGATTTAATTTTTTTAGTATTCAGCGTACAGCGATTTCAACCTTTTCATCTTTTTTCGTATTCAGCGTATAGCTATGTCAACGATTTGTATTTTTTTCGTATTCAGTGTACAAATATTTCAACGAAATCTCTTTTTTTTCGTATTAGCGTAGGGCGATTTCAACGATTCCTTTTTTCTCATTCGACGTAAAGCGATTTCAACGATTTCTCTATTTTTCGTATTCTAGGTACAGCGAGTGCAACGATTTGTCTTTGTTTTGTATTCAACGTACAGCGATTTCAACCATTTCTCATTTTTATGATCACTGCGCAGTGATATAAACGATTTCTCTCTTTTTCTTATTCAACGTACAGCGATTTCAACGATTTCTCTTTCTTCATCTTCACCGCAATGCGATTTCAACGACTTCTCTTTTTTCCGTATTGAATGTACAGCGATTTCAACGATTTCTATTTTATCATGTTCACCGCAAAGCGATTTGAACGAATTCTCTTTTTCCCGTATTCAGGGTACAGCGCTTTCAACGAATTCTCTTTTTTTCTTATTCAGCGTGCAGCAATTTCAACGATTTTTCTTTATTTAATATTGAACGAACAACGTTTTCAAAGATTTCTCTTTTTTCGTATTCTGCGTACAGCAATTTCAAAGATATTTTTTGGTATTCAGCGCATAACTATTTCAACTAATTTCTTTCGTATTCAGCCTACAGCGATTTGAACGAATTCTCTCTTTTTTCGTATAGAGGTTACGATTTCAACGATTTCTCCCTTTTTCCTATTCAGCGTACAGCGAATTCATTGGTTTCTCTTTTTTTCATATCCTACGTACAGCGACTATAACCATTTGTCTTTTTTTTCGTATTCAGCGTACAGCGATTTCAACGACTTCTCTTTTTCTTATTCAACGTAGAGCCATAACAAGGATTTCCTATATTTTGGGCTCAGCGCGCAGCGATTTCAACGATTTCTTTTTTTTCGCATTCTGTGTACAGCGATTTCAACATATTCTCTTTATTTTCGTATTCAACGTACGAGTTCAGCGGTTCCTCAATTTTCGTGTTCAGCGTTTTGAACGGTTTCTATTTTTTCGTATTCAGAGTACAGCGATTTCAAAAATTTCTTTTTTTTTCGTATTCAGCGTACAGCGATTTCTATTTTTTTCGTATACAATTTACAGCGATTTCAACGATTTCCCTTTTTTTCTTATTCAACCTAGAGTGATTTCAACGATTTCTCTTTTTTCGTATTCGCTGTATAGCGATTTCAACGATTTCTCTTTTTTCGTATTTAACGTACAACGATTTCTACGATTTCTGTTTTTTAGTATTCAGTGTACAGCGATTTCAACGATTTCTCTTTTTTCTTATTCAACGTATAGCGATTCAACGATTTCTCTTTTTTCTTATTGAATTAATAGCGATTTCAAGGATTTCCCTTTTTATCTTATTCAGCGTATAGCTATTTCAACGAATTGTCTTTTCTCTTGTTCAACGAACAGCAATTTCAACGTTTTTTTCGTATTCAACGTACAGCGATTTGGACGATTTGTCTATTTTTCATTTAAAACGTACAGTGATTTCAACGATTTCTCTTTTTTTCGTATTCCGCGTACAGCGATTTCAACGATATCTTTTTCTTATTCAGCGTACTGCTATTTCTACTATTTTCTTTCGTATTCACCGTACACCGATTTTAACGGTTTTTTTTTCGAATTCAGGCTACAGCGATTTCAACGATTTCTCTTATTTTCGTATTCAGCTATCAACGATTTTAACGATATCTCTTCTTTACCTATTCAACGTGCAGCGATTTCAACGATTTTTCTTTTTTCGTATTCAATGTACAGCGATTTCAACGATTTCTCTTTTTTCGTTTTCAACTTACAGCGATTTCAACGATTTGTCTACTTTTCTTATAAAACCTACAGCGATTTCAAAGACTTCTCTTTTTTCATGTTCACCGCACAGCGATATCAACGAATTCTTATTGTTTTCGTGTTCAGCGTACATCGATTTGAACGATTTTTTTCGTATTCTGCGTACAGCTATTTCAACGAATTCTCTTTTTTTCTTATTTGGCGTACAGAGTTTTCAACAATTTCTATTTTTTTCATATTCTGCTTGCAGAGATTTCAAAGATTTCATTTTTTTAGTATTCAGCGTAAAGCGATTTCAACCTTTTCCTCTTTTTTCGTATTCAGCGTATAGCTATGTCAACGATTTGTAATTTTTTCGTATTCAGTGTACAAATATTTCAACGATTTCCATTTTTTTCGTATTCTATATACAGCGATTTTAACGATATCTCCTTTTCTCTTATTCAGAGTACAGGGATTTCAACGATTACTCTTTTTTTCGTATTCAACGTACAGCGATTTCAACGACTTCTCTTTTTCTTATTCAACGTACAGCCATTTCAACGATTTCCTTTATTTTGGGCTCAACGCTCAGCGATTTCAACGATTTCTTTTTTTTTCGTATTCAGTGTGCAGCGATTTCAAAGTATTCTCTTTTTTCCGTATTCAACGTACAACAATTTCACCGGTTTCTCTATTTTCTTGTTCAGCGATTTGAACGGTTTCTATTTTTTCGTATTCAGCGTACAGCGATTTCAACAATTTCTTTTTTTTTCGTATTCGGCGTACTGCGATTTCTATTTTTTTCTTATTCTTTTTAAAGCGATTTCAATGATTTACCTTTTTTCTTATCAACGTAGTGATTTCAACGATTTCTCTTTTTTTCCTATTCGCTGTATAGCGATTTCAACGATTTCTCTTTATTCGTATTCAACGTACTGCGATTTCAACGATTTCCCTTTTTTCGTATTCAACGTACTGCGATTTCAACGATTTCTGTTTTTTAGTATTTAGAGTACAGCGATTTCAACGATTTCTCTTCTTTCTTATTCAACGAACAGCGAATTCAACGTTATTTTTCGTATTCAACCTACAGCGATTTCAACGATTTGTCTATTTTTCGTATAAAACGTAGAGCGATTTCAACGATTTCTCTTTTTTTCGTATTCCGCGTACAGCGATTTCAACGATATCTTTTTCTTATTTAGCGTACAACTATTTCCACTTTTTTCTTTCGTATTCACCGTACAGCGATTTTAACGGTTGTTTTCGAATTCAGCCTATAGCCATTTCAACGATTTCACTTCTTTTCGTATTCTGCTTTCAACGATTTCAACGATGTTTCTCCTTTACCTATTCAACGTACAGCGATTTCAATGATTTTTTTTATATTCAACGTACACCGATTTCAACGATTTCCATTTTTTCGTATTCAACTTACAGCGATTTCAACGATTTGTCTATTTTCCGTATAAAACGTACAGCGATTTCAAAGATTTCTCTTTTTCATGTTCACCGCACAGCGATATCAACGATTTCTTATTTTTTCGTATTCAGCGTACAGCGATTTCAACGATTTTTTTTCGTATACTGCGTACAACTAATTCAACGATTTTCTTTGATATTCAGCGTACACCCATGTCAACGAATTCTCTTTTTTTCTTATTTGGCGTACAGCGATTTCAACGATTTCTCTTTTTTTTCATGTTGATCGTGCTGAGATTTCAAAGATTTCATTTTTTTTCGTATTCAGCGTACAGTGATTTCAACCTTTTCCTCTTTTTTCATATTCAGCGTATAGCGATTTCAACGATTTGTATTGTTTCGTAATCAGTGTAGAAGTATTTCAACGAAATCTCTTTTTTTCGTATTAACGTAGAGCGATTTGTACGATTTCTTTTTTTTTTTTTTTCTTATTCGGCGTAAAGCGATTTCAAAGATTTCTCTATTTTTGGTATTCAAGGTACAGCGATTGCAACGATTTGTCTTTGTTTCGTATTCAACGTACAGCGATTTCAACGATTTCTCTTTTTTTCATGGTCACCGCAAAACGATTTGAACGAATTCTTTTTTTTCCGTATTCAGCGTACAGCGTTTTCAACGAATTCTCTTTTTTTTTCTTATTCAGCGTGCAGCAATTTCAACGATTTTTCTTTATCTCGTATTGAACGACTTACGTTTTCAAAGATTTCTTTTTTTTTCGTATTCTACGTACAGTGATTTTAACGATATCTCCTGTTTTCTTATTCTGAGTACAGGGATTTCAACGATTTCTCTTTTTTTCGTATTCAACGTACAACGTTTTCAGCGGTTTCTCTATTTTCGTGTTCGGCGATTTGAACGTTTATTACTTTTTCGTATTCAGCGTACAGCGATTTCAACAATTTCTCTTTTTTCGTATTCAGCGTACAGCGAATTCTATTTTTTTCGTAATCAATTTACAGCGATTTCAACGATTTCCCTTTTTTTCTTATTCAACCTAGAGTGATTTCAACGATTTCTCTTCTTTTCGTTTTCGCTGTATAGCGATTAAAACGAATTGTCTTTTTTCGTGTTCAACTTACAGCGATTTCAACGATTTCTGTTTTTTAGTATTCAGTGTACAGCGATTTCAACGATTTCTCTTTTTTCTTATTCAACGTATAGCGATTCAACGATTTCTCTTCTTTCTTATTCAAATTATAGCGATTTCAACGATTTCCCTTTTTATCTTATTCAGCGTATAGCGATTTCAAAGAATTGTCTTTTTTCTTATTCAACGAACAGCGACTTCAACGTTTCTTCATATTCAACGTACAGCGATTTCAACGATTTGTCTATTTTTCGTATAAAACGTACAGCGATTTCAACGAATTCTCTTTTTTTCGTATTCGACTTACAGCGATTTCAGCGGTTTCTCTTTTTTCGTGTTCAGCGATTTGAACGGTTTCTATTTTTTCGTGTTCGGCGTACAGAGATTTCAACAATTTCTTTTTTTTTCGTATTCAGTGTACAGCGATTTCTATTTTTTTCCTATTCATTGTACAGCGATTTGAACGATTTCCCTTTTTATCTTATTCAACGTAGAGTGATTTCAATTATTTCTCTTTTGTTCGAATTCGCTGTATAGCGATTTCAACGATTTCTCATTTTTCGTATTCAACGTACAGCCAATTCAAAGATTTCTGCTTTTTTAGTATTCAGTGTACAGCGATTTCAACGATTTCTCTTTTTTCTTATTCAAATTTTAGCGATTTCAACTTTTTCAATTTTTTTCTTATTCAGCGTACAGCGATTTCAACGATTTTTCTTTCTTCATATTCAACGTACAGCGATTTCAACGATTTCTCTATTTTCGTATTCAACTCACAGCAATTACAACGATTTGTCTATCTTTCGTATAAAACGTACAGCGATTTCGAAGTTTTTTCTTTTTTCATGTTCACCGCACAGCGATATCAACGATTTCTTATTTTTTTCGTATTCAGCGTACAGCGATTTCAACGATTTTTTTTGTATTCTCCGTACAGCTATTTCAACGATTTTCTTTCATATTCAGCGGAAAGCTATTTCAACGAATTCTCTTTTTTTCTTATTTGGCGTACAGCGATTTCAAAGAATCTCTTCTTTTTCATATTCAGCGTGCATAGGTTTCAAAGATTTCATTTTTTCGTATTGAGCGTACAGCAGTTTCAAGCTTTTCCTCTTTTTTCTCATTCAGTTTAAAGCGATATCAAAGATTTGTATTTTTTTCATGTTCAGTGTACAATTATTTCAACGAAATCTCTTTTTTTCGTATTAGCGTAGAGCGATTTCAACGATTTCTTCTTTTTCTTATTCGGCGTAAAGCGATTTCAACGATATCTGTATTTTTCGTATTCAAGGTACAGCGATTGCAACGATTTGTCTTTGTTTCGTATTCAACGTACAGCGATTTCAACGATTTCTCTTTTTTTTTATGATCACCGCGCAGTGATATCAACGATTTCTCTCTTTTTCTTATTCAGAGTACAGCGATTTCAACGACTTCTCTTTCTTCATGTTCACCACAATGCGATTTCAACGACTTCTCTTTTTTTCGTATTCAATGTACAGCGATTTCAACGATTACTCTATTTTCATGTTCACCGCAAAGCGATTTGAACGAATTCTCCTTTTTCCGTATTGAGCGTACAGCGCTTTCAACGAAATCTCTTTTTTTCTTATGCAACGTGCAGCAATTTCAACGATTTTTCTTTATTTCGTATTGAACGAACTACGTTTTCAAATATTTCTCTTTTTTCGTATTCAGTGTACAGCGATTTCAACGATGTTGTTTTTTCTTATTCAAGGTATAGCGATTCAACGATTTCTCTTTTTTCTTATTCAAATTATAGCAATTACAACGATTTCCTTTTTTGTCTTATTCGGCGTATAGCGATTTCGACGAATTGTCTTCTTTCTTATTCAACGAACAGCGAATTCAACGTTTTTTTTCGTATTCAACCTACAGCGATTTCAACGATTTGTCTATTTTTCGTATAAAACGTAGAGCGATTTCAACGATTTCTCTTTTTTTCGTATTCCGCGTACAGCGATTTCAACGATATCTTTTTCTTATTTAGCGTACAGCTATTTCCACTTTTTTCTTTCGTATTCACCGTACGGCGATTTTAACGGTTGTTTTCGAATTCAGCCTATAGCCATTTCAACGATTTCACTTCTTTTCGTATTCTGCTTTCAACGATTTCAACGATGTTTCTCCTTTACCTATTCAACGTACAGCGATTTCAATGATTTTTTTTATATTCAACGTACAGCGATTTCAACGATTTCCATTTTTTCGTATTCAACTTACAGCGATTTCAACGATTTGTCTATTTTCCGTATAAAACGTACAGCGATTTCAAAGATTTCTCTTTTTCATGTTCACCGCACAGCGATATCAACGATTTCTTATTTTTTCGTATTCAGCGTACAGCGATTTCAACGATTTTTTTTCGTATACTGCGTACAACTAATTCAACGATTTTCTTTGATATTCAGCGTACAGCCATATCAACGAATTCTCTTTTTTTCTTACTTGGCGTACAGCGATTTCAACGATTTCTCTTTTTTTTCATGTTGGTCGTGCTGAGATTTCAAAGTTTTCATTTTTTTCGTATTCAGCGTAAAGTGATTTCAACCTTTTCCTCTTTTTTCATATTCAGCGTATAGCGATTTCAACGATTTGTATTTTTTCGTAATCAGTGTAGAAATATTTCAACGAAATCTCTTTTTTTCGTATTAACGTAGAGCGATTTGTACGATTTCTTTTGTTTTTCTTATTCGGCGTAAAGCGATTTCAAAGATTTCTCTATTTTTGGTATTCAAGGTACAGCGATTGCAACGATTTGTCTTTGTTTCGTATTCAACGTACAGCGATTTGAACGATTTCTCTTTTTTTCATGGTCACCGCAAAGCGATTTGAACGAATTCTCTTTTTTCCGTATTCAGCGTACAACGTATTCAACGAATTCTCTTTTTTTTTCTTATTCAGCGTGCAGCAATTTCAACGATGTTTCTTTATCTCGTATTGAACGACTTACGTTTTCAAAGATTTCTTTTTTTTTGTATTCTACGTACAGTGGTTTTAACGATATCTCCTGTTTTCTTATTCTGAGTACAGGGATTTCAACGATTTCTCTTTTTTTCGTATTCAACGTACAACGTTTTCAGCGGTTTCTCTATTTTCGTGTTCGGCGATTTGAACGTTTATTACTTTTTCGTATTCAGCGTACAGCGATTTCAACAATTTCTCTTTTTTCGTATTCAGTGTGCAGCGAATTCTATTTTTTTTCATAATCAATTTACAGCGATTTCAACGATTTCCATTTTTTCTTATTCAACCTAGAGTGATTTCAACGATTTCTCTTCTTTTCGTTTTCGCTGTATAGCGATTACAACGAATTGTCTTTTTTCGTTTTCAACTTACAGCGATTTCAACGATTTCTGTTTTTTAGTATTCAGTGTACAGCGATTTCAACGATTTCTCTTTTTTCTTATTCAACGTATAGCGATTCAACGATTTCTCTTTTTTCTTATTGAATTTATAGCGATATCAACGATTTCCCTTTTTATCTTATTCAGCGTATAGCTATTTCAACGAATTGCCTTTTTTCTTGTTCAACGAACAGCAATTTCAACGTTTTTTTTTTCGTATTCAATTTGCAGCGATTTGGACGATTTGTCTATTTTTCATTTAAAACGTACTGCGATTTCAACGATTTCTCTTTTTTTCGTATTCCGCGTACAGCGATTTCAACGATATCTTTTTCTTATTCAGCGTACTGCTATTTCCACTATTTTCTTTCGTATTTACCGTACAGCGATTTTAACGTTTTTTTTTTCAAATTCAGCATACAGCGATTTCAACGATTTCTCTTATTTTCGTATTCTGTTTCAACGATTTTAACGATATCTCTCCTTTAATTATTCAACGTGCAGTGATTTCAAAGATTTTTCTTTTTTCATTTTCAATGTACAGCGATTTCAACGATTTCTCTTTTTTCGTATTCAACTTACAGCGATTTCAACGATTTGTCTATTTTTCGTATAAAACCTACAGCGATTTCAAAGATTTCTCTTTTTTCATGTTCACCGCACAGCGATATCAACGATTTCTTATTTTTTTCGTATTCTGCGTACAGCTATTTCAACGATTTTCTTTTTTTATATTCAGCGTACAGCTATTTCAACGAATTCTCTTTTTTTTTTTTGGCGTACAGCGATTTCAACGATTTCTCTTTTTTTCATATTCAGCGTGCAGAGATATCAAAGATTTAATTTTTTTAGTATTCAGCGTACAGCGATTTCAACCTTTTCATCTTTTTTTCGTATTCAGCGTATAGCTATGTCAACGATTTGTATTTTTTTCGTATTCAGTGTACAAATATTTCAACGAAATCTCTTTTTTTTCGTATTAGCGTAGGGCGATTTCAACGATTCCTTTTTTCTCATTCGACGTAAAGCGATTTCAACGATTTCTCTATTTTTCGTATTCTAGGTACAGCGAGTGCAACGATTTGTCTTTGTTTCGTATTCAACGTACAGCGATTTCAACCATTTCTCATTTTTGTGATCACTGCGCAGTGATATAAACGATTTCTCTCTTTTTCTTATTCAACGTACAGCGATTTCAACGATTTCTCTTTCTTCATCTTCACCGCAATGCGATTTCAACGACTTCTCTTTTTTCCGTATTGAATGTACAGCGATTTCAACGATTTCTATTTTATCATGTTCACCGCAAAGCGATTTGAACGAATTCTCTTTTTCCCGTATTCAGGGTACAGCGCTTTCAACGAATTCTCTTTTTTTCTTATTCAGCGTGCAGCAATTTCAACGATTTTTCTTTATTTAGTATTGAACGAACAACGTTTTCAAAGATTTCTCTTTTTTCGTATTCTGCGTACAGCAATTTCAAAGATATTTTTTGGTATTCAGCGCATAACTATTTCAACTAATTTCTTTCGTATTCAGCCTACAGCGATTTGAACGAATTCTCTCTTTTTTCGTATTGAGGTTACGATTTCAACGATTTCTCCCTTTTTCCTATTCAGCGTACAGCGAATTCATTGGTTTCTCTTTTTTTCATATCCTACGTACAGCGACTATAACCATTTGTCTTTTTTTTCGTATTCAGCGTACAGCGATTTCAACGACTTCTCTTTTTCTTATTCAACGTAGAGCCATAACAAGGATTTCCTATATTTTGGGCTCAGCGCGCAGCGATTTCAACGATTTCTTTTTTTTCGCATTCAGTGTACAGCGATTTCAACATATTCTCTTTATTTTCGTATTCAACGTACGAGTTCAGCGGTTCCTTTATTTTCGTGTTCAGCGTTTTGAACGGTTTCTATTTTTTCGTATTCTGAGTACAGCGATTTCAAAAATTTCTTTTTTTTTCATATTCAGCGTACAGCGATTTCTATTTTTTTCGTATACAATTTACAGCGATTTCAACGATTTCCCTTTTTTTCTTATTCAACCTAGAGTGATTTCAACGATTTCTCTTTTTTCGTATTCGCTGTATAGCGATTTCAACGATTTCTCTTTTTTCGTATTTAACCTACAACGATTTCTACGATTTCTGTTTTTTAGTATTCAGTGTACAGCGATTTCAACGATTTCTCTTTTTTCTTATTCAACGTATAGCGATTCAACGATTTCTCTTTTTTCTTATTGAATTAATAGCGATTTCAAGGATTTCCCTTTTTATCTTATTCAGCGTATAGCTATTTCAACGAATTGTCTTTTCTCTTGTTCAACGAACAGCAATTTCAACGTTTTTTTCGTATTCAACGTACAGCGATTTGGACGATTTGTCTATTTTTCATTTAAAACGTACAGCGATTTCAACGATTTCTCTTTTTTTCGTATTCCGCGTACAGCGATTTCAACGATATCTTTTTCTTATTCAGCGTACTGCTATTTCCACTATTTTCTTTCGTATTCACCGTACACCGATTTTAACGGTTTTTTTTTTCGAATTCAGGCTACAGCGATTTCAACGATTTCTCTTATTTTCGTATTCAGCTATCAACGATTTTAACGATATCTCTTCTTTACCTATTCAACGTGCAGCGATTTCAACGATTTTTCTTTTTTTGTATTCAATGTACAGCGATTTCAACGATTTCTCTTTTTTCGTTTTCAACTTACAGCGATTTCAACGATTTGTCTACTTTTCTTATAAAACCTACAGCGATTTCAAAGTCTTCTCTTTTTTCATGTTCACCGCACAGCGATATCAACGAATTCTTATTGTTTTCGTGTTCAGCGTACATCGATTTGAACGATTTTTTTCGTATTCTGCGTACAGCTATTTCAACGAATTCTCTTTTTTTCTTATTTGGCGTACAGAGTTTTCAACAATTTCTATTTTTTTCATATTCTGCTTGCAGAGATTTCAAAGATTTCATTTTTTTAGTATTCAGCGTAAAGCGATTTCAACCTTTTCCTCTTTTTTCGTATTCAGCGTATAGCTATGTCAACGATTTGTAATTTTTTCGTATTCAGTGTACAAATATTTCAACGATTTCCATTTTTTTCGTATTCTATATACAGCGATTTTAACGATATCTCCTTTTCTCTTATTCAGAGTACAGGGATTTCAACGATTACTCTTTTTTTCGTATTCAACGTACAGCGATTTCAACGACTTCTCTTTTTCTTATTCAACGTACAGCCATTTCAACGATTTCCTTTATTTTGGGCTCAACGCTCAGCGATTTCAACGATTTCTTTTTTTTTCGTATTCAGTGTGCAGCGATTTCAACGTATTCTCTTTTTTCCGTATTCAACGTACAACAATTTCACCGGTTTCTCTATTTTCTTGTTCAGCGATTTGAACGGTTTCTATTTTTTCGTATTCAGCGTACAGCGATTTCAACAATTTCTTTTTTTTTCGTATTCGGCGTACTGCGATTTCTATTTTTTTCGTATTCTTTTTAAAGAGATTTCAATGATTTACCTTTTTTCTTATCAACGTAGTGATTTCAACGATTTCTCTTTTTTTCCTATTCGCTGTATAGCGATTTCAACGATTTCTGTTTATTCGTATTCAACGTACTGCGATTTCAACGATTTCCCTTTTTTCGTATTCAACGTACTGCGATTTCAACGATTTCTGTTTTTTAGTATTTAGAGTACAGCAATTTCAACGATTTCTCTTTTTTCTTATTCAACGTATAGCGATTCAACGATTTCTCTTTTTTCTTATTCAAATTATGGCGATTTTAATGATTTCCCTTTTTGTCTTTTTCGGCGTATAGCGATTTCAACGAATTGTCTTCTTTCTTATTCAACGAACAGCGATTTCAACGTTTGTGTTCGTATTCAACGTACAGCGATTTCAACGATTTGTCTATTTTTCGTATAAAACGTACAGCGATTTCAACGATTCCTCTTATTTTCGTATTCCGCGTACAGCGATTTCAACGATATCATTTTCTTATTCTGCGTACAGCTATTTCCACTATTTTCTTTCGTATTCACCGTACAGCGATTTTAACGGTTTTTTTCGAATTCAGCCTACGGCCATTTCAACGATTTCTCTTCATTTCGTATTCAGCGTTCAACGATTTCAACGATATCTCTCCTTTACCTATTCAACGTGCATCGATTTCAACGATTTTTCTTTTTTCATTTTCAACGTACAGCGATTTCAACGATTTCTCTTTTTTTCGTATTCAACTTACAGCGATTTCAACGATTTGTCTATTTTCCTATAAAACGTACAGCGATTTCAAAGATTTCTCTTTTTCCATGTTCACCGCACAGCGATTTCAACGATTTCTTATTTTTTTCGTATTCAGCGTACAGCGATTTGAACGATTTTTTTTCGTATTCTGCGTACAGCTATTTCAACGATTTTCTTTTATATTCAGCGTACTGCTTTTTCAACGAATTCTCTTTTTTTCTTATTTGGCGTACAGCGATTTCAACGATTTCTCTTTTTTTTTCATATTCCGCGTGCAGAGATTTCAAAGATTTCATTTTTTTTTTTCAGCGTATAGCGATTTCAACCTTTTCCTCTTTTTTCGTATTATGCGTATAGCTATGTCAACGATTTGTATTTTTTTCGTATTCAGTGTACAAATATTTCAACGAAATCTCTTTTTTTTCGTATCAGCGTAGGGCGATTTCAACGATTCCTTTTTTTCTCATTCGGCGTAAAGCGATTTCAACGATTTTTCTATTTTTCGTATTCTAAGTACAGCGATTGCAACGATTTGTCTTTGTTTCGTATTCAACGTACAGCGATTTCAACGATTTCTCTTTTTTTATGATCACCGCGCAGTGATATCAATGATTTCTCTCTTCTTCTTATTCAACGTACAGCGATTTCAGCGGTTTCTCTTTTTTCGTGTCCAGCGATTTGAACGGTTTCTATTTTTTCGTGTTCGGCGTACAGAGATTTCAACAATTTCCCCTTTGTGTATTCAGGGTATAGCGATTTCTATTTTTTCCTATTCAATGTTCAGCGATTTGAACGATTTCCCTTTTTTTCTTATTCAGCGTACAGCGATTTCAATGATTTTTCTTTTTTCGTATTCAGCCTACAACGATTTTAACGATTTCTCTTTTTTCGTATTCAACTTACAGCGATTTCAACGATTTGTCTATTTTTTCTTGTTCAGCGTGCAGCAATTTCAACGATTTTTCTTTATTTCGTATTGAACGAACAACGTTTTCAAAGTTTTCTCTTTTTTCGTATTCTGCGTACAGCGATTTCAAAGATATTTTTTGGTATTCAGCGCATATCTATTTCAACTATTTTCTTTCGTATTCAGCCTACAGCGATTTTAACGAATTCTCTTTTTTTCGTATTCAGGTCACGATTTCAACGATTGCTCCCTTTTTCCTATTCGGCGTACAGCGAATTCATCTGTTTCTCTTATTTTCATATCCTACGTACAGCGACTATAACGATTTGTCAATTTTTTCGTATTCAGCGTAGCGCGATTTCAACGTTTTATCTTTTTTTCCTATAGAGCGCAAGCGATTTCAACGATTTCCCTTTTTTTCGTATTCTACGTACATGATTTTAACGATTTCTCCTTTTTTTCTTATTCAGGGTACTGATATATCAACGATTTCTCTTTTTTCGTATTTAAGGTACAGCGATTTCAACGACTTCTCTTTTTCTTATTCAACGTACAGCCATTACAACGATTTCCTATACTTTGGGCTCAGCGCTCAGCGATTCCAACGATTTCATTTTTTTCGTATTCAGTGTACAGCGATTTCAACATATTCTCTTTTTTTCGTATTCCACGTACAACGAGTTCAGCTTTTCCTCTATTTTCGTGTTCAGCGATTTGAACGGTTTCTATTTTTTCTTATTCAGCGTACAGCGATTTCAACAATTTCTTTTTTTTCGTATTCAGCGTACAGCGATTTATATTTTTTTCGTATTCAATTTACAGCGATTTCAACGATTTCCCTTTTTTTCTTATTCAACCTAGAGTGATTTCAACGATTTCTCCTTTTTTGTATTCACTGTATAGCGATTTCAACGATTTCTCTTTTTTCGTATTCAACGTAGAGCGATTTCAACGATTTCTGTTTTTTAGTATTCAGTGTACAGCGATTTCAACGATTTTCCTTTTTTCTCATTCAACGTATAGCGATTCAACGATTTCTCTTTTTTCTTATTGAATTTATAGCGATTTCAACGATTTCCCTTTTTATCTTATTCAGCGTATAGCTATATCAACGAATTGTTTTTTATCTTGTTCAACGAACAGCAATTTCAACGTTTTTTTTCGTATTCAACGTACAGCGATTTGGACGATTTGTCTATTTTTCATTTAAAACGTACAGCGATTTCAACGATTTTTCTTTTTTTCGTATTCCGCGTACAGCGATTTCAACGATATCTTTTTCTTATTCAGCGTACTGCTATTTCCACTATTTTCTTTCGTATTCACCGTACAGCGATTTTAACGGTTTTTTTTTTCGAGTTCAGGTTACAGCGATTTCAAAGATTTCTCTTATTTTCGTATTCAGCTATCAACGATTTTAACGATATCTCTCCTTTACCTATTCAACGTGCAGCGATTTCAACGATTTTTCTTTTTTCACATTCAATGTACAGCGATTTCAACGATTTCTCTTTTTTCGTTTTCAACTTACAGCGATTTGAACGATTTGTCTATTTTTCCTATAAAACGTACATCGATTTCAAAGATTTCCCTTTTTCCATGTTAACCGCACAGCGGTATCAACGATTTCTTATTTTTTTCGTATTCAGCGTACAGCGATTTGAACGATTTTTTTTCGTATTCTGCGTACAGCTATTTCAACGATTTTCCTTCATATTTAGCGTACAGCTATTTCAACGAATTCTCTTTTTTTGTTATTTGGAGTACAGCGATTTCAACGATTTCTCTTTTTTTTCATATTCAGCGTGCAGAGATTTCAAAGATTTCATTTTTTTAGTATTCAGCGTACAGCGATTTCAACCTTTTCATCTTTTTTTGTATTCAGCGTATAGCTATGTCAACGATTTGTATTTTTTTCGTATTCAGTGTACAAATATTTCAACGAAATCTCTTTTTTTCGTATTAGCGTAGGGCGATTTCAACGATTCCTTTTCTCTCATTCGGCGTAAAACGATTTCAACGATTTCTCTATTTTTCGTATTCTATGTACAGCGTTTGCAACGATTTGTCTTTGTTTCGTATTCAACGTACAGCGATTTCAACGATTTCTCTTCTTTTATGATCACCTCGCAGTGATATCAACGATTTCTCTCTTTTTCTTATTCAACGTACAGCGATTTCATCGATTTCTGTTGCTTCATCTTCACCGCAATGCGATTTCAACGACTTCTCTTTTTTTCGTATTCAATGTACAGCGATTTCAACGATTTCTATTTTTTCATGTTCACCGCAAAGCGATTTGAACGAATTCTCTTTTTCCCGTATTCAGGGTACAGCGCTTTCAACTAATTCTCTTTTTTTCTTATTCAGCGTGCAGCAATTTCAACGATTTTTCTTTATTTCGTATTGAACGAACTACGTTTTCAAAGATTTCTCTTTTTTGGTATTCTGCGTACAGCGATTTCAAAGATATTTTTTTGGTATTCAGCGCATATCTATTTCAACTAATTTCTTTCGTAATCAGTCTACAGCGATTTGAACGAATTCTCTTTTTTTTCGTATTCAGGTTACGATTTCAACGATTTCTCCCGTTTTCCTATTCATCGTACAGCGAATTCATCTGTTTCTCTTTTTTTCATACCCTACGTACAGCGACTATAACGATTTCTCTTTTTAAGTATTCTTCGCAAAGCGATTTCAAAGATTTGTCTTTTTTTCTTATTCAGCGTAGCGCCATTTCAACGATTTATCTTTTTTTCCTATACAGCGCTAGCGATTTCAACGATTTCCATTTTTTTCGTTTTCTATGTACAGTGATTTTAACGATATCTCCTTTTTTCTTATTCAGAGTACAGGGATTTCAACGATTACTCTTTTTTTCGTATTCAACGTACAGCGATTTCAACGACTTCTCTTTTTCTTATTCAACGTACAGCCATTTCAACGATTTCCTTTATTTTGGGCTCAGCGCTCAGCGATTTCAATGATTTCTTTTTTTTTCGTATTCATTGTGCAGCGATATCAACGTATTCTCTTTTTTCCGTATTCAACGTACAACAATTTCACCGGTTTCTCTATTTTCTTGTTCAGCGATTTGAACGGTTTCTATTTTTTCGTATTCAGCGTACAGCGATTTCAACAATTTCTTTTTTTTTCGTATTCGGCGTACTGCGATTTCTATTTTTTTCGTATTCTTTTTAAAGCGATTTCAATGATTTACCTTTTTTCTTATCAACGTAATGAATTCAACGATTTCTCTTTTTTTCCTATTCGCTGTATAGCGTTTTCAACGATTTCTCTTTTTTCGTATTCAACGTACTGCGATTTCAACGATTTCCCTTTTTTCGTATTCAGCATACTGCGATTTCAACGATTTCTGTTTTTTAGTATTTAGTGTACAGCGATGTCAACGATTTCTCTTTTTTCTTATTCAACGTATAGCGATTCAACGATTTCTCTTTTTTCTTATTCAAATTATAGCGATTTTAATGATTTCCCTTTTTGTCTTATTCGGCGTATAGCGATTTCAACGAATTGTCTTCTTTCTTATTCAACGAACAGCGATTTCAACGTTTGTGTTCGTATTCAACGTACAGCGATTTCAACGATTTGTCTATTTTTCGTATAAAACGTACAGCGATTTCAACGATTCCTCTTATTTTCGTATTCCGCGTACAGCGATTTCAACGATATCATTTTCTTATTCAGCGTACAGCTATTTCCACTATTTTCTTTCGTATTCACCGTACAGCGATTTTAACGGTTTTTTTTTTCGAATTCTGCCTACGGCCATTTGAACGATTTCTCTTCATTTCGTATTCAGCTTTCAACGATTTCAACGATATCTCTCCTTTACCTATTCAACGTGCAGCGATTTAAACGATTTTTCTTTTTTCATTTTCAACGTACAGCGATTTCAACGATTTCTCTTTTTTTCGTATTCAACTTACAGCGATTTCAACGATTTGTCTATTTTCCTATAAAACGTACAGCGATTTCAAAGATTTCTCTTTTTCCATGTTCACCGCACAGCGATATCAACGATTTCTTATTTTTTTCGTATTCAGCGTACAACGATTTGAACGATTTTTTTTCGTATTCTGCGTACAGCTATTTCAACGATTTTCTTTTATATTCAGCGTACTGCTTTTTCAACGAATTCTCTTTTTTTCTTATTTGGCGTACAGCGATTTCAACGATTTCTCTTTTTTTCATATTCAGCGTGCAGAGATTTCAAAGATTTCATTTTTTTAGTATTCAGCGTACAGCGATTTCAACCTTTTCCTCTTTTTTCGTATTCGGCGTATAGCCATGTCAACGATTTGTATTTTTTTCGTATTCAGTGTACAAATATTTCAACGAAATCTCATTTTTTTCGTATCAGCGTAGGGCAATTTCAACGATTCCTTTTTTTCTCATTCGGCGTAAAGCGATTTAAACGATTTTTCTATTTTTCGTATTCTAAGTACAGCGATTGCAACGATTTGTCTATGTTTCATATTCAACGTACAGCGATTTCAACGATTTCTCTTTTTTTATGATCAACGCGCAGTGATATCAACGATTTCTCTCTTCTTCTTATTCAACGTAAAGCGATTTGAACGGTTTCTATTTTTTCGTGTTCGGCGTACAGAGATTTCAACAATTTCCCCTTTGTGTATTCAGGGTATAGCGATTTCTATTTTTTCCTATTCAATGTTCAGCGATTTGAACGATTTCCCTTTTTTTCTTATTCAACGTAGAGTGACTTCAATGATTTCTCTTTTTTTGTATTCGCTGTATAGCGATTTCAACGATTTTTCATTGTTCGTATACAACGTACAGCCTATTAAATGATTTCTGTTTTTTAGTATTCAGTGTACAGCGATTTCAACGATTCTCTTTTTTCTTAATCAACGTATAGCGATTCAACGATTTCTCTTTTTTCTTATTCAACTTATAGCGATTTCAACGTTTTCTATTTTTTTCTTATTCAGCGTACAGCGATTTCAATGATTTTTCTTTTTTCGTATTCAGCCTACAACGATTTTAACGATTTCTCTTTTTTCGTATTCAACTTACAGCGATTTCAACGATTTGTCTATTTTTTCTTATTCAGGGTGCAGCAATTTCAACGATTTTTCTTTATTTCGTATTCAACGAACAACGTTTTCAAAGATTTCTCTTTTTTCGTATTCTGCGTACAGCGATTTCAAAGATACTTTTTGGTATTCAGCGCATATCTATTTCAACTATTTTCTTTCGTATTCAGCCTACATCGATTTTAACGAATTCTCTTTTTTTTTCGTATTCAGGTCACGATTTCAACGATTGCTCCCTTTTTCCTATTCAGCGTACAGCGAATTCATCTGTTTCTCTTATTTTCATATCCTACGTACAGCGACTATAACGATTTGTCTATTTTTTCGTATTCAGCGTAGCGCGATTTCAACGTTTTATCTTTTTTTCCTATAGAGCGCAAGCGATTTCAACGATTTCCCTTTTTTTCGTATTCTACGTACAGTGATTTTAACGATTTCTCCTTTTTTCTTATTCAGAGTACTGGGATATCAACGATTTCTCTTTTTTCGTATTCAAGGTACAGCGATTTCAACGACTTCTCTTTTTCTTATTCAACGTACATTCATTACAACGATTTCCTATACTTTGGGCTCAGCGCGCAGCGATTTCAACGATTTCGTTTTTTTCGTGTTCAGTGTACAGCGATTTCAACATATTCTCTTTTTTTCGTATTCCACGTACAACGAGTTCAGCTTTTCCTCTATTCTCGTTTCAATGATTTCTCCCTTTTTCCTATTCATCGTACAGCGAATCCATCTGTTTCTCTTTTTTGGTTTCACTTTTTTCGTGTTCAGCGATTTGAACGGTTTCTTTTTTTTCGTGTTCGGCGTACAGAGATTTCAACAATTTCTCTCTTTTTCGTATTCAGAGTACAGCGATTTCTATTTTTTTTCCTATTCAATGTGCAGCGATTTGAACGATTTCCCTTTTTTTCTTATTCAACGTAGAGTGATTTCAAAGATTTATCTTTTTTCGTATTCGCTGTATAGCGATTTCAACGATTTCTCATTTTTCGTATACAACGTACAGCCAATTCAACGATTTCTGTTTTTTAGCATTCAGTGTACAGCGATTTCAACGATTTCTCTTTGTTCTTATTCAACTTATAGCGATTTTAACGTGTTCTATTGTTTTCTTATTCAGCGTACAGCGATTTCAACGATTTTTCTTTTTTCATATTCAACGTACAGCGATTTCAACGATTTCCCTTTTTTCGTATTCAACTTACAGCGATTTCAACTATTTGTCTATTTTTCGTATAAAACGTACAGCGATTTCAAAGATTTCTCTTTTTTCATGTTCACCGCACAGCGATATCAACGATTTCTTATTTTTTTCTTATTCAGCGTACAGCCATTTCAACGATTTTTTCGTATTCTGCGTACGGCTATTTCAACGATTTTCTTTCATATTCAGCGTACAGCTATTTCAACGGATTCACTTTTTTTCTTATTTGGCGTACAGCGATTTCAACGATTTCTTGTTTTTCATATTCAGCGTGCATAGATTTCAAAGATTTCATTTTTTCGTATTCAGCCTACAGCGATTTGATCGAATTCTCTTTTTTTCGCATTCAGGTTAAGATTTCAACGATTTCTCCCTTTTTCCTCTTCATCGTACAGCGAATTCATCGGTTTCTCTTTTTTTCATATCCTACGTACAGCGACTATAAATATTTCTCTTTTTAAGTGTTCATCGCACTGCGATTTCATTGATTTGTCTTTTTTTTCGTATTCAGCGTAGCGCGATTTCAACGATTTATCTTTTTTCCTATACAGCGCTAGCGATTTCAACGATTTCCCTTTTTTCGTATTCTACGTACAGTGATTTTAACGATTTCACCTTTTTTCTTATTCAGAGTACAGGGATTTCAACGATTTCTCTTTTTTTCGTATTCAACATACAGCGATTTCAACGACTTCTCTTTTTCTTATTCAACGTACAACCATTTCAAAGATTTCCTTTATATTGGGCTCAGCGTACAGCGATTTCAACGTCTTCTTTTTTTCGTATTCAGTGTACAGCGATTTCTGCTTATTCCCTTTTTTTTCGTATTCAAAGTACAACCATTTCAACGGTTCCTCTATTTTCGTGTTCAGCGATTTGAACGGTTTCTATATTTTCGTATTCTGCGTACAGCGATTTCAACAATTTCTCTTTTTTTTTTTTCGTATTCAGCGTACAGCTATTTATATTTTTTTCGTATTCAATTTACAGCGATTTCAACGATTTCTCTTTTTTCTTATTCAAATTATAGCGATTTCAACGATTTCCCTTTTTATCTTATTCAGCGTATAGCGATTTCAACGAATTGTCTTTTTTCTTGTTCAACGAACAGCGATTTCAACGTTTTTTTCGTATTCAACGTACAGCGATTTCAACGATTTGTCTATTTTTCGTATAAATATACTGCGATTTCAACGAATTCTATTTTTTTCGTATTCAACATACAGCGATTTCAGCGGTTTCACTTTTTTCGTGTTCAGCGATTTGAACGGTTTCTATTTTTTCGTGTTAGGCGTACAGAGATTTCAACAATTTCTCTTTTTTTCGTATTCTGGGTACAGTGATTTCTATTTTTTTCCCATTCAAAGTACAGCGATTTGCACGATTTCCCTTTTTTTCTTATTCAACGTAGAGTGATTTCAATGTTTTCTCTTTTTTTCGTATTCGCTGTATAGCGATTTCAACGATTTCTCCATTTTTCCTATACAACGTGCAGCCAATTGAACGATTTTTGTTTTTTAGTATTCAGTGTAAAGGGATTTCAACGATGTCTCTTTTTTCTTAATCAACGTATAGCGATTAAACGATTTCTCTTTCTTCTTATTCAACTTATAGCGATTTCAACGTTTTCTATTGTTTTCTTATTCAGCGTACAGCGATTTCAACGATTTTTCTTTTTTCATATTCAACGTACAGCGATTTCAACGATTTTCCTTTTTTCGTATTCAACTTACAGCGATTTCAACTATTTGTCTATTTTTCGTATAAAACGTACAGCGATTTCAAAGATTTTTCTTTTTTCATATTCACCGCACAACGATATCAACGATTTCTTATTTTTATCGTATTCAGCGTACAGCGATTTCAACGATTTTTTCGTATTCTGCGTACGGCTATTTCAACGATTTTCTTTCATATTCAGCGTACAGCTATTTCAACGGATTCTCTTTTTTTCTTATTGGGCGTACAGCGATTTCAACGATTTCTTGTTTTTCATATTCAGCGTGCATAGATTTCAAAGATTTCATTTTTTCGTATTCAGCCTACAGCGATTTGATTGAATTCTCTTTTTTTCGCATTGAGGTTACGATTTCAACGATTTCTCCCTTTTTCCTATTCATCGTACAGCGAATTCTTCGGTTTCTCTTTTTTTCATATCCTACTTACTGCGACTATAATGATTTCTCTTTTTAAGTGTTCATCGCACTGCTATTTCATTGATTTGTCTTTTTTTTCGTATTCAGCGTAGCGCGATTTCAACGATTTATCTTTTTTCCTATACAGCGCTAGCGATTTCAACGATTTCCCTTTTTTCTTATTCTACGTACAGTGATTTTAACGATTTCACCTTTTTTCTTATTCAAAGTACAGGGATTTCAAAGATTTCTCTTTTTTTCGTATTCAACATACAGCGATTTCAGCGACTTCTCTTTTTCTGATTCAACGTACAACCATTTCAACGATTTCCTTTATTTTGGGCTCAGCGCACAGCGATTTCAACGTCTTCTTTTTTTTCGTATTCAGTGTACAGCGATTTCTACTTATTCCCTTTTTTTCGTATTCAAAGTACGAGATCAACGGATCCTCTATTTTCGTGTTCAGCGATTTGAACGGTTTCTATATTTTCGTATTCAGCGTACAGCGATTTCAACAATTTCTCTTTTTTTTTGGTATTCAGCGTACAGCGATTTATATTTTTTTCGTATTCAATTTACAGCGATTTCAACGATTTCTCTTTTTTCTTATTTAAATTATAGCGATTTCAACGATTTCCCTTTTTATCTTATTCAGCGTATAGCGATTTCAACGAATTGTCTTTTTCTTGTTCAACGAACAGCGATTTCAACGTTTTTTTCGTATTCAACGTACAGCGATTTCAACGATTTGTCTATTTTTCGTATAAAAGTACTGCGATTTCAACGAATTCTATTTTTTTCGTATTCAACTTACATAGATTTCAGCGGTTTCACATTTTTCGTGTTCAGCGATTTGAACGGTTTCAATTTTTTCGTGTTAGGCTTACAGAGATTTCAACAATTTTTTTTTTCGTATTCAGGGTACAGTGATTTCTATTTTTTTCCCTTTCAATGTACAGCGATTTGAACGATTTCCCTTTTTTTCTTATTCAACGTAGAGTGATTTCAATGTTTTCTCTTTTTGTCGTATTCGCTGTATAGCGATTTCAAAGATTTCTCATTTTTCGTATACAACGTACAGCCAATTAAATGATTTTTGTTTTTTAGTATTCAGTGTACAGCGATTTCAACGATTTCTCTTTTTTCTTAATCAACGTATAGCGATTAAACGATTTCTCTTTCTTCTTATTCAACTTATTGCGATTTCAACGTTTTCTATTGTTTTCTTATTCAGCGTACAGCGATTTCAACGATTTTTCTTTTTTCATATTCAACGTACAGCGATTTCAACGATTTCCCTTTTTTCGTATTCAACTTACAGCGATTTCAACTATTTGTCTATTTTTCGTATAAAACGTACAGCGATTTCAAAGATTTCTTTTTTATCATGTTCACCGCACAGCGATAACATCGATTTCTTATTTTTTTTCGTATTCTGCGTACAGCTATTTCAACGATTTATCTTTTTTCCTATACAGCGCTAGCGATTTCAACGATTTCCCTTTTTTCGTATTCTACGTACAGTGATTTTACCGATTTCACCTTTTTTCTTATTCAGAGTACAGGGATTTCAACGATTTCTCTTTTTTTTCTTATTCAACGTACAACGATTTCAACGACTTCTCTTTTTCTTATTCAACGTACAACCATTTCAACGATTTTCTTTATTTTGTGCTCAGCGCACAGCGATTTCAACGATTTCTTTTTTTTTCGTATTCAGTGTACAGCGATTTCAACGTGTTCTCATGTTTTCGTATTCAAAGTACAACTAGTTCAACGGTTCCTCTATTTTCGTGTTCAGCGATTTGAACGGTTTCTATTTTTTCGTATTCAGCGTACAT
Source organism: Periplaneta americana (assembly GCF_040183065.1). NCBI lineage: Eukaryota > Metazoa > Arthropoda > Insecta > Blattodea > Blattidae > Periplaneta > Periplaneta americana. The sequence goes on from NC_091131.1 coordinate 147,260,800, forward strand.
CGATTTCACCAATTTCTCTTTTTTTTCGTATTCAGCGTACAGTGATTTATATTTTTTTCGTATTCAATTTACAGCGATTTCAACGATTTCCCTTTTTTTCTTATTCAACCTAGAGTGATTTCAACGATTTCTCTTTTTTTCGTATTCGCTGTATAGCGATTTCAACGATTTCTCTTTTTTCGTATTCAACGTACTGCTATTTCAACGATTTCTGTTTTTTAGTATTCAGTGTACAGCGGTTTCAATGATTTCTCATTTTTCTTATTCAACGTATAGCGATTCAGCGATTTCTCTTTTTTCTTATTCAAATTATAGCGATTTCAACGACTTCCCTTTTTATCTTATTCAGCGTATAGCGATTTCAACGAATTGTCTTTTTTCTTATTCAACGAACAGCGATATCAACGTTTTTTTTCGTATTCAACAAACAGCGTTTTCAACGATTTGTCTATTTTTCGTATAAAACGTACAGCGATTTCAACGATTTCTCTTTTTTTCGTATTCCGCGTACAGCGATTTCAAAGATATCTTTTTCTTATTCAGCGTACAGCTATTTCCACTATTTTCTTTCGTATTCACCGTACAGCGATTTTTACGTTTTTTTTTCGCATGCAGCCTACAGCGATTTCAACGATTTGTCTTATTTTCGTATTCAGCTTTCAACGATTTCAACGATGTGTCTCCTTTACCTATTCAACGTACAGCGTTTTCATCGATTTCTCTTTTAATCATATTTTACGTACAGCGATTTTAACGATTTCTCTTTTTACGTGTTCAGCGCACAGCGATTTCAAAGATTTCTTTTTTTTCGTATTCAGCGTGCAGTGATTTCAAACAGTTTATTATTTTTCGTATTCAGCGTTCAGCTATTTCAAAGATATCTTTTTTTTTCGTACTCAACGTACAGTGATTTTAACGATTTTTGTTTCGTATTCGGTGTACAGCGATTTCAACGATTTCTCTTTTTTCGTATTCAGCGTGCAGCAATTTCAACGATTTCCCTTTTTTCGTGCGCAGCGCACTGGACTTGAACGGTTTCTCTTTTTCCGCATTCAGCGAACAGCGATTTCAACGATTTCTCTTTTTTCGTATTCAGCGTAGAGTGATATAAACGATTTCTCTTTTTTACGTATTCAACGTACAGCGATTTCAACGATTTCTCGCTTTTTGGTATTCAGCTTACAGCGATTTCAACAATTTTTCGCTTTTTCGTATTCAGCGTACAGCTATTTTAAAGATTTTTTTCGTAGTTAGCGTACAGCTATTTCAACGATTTTCTTTCATGTTCAGCGTATAGCCATTTCAACGATTTTTCTTTTTTTCGTATTCAAATTACAACGATTAAAACTATTACTCATTTTCTGGTATTCAGCTTACAGCGATTTCAACGATATTTTTTTTATATTCAGCGTACAGCTCTTTCAACGATTTTCTTTCGTTTTCAGCGTACAGTGATTTTTTTTTCGTTTTTGGCCTGCAGGGATTTTAACGTTTTCACTTTTTTTTCTTATTCAGCGTACAGCGATTTAAGCGAAATTTTTTTCGTATTCAGCATAGAGAAATTGCAACGATATTTTTTCGTATTCAGCATAGAGCTATTTCATCGATTTCTCTTTTTTCCGTATTCAGCGTACAGCGATTTTAACGATTTCTCTTTTCTCGTATTCAGCGTACAGCGATTTCAAAGATTTATCTTTTTTTCTTATTCACCGTACAGCGATTTTAACGGTTTTTTTTTCGAATTCAGCGTACAGCGATTTCAACGGCTTTTCTCTTTTTCGTATCCAGCGTACAGCTAGTTCAACGATTTTTTCTCATTCAACGTACAGCGATTTCAATGTTTTTTGTACTCAGCGTACAGTGATTTCAACGGTTTTTTTCGTATTCACCGTACAGACAATCCTACAATTTTTTCCCTATCATCGTTGAGCAATTTCAAATATTTCATTTCGTTCGGTCACCATTCCTACCAGTGCATCCTTCTGTAGACAGTTTCTTCTTAGCCCTTGACCCAGGCAATTCCTTTTTTTTCATCCTGATCATTTTCAGCATCACACTTTCTTCACCCTTTCTTTCCAACACAGCATCATTTCTTATTCTGTCTGTCTGTTTCCCACCATCCGATCTTCTCCATATCTACATTTCAAATCACTCTAGTCTCTTCTCTTCACTTCGTCGCAATGTCTATGTTTCCTCCTTATACAATGTCACACTCCACACAAAGCAATTCACTAGTCTATCCATTAGTAGTTTTTCTAGAGTTCCGTAGAATGCTCTTTTTCCCAATTAAATGTTTATTGTTATTATAAATGCAACTAATGGTTTAAGAAAAAGGATTTGCTCTCCTAGAGGACTGTGTAACTCTGTTGACTAAATCTTTTGCATGCATTTATATTACATCAACTTGTACTCTATTTAGATAGATATATTACACTTTGTAATATGTACAGTATTATTACTCTTCTTTACTTTAGGATATATTTTATTGTAATTATATATTTTTTGAAAATAAAAAAAAGGTAAGAACAATAGGCCTGGTAAGGTCGGCTAGAGGGGAGGAGGAGGCCGAAATAGGAGTAACAATACTGCACAGTTTAAATAATATTGCGTGTTAGATTTAATAATAATAATAATAATAATAATAATAATAATAATAATAATAGTAATAATAATAATAATATTTTTTTTTGAGATCGGTCTGGGAACGCGATGAAAATTGTCAGGGAATGTTGGTTGAAGAAGGTATTAATTCTGTAGGTAGCCTATCCTGCATTACTGTAAATCCTAATATTCTTCACAGTCCATCAGAAGTATTCGCTGTCCCCGAAAATTATTCAGACTTCTTCCCTATTACTCGTAATTCGTAATTATCCGTCACCCATTATAATTATTATTATTTTATTTTATTCATTGTAGTCATCCTCTATTACTCGTCATCGTAGGTCATCGTCATCAGACATTATACGTCACCATAGTTCGTCATCCAACATTATTCATTATCATAGGTTGTCTGCCACAATTCATCGTAAGTTATCCACCACAATTCTTCATAGTCATCCCTGTAACTCGTCAATATTGGCCATCAATCACCATTCATCAGTCATGCTCCATTATTCGTCGTGCTGGATCATCGTATCATATAATCCGTCTGTAATCCTCCATTAACCGTCATAATACATCATCAATCTTAACTCGTCATAATCATACTCCTCGTCGTCATAGCCCATCATCAATCACAGTTTATTTTTGTCAGCCTTTATTAAGCGTCATTTCAAATTGTTGTTTAGCCAACAGTCCTAAAACAGATCTGAACCTCATAATTCATTACTCATGAGGCAATTAAGCCAAGAAATAATGGGGTAGAATGGCAAGTTCATTTCCCCTTCCATTGCATACATCGCTGATTAGTTAGATATTACACTGATCAGACTATTATTTTTAGTAGGTTATTTTACGACGCTTTATCAACTTCTTAGGTTATTTAGCGTCTGAATGAGATGAAGGTGATAATGCCGGTGAAATGAGTCAGGGGTCCAGCACCGAAAGTTACCTAGCATTTCCTCATATTGGGTTGAGGGAAATCCCGGAAAAAACCTCAACCAAGTAAATTGCCCCGACCGGGAATCGAACCTGGGCCACATGGTTTCGCGGCCAGCGCGTCGCTGACCGTTACTCCACAGATGTGGACTCAGACTATTATGAGACACAATTAATATAATTCGTCATATTTCGTTAGTATCCTCTGAAATTAGTCAGTTTTTCATCCGCATACCCAAGCAAAATAACATAAAAGGACTTCCAGCTCAATTTACGAATTGCATTCAGCGTTTAGGGGTCGTAGTTTTTTTTGTATTCAGCGTACAGCGATTTCCACGGTATCTTTTTTTTCGTATTCAGCGTACAGCTATTTCAACGATTTCATTCTTTTCTTTCCGTATTCTGCGTACCGCTAATTCCACTATTTCTTTTCGTATTCAGTGTACAGCGATTTCTCTTTTTTTCGTATTCAACGTACAGCTACTTCAACGATTTCTCCTTTTTTTCGTATTCAACCTACAGATATTTCAACCATTTTTTTTCTATTCACCGTGCATCGATTTCAATGAATTCTCCTTCTTTCGTATTCAGCGTACAGCAATTTCAATGGTATCTTCCTTCTCGTATTCAGCGTACTGCGATTTTTACGGTGTTTTTTTGTTTCCGTATTCAGCGTATGGCTATTGCAACGATTTCTCTTTTTTTCGTATTCAGCGTACCACTATTTCAACTACTTTTTTCTTCTTCAGTGAACAGCGATTTCAGCGATTTCTCTTTTTTTTCGTATTCAACGTACAGCTATTTCAACGATTCCTCTTGTTTGTCGTATTCAACGTGCAGTTATTTCAACTATTTTTTTCCTATTCTGCGTGCAGCGATTTCAATGAATTCTCTTTTTTCATATTCAGCGTACAGCGATTTCAACGAATCCTTTTTCTTTCGTATTCAACGTACAGATATTTCAACCATACATTTTTGTATTTAGAGTAGATCGATTTCAAGGATTTTTTTTCCGTATTCAACGTACAGAGTCTTCAAATATTTCTATTTTTTTCGTATTGAACGTACAGCAATTTCAACGATTTCTCTTTTTTTCGTATTCATCGTACAGCGACTTCAGCGATTTTTTTTCGTGTTCAGCATACAAATATTTCAACTTTTTTCCCTATTCATCGTACATCTATTTCAATGAATTTTTCTCCTATTCAGCGTATAGCAATTTCAACCACTTTTTTTCGTATTCAGCGTACTGCGATTTCAACGATTTTTTTTTCGTATTCAGCGTACAGCGATTTCAAAGATTTTTTTCCGTATTCTGCGTACAGTTATTTCAACGATTTTCTTTCATATTCAGCGTACAGCTATTTCAACGATTTCTCTTTTTCTCTTATTTGGCGTACAGCGATTTCAACGATTTCTCTTTTTCTCATATTCAGCGTGCAGAGATTTCAAAGATTTCATTTTTTTCGTATTGAGCATACAGCGGTTTCAAAGTTTTCTTTTTTTTTTTTTCATATTCAGCGTACAGCGATTTGAACAATTTGTCTTTTTTTCGTATTCAGTTTACAGATATTTCAACGATTTCTCTTTTTTTCATATTAGCGAAGAGCGATTTCGACGATTTCTCTTTTTTCGTATTCAGCGTAAAGCGATTTCGACGATTTCTCTATTATTCGTATTCAACGTACAGCGATTGCAACGATTTCTATTTTTTTGGTATTCAACCTATAGCGATTTCAACGATTTCTCTTTTTCTCTCATTCTACGTACAGCGATTTCAACGAATTCCCTTTCTTCATGTTCACCGCACAGGCATTTCAACGTTTTCTCTTTTTTTCCTATTCAGCGTACAACGATTTCAACGATTTCTCTTTTTTTCGTATTCAACGAACAGCGTTTTCAAAGATTTCTCTTTTTTCGTATTCTGCGTACAGGGATTTCAACGATTTTTTTCGGTATTCAGCGCATATCTATTTCAACGATTTTCTTTCGTATTCAGGTTACAGCGATTTGAATGATTTCTCTTTTTTTCGTATTCAGCTTACAACGATTTGAACGATTTCTCTCTTTTCCCTATTCATCGTACAGCGATTTCATCGATTTATCTTTTTTTCATATTCTACGTACAGCGATTATAACGATTTCTCTTTCTTAGTGTTCATCGCAGAGCGATTTCAAAGATTTACCTTTTCTCGCATTTAGTGTACCGCGATTTCAACGATTTTTTTCGTATTCAGCGTACTTCGATTTCAACGATATTTTTTCGTATTCAGCGCACAGCGATTTCAACGATTTTTGTGTATTTGCGTACATCTATTTCAACGATATTCTTTCATACTCAGCGTATAGCTATTTCAACGATTTCTCCTTTTTTCTTATTTGGCGTAAAGCGATTTCAACGATTTCTCTTTTTTTTCATATTCAGCGTGCAAAGATGTCAAAGATTTTATTTTTTCGTATTCAGCGTACAGCGATTACAACCTTTTCTCTTTTTTCGTATTCATCGTACAGCGATTTCAACATTTTGTTTTTTTTTTTTTCGTATTCAGTGTACAAATATTTCAACGATTTCTCTTTTTTCGTAATAGCGTAGAAGGATTTCGACGATTTCTCTTTTTTTCGTATTCAGCGTAAAGCGATTTCAACGATTTCTCTATTTTTCGTATTGAAGGTCTCTTTTTCGTATAAAACGTACAGCGATTTCAAAGATTTCTCTTTCTTCATGTTCACAGCACAGCGATATCAACGATTTCCTATTTTTTTCGTATTCAGCGTACAGTGATTTCAACGATTTTTTTCTTATTCTGCGTACAGCTATTTCAACGATTTTCTTTCATATTCAGCGTACAGCTATTTCAACGAATTCTCTTTTTTTCTAATTTGGTGTACAGCGATTTCAACGATTTCTCTTCATTTCATATTCAGCGTGCAGAGATATCAAAGATTTCATTTTTTCGTATTCAGCGTACAGCGATTTCAAACTTTTCCTCTTTTTTCGTATTCAGTTTATAGCGATTTCAACGATTTGTCTTTTTTTCTTATTCAGTGTACAAATTTTTCAACGAAATATCTTTTTTTCGTATTGGCTTAGAGCGGTTTCAACGATTTATTTTTTTTCTTATTCGGCGTAAAGCGATTTCAACGATTTCTCTATTTTTCATATTCAAGGTACAGCGATTGCAACGATTTGTCTTTGTTTCGTATTCAACGTACAGCGATTTCAACGATTTCTCTTTTTTTTATCATCACCGCGCAGTGATATCAACGATTTCTCTCTTTTTCTTATTCAACGTACAGCGATTTCAACGAATTCTCCTTCTTCATGTTCACCGCAATGCGATTTCAACGACTTCCCTTTTTTTCGTATTCAATGTACAGCGTTTTCAACGATTTCTCTTTTTTCATGTTCACCGCAAAGCGATTTGAACGAATTCTCTTTTTCCCGTATTCAGCGTACAGCGCATTCAAAGATATCTCTTTTTTTTTCTTATTAAGCGTGCAGCAATTTCAACGATTTTTCTTTATTTCGTATTGAACGAACTACGTTTTCAAAGATTTCTCCTTTTTCGTATTCTGCGTACAGCGATTTCAAAGATATTTTTTTGGTATTCAGCGCATAACTATTTCAACTAATTTCTTTCGTATTCAGCCTACAGCGATTTAAACGAATTCTCTTTTTATTCGTATTCAGGTTACGATTTCAACGATTTCTCTCTTTTTCCTATTCATCGTACAGCGAAATCATCGGTTTCTCTTTTTTTCATATCCTACGTACAGCGACTATAACGATTTCTCTTTTTAAGTGTTAATCGCACAGGGATTTCAACGATTTATCTTTTTTTCCTATACAGCGCTAGCGATTTCATCGATTTCCAATTTTTTCGTATTCTATGTACAGTGATTTTAACGATATCTCCTTTTTGCTTATTCAGAGTACAGGGATTTCAAAGATTTCCTTTATTTTGGGCTCAGCTCTCAGCGATTTCAACGATTTCTTTTTTTTCATATTCAGTGTACAGCGATTTCAACGTATTCTCTTTTTTTCGTATTCAACGTACAACGATTTCAGCGGTTTCTATATTTTCGTGTTCAGCGATTTGAACGGTTTCTATTTTTTTCTTATTCAGCGTACAGCGATTTCAACAATTTCTTTTTTTTCGTATTCAGCGTACAGCGATTTCTATTTTTTTCGTACTCAATTTAAAGCGAATTCAATGATTTCCCTTTTTTCTTATTCAACGTAGAGTGATTTCAACGATTTCTCTTTTTTTCGTATTCGCTGTATAGCGATTTCAACGATTTCTCTTTTTTCGTATTCAACGTACTGCGATTTCAACGATTTCTCTTTTTCAGTATTCAGTGTACAGAGATTTCAACGATTTCTCTTTTTTCTTATTCAACGTATAGCGATTCAACGATTTCTCTTTTTTCTAATTCAAATTATAGCGATTTCAACTATTTCCCTTTTTGTCTTATTCGGCGTATAGCGATTTCAACGAATTGTCTTCTTTCTTATTGAAAGAGCAGCGATTTCAACGTTTTTTTTCGTATTCAACGTACAGCGATTTCAACGATTTGTCTTTTTTCGTATAAAACGTACAGCGATTTCAACGATTTCTCTTTTTTTCGTACTCCGCGTACAACGATTTCAACAATATCTTTTTCTTATTCAGCGTACAGGTATTTCCACAATTTTCTTTCGTATTCACCGTACAGCGATTTTAACGGTTTTTTTTTCGAATTGAGCCTACAGCGATTTCAACGATTTCTCTTATTTTCGTATTCAGCTTTGAACGATTTCAACGATGTGTCTCCTTTACCTATTCAACGTATAGCGATTTCAACGATTTTCCTTTTTTCATATTCAACGTACAGCGACTTCAACGAATTCTCTTTTTTTCGTATTCAACTTACAGCGATTTCAACGATTTGTCTATTTTTCGTATAAAACGTACAGCGATTTCAAAGATTTCTTTTTTATCATGTTCACCGCACAGCGATATCATCGATTTCTTATTTTTTTTCACATTCAGCGTACAGCGATTTCAATGATATTTTTCGTATTCTGCGTACAGCTATTTCAACGATTTTCTTTGATATTCAGCGTACAGCTATTTCAACGAATTCTCTTTTTTTCTTATTTGCGTACAGCGATTTCAACGATTTCTCTTTTCTTCATATTCAGCGTGCAGAGATTTCAAAGATTTCATTTTTTTAGTATTCAGCGTACAGCGATTTCAACCTTTTCCTCTTTTTTCATATTCACTGTATAGCGATTTCAACGATTTGTCTTTTTTTCGTATTCAGTGTACAAATATTTGAACGAAATCTCTTTTTTTCATATTAGCGTAGAGTGATTTCTACGATTTCTTTGTTTTTTCTTATTCGGCGGAAAGCGATTTCAACGATTTCTCTATTTTTGGTATTCAAGGTACAGCGATTGCAACGATTTGTCTTTGTTTCTTATTCAACGTACAGCGATTTCAACGATTTCTCTTTTTTTATGATCACAGCGCAGTGATATCAACGATTTCTCTCTTTTTCTTATTCAACGTACAGCGATTTCAACGAATTCTCTTTCTTCATGTTCACCGCAATGCGATTTCAACGACTTCTCTTTTTTTTCGTATTCAATGTACAGCGATTTCAACGATTTCCCTTTTTCATGTTCACCGCAAAGCGATTTGAACGAATTCTCTTTTTTCCGTATTCAGCCTACAGCGTTTTCAACGAATTCTCTTTTTTTCTTATTCAGCGTGCAGCAATTTCAACGATTTTTGTTTATTTCGTATTGAACGAACTACGTTTTCAAAGATTTCTCTTTTTTCGTATTCTGCGTACAGCGATTTCAAAGATATTTTTTTTGGTATTCAGCGCATATGTATTTCAACTAATTTCTTTCGTATTCAGCCTACAGCGAGTTCAACGAATTCTCTTTTTTTCACATTCAGTTTACGATTTCAACGATTTCTCCCTTTTTGCTATTCATCGTACAGCGAATTCGTCTGTTTCTCTTTTTTCATATTCTACGTACAGCGACTATAACGATTTCTCTTTTTAAGTGTTCATCGCACAGCGATTTCAAAGATTTGTCTTTTTTTTTCGTATTCAGCGTAGCGCGATTTCAACGATTTCTCTTTTTTCGTATTCAACTTACTGCGATTTAAACGATTTCTTTTTTTTAATATTCAGTGTACAGCGATTTCAACGATTTCTCTTTTTTCTTATTCAACGTATAGCGATTCAACGATTTCTCTTTTTTCTTTTTCAAATTATAGCGATTTCAACGATTTCCCTTTTTATCTTATTCAGCGTATAGCGATTTCAACGAATTGTCTTTTTTCTTATTCAACGAACAGCGATTTCAACGTTTTTTTCGTATTCAACTTACAGCGATTTCAAAGATTTGTCTATTTCGTATAAAACTTACAGCGATTTCAACAATTTCTCTTTTTTTCGTATTCCGCGTACAGCGATTTCAAAGATATCTTTTTCTTATTCAGCGTACAGCTATCTCCACTATTTTCTTTCGTGTTCACCGTACAGCGATTTTAACGTTTTTTTCGAATTCAGGCTACAGCGATTTCAACGATTTCTCTTATTTTCGTATTCAGCTTTCAACGATTTCAACGATGTCTCTCCTTTAGCTATTCAACGTACAGAGATTTCATCGATTTCTCTTTTTTTCTTATTTTACGTACAGTGATTTTAACGTTTTCTTGTTTTACGTGTTCAGCGCACAGCGATTTCAAAGATTTCTTTTTTTCGTATTCAGCGTGCAGTGATTTCAAACAGTTTATTATTTTTCGTATTCAGCGTTCAGCTATTTCAACGATTTCTCTTTTTTTCGTACTCAACCTACAGTTATTTTAACGATTTCTTTTTGTTTCGTATTCGGTGTACAGCGATTTCAACGATTTCTCCTTTTTCGTATTCAGCCTACAGCAATTTCAACGATTTCCTTTTTTTTCGTGCGCAGCGCACTGGACTTGAACGGTTTCACTTTTTCCGCATTCTGCGTACAGCGATTTCAACGATTTCTCTTTTTTCGTATTCAGCGTACAGCGATTTCAACGATTTCTCTTTTTTCGTATTCAACGTACAGCGATTTCAACGATTTCTCTGTTTTTGGAATTCAGCTTACAGCGATTTCAACGATTTTTCGCTTCTTCGTATTCAGCGTACAGCTATTTCAACGATTTTTTTTTTCATTCAACGTACAGCGGTTTCAAATTTTTTTCGTATTCAGGTTATAGCGATTTCAACGGTTTTCTTCGTATTCACCTTACAGCCATTCCTTCTATTTTTTCCTTTCATCGTACAGTAATTTCAACTATTTTTTTGTCCGTTCACCATTCCTTCCAGTGCATCCTTAAGTAGGCAGTTTCTTCTCAGCCCTTGCCGGAGGCAGTTCCTTTTTTTTTCTTCCTGATCTTTATCAGCATCATTCTTTCTTCACCCATTCTTTCCAACACAGCTTCATTTCTTATTCTGTTTGTCTGTTTCACACCCCTGTCTTTGTCACACTCCACACAAAGCACATCACTAGTCTCTCCATTAGTTGTTTTTCTAGAGTTCTGTAGAATGCTCTTTTTCTCTATGAAAAGTTTAGTGTTATTATAAATGCAACTAGTTTTATAAGAAAAAGGATTTGCTCTCCTAGAGGACTGTGTAACTCCGTTGACTTAGTCTTTTGTATGCATTTATTTTACATTCACTTGTACTCTAGTTAGTTAGATATAATACACTTTGTAAAATGTACTGTATTATTACTCTTCTTCACTTTAGGATATATTTTTATTGTAATGATATATATTTTTAAATTAAAAAATGAAGGAAAGAACAATTGTTGGTGAGGTAAGGTCGGCTAGAGGGGAGGAGGAGGCCGAAATAGGAGTAATAATACTGTACAGTTTAAATGATATTGCGTGTTAGTTTTAATAATAATAATAATAATAATAATAATAATAATAATAATAATAATAATGATGATGATGATGATGATGATGATGATGATGATGATGATGATGATGATGATGATGATGATGATGATAATAATAATAATAATAATAATAATATCTTTTGTGAACGGCCTGGGAATACGATGAAAATTGTCAGGGAATATTGGTTGAAGAAGGTATTAATTCTGTAGGTAGCCTACCCTGCATTACTGTAAATCCTAATATTCTTCACAGTCCGTCAGAGGTATCCGTGTTCTCGAAAATTATTCAGACTTCTTCCCTATTACTCGAAATTCGTAATTATCCGTCACCCATTATAATTATTATTATTTTATTTTATTCATCGTAGTCATCCTCTATTACTCGTCATCGTAGGTCATCGTCATCGGACATTATTCGTCACCATATCTCGTCATCCAATATTATTTATTATCATATTTTTTCTGCCACAATTAATCGTAATTTATCCGCCACAATTCTTCATAGTCATGCCCGTAAATCGTCAATATTGGTCATCAATCACCATTCATCAGTCATGCTCCCTTATCCGTCGTACTGGATCATCGTATCATATAATTCGTCTGTAACCCTCCATTATTAGTCATAATATATCTTCAATCTTAATCGTCATAGTCATCCTCCTCTCGTCAGAGCCCATTATCAATCACAGTTCATCATTGTCATCCTTTATTATTCGTCATTTCAAATTGTTGTTTAGCCAACAGTCCTAAAACAGATCTGAAACTCATAATGCATTACTCGTGAGGCAATTAAGCCAAGAGATAATGGGGTAGAGTGGCAAGATCATTTCTTCATCCACTGGATACATCGCTAATTACATAGATATTACACTAATCAGAGTATAATTTTTAGCAGGTTAATTTACGACGCTTTTTCAAAATCTTAGGTTATATAGCGCCTGAAAGAGATGAAGGTGATAATGCCGGTGAAATGAGTCAGGGGTCCTGCACCGAAAGTTACCCAGCATTTGATCATATTCGGTTGAGGGAATACCCCGGAAAAAACCTCAACCAGGTAAATTGCCCCGACCGGGAATCGAACCCGGGCTACACGGTTTCGCGGCCAGCGCGTCTCTAATCTTTATTCCACAGGTGTGGACTCACACTAATATGAGACACAATTAATATAATTCGTTATACTTCGTTGGTATCCTCCGAAATTAGTCAGCGTGTCGTCCGCATAACCAAGGTGAATAACATAGGAGGACGTCCAACTCAATTTACGTATTGCATTCAGCATTTAGGGATTGAACTTTTTGTTTGTATTCAGCGTACAACGATTTCAACGGTATCTTTTTTCTTTCGTATTCAGCGTACAGCGATTGCTACGGTGTTTATTTTCTGTTTTGGTATTCAGCGTACAGCTATTTCAACGATTTCTCTTTTTATCGTATTCAGCGTACCGCTAATGCAACTAATTTTTTTTCGTATTCGGTGTAGAGCGATTTCAGCAATTTCTCTTTTATTCATATTCAACGTACAGCTAATTCAAATATTTCTCTTTTTTTCGTATTCAACATACAGCTATTTCAACCATTTTTTTCCTATTCAGCGTGCAGCGATTTCAATGAAATCTCCTTTTTTCGTACTCAGCATACAGCGAATTCAATGTTACCTTTTTTTTCGTATTCAGCGTACAGCGATTTCTACGGTGTTTTTTTGGTATGCACCGTACAGCTATTTCAACGATTTCTCTTATCTTCGTATTCAGCGTACCGCTATATCAACTATTATTTTCCTACTCAGTGTACAGCTATTTCAACGATTTCTCTTTTTTTTCGTATTCAACGTAGAGATATTTCAATCATTTTTTCCCATTCAGAGTGCAGCGATTTCAATGAATTCTCGTTTTTTCGTATTTAGCGTACAGCGATTTCAACGATTCCTCTTCCTTTCGTATTCAACTTACAGTTATTTCAAACATAATTCTTTCTATTCTGGGTAGGCCTACAGCGATTTCAACGATTACTTTTTTCCGTATTCAACGGACAGCAATTTCAACGATTTCTCTTTCTTTCGTATGGAGCGTACATCGATTTCAACGATTTCTCGTATTTTCCTACTCAGCGTACAGCGACTTCAACAATTTTTATTCGTATTCAGCGTACAACTATTTCGACTTTTTTTTTCGTATTCATCGTATAGCTATTTCTACGAATTTTTTTCCTATTCAGCGTATAGCGATTTCTACGATTTATTTCGTATTCTGCGTACAGAGATTTCAACGAAATATTTTCGTATTCTGCGTACAGCGATTCCTACGATTTTTTTGTATTCAGCGTACAGCTCTTTCAACGATTTCCTTTCATATTTAGCGTACAGCTATTTCAACGATTTCTCTCATTTTCTTATTCCCCGTACAGCGATTTCAACGATTTTTGTTTTTTCATAGTCATCGTACAGAGATTTCAACTATTTCAATTTCTTCGTAATCAGCGTACAGCGATTTCAACGATTTCTCTTTTTTCGTACTCAGCGTACAGCGATTTCAACGATTTCTATTTTTCGTATTCAGCGTACAGCGATTTCAACGATTTCTCTTTTTTCGTATTCAGCGTACAGCGATTTCAACGATTTCTATTTTTCGTATTCAGCGTACAGCGATTTCAACGACTTTTTTGTGTTCAATGTACAGGGATATCAAAAATCTCTCTTTTTTTTCCTATTCAGCGTAGAGCAATTTCAACGATTTCCCTATTTTTCCTATTCAACGTACAGCGATTTTAATGATTTCTCGTTTTTCGTATTCAACGTAAAACGATTTCAACGGATTCTCTTTTTTCATGTTCACCACACAGCGATATCAACGATTACTCTTTTTCTCGTATTCATCGTACAGCGATTTCAACGAATTCTCTTTTTTTCTTATTCAGCGTACAGCGATTTCAACTATTTCTCTCTTTTTTCGTATTCAGCGTACAGTGATTTCAACCATTTCTCTTTTTCGTATCCCGCGTAGAGCGATTTCTACGAATTCTCTTTTTTTCTTTTTCAGCGTACAGCGATTTCAACGATTTCTCTATTTTTCGTATTCAGCGTACAGCGAATTAAAACGATTTCTCTTCGTTTTCATCTTACAGCCATATCAACCATATTTTTTCGTATTCAGCGCACATCTATTTCAACGATTTTCTTTCGTATTCAACATACAGCGATATCAACGACTTTTTCGTATTAGGGTACAGCGATATCAAAGATTTTTTTTTGTATTCAGCGTACTGCTATTTCAACGATTTTCTTTCATATTCAGCGTATAGCCATTTCAACGATTTCTCTTTTTTTCGTATTCAGCGTACAGCGATTTCAAAAATTTTTTTTCGTAATCGGCCCACAGTGATGTGAATGATTTCTCTTTTTTTGTATTCAGCGTAAAGCGATTTCAACAATTTTTTTCCGTATTCAGCGTACAGAAATTTCAACGCTATTTTAATTGTTAATCAGCTTACAGATATTTCAACGATTTCTTTCGTTTTCAGCTTACAGCAATTTCAACGATTTTTTTTCGTATTCGGCCTAAAGCGATTTTAACGATTTCTCTTTTTTTTCGTATTCAGCGTACAGCGATTTCAACGGTTTTTATTGTTCGTATTCCGCGTACAGCGATTTCAACGATTTCTCTTCTTTCGTATTCTGTGTAAAGCGATTGAAACAATTCCTATTTTTTCGTATTCTGTGTAAAGCTATTTAAGCGAATTTTTTTTTGTTATTCAAAGTACAGCGATTTCAACGAGTTCTGTTTTTCCGTATTCAACGTGCAGCTATTTCAACGAATTTTTCTCCTATTCAGCGTACAGCGATTTCAATGATTTTTTTCGTATTCAGCCTACTGCGATTTCATCGATTTTTTTCTTATTCAGCGTACAGCGACTTCAAAGATCTTTTCGTATTCAGAGTACAGCTGTTTCAACGATTTTCTTTCATATTCAGCGTACAGCTATTTCAAAGATTTCATTTTTTTCGTATTCAGCGTAGAGCGATTTCAACGATTTCTGTTTTTCAAATTCGGCGTACAGCAATTTCAACGATTTGTCTTTTTTCGTATTGGGTGTATAGCGATTTCAACGATTTCTCTTTTTTTCGTATTAGCATACATGGATTTCAAGAATTTCTTTTTTTTTCGTATTCAGCGTACAGTTATTTCAACGATTTCTGTTTTTTTATTCAACGTACAGCAATTTCAAATATTTTTTCCTATTCAGCGTACAGCGTTTGCACTGGAAATGTTTTTTCGTATTCAGCGTACTGCGATTTCTACGCTGGTTTTTTGGTATTCAGCGAAGAGCTATTTCAAAGATATCTCTTTTTTTCCTATTCAGCGTACCGCTATTTCAAATATTCTTTTTCGTACTAGTGTACAGTTATTTCAAAAATTTCTCTTTTATTCGTATTGAACGTCAGCTATTTCAACCGTTTTTTGCTATTCACTGTGCATCGATTTCAAAGAATTCTATTTTTTTCGTGTTCAACGTACAGCGATTTCAACTATTCCTCTTTCGTAATCACTGTGCAGCTATTTCATCCATACTTTTTAGTATTCAGGGTAGGCCTACAGCGATTTCAAAGATTACTTTTTCTCCGTATTCAACGCATAGGTATTTCAACGATTTCTCTTGTTTTCGTATTGATCTTTAAGCGATTTAACCGATTACTCTATTTTTCATATTCAACGTACAGCGATATCAACGATTTCTCGTTTTTCCCATTCAGCGTACAGCGACATCAACGATTTTTTTTCGTATTCGGCGTACAGCTATTTCAAATTTTTTTGTATTCATCGTACAACTATTTCAACGAATTTTTCTTCTAGTCAGCGTACAGCGATTTCAACGATTTATTTCGTATTCACCGTACAGCGATTTCAACGATATTTTTTCGTATTCTGCATACAGCGACTTAAACGTTTTTTTTGTAGTCCGCGTACAGCTCTTTCAACGATTTTCTTTCATATTCAGCGTACAGCTATTTCAACGATTTCTCTTTTTCCTTATACAGCGTAGAGCGATTTCAACGATATCTTTTTCATATTCATCGTAGGGATTTCAACGATTTCAATTTTTTCGTATTCAGCGTACAGCGATTTCAACGATTTCTTTTTTTTCGTATTCAGCGTACAGCGATTTCTACGATTTATTTTCGTAATCAGCGTATATTTTTTTCGTATTCATCTTACAGCTTCTTCAGCGATTTTTCTCACATTCAGCGCTCAGCTATTTCAACGATTTTTTCTTATTCAGCGTAAAGAAATTTCAACTATTTTTTTCGAATTCAGCGGACAGAGATTTCAAAGATTTTTTTCGTATTCAGCGTACAGTTATTTCAATTACTTTGTTTTCATATTCAGCGTACAGCTATTTCAACGATTTCTCTTTTTTTCGTATTCAGCGTACACATACTTCAACAATTACATTCGTATTCAGTGTACAGCGAATCAAATGATTTCTCTTTTTTTCGCATTCAAGGTACAGCTATTTCAACGAGTTCTCTATTTATCATATTCAGCGTACAGCGATTTCAACGATTTCTATTTTTCTTAATCAACTTTCAGCTATTTCAATCATAATTTATTTGTATTCAACGTACAGCGATTTGAAGGATTCGTCTCTTTTTCGTATTCAACGTACAGCGATTTTAAACGATTTCTCGTTTTTTCATATTTAGCGTACCGGGATTTCAACGATTTCTCTTTTTCTCGTATTCAACTTACGGCGATTCCAACGATTTCTCTTTTTTCGTTTTCAACTTACAGCGATTCCAACGATTATTTTTTCGTATTCAGCGTACAAATATTTCAACGATATTTTTTCGTATCCAGCGTACAGCTATTTCAAAGTTTTTTTTTTACTATTCAGCGTAAAACGATTACAAAGATATTTTTTCGTGTTCAGAGTACAGCGATTTCAACTATTTTTATTGGTGTTCAGCGTAGAGGTATTACAAAGTTATTTTTTCGTATTCAGCGTAAAGCTATTTCAACTATTTTCTTTCGTATTCTGCGTGCAGCTAATTCAACGGTTTTTTCTTTCTTTCGTATTCATTTTACAGCAATTTCAACGATTTCTCTTTTTTTCATATTCAGCGTACAGCGATTACAACGATTTCTCTTTTTTCCTATTTAGCGTACAGCGATTTCAAAGATTTCTATTTTTTCGTATTTAGCTTATAGCGATTTCAAAGATTTCCCTTTTTTCTTCTTCTGTGTACAGCGATTTGAACGATTTCTCTTTTTTTCCATTCAGCGTTAATCGATTTCAACGATTTCTATATTTTTCGTATTCAACGTACAGCGATTTCAACGATTTCTCTTTTTTCGTACTCAACGTACAGCGATTTCAACGATTTCTCTTTTTGATGTTGATCGCACAGCGATTTCAATGATTTCTCTTTTTTCGTGTTCTGTGTAAAGCGATTTCAACGATTTCTCTTTTTTCTCATTCAGCGTACAGTGATTTTGACGATTTCTCTTTTTTCGTATTCAGCGTACAGCGATTTCAACGAATTCTCTTTTTTTCTTGTTCAGCGTGCAGCGATTTCAACAATTTCTCCTTTTTTCTTATTCAAAGTACATCGATTTCAACGACTTCTCATTTTTTCGTATTCTGCGTACAGTTGTTTCAACGATATTTTTTTCCCATTCAGCGTACAGTAGTGTCAACGTTTCTCTCTGATATTCAGCGTACAGTTATTTGAACGGTTTTTTTTCGAATTCAGCCTAGAGCGATTTCCAAGATTTCCCTTTTTTCTTATTGAGCGTACGATTTCAACGATTTCCCTCCTTTTCCTATTCAACGTACAGCGATTCTCACGACTTCTCTTTTTACGTGTTCAGCGCACAGTGATTTTAAGGTTCTCCCTTTTTTCGTATTCAGCGTATACCCATTTCAACGATTTCTCATTCTTCCGTATTCAGCGTTCAGCGATTTCAAAAATTTCTCTCTTTTTCGTATATAACGTAGAGTGTTTTCAACTATTTCTCTTTTTTGAAATCGGTGTACAGCAATTTCAACGATTTCTCTTTTTTCGAATTCAATGTAGAGGACTTGAACAGTTTCTCTTTTTTTCTTCTTCAGCTTAGAGCGATTTCAACGATTTCTCTTTTTTCGTATTGAGCGTATTGCGATTTAAACGATTTCTCTTTGTTTCGTATTGAACGTACAGAGATTTCAACGATTTTTCATTTTTTCATATTCAGCCTACAGCAATATCAATCATTTTTTTTCGTATTCAATGTACAGCGTTTAAAAGCATTTCTCTTCGTATTCAGCTTACAGCGAATTCAACGATATTTTTTCCTATTCAGCGTACAGCTATTTCAACGATTTTCTTCGTATTCAGCGTACAGCGATTTCAACGATTTTTTTTCGATTTCGGCCAACAGCGTTTTCAACGATTTCTCCTTTTTTCTTATTCAGCTTACAGCGATTACAACGAATTTTTTTTCGTATTTGGCCTAAAGCGATTTCAACGATTTCGGTTTTTTTTCGTGTTTAGGTTACACCGATTTGAACGATTTCTATTTTTCGGATTCATCGTACAGCGATTTCATCGATTTGTTTTTTTCTCGTATTAGCGTACAGCGATTAAAACATTTTCTCTCTTTTTCTTATTCACCGTACAGCGATTTCAACGATTTTCTTTCGTATTCAGCGTACACCGATTTCAACGATTTTTTCTTGGTATTCGGCCTAAAGCAATTTCAACGATATCTCTTTTCTTCGTATTCTGCGTACAGCGATTCCTTTTTCTTTTGGTATTCAGCGTACAGAGATTTCGACGATTGTTTTCGTATTCTGCGTTCAGCGATTTCAACGATTTCTCTAGTCACATATTCAACGTACAGCGATTTCAACGATTTCTCTTTTCTTCGTGTTGAGTGCACAGCGATTTCATCGGTTTTTTCGTATTCGACGTACACAGATTTGAACGATTTTTGTCGTAATTAGCGTACGGCTATTTCAACGATTTTCTTTCATATTCAGCGTATAGCCATTTCAACGAATTCTCTTTTTTTCGTAATCAAAGTACAGCGACTAAATCAATTTCTCTTTTTTTCGTATTCAACTTACAGCGATTTGAACGATATTTCTTTCGTATTCAGCATACAACTATTTCAACGAATTTTTCGTATTCAGCGTACAGTGATTTCAACGATTTGTCTTTTTTCCGTATTTCGCTTACAGCGATTTCAACGATTTCTTTTTTTCGTATTCAGCGTACAGCGATTTCAACGATTTCTCTTTTTTTCTTATTCAACGTACAGCGTTTTAAACGATTTCTCTTTTTTTCTTATTCAGCGTATAGCGATTTTAAAGATTTCTCATTTTTACGTATTCATCGTACAGATATTTCAACGGTTTCTCTTTTTTTCGTATTCAGCGTACAGCGATTTCAACGATTTTTTTTCGTATTCAGCGTACAGAAATTTCAACGCTATTTTAATTGTTAATCAGCTTACAGATATTTCAACGATTTTCTTCCGTTTTCAGGTTGCAGCGATTTCAAACGATTTTTTTTCGTATTCGGCCTACTGCGATTTTAACGATTTCTCTTTTTTTCTTATTCAGAGTACAGCGATTTCAACGGTTTTTATTGTTCGTATTCCGCGTACAGCGATTTCAACGATTTCTCTTCTTTCGTGTTCTGTGTAAAGCGATTAAACGGTTTCTATTTTTTCGTATTCTGTGTAAAGCGATTTAAGCGAATTTTTTTTGTTATTCAAAGTACAGCGATTTCAACGATTTCTTTTTTCCGTAATCAACGTGCAGATATTTCAACGAATTTTTCTCCTATTCAGCGTACAGCGATTGCAATGATTTTTTTCGTATTCAGCCTACTGCGATTTCATCGATTTTTTTTCGTATTCAGTGTACAGCGTCTTCAAAGATCTTTTCGTATTCAGAGTACAGCAGTTTCAACGATTTTCTTTCATATTCAGGGTACAGCTATTTCAAAGATTTCTCATTTTTTCTTATTCAGCGTACAGCGATTTCAACTACTTTTCTCTTTTCATATTCAACGTACAGCGATTTCAATGATTTCTCTTTTTTCGTATTCGGCGCACAGCGATTTCAACGATTTTTAATTTTCGAATTGGGAGTACAGCAATTTTAACAATTTGTCTTTTTTCGTATTCAGTGTACAGCAATTTCAACGATTTATCTTATTTTCGTATTAGCATACATCGATTTCAAGGAATTCTTTTTTTTTTCGTATTCAGCGTACCGCTATTTCAACGATTTATCTTTTTTGTATTCAACGTACAGCAATTTCAACTATTTTTTCCTATTCAGCGTACAGCGACTTCAATGAATTCTCGTTTTTTCGTGTTCAACGTACAGCGATATCAATGGAAAGTTTTTTTCGTATTCAACGTACTCGATTTCTGCCCTGTTTTCTTTTGGTATTTAGCGAACAGCTATTTCAGCTATTTCTCTTTTTTCCTTATTCAGCGTACTCTAAGTCAAAAATTTCTTTTCGTACTAGTGTACAGTTATTTCAAAGATTTCTCTTTTTTTCGTATTCGACGTCGGCTATTTCAACCATTTTTTTCCTATTCACCGTGCAGCGATTTCAAAGAATTTTATTTTTTTTTTGTATTCAGCGTACAGCGATTTAAACGATTCCTCTTTCTTTCGTAATAACTGTGCAGCTATTTCAACCATACTTTTTTGTATTCAGGGTAGGCCTACAGCGATTACAACGATTACATTTTTTCCGTATTCAACGCACAGCGATTTCAACGATTTCTCGTTTTTCCCATTCAGCGTACAGCAATTCAACGATTCTTTTCGTATTCAGCGTACAGCTATTTCAACGTTTATTTGTATTCATCGTACAGCTATTGCAACGAATTTTTTTCCTAGTCAGCGTACGGCAATTTCAACGATTTACTTCGTATTCACCGTACAGCGATATCAACGATATTATTTCGTATTCTGCGTACAGCGACTTAAACGTTTCTTTTGTAGTCAGCGTACAGCTCTTTCAACGATTTTCTTTATATTCAGCGTACGGCTATTTCAACGATTTTCTATTTTCTTATTCAGCGTAGAGCGATTTCAACGATATCTTTTACATATTCATCGTAGGGATTTCAACGATTTCAATTTCTTCGTATTCAGCTTACAGCGATTTCAACGATTTTCTTTTTTCGTATTCAGCGCACAGCGATTTCATCGATTTTTTTTGTATCCTGCGTATATTTTTTCGTATTCATCTTACACCTATTTCAGCGATTTTTTCTCACATTCAGCGCACAGCTATTTCAACGATTTTTTTCTTATTCAGCGTAAAGAGATTTCAACTATTTTTTTCGTATTCAGCGTACAGAGATTTTAAAGATTTTCTCGTATTCAGCGTACAGCTATTTCAACGATTTCTCTTTCTTCGTATTCAAATTACAGCGATTCCAACGATTATTTTGTCGTATTCAGGGTACAAATATTTCAACGATTTTTTTCTCGTATCCATCGTACAGCTATTTCAAAGTTTTTTTTTTACTATTCACCGTAAAACGATTACAAAGATTTTTTTCGTCGTCAGAGTAGAGCGATTTCAACTATTTTTATTCGTGTTCAGCGTAGAGGTATTACAAGATATTTTTACGTATTCAGCGTACAGCTATTTCAACGATTTTCTTTCGTATTCTGCGTGCAGCTAATTCAACGTTTTGTCTTTGTTTCGTATTCAGTGTACAGCAATTTCAACGATTTCTCTTTTTTTCAAATTAGCGTACAGCGATTACAACGATTTCTCTTTTTTCGTATTTAGCGTACAGTGATTTCAACGATTTCTATTTTTTCGTATTCAGCGTACAGCGATTTCAACGATTTCTCTTTTTTCGTATTCAACGTACAGCGATTTCAACGATTTCTCTTTTTTCGTATTCAACGTACAGCGATTTCAATGATTTCTCTTTTTTCGTATTCAGCGCACAGTGATTTCAACGATTTCTCTTTGTTTCTCATTCAGCGTACAGTGATTTAGACGATTTCTCTTTTTTTCTCATTAAGCGTACAGTGATTTAGACGATTTCACTTTTTTCGTATTCAGCGTACAGCGTTTTCTCTTTTTTCGTATTCAGCGTACAGCAATTTCAACGAATTCCCTTTTTTCTTATTCAGCGTGGAGCGATTTCAACGATTCCTCTTTTTTTTCGTATTCAACGTACAGCGATTTCAACGATTTCTCATTTTTTCGTATTCTGCGTACAGCGGTTTCAACGATATTTTTTTCCCATTTAGCGTACGGTAGTGTCAACGTTTTTCTTTGGTATTCAGCGTACAGCTGTTTGAACGATTTTTTTTTCGAATTCAGCCTAGAGCGATTTCTAAGTTTTCCCTTTTTTTCGTATTCAGCGTACGATTTCAACGATTTCTTTTTTTTTCCTATTCAACGTACAGCGATTCTAACGACTTCTCTTTTTACGTGTTCAGCGCACAGTGATTTTAAGGTCCTCCCTTTTTTTTTTTTCATATTCAGCGTATAGCCATTTCAACGATTTCTCATTCTTCCGTATTCGGCGTTCAGCGATTTCAAAAATTTCTCTTTTTTGCGTATATAACGTAGAGTGATTTCAACGATTACTCTTTTTTGAAATCGGTGTACAGCAATTTCAACGATTTCTCTTTTTTCGTATTCAACGTACAGGGCTTGAACGGTTTCTATTTTTTCGTATTCAGCGTACAGCGATTTCAACGATTTCTCTTTTTTCGTGTTCAGCGTATAGCGATTTCAACGATTTCTCTTTTTTTCGTGTTGAACGTTCAGAGATTTCAACGATATATCATTTTTTCATATTCAGCGTACACCAATATCAACAATTTTTTTTCGTCTTCAAAGTACAGTGATTAAAACGATATCTCTTCGTATTCAGCTTACAGCGATTTCAACGATATTTTTTTCCTATTCAGCGTACAGCTATTTCAACGATTTTTTTTCGTATTCAGCGTACAGCGATTTTAACGATTTTTTTTTTCGTTTTCGGCCTACAGCGTTTTCAACGATTTCTCCTTTTTTCGTATTATGCGTGCTGCGATTTCAACGATTTTTTTTTCGTATTCAGCGTACAAAAATTTCAACGATATTTTATTCGTATTCAGCTTACAGCTATTTCAAAGATTTTCTATCGTTTTCAGCTTACAGCGATTAAAACGAATTTTTTTCGTATTCGGCGTACAGAGATTTGAACGATTTTTGTTGTAATCAGCGTACGGCTATTTCAACGATTTTCTTTCATATTCAGCGTATAAGCCGTTTCAAAAATATCTCTTTTTTTCGTAATCAAAGTATAGCGACTAAAACAATTTCTCTTTTATTCGTATTCAACTTACAACGATTTCGACGGTATCTTTTTCGTATTCAGAGTACATCTATTTCAACGATTTTCTTTTGTTTTCTGCGTACAACGATTTCAAAGATTTTTTTTTTTCGTATTCGGCCTACAGCGATTTGAACGATTTCTCTTTTTTTTCGTATTCAGCGTACAGCGTTTCAACCATTTTTTTTTTCGTATTCAGCGTACAGAAATTTCAAAGATTTTTTTCGTATTCAGCGTACAGCGATTTCAAAGATTTTTTTTCGTAATCGGCCTACAGCGATGTCAACGATTTCTCTTTTTCTTGTATTCAGCGTAAAGGGATTTCAACAATTTTTTTCCTTATTCAGCGTACAGAAATTTCAACGCTATTTTGATTGTTAATCAGCTTACAGATATTTCAACGATTTTCTTTCGTTTTCAGCTTACAGCGATTTTAATGATTTCTCTTTTTTTTCGTATTCAGCGTACAGCGATTTCAACGGTTTTTATTGTTCATATTCCGCGTACAGCGATTTCAACGATTTCTCTTCTTTCGTATTCTGTGTAAAGCGATTTAAACGATTTCTATTTTTACGTATTCTGTGTAAAGCGAATTAGGAGAATTTTTTTTGTTATTCAAAGTACAGCGATTTCATCGATTTCTCTTTTTCCGTATTCAAAGTACAGCTATTTCAACAAATTTTCCTCCTATTCACCCTACAGCGATTTCAATGATTTTTTTCGTATTCAGCCTACTGCGTCTTCAAAGATATTTTCGTATTCAGAGTACAACTGTGTCAACGATTTTCTTTCATATTCAGCGTAGAGCTATTTCGAAGATTTCTCTTTTTTTCTTATTCAGCGTACAGCGATTTCAACGATTTTTATTTTTTCATATTCAACGTACAGAGATTTCAAAGATTTAATTTTTTTCGTATTCAGCGTACAGCGATTTCAAAGATTTCTATTTTTCGAATTCGGCGTACAGCAATTTCAACGATTTGTCTTTTTTCGTATTGAGTGTACAGCGATTTCAACGATTTGTCTTTTTTTCGTATTAGCATACATCGATTTCGAGGATTTCTTTTTTTTTCGTATTCAGCGTACCTCTAATTCACCTATTTCTTTCGTATTCAGTGTTCAGAGATTTCAGCGATTTCTCATTTTTTCGTATTCAACGTATAGCTATTTCAACTATTTCTCTTTTTTTTGTATTCAACGTACAGCAATTTCAACTATTTTTTCCTATTCAGCGTACACCGATTTCAATGTATTCTCGTTTTTTTCTTATTCAGCGTACAGCGATTTCAATGGATATTATTTTCGTACTCTCCGTACTGCGATTTCTACGCTGTTTTTTTTTTTTTTTTTTTTGTATTCAGGGAACAGCAATTTCTAAGATTTCTCTCTTTTTCTTATTCAGCGTACCGCTATTTCAAATATTCTTTTTCGTACTAGTGTACAGTTATTTCAAAGATTTCTCTTTTTTTCGTATTCAACGTCGGCTATTTCAACCATTTTTTTCCTATTCACGGTGCAGCGATTTCAAAGAATTCTATTTTTTTCGTATTCAGCATACAGCGATTTCACCGATTCCTCTTTGTTTCGTAATCACTGCAAAGCTGTCTCAACCATACTTTTTTGTATTCAGGGTAGGCCTACAGCGATATCTAAGATTACTTTTTTTTCGTATTCAATGCACAGCGATTTCAAAGATTTCTCTTTTTTCGTCTTGAACTTTAAGCGATTTAACCGATTACACTTTTTTTCCTATTAAACGTACAGCGATTTCAACGATTTCTCGTTTTTCCCATTGAGCGTACAGCGACTTCAACGATTTTTTTCGTATTCAGCGTACAGCTATTTCTACGTTTTTTTCTATTCATCGTACAGCTATTTCAACGAATTTTTCTCCTAGTCAGCGTACAGCGATTTCAACGATTTATTTCGTATTCACAGCACAGCGATTTCAACGATATTTTTCGTATTCTGCGTAGAGCGACTTTAAAGTTATTTTTGCAGTCAGCGTACAGCTCTTTCAGCGATTTTCTTTCATATTCAGTGTACAGCTATTTCAGCGATTTCTCTTTTTTTCTTATTCAGCGTAGAGCGATTTCAACGATATCTTTTTCACATTCATCGTAGGAATTTCAACGATTTCTATTTTTTCGTATTCAGCGAACAGCGATTTCAACGATATTTTTCGTATTCTGGGTATATTTTTTTCGTATTCAGCTTACAGATATTTCACCTATTTCTTTCGTATTCAGTGTACAGAGATTTCAGAGATTTCTCATTTTTTCGTATTCAACGTACAGCTATTTCAACGATTTCTCTTTTTTTGCATTCAACGTAGAGCAATTTCAACTATTTTTTCCTATTCAGCGTACACCGGTTTCAATATATTATCGTTTTTTCGTATTCAGCGTACAGCGATTTCAATGAAATTTTTTTTCGTATTCAGCGTACTGGGATTTCTACGCTGTTTTTTATTCGGTATTCAGCGTACAGATATTTCAACGATTTCTCTCCTTTTCTTATTCAGCGTACCGCTATTTCATATATTCTTTTTCGTACTAGTGTACAGTTATTTCAAAGATTTCTCTTTTTTTCGTATTCAACGTCGGTTATTTCAACCATTTTTTTCCTATTCACGGTGCAGCGATTTCAAAGATTTCTATTTTTTGTATTCAGCGTACAGCGATTTCAACGATTCCTCTTTGTTTCGTAAATACTGCGCAGCTATTTCAACCATACTTCTCTGTATTCATGGTAGCCTTACAGCGATTTCAACGATTACATTTTTCCGTATTCAACGCGCAGCGGTTTCAACGATTTCTCTTTTTTTCGTATTCATCCATAAGCGATTTAAACGATTACACTTTTTTCCTATTCAACGTACAGCGATTTCAACGATTTTTCGTTTTTCCCATTGAGCGTACGGCGACTTCAACGATTTCTTTTCCTATTCAGCGTACAGCTATTTCAACTTTTTTCTATTCATCGTACAGCTATTTCAACGAATTTTTTTCCTAGTCAGCGTACAGCGATTTCAACGATTTATTTCGTATTCACCGTACAGCGATATCAACGATATTATTTCGTATTCTGCGTACAGCCACTTAAACGTTTTTTTTGTAGTCAGCGTACAGGTTTTCAACGATTTTCTTTATATTTAGCGTACAGCTATTTAAACGATTTCTCTTTTTTTTCTTATTCAGCGTAGAGCGATTTCATCGATATCTTTTTCATATTCATCGTAGGGATTTCAACAATTTCAATTTTTTCTTATTCAGCTTACAGCGATTTCAATAATTTCTCTTTTTTCGTATTCAGCGCACAGCGATTTCATCGATTTTTTTCGTATTCTGCGTAAATTTTTTCGTATTCATCTTACACCTATTTCAGCGATTTTTTCTCACATTCAGCGCATAGCTATTTCAACGATTTTTTTCTTATTCAGCGTAAAGAGATTTCAGCTATTTTATTTCGTATTCAGCGTACAGAGATTTCAAAGATTTTCTCGTATTCAGCGTACAGCTATTTCAACGATTTCTCTTTTTCGTATTCAGCGTACATATATTTCAACAATTATTTTCGTAGTCAGTGTACAGCGATTCAAATGATTTCTCTTTTTTTCGCATTCAAGGTACAGGTATTTCAACGAGTTCTCTCTTTATCATATTCAGCGTACAGCGATTTCAACGATTTCTCTTTTTTCGTAATCAACTTTCAGCTATATCAATCATAATTTTTTTGTATTCAACGTATGGCGATTTGAAGGATTTGTCCTTTTTTCGTATTCAACGTACAGCGATTTTAAACGATTTCTCTTTTCTTCGTATTTACCGTACCGCGATTCCAACGATTTCTGTTTTTTCGTATTCAACTTACAGCGATTCCAACGATTAGTTTTTCGTATTCAGGGTACAAATATTTCAACGATTTTTTCTCGTATCCATCGTACAGATATTTCAAATTTTTTTTACTATTCACCGTAAAACGATTAAAAAATTTTTTTTTCGTCCTTAGAGTACAGCGATTTCAATTATTTTTATTCGTGTTCAGCGTAGAGGTATTACAAGATATTTTTTCGTATTCTGCGTACACCTATTTCAACGATTTTCTTTCGTATTCTGCGTGCAGCTAATTCAACGGTTTGTCTTTGTTTCGTATTCAGTGCACAGCAATTTCAACGATTTCTCTTTTTTTCATATTCAGCGTACAGCGATTACTACGATTTCTCTTTTTTCGTATTTAGCGTACAGCGATTTCAACGATTTCTATTTTTTCGTATTCAGCGTACAGCGATTTCAACGATTTCTCTTTTTTCGTATTCAGCGCACAGCGATTTCAACGATTTCTCTTTTTTTCTCATTCAGCGTACAGTGATTTAGACGATTTCTCTTTTTTTGTCATTCAGCGTACAATGATTTAGACGATTTCTCTTTTCTCGTATTCAGCGTACAGCGTTTTCTCTTTTTTCGTATTTAGCGTACAGCGATTTCAACGAATTCCCTTTTTTTCTTATTCAGCCTGGAGCGATTTCAACGATTCCTCTTTTTTTTCGTATTCAAAGTACAGCGATTTCAGCGATTTCTCATTTTTTCATATTCTGCGTACAGCGGTTTCAACAATATTTTTTTCCCATTTAGCGTACGGTAGTGTCAACGTTTTTCTTTGGTATTCAGCGTACAGCTGTTTGAACGGCTTTTTTTTCGAATTCAGCCTAGAGCGATTTCTAAGATTTCCCTTTTTTTCGTATTCAGCGTACGATTTCAACGATTTCTCTCTTTTTCCTATTCAACGTACAGCGATTCTAACGACTTCTCTTTTTACGTGTTCAGCGCACAGTGATTTTAAGGTCCTCCCTTTTTTTCATATTCAGCGTATAGCCATTTCAACGATTTCCATTCTTCCGTATTCGGCGTTCAGCGATTTCAAAAATTTCTCTCTTTTTCGTATATAACGTAGAGTGATTTCAACGATTACTCTTTTTTTGAAATCGGTGTATAGGAATTTCAACGATTTCTCTTTTTTCGTATTCTACGTACAGGTCTTGAACGGTTTCTCTTTTTTCGTATTCAGCGTAGAGCGATTTCAACGATTTCTCTTTTTTCGTGTTCAGCGTATTGCGATTTCAACGATTTCTCTTTTTTCGTGTTGAACGTTCAGAGATTTCAACGATATTTCATTTTTTCATATTCAGCGTACAGCAATATCAACCATTTTATTTCGTATTCAAAGTACAGCGATTATAACGATATTTCTTCGTATTCAGCTTACAGCGATTTCAACGATATTTTTTCCTATTCAGCGTACAGCTATTTCAACGATTTTTTTTCGTATTCAGCGTACAGCGATTTTAACGATTTTTTTTCGTTTTTGGCCTACAGCGTTTTCAACGATTTCTCCTTTTTTCGTATTCAGCGTGCTGCGATTTCAACGATTTTTTTTTCGTATTCAGCGTACAAAAATGTCAACGATATTTTATTCGTATTCAGCTTACAGCCATTTCAAAGATTTTCTATCGTTTTCAGCTTACAACGATTACAACGAATTTTTTTCGTATTTGGCCATCATCGATATCAACGATTTCTCTTTTTTTTCGTGTTTAGGGTAGACGGATTTCAACGATTTCTATTTTTCAGATTCAGCGTAAAGCGATTTCAACGATTCCTTTTTTTCTATTAGCGTACACCGATTTCAACAATTTCTTTTTTTTCGTATTCAGCGTAAAGCGATTTCAACGATTTTTTTTCGTATTCAAATTACGGCGATTAAAACAATTTCTCCTTTTTTCGTATTCAGCGTACAGCGATTTCAACGATTTTTTTCGTATTCAGCGTACAGAAATTTCAACGATATTTTATTGGTATTCAGCTTACAACTATTTCAAAGATTTTCTATCGTTTCCAGCTTACAGCGATTACAACGATTTTTTTTTCGTATTTGGCCTACAGCGATTTCGACGATTTCTCTTTTTTTCGTATTTAGGGTACACCGATTTCAACGATTTCTATTTTTCGGATTCAGCGTACAGCGATTTCAACGATTTCTTTTTTTTCCTATTAGCGTACAGCGATTTCAACGATTTCACTTTCTTTCGTATTCAGCGTAAAGCGATTTCATCGATTTTTTTCGTATTCATCGCACAGTGACTTCAAAGATTTTCTTTAGTATTCAGCGTACAACGATTTCAACGATTTTTTCTTCGTATTCGGCCTAAAGCAATTTCAACGGTATCTCTTTTCTTCGTATTCAGCGTACAGCGACTTCTACGATTTCTTATGGTATTCAGCGTACAGAGATTTCAACGATTTTTTCGTATTCAGCTTTCAGCGATTTCAACGATTTCAATTTTCCCATTTTCAACGTACAGCGATTTAAACGATTTCTCTGTTTTTCGTTTTGAGAGCAAAGCGATTTCATCGCTTTTTTCGTATTCGGCGTACAGAGATTTGAACGATTATTGTTGTAATCAGCGTACGGCTATTTCAACGATTTTCTTTCATATTCAGCGTATAAGCCATTTCAAAGATATCTCTTTTTTTCGTAATCAAAGTATAGCGACTAAAACAATTTCTCTTTTATTCGTATTCAACTTACAGCGATTTCAACGATATCTTTTTTTCGTATTCAGAGTATAACTATTTCAACGATTTTCCTTTGTTTTCTGCGTACAGCGATTTCAACGAATTTTTTTTCCTATTCGGCCCATAGCGATTTCAACGATTTCTCTTTTTTTCGTATTCAGCGTACACCGATTCAACCATTTTTTTTTTCGTATTCAGCGTACAGCGATTTCAACGATTTCTTTCGTAATCGGCCTACAGCGATGTCAACGATTTCTCTTTTTTTTTTGTATTCAGCGTAAAGGGATTTCAACAATTTTTTTCCGTATTCAGTGTACAGAAATTTCAACGCTATTTTAATTGTTAATCAGCTTACAGATATTTCAACGATTTTCTTTCGTTTTCAGCTTACAGCGATTTTAACTATTTCTCTTTGTTTTCTTATTCAGCGTACAGCGATTTCAACGGTTTTTATTGTTCGTATTCCGCGTACAGCGATTTCAACGTTTTCTCTTTTTTCGTGTTGAGTGCACAGCGATTTCATCGTTTTTTTTCGTATTCGGCATAGAGAGATTTGAACGATTTTTGTCGTAATCAGCGTACGGCTATTTCAACGATTTTCTTTCATATCCAGCGTATAGCCATTTCAAAGATTTCTCTTTTTTTTTCGCAATCAAACTATAGCGACTAATACAATTTCTCTTTTTTTCGTATTCAACTAACAGCGATTTCAACGATATCTTATTTCGTATTCAGAGTACAATTATTTCAACGATTTTCTTTTGTTTTCTGCGTACAGCGATTTCAACAATTTTTTTTCAAATTCGGCCTACAGCGATACAACGATTTTTTTTCGTATTCAGCGTATAGAAATTTCTACGATTTTTTTTCGTATTCTGTGTACAGCGATTTCAACGATTACTCTTCTTTCATATTCTGTGTAAAGCGATTTAAACGATTTCTATTTTTTCGTATTCTGTGTAAAGCGAATTAAGAGAATTTTTTTTGTTATTCAAAGTACAGCGATTTCAACGATTTCTCTTTTTCCGTATTCAACGTACAGCTATTTCAACGAATTTTTCTCCTATTCAGCGTGCAGCGATTTCAATGATTTTTTTCGTATTCAGCCTACTTCGATTTCATCGATTTTTTTTCGTATTCAGCGTACAGCGTCTTCAAAGATCTTTTCGTATTCAGAGTACAGCTGTTTCAACGATTTTCTTTCATATTCAGCGTACAGCTATTTCAAAGATTTCTCTTTTTTTCTTATTCAGCGCACAGCGATTTCAACGATTTCTCTTTTTTTCGTATTGATCTTTAAGCGATTTAACCGATTACACTATTTTTCCTATTCAACGTACAGCGATTTCAACGATTTCTCGTTTTTCCCAATCAGGGTAGAGCGACATCAACGATTTTTTTTCGTATTCACAGTACAGCTATTTCAACGTTTTTTTGTATTCATCGTACAGCTATTTCAACGAATTTTTCTCCTAGTCAGCGTACAGCGATTTCAACCATTTATTTCGTATTCACCGTACAGAGATTTCAACGATATTTTTTCGTATTCTGCGTGCAGCGACTTAAACGTTTTTTTTTGTAGTCAGCGTACAGCTCTTTCAACGATTTCCTTTTATATTCAGCGTACAACTATTTCAACGATTTCTCTTTTTTTCTTATTCAGCGTAGATGGATTTCAACGATATCTTTTTCATATTCATCGTAGGGATTTCAACGATTTCAATTTCTTCGTATTCAGCTTACAGCGATTTCAACGATTTCTCTTTTTTCGTATTCAGCGCACAGCGATTTCAACGATTTATTTTCGTATTCTGCGTATATTTTTTTCGTGTTCATCTTACACCTATTTCAGTGATTTTTTCTCACATTCAGCGGACAGCTATTTCAACGATTTCTCTTTTTTTCTTATTCAGCGTACAGTGATTTAGACGATTTCTCTTTTTTCGTATTCAGCGTACAGCGTTTTCACTTTTCTCGTATTCAGCGTACAGCGATTTCAACGAATTCTCTTTTTTTTATTCAGCGGGCAGCGATTTCAACCATTCCTATTTTTTCCATATTCAACGTACTGCGATTCTAACGACTTCTCTTTTTACGTGTTCAGCGCACAGTGATTTTAAGGTCATCCCTTTTTTTCATAATCAGCCTATACCCATTTCAACGATTTCTCATTCTTCCGTATTTAGCGTTCAGCGATTTCAAAAATTGCTCTCTTTTTCGTATATAACGTAAGGCGATTTCAACGATTACTCTTTTTTCAAATCATTGTACAGCAATTTCAACGATATCTCTTTTTTCGTATTCAAGGTAGAGGACTTGAACGGTTTCTCTTTTTTTCGTATTCTGCGTAGAGCGATTTGAACGATTTCCCTGTTTTCGTGTTCAGCGTATTGCGATTTCAGCGATTTCTCTTTTTTTCGTATTCAAAGTACAGCGATTAAAACGATTTCTCTTCGTATTCAGCTTACAGCGATTTCAACGATATTTTTTCCTATTCAGCGTACAGCTATTTCAACGATTTTTTTTCGTATTCAGTGTACAGCGTTTTTAACGATTTTTTTTTCGTTTTCGGCCTACAGCATTTTCAACGATTTCTCCTTTTTTCGTATTATGCGTGCTGGGATTTCAACGATTTTTTTTCGTATTCAGCGTACAAAAATTTCAACGATATTTTATTCGTATTCAGCTTACAGCTATTTCAAAGATTTTCTATCGTTTTCAGCTTACAGCGATTACAACGAATTTTTTTCGAATTTGGCCTACAGCGATATCAACGATTTCTCTTTTTTTTCGTGTTTAGGGTAGACCGATTTCAACGATTTCTATTTTTCGGATTCAGCGTAGATCGATGTCAACGATTTCTTTTTTTTTTTGTATTAGCGTACACCGATTTCAACGATTTCTCTTTTTTTCGTATTCAGCGTAAAGCGATTTCAACGATTTTTTTTTCGTATTCAAAGTACAGTGATTAAAACAATTTCTCTTTTTTCGTATTCAGCGTACAGCGATTTCAACGGTTTTTTTCTGTATTCAGCGTAGAGTGATTTCAACGATTTTCTTTCGTATTCAGCGTACAACGATTTCAACGGTTTTTTCTTCGTATGCGGCCTAAAGCAATTTCAACGATATCGCTTTTCTTCGTATTCAGCGTACAGCGAATTCAACGATTTCTTTTGGTATTCAGCGTACAGAGATTTCAACGATTTTTTTTTCATATTCAGCGTTCAGCGATTTCAACGATTTCTCTTTCCTCATATTCAACGTACAGCGATTTCAACGATTTCTCTTTTTTTCGTTTTGTGTGCACAGCGATTTCATCGTTTTTTTCGTATTCGGCGTACAGAGATTCGAATGATTATTGTTGTAATCAGCGTACGGCTATTTGAATGATTTTCTTTCATATTCAGCGTATAGCCATTTTAAAGATCTCTTTCTTTCGTAATCAAAGTATAGCGACTAAAACAATTTCTCTTTTATTCGTATTCAACTTACAGCGATTTCAACGATATCTTTTTTTCGTATTCAGAGTACAACTATTTCAACGATTTTCTTTTGTGTTCTGCGTACAGCTATTTCAACGTTTTTTTTTCGTATTCGGCCTACAGTGTTTTCAACGATTTCTCTTTTTTTCGTATTCAGCGTACAGTGATTCAACGATTTTTTTTTCGTATTCAGCGTACAGAAATTTCAACGATTTTTTTTGTATTCAGCGTACAGCGATTTGAACGATTTTTTTTTCGTAATCGGCCTACAGCGATGTCAACGATTTCTCTTTTTTTTTGTATTCAGCGTAAAGCAATTTCAACATTTTTTTCCGTATTCAGCGTACAGAAATTTCAACGCTATTTTAATTGTTAATCAGCTTACAAATATTTCAACGATTTTCTTTCGTTTTCAGCTTACAGCGATTTAAACGGTTTCTCTTTCTTTCGTATTCAGCGTACAGCGATTTCAACGATTTTTTCTTCGTATTCGACCTAAAGGAATTTCAACGATATCTCTTTTCTTCGTATTCAGCGTACAGCGATTTCAACGATTTCTTTTGGTATTCAGCGTACAGTGATTTCAACGATTTATTTTCGTAATCAGCGTTCAGCGATTTCAACGATTTCTCTTATCTCATATTCAGCGTACAGCGATTTCAAAGGTTTCTCTTTTTTTCGTGTTGAGTGCACAGCTATTTCATCGTTTTTTTCGTTTTCAGCGTACAAAGATTTGAAGTATTTTTGTCGTAATCAACGTACGGCTATTTCAATGATTTTCTTTCATATTCAGTGTATAGTAATTTCAATGATTTCACTTTTTTTCGTTATCAAAGTACAGCGACTAAAATAATTTCTCATTTTTTCGTATTCACCTTACAGCGAATTCAACGATATTTTTTTCGCATTCAGCGTACAACTTTTTCAACGATTTTCTTTTGTTTCCTGCGAACACCGATTGCAACGATTTGTTTTCGTATTCTGCCTACAGCGATTTCAACGATTTCCCTTTTTTTCGTATTTAGCGTTCAGCGATTCAACGATTTTTTTCGTATTTAGCGTACAGAATTTTCAACAATTTTTTTTGGTATTCAGCGTACAGCGATTTGAACGATATGTCTTTTTTCCTTATTTAGCGTACAGCGATTTCAACGATTTCTTTTTTTCGTATTCAGCGTACTGCGATTTCAACGATTTCTCTTTTTTTCTTATTCAACGTATAGCGATTTCAATGATTTCCCTTTTTTTCTTATTCAGCGTATAGCGATTTTAAAGATTTCTCTTTTTTACACATTCAACGTACAGATATTTCAAGGATTTCTCTTTTTTTTCGTATTCAGCTTACAGCGATTACAACGATTTTTTTTTCGCACTCATCATACAGCGATTTCAACGTTCTTTTCGTATTCATCGTACAGCGATTTCAACGGTTTTTTTTTTGTTTTCACCGCACAATCATTGCTACTATCTTTTCTCTTTCATTGTTCAGCAATTTAAAGTATTTTTATGTCCGTTCACCATTCCTTCCATTTTATCCATTTTTTTATTTTAGCAGTTTCTTCTTAGGCCTTGACCCAGGCAGTTCCTTTTTTTCATCCTGATCATTTTCAGCATCATTGTTTCTTCACCCTTTCTTTCCAACACAGCTTCATTTTTTATTCTGCCTGTCTGTTTCACACCGCCCATTCTTCTCCATATCTACATTTCAAGTGACTCTAGTATCTTCTCTTCACTTCGTCGTAATTTCTTTGTTTCCTCCTTATACAATGTCATACTCCACACAAAGCACTTCACTAGTCTCTCCATTAGTTGTTTTTCTAGATTTCCATAGAATGCTCTTTTTCTCTATTAAATTTTTATTGTTATTATAAATGCAACTAATTGTATAAGAAAAAGGATTTGCTTTCCTAAAGGACTGTGTAACTGTGTTGACTTAGTCTTTTGTACTCGTTTATTCTGCATTAATTTTTACTCTAGTTAGTTAAATATAATACACTTTGTAATTTGTACAGTATTATTACTCTTCTTTACTTTAGGATATATTTTTTTTGTAATTATATATATTTTAAAAATTAAAAAAAGGAAAGAACAATAGGCGAGATAAGGTCGGGTAAAGGGGAGGAGGAGGCCGCAATAGGAGTAATAATACTGTACAGTTTAAATAATATTGCGTGTTAGTGTTAATAATAATAATAATAATAATAATAATAATAATAATAATAATAATAATAATAATAATACTATTAATAACAATAATAATAATAATAATAATAATAATAATAATATTTTTTTAGAACGGCCTGGGACTCGATGAAAATTGTCAGGGAATGTTGATTGAAGAAGATATTAATTCTGTAGGTAGCCTACCCTGCCTTACTGTAAATCCTAATATTCTTCACTGTCCGTCAGGAGTAGTCGCTGTCCTCAAAAATTATTCAGACTTCTTCCCTATTACTCGTAATTCGTAATTATCCGTCACCCATTATAATTACTACTTATTTTATTTTATTCATCGTAGTCATCCTTTATTACTCGTCATCGTAGGTCATCGTCATCAGACATTATTCGCCACCATAGGTCGTCATCAAACATTATTCATTTTCTTATGTTGTCTGCCACAATTCATCGCAACTTATCCGCCACAATTCTTCATAGTCATCCTCGTAACTCGTTAATATTGGTCATAAATCACCATTCAACAGTCATGCTCCATTATTCGTCGTACTGGACCATCGTATCATATAATTCGTCTGTAATTCTCCATTATCCGTCATAATATATCATCAATATTAACTCGTCACAGTCATCCTCCTCGTCGTCATAGCCCATTATCAATCACTTTTCATCATTGTCATCCTTTATTATTCGTCATTTCAAATTGTTCTTTAGCCAACAGTCCTATAACAGATCTGAACCTCATAAGACATCACTCATGAGGCAATTAAGCCAAGGGATAATGGGGTAGAGTGGCATGTTCAATTCCAATTCCATTGCATACATCACTGATTAGTTAGATATTACACTAATCAGACTATTAATTTATTAGTAGGTTATTTTACGACGCTTTATCAACATCTTATGTTATTTGGCGCCTGAATGAGATGAAGGTTATAATGCCGGTAAAATGAGTCAGGGGTCCAGCACCGAAAGTTTCCCAGCATTTCCTCATATTGGGTTGATGGAAATCCCCGGAAAAAAAATTAAACCAGGTTAATTGCCCCGATCGGGAATCGAACCCGGGCCACATGGTTTCGCGGCCAGCGCGTCGCTGACCGTTACTCCACAGATGTGGACTCAGATTATTATGAGACACAATTAACATAATTCGTTACACTTCGTTGGTATCCTCCGAAATTAGTCAGTTTGTCGTCCGTATAACCAAGGTAAATAACATAAAAGGAAATCCAGCTCAATTTATGAATTGCATTCAGCGTTTAGGGGTTGTACTTTATGTTTGTATTCAGCGTACAGCGATTTCAAGGGTATTTTTTTCTTTCGTATTCAGCGTACAGCGATTGCTACGGTGGTATTTTGTTTGTTTTGGTACTAGGCGTACAACTATTTCAACGATTTCTCTTTTTTTCGTATTCAGCGTACCGTTAATTCAACTATATTTTTCGTATTCAGTGTGCAGCGATTTCAGCGATTTCTCTTTTATTCGTATTGAACGTACAGCTATTTCAACGATTTCTCTTTTTTTCGTATTCAACGTACAGCTATTTCAACCAATTTTTTCCTATTCAGCGTACAGCGATTGCAATGATTTCTCGTTCTTTCGTATTCAGCAAACAGCGATTTCAATTGTATTTTTTTTCGTATTCAAAATGCTGCGATTTCTACGGTTTTTTTCCTTGGTATTCAGCGTACAGATATTTCAACGATTTCTCTTTTTTTCGTATTCTGTGTACCGCTATTTCAACTATTTTTTTCGTACTCAGTGTACAGCTATTTCAACGATTTCTCTTTTTTTCTTATTCAACGTACAGCTATTTCAACCATGTTTCTATTCAGCGTGGAGCGATTTCAATGAATTCTATTTTTTTCGTATTCAGCGTACATCGATTTCAACGATTCCTCTTTCTTTCGTATTGACCGTACATCTATTTCAACAATACTTTTTTGAATTCAGGGTAGGCCTAAAGCGATTTTAACGATTACTTTTTTTCCGTATTCAACGTACAGCGACTACAACGATTTTTTTCGTATACAGCGTACAATTATTTCAACGTTTTTTTCGTGTTCATCATACAGCTGTATCAACGAATTTATCTCCTATTCAGCGTACAGCGATTTCTACGATTTTTTCTCACTCTGCGTACAGGGATTTCAGCGATTTTTTTCGTATTCTGCGTACAGCGATTTCAACGGTTTTTTGTATTCACCTTACAGCTATTTCAACCATTTTCTTTCATATACAGCGTACAGCTATTACAACTATCTCAACTGTTTTCCTTTCGTATTCATCGTACAGCAATTTCAACGATCTTTTCTCACATTCGGCGTACATCTATTTCAACGATTTTTTTCTTATTCAGCGTACAGAGATTTCAACTATTTCTTTTCGTATTCAGAGTACAGCAATTTCAAAATTTTTCTCGTATTCAGCATACAGCTATTTGAAAGATTTTTCTATAATATTCAGCGTACAGCGATTTCAACGATTTCTTTCTTATTCAGCGTACAGCATTTTCAAGGATTTTTTTGCCGTGTTCAGCGTAGAGGTATTTCAAAAATATTTTTTTGTATACTGCGTACAGCTATTTCGAACGATTTTCCTTCATATTCTGCGTGCAGCTATTTCAAAGATTTATCTATTTTTCGTATTCAGCGTACGGCGATTTCAACGATTTCTCTTTTATTCATATCCAGTATACAGCGATTACAAGGATTTCTGTTTTTTCGTATTCAGCGCACAACGATTTCGAAGATTTCACTTTTTTTCTTATTCAGCGTACAGCGATTTCAACGATTTCTCTTTTTCTCGTAATCTGTGTACAGCGATTTAAACGATTTCTCTTTTTTCCGTATTGGGCTTTCAGCGATTCGAACGATTTGTTTTTTTTCGTATTCAACGTACAGTGATTTCAACGATTTCTCCCTTTTCGTATCCGGTGAACAGAGAATTCAACTATTTCTCTTTTTTCGTATTCAACGTACAACGAATTCAACGATTTTTTTCGTGTTCAGCGAACAGAACTTGAACGTTTTCTCTTTTTTTCGTATTCAGCGTAGAGAGATTTCAACGATATCTCTTTTTTTCGTATTCAGCTTATTGCGATTTCAAAGATGTCTCTTGTTTCATATTAAACGGACAGCGATTTGAACGATTTTTCTTTTTTTCGTATTCAGCGTAAAGCGATTTCAACGATTTCTCTATTTTTCTTATTCAACGTACAGCGATTTCAACGATTTCTCTTTTTTTTATTCAACGTACAGCGACTTCTACGATTTCTCTCTCTTCATGCTCACCACACAGAGATTTCAACGATTTCTCTTTATTTGTCGTATTCAGCGTACAGCGATTTAATCTAATTCTCTTTTTTTCTTATTCACCGTACAGCCATTTCAACGATTTCTCTTTTTTTCTTATTCAGCGTACAGCGATTCAACGATTTTTTTCGTATTCAGCGTACAGAAATTTCAACGATTTTTTTCGTATTCAGCGTACAGCGATTTCAACGATTTATCTTCT
Source organism: Periplaneta americana (assembly GCF_040183065.1). Classification (NCBI taxonomy): domain Eukaryota; kingdom Metazoa; phylum Arthropoda; class Insecta; order Blattodea; family Blattidae; genus Periplaneta; species Periplaneta americana. The sequence goes on from NC_091131.1 coordinate 147,300,383, forward strand.
TTCGTATTCTGTGTAAAGCGATTTAAACGATTTCTATTTTTTCGTATTCTATGTAAAGCGAATTAAGAGAATTTTTTGTTATTCAAAGTACAGCGATTTCAACGATTTCTCTTTTTCCGTACTCAACGTACAGCTATTTCAACGAATTTTTCTCCTATTCAGCGTACAGTGATATCAATGATATTTTTCGTATTCAGCCTACTGCGATATCATCGATCTTTTTCTTATTCAGCGTAGAGCGTCTTCAAAGATCTTTTCGTATTCAGAGTACAGCTGTTTCAACGATTTTCGTTCATATTCAGCGTACAGCAATTTGAAAGATTTCTCTTTTTTTCTTATTCAGCGTACAGCGATTTCAACGATTTTTCTTTTTTCATATTCAACGTACAGAGATTTCAAAGATTTTATTTTTTTCGTATTCGGCGTAGAGCGATTTCAACGATTTGAATTTTTGAATTCGGCGTACAGCAATTTCAACGATTTGTCTTTTTTTCGTATTAGCATACATCGATTTCAAGGATTTATTTTTTTTCGTATTCAGCGTACCGCTAATTCACCTATTTCTTTCGTATTCAGTGTACAGAGATTTCAGCGATTTCTCATTTTTCGTATTTAACGTACAGCTATTTCAACTATTTCTCTTTTTTTGTATTCAACGTACAGCAATTTCAACTATTTTTTCCTATTCAGCGTACACCGATTTCAATGTATTCTCGGTTTTTTTCGTATTCAGCGTACAGCGATTTCAATGGAAATTTTTTTCGTATTCTGCGTACTGGGATTTCTACGCTGTTTTTTTTTTTTTTTGGTATTCAGCGTACAGCTATTTCAACGATTTCTCTCCTTTTCTTATTCAGCGTACCGCTATTTCAAATATTCTTTTTCGTACTAGTGTACAGTTATTTCAAAGATTTCTCTTTTTTTCGTATTCAACGTCGGCTAATTCAACCATTTTTTCCTATTTACGGTGCAGCGATTTCAAAGAATTCTTTTTTTTTTCGTATTCAGCATACAGCGATTTCACCGATTCCTCTTTGTTTCGTAATCACTGTACAGCTGTTTCAACCATACTTTTTGTATTCAGGGTAGGCCTACAGCGATTTCAACGATTAATTTTTTTCCGTATTCAACGCACAGCGATATCAACGATCTCTCTTTTTTTCGTATCGAACTTTAAGCGATTTAACCGATTACACTTTTTTCCTATTCAAGGTACAGCGATTTCAACGATTTCTCGTTTTTCCCATTCAGCGTACAGCTACTTCAACGATTTTTTTCGTATTCAGCGTACAGCTACTTCAACGATTTTTTTCGTATTCAGCGTACAGTTATTTCAACGTTCTTTTGTATTCATCTTACAGCTACTTCAACGAATTTTTCTCCTAGTCAGCGTACAGCGATTACAACGATTTATTTCGCATTCACCGTACAGCGACTTCAACGATATTTTTTCTTATTCTGCGTACAGCGAATTGAAAGTTTTTTGTTGTAGTCAGCGTACAGCTCTTTCAACGATTTTCTTTCATATTTAGCGTACAGCAATTTCAACAATTTTTCTTTGTTTCTTATTCAGCGTAGAACGATTTAAACGATATCTTTTTCATTTTCATCCTTGGGATTTCAACGATTTCAATTTTTCGTATTCAGCTTACAGCGATTTCAACGATTTCTCTTTTTTCGTATTCAGCGTACAGCGATGTCAACGATTTATTTTCGTATTCTGCGTGTATTTTTTTCGTATTCATCTTACACCTATTTCAGGGATTTTTTCTCACATTCAGCGCTCAGGTATTTCAACGATTTTTTTCTTATTCATCGTAAAGAGATTTCAACCATTTTTTTCGTATTCAGCGTACAGAGATTTGAAAGATTTTTTTCGTATTCAGCGTACAGAGATTTCAACCACTTTGTTTTCATATTCAGCGTACAGCTATTTCAACGATTTCTCTTTTTTTAGTATTCAGCGTACACATATTTCAACAATTATTTTCGTATTCTGTGTACAGAGATTCAAATGATTTCTCTTTTTTTCGCATTCAAGTTACAGCTATTTCAACGAGTTCTCTCTTTATCATATTCAGCGTACAGCGATTTCAACGAATTCTCTTTTTTCGTATTTGCGTACCGCGATTTCAACGATTTCTCTTTTTTTCGTATTCAACTTACAGCGATTCCAACGATTTCTCATTTTTTCGTATTCTGCGTACAGCGGTTTCAACGAAATTTTTTCCCATTCAGCGTACAGTAGTGTCAACGTTTTTCTCTGGTATTCAGCGTACAGCTATTAGAACGGGTTTTTTTTCGAATTCAGCCTAGAGCGATTTCCAAGATGTCCATTTTTTTCGTATTCAGCGTACGATTTCAACGATTTCTCTCTTTTTCCTATTCAACGTACAGCGATTCTAACGACTTCTCTTTTTACGTGTTCAGCGCACAGTGATTTTAAGGTTCTCTTTTTTTTCGTATTCAGCGTATAGCCATTTCATCGATTTCTCATTCTTCCGTATTCAGCGTTCAGCGATTTCAAAAATTTCTCTCTTTTTCGTATATAACGTAGAGTGATTTCAACGCTTTATCTTTTTTGAAATCGGTGTACAGCAATTTCAACGATTTCTCTTTTTGCGTATTCAACGCACAGGACTTGAACTGTTTCTCTTTTTTCGTATTCAGCGTACACCAATTTCAACGATTTCTCTTTTTTCGTATTCAGCGTATTGCGATTTCAACGATTTCCCTTTTTTCGTATTGAACGTACAGAGATTTCAACGATTTCTCATTTTTTCATATTCGGCGTACAGCAATATCAACCTTTTTTTTTCGTATTCAAAATACAGCGATTAAAACGATTTCTCTTCGTATTCAGCTTACAGCGATTTCAGCGATATTTTTTTCCTATTCAGCGTACAGCTATTTCAACGTTTTTTTTTCGTGTTCAGCGTACAGCGATTTCAACTATTTTTTTTCGTTTTCGGCCTACAGCTTTTTCAACGATTTCTCCTATTTTCGTATTCAGCTTGCAGCGATTTCAACGATTTTTTTTCATATTCAGCGTACAAAAATTTGAACGATATTTTATTCGTATTCAGCTTACTGCTATTTCAAAGATTTTCTATCGTTTTCAGCTTACAGCGATTACAACGATTTTTTTTTCGTATCTGGCCTTCAGCGATTTCAACAATTTCTCCTTTTTTCGTGTTTAGGGTACACCGATTTCAACGATTTCTATTCTTCGGATTGAGCGTACAGCTATTCGTACAGCTGAGCGTATTCACCTTACAGCGATTTCAACGAAATTTTTTTCGTATTCAGCGTACAACTATTTCAACGATTTTCTTTTGTTTTCTGCGAACAGCGATTGCAACGATTTGTTTTCGTATTCTGCCTACATCGATTTCAACGATGTCTCTTTTTTTCGTATTCAGCGTACAGCGATTCAACGATTTTTTTTCGTATTCAGCGTACAGAATTTTCAACAATTTTTTTGGTATTCAGCGTACAGCGATTTCAACGATATGTCTTTTTTCCTTATTTAGCGTGCAGCGATTTCAACGATTTCTTTTTATTTTGTTTAGCGTACAGCGATTTCAACAATTTCTCTTTTTTTCTTATTCAACGTATAGCGTTTTCAACGATTTCCCTTATTTTCTTATTCAGCGTATAGCGATTTTAAAGATTTGTCTTTTTTACATATTCAACGTACAGATATTTCAAGGATTTCTCTTTTTTTCGTATTCAGCTTACAGCGATTTCAACGATTTCTTTTTTTTCGCATTCATCATACAGCGATTTCAACGTTCTTTTCGTATTCATCGTACAGCGATTTCAACGGTTTTTTTGTTTTCACCGCACAATCATTGCTACTATTTTTTCTCTTTCATTGTTCAGCAATTTAAAGTATTTTTTTGTCCGTTCACCATTCCTTCCATTTTATCCTTCAGTAGGCAGTTTCTTCTTAGGCCTTGACCCAGGCAATTCCTTTTTTTCATCCTGATCATTTTCAGCATCATTGTTTCTTCACCCTTTCTTTCCAACACAGCTTCATTTCTTATTCTGTCTGTCTGTTTCACACCGCCCATTCTTCTCCATATCTACATTTCAAGTGACTCTAGTCTCTTCTTCACTTCGTCGTAATTTCTGTGTTTTCTCCTTATACAATGTCATACTCCACACAAAGCACTTCACTGGTCTCTCCATTAGTTGTTTTTCTAGATTTCCGTAGAATGCTCTTTTTCTCTATTAAATTTTTATTGTTATTATAAATGCAACTAATTGTATAAGAAAAAGGATTTGCTTTCCTAAAGGACTGTGTAACTGTGTTGACTTAGTCTTTTCTATTCGTTTGTTTTGTATTAACTTTTACTCTAGTTAGTTAAATATAATACACTTTGTAATTTGTACAGTATTATTACTCTTCTTTACTTTAGGATATATTTTTTTTGTAATTATATATATTTTGAAAATTTAAAAAGAAAAGAATGAACAATAGGCGAGGTAAGGTCGGCTAGAGGGGAGGAGGAGGCCGAAATAGGAGTAATAATACTATACAGTTTAAATAATATTGCGTGTTAGTTTTAATAATAATAATAATAATAATAATAATAATAATAATAATAATAATAATAATAATAATAATAATAATAATAATAATAATAATAATAACAATAATAATAATAATAATAATAATAATAATAATAATAATAATAATAATAATAATAATATTTTTTGAGAACGGCCTGGGACTCGATGAAAATTGTCAGGGAATGTTGGTTGAAGAAGGTATTAATTCTGTAGGTAGCCTACCCTGCCTTCCTGTAAACCCTAATATTCTTCACAGTCCGTCAGAAGTAGTCGCTGTCCTCAAAAATTATTCAGACTTCTTCCCTATTACACGTAATTCGTAATTATTCGTCACCCATTATAATTACTACTTATTTTATTTTATTCATCGTAGTCATCCTTTATTACTCGTCATCGTAGGTCATCGTCATCAGACATTATTCGCCACCATAGGTCGTCATCCAACATTATTCATTTTCTTATGTTGTCTGCCACAATTCATCGTAACTTATCCGCCATAATTCTTCATAGTCATCCCCGTAACTCGTCAATATTGGCCATAAATCACCATTCAACAGTCATGCTCCAATATTCGTCGTACTGGACCATCGTATCATATAATTCGTCTGTAATTCTCCATTATCCGTCATAATATATCATCAATCTTAACTCGTCATAGTCATCCTCCTCGTCGTCATAGCCCATTATCAATCACTTTTCATCATTGTCATCCTTTATTATTCGTCATTTCAAATTGTCGTTTAGCCAACAGTCCTAAAACAGATCTGAACCTCATAAGACATCTCTCATGAGGCAATTAAGCCAAGGGATAAGGGGGTAGGGTGGCATGTTCATTTCCAATTCCATTGCATACGTCACTGATTAGTTAGATATTACACTGATCAGACTATTATTTTTTTAGTAGGTTATTTTACGACGCTTTATCAACATCTTTTGTTATTTGGCGTCTGAATGAGATGAAGGTGATAATGCTGGTAAAATGAGTCAGGGGTCCAGCACCGAAAGTTACCCAGCATTTTCTCATATTGGGTTGATGGAAATCCCCGGAAAAAACCTCAACCAGGTAAATTGCCCCGATCGGGAATCGAACCCGGGCCACATGGTTTCGCGGCCAGCGCGTCGCTGACCGTTACTCCACAGATGTGGACTCAGATTATTATGAGACACAATTAACATAATTCGTTATACTTTGTTGGTATCCTCCGAAATTAGTCAGTTTGTAGTCCGCATAACCAAGGTAAATAACATAGAAGGACATCCAGCTCAATTTATGAATTGCATTCAGCGTTTAGGGGTTGTACTTTTTGTTTGTATTCAGCGTACAGCGCTTTCAAGGGTATTTTTTTCTTTCGTGTTCAGCGTACAGCGATTGCTACGGTGGTTTTTTGTTTGTTTTGGTACTAGGCGTACAACTATTTCAACGATTTCTTTTTTTTTCGTATTCAGCGTACCGTTAATTCAACTATATTTTTCCTATTCAGCGTACAGCTATTGCAATGAATTCTCGTTTTTTCGTATTCAGCGCACAGCGATTTCAATTGTATTACTTTTCGTATTCAACATGCTGCGATTTCTACGGGTTTTTTTTCCCTTGGTATTCAGCGTACAGGTATTTCAACGATTTCTCTTTTTTTCGTATTTAGTGTACCGCTATTTCAACTATTTTTTCGCACTCAGTGTACAGCTATTTCAACGATTTCCCTTTTTTTCTTATTCAACGTACAGCTATTTCAACCATGTTTCTATTCAGCGTAGAGCGATTTCAATGAATTCTATTTTTTTCGTATTCAGCGTACAGCGATTTCAACGATTCCTCTTTCTTTCGTATTGACCGTACATCTATTTCAACAATACTTTTTTGAATTCAGGGTAGCCTAAAGCGATTTCAACGATTACTTTTTTTCCGTTAATCAACGTACAGCGACTTCAACGATTTTTTTTCGTATACAGCGTACAATTATTTCAACGTTTTTTTCGTGTTCATCATACAGCTGTATCAACGAATTTATCTCTTATTCAGCGTACAGCGATTTCTACGATTTTTTTCGCACTCTGCGTACAGGGATTTCAGCGATTTTTTTTCGTATTCTGCGTACAGCGATTTCAACGGTTTTTTTGTACTCACCTTACAGCTATATCAACCATTTTCTTTCATATTCAGCGTACAGCTATTACAACTCTCTCAACTATTTTTTTTTCTTATTCATCGTACAGCAATTTCAACGATCTTTTCTCACATTCGGCGTACAGCTATTTCAACGATTTTTTTTGTTATTCAGCGTACAGAGATTTCAACTATTTCTTTTCATATTCAGAGTACAGCGATTTCAAAATTTTTTCGTATTCAGCGTACAGCTATTTCAACGATTTTTTTCATATTCAGCGTACAGACATTTCAACGATTTCTCTTTTTTCTTATTCAGCGTACAAATATTTCAACTATTTTTTTGTATTCAGTGTACAGCAATTCAAACGATTTCTCTTTGTTCGCATTCAACGTACAGCTATTTCAACGAGTTCTTACTTTATCGTATTCAGCGTAGAGCGATTTCAACGATTTCACTTCCTTTCCTATTCACTTTCAGATATATCAACCATATTTTTTTTTAATTCAGCGAATTGAACGATTTCTATTTTTTTCTTATTCTACATACAGCGATTTCAACGATATCTCTTTTTTTCGTATTCAGCGTAGAGCGATTTCAACGATATCTCTTTTTTTGGGATTCAGCTTATTGCGATTTCAAATATGTCTCTTTTTTCATATTCAACGAAGAGCGATTTCAACGATTTTTCTTTTTCTCGTATTCAGCGTAAAGCGATTTCAACGATTTCTCTATTTTTCTTATTCAACGTACAGCGATTTCAACAATTTCTCTTTTTTTTTTCAACGTACATCGACTTCTGCGATTTCTCTTTCCTCATGCTCACCGCACAGAGATTTCAACGAATTCTCTTTTTTTGTCGTATTCAGCGTACAGCGATTTAATCTAATTCTCTTTTTTTCTTATTCAGCGTACAGCGATTTCAACTATTTCTCTTTTTTTCGTATTCAGCGTACAGCGATTCAACGATTTTTTTCGTATTCAGCGTACAGAAATTTCAACGATTGTTTTTGTATTCAGCGTACAGCGATTTCAACGATCATTTTTTCGTAATCGGCCTACAGCGATGTCAACGATTTCTCTTTTCTTTTATTCAGCGTAAAGCGATTTCAACAATTTTTTTCCCTAATCAGCGTACAAAATTTCAACGCCATTTTAATTGTTAATCAGCTTACAGATATTTCAACGATTTTCTTTCGTTTTCAGCTTACGGCGATTTTAACGATTTCTCTTTTTTTTCGTTTTCAGCGTACAGCGATTTCAACGGTTTTTATTGTTCATATTGCGCGTACAGCGATTTCAACGATTTCTCTTCTTTCGTATTCTGTGTAAAGGGATTTAAGAACATTTTTTTGATATTCAAAGTACAGCGATTTCAACGATTTCTCTTTTTCCGTATCCAACGTACAGCTATTTCAACGAACTTTTCTCCTATTCAGCGTACAGCAATTTCAATGATTTTTTTCGTATTCAGCCTACTGCGATTTCATCGATTTTTTTTCGTATTCAGCGTACAGCGTCTTCAAAGATCTTTTCGTATTCAGAGTACAGCTGTTTCAACGATTTTCTTTCATATTCAGCGTACAGCAATTTCAAAGATTTCTCTTTTTTCTTATTTAGCGTACAGCGATTTCAACGATTTTTCTTTTTTCATATTCAACGTACAAAGATTTCAAAGATTTCATTTTTTCGTATTCAGCGTAGAGCAATTTCAACGATTCCTATTTTTCGAATTCGGCGTACAGCAATTTCAACGATTTGTCTTTTTTCGTATTGAGTGTACAGCGATTTCAACGATTTGTCTTTTTTTCGTATTAGCATACATCGATTTCAAGGATTTCTTTTTTTTTCGTATTCAGCGTACCGCTAATTCACCTATTTCTTTCGTATTCAGTGTACAGAGATTTCAGAGATTTCTCATTTTTTCGTATTCAACGTACAGCTATTTCAACTATTTCTCTTTTTTTGTATTCAACGTACAGCAATTTCAACTATTTTTTCGTATTCAGCGTACACCGGTTTCAATATATTCTCGTTTTTTCGTATTCAGCGTACAGCGATTTCAATGGAATTTTTTTTTCGTATTCAGCGTACTGTGATTTGTACGCTGTTTTTTTTTTTGGTATTCATCGAACAGCTATTTAAACGATTTCTCTCCTTTCCTTATTCAACGTACAACTATTTCAAATATTCTTCTTCGTACTAGTGTACAGTTATTTCAAATATTTCTCTTTTTTTCAACCATTTTTTCCTATTTACGGTACAGCAATTTCAAAGAATTCTATTTTTTTCGTATTCAGCATACAGCGATATCACCGATTCCTCTTTGTTTCGTAATTACTGTACAGCTGTTTCAACCATACTTTTTTGTATTCAGGGTAGGCCTATAGCGATTTCAACGATTACTTTTTTTCCGTATTGAACGCACAGCGATTTTAACGATTTCTCTTTTTTTCGTATTGAACTTTAAGCGACTTAACCGATTCAACGTACAGCGATTTAAACGATTTCTCGTTTTTCCCATTCAGCGTACAGCGACTTCAACGATTTTTTTCGTATTCAGCGTACAGCTATTTCAAGGTTTTTTGTATTCATCGTAAAGCTATTTCAACGAATTTTTCTCCTAGTTAGCTTACAGCGATTACAACGGTTTATTTCGTATTCACCGTACAGCGATTTCAACGATATTTATTCCTATTCTGCGTACAGCGAATTAAAAGCTTTTTTTGTAGTCAGCGTACAGCTCTTTCAACGATTTTCTTTCATATTCAGCGTACAGCTATTTCAACGATTTCTCTTTTTTTCTTATTCAGCGTAGAGCGATTTCAACGATATCTTTTTCATATTCATCGTAGGGATTTCAACTATTTCAATTTTTTCGTATTCAGCTTACAGCGATTTCAACTATTTCTCTTTTTTCGTATTCTGCGTACAGCGATTTCAACTATTTATTTTCCTATTCTGCGTGTATTTTTTTCGTATTCATCTTACACCTATTTCAGCGATTTTTTCTCACATTCAGCGCACAGCTATTTCTACGATATTTTCTTATTCAGCGTAAAGAGATTTCAACTATTTTTTTCGTATTCAGCGTACAGAGATTTAATCTAATTCTCTTTTTTTCTTATTCAGCGTACAGCGATTTCAATGATTTCTCTCTTTTTTCGTATTCAGCGTACAGCGATTACAAGATTTTCTCTTTTTTTCGTATTCAACGTACAGCGATTTCAACTATTTCTCGTTTTTTCGTATTCAGCGTTCAGCGATTTCAACGATTTCTCTATTTTTCTTATTCCACGTATAGCGATTTCAACGATTTCCCTTTATTTTCGTGTTCAACCTACAGCGATTTCAACGATTTCTCTTTGTTCATGCTAACCGCACAGCGATTTCATCGATTTCTCCATTTTCCGTATTCAACGTACAGAGATTTCAAAGATATCATTTTCCTCCTATTCTGCGTACAGTGATTGCAACGATTTTTTCGAATTCAACGTACAGCGATTTGAACGATTTTTTTCGTAATCATTGTATAGCGATTTCAACGACTTTTTTGGTATAAAGCGTACAGCTATTTCATCGATTTCTCTTTTTTTCTTATTGAGCGTACAGTGATTTCAACGATTTCTATTTTTTTCATATTCAGGCTACAGGGATTTCAAAGATTTCATTTTTTCGTATTCAGCGTACAGCGCTTTCAACGATTTCTCTTTCTTTCGTATTCAGCGTAAAGCGATTTCAACGATTTATCTATTTTTCATATTCAACGTACAGCGATTGCTACGATTTCTCTCTTTTTCTTATTCAACGTATTCTCTTTTTTATGATCACCGCACAGATATTTCAACGATTTCTCTTTTTTTCGTATTCAACGTACAGGGATTTCAAAGAATTCTCTTTTTTTCTTATTCACTGTACAGCGATTTCAACGTTTTCTTTTTTTATCGTATTCAACGTACAGCGATTTCACCGATTTCTCTTTTTTTCGTCTTCAGCGATTTGAACGGTTTCTATTTTTTCGCATTCAGCGTACAGCGACATTAAAGTTTTCCCTTTTTCCCTTTTTTTCACATTCAACGTACAGCGAATTCTATTTTTTTCGTATTCAACGTACAGCGATTTCAACGATTTTTCTCTTTTTCGTATTCAAAGTACAGTGATTTCTACGATTGAACTTTTTTTCGTATTCGGTGTTCAGCGATTTCAACGATTTCTCTTTTTTCGTATTCAACGCACAGCGATTTCAACGATTTCTATTTTTTTCGTATTCAGCGTACAGTGATTTCATAGATCTGTTATTTTTTCTTATTCAGCGTACAGAGATTTAAACGATTTCTCTTTTATTCGTATTAGGGTACAGCGATTACAACGATTTTTCTGTTTTTCTTGTTCAGCGTACAGCGATTTCAACGATTTTTCATTTTTTATATTCAGCGTACAGTGATTTAAACTATTTCTCTTTTTTCGTGTTCAGCGCACAGGACTCCAAGGGTTTCTCTTTTTTTTGTATTCAGCGTACAGCGATTTCAACGTTATCTCTTTTTTTCTTATTCAGCATTCCGCTATTTCAACAATTATTTCTCGTATTCAGTGTGCAGCGATTTCAGCGATTTCCCTTATTTTTCGTATTCAACGTACAACTATTTCAACGATTTCTCTTGTTGATCGTATTCAACGTACAGCTATTTCAACCATTTTTTCCCATACAGCGTGCAGCGATTTCAAAGAAAACACTTTTTTCGTGTTCAGCGTAGAGCGATTTCAAGGATTCCTCTTTATTTCGTATTCAACGTATATTTATTTCAAACATACCTTGTTGTACTCAGAGTGCACCGATGTCAAGGATTATTTTTTTCCATATTCAGCGTACAGCAATTTCAAGGATTTCTCTTTTATTGTCGCATTCAGCGTACTGCGATTTAATTTAATTCTCTTTTTTTTCTTATTCAGCGTACAGCGATTTTAACGATTTCTCTTTTTATCGTATTCAGCGTACAGCGACTTCAACAATTTTTTTTTATTCAGCGAACAACTATTTCACCGTTTTTTCTCGTATTCATCGTACAGCTATTTCAATCAATTTTTGTTCTATTCAGCGTACAGAGATTTCAACGATTTTTTCGAATTCAACGTACTGCGATATCAACGATTTTTATCGTATTCAGCGCACAGCGATTTCAACGATTTCGGTTTTTATCTTATTTATCGTAAAGCGATTTCAACGTTCTCTTTTTTCGTATTCAAATTAAAGCAATTTCACCGATTTCTCTTACTTCGTGTTCAGCGATTTGAAAAGTTTCTATTTTTTCTCATTCAGCGTACAGCGATATTAAAGGTTTTTCTCTTTTTTTCTTATTCTGCGTACAGCGATTTCTTTTTTTGCGTATTCAACCTACAGCAATTTCAACGATTTCTCTTTTTTCGTATTCAGCGTACAGCGATTACAACGATTTCTCTTTTTTCGTATTCAGCGTACATCGATTTCAACGGTTTCTATTTTTCGTATTCAGCGTACAGCGAAATCAACGATTTCTCTTTTATTCGTATTCTGTGTACAGAGATTTCAACGATTTCTCTTTTTTTCATATTCAGCGTAAAGCGATTTCAACGATTTCTCTATTTTTCTTATTCTACGTACAACGATTTTGACGATTTCTCTTTCTTCGTATTAAACGTACAGCGATTTCAACGATTTCTCTTTTTTCATGTTCACCGCACAGCGATTTCAACGATTTCTCTTTATTCGTGTTCACCGAACAGGACTTGAAAGGTTTCTCTTTTTTCGTATTCAGCGTACAGCGATTTCAACGATTTCTCCTTTTTTCGTATTCAGCGTATAGCGATTTCAAAGATTTCTCTTTTTTCATATTCAACGGACAGCGATTTCAACGATTTCTCTTTTTTCATTTCAGCTTACAGCGATTTCAACGATATTTTTTCGTATTCATCGCACAGCTATTTTACGATTTCCTTTCCTATTCAGCGTGCAGCGATTTCTAAGATTTTCTTTTCGTATTCAGCGTGCAGAATGTACAACGAAATTTTTTTATTCTTATTCCGCGTAACTTACAGCTATTTCAACGATTTTCTTTAGTTTTCATCTTATTGCGAATTCAACGTTTTTTTTTTTTGTATTCGGCCTACATCGAATCCAACGATTACACTTTTTTTCTTGTTCATCGTACAGCGATTTTAACGATTTCTTTTTTCTCATGTTCACCGCACAGTGATTTCAACGATTTCACTTTTTTTCGTATTCAGGTTACAGCGATTTCAACGATTTATTTCGTATTTGTCCTACAGCGATTTCAACGATTTCTCTTTTTTTCGTATTCAGCGTAAAGCGATTTGAACGAATTCTCTTTTTTTCTTATTCAGCGTACAGCGATTTCAGCGATTTCTGATTTGTTTCAAATTCAACGTACAGCGATTTCAACGATTTCTCTTTTTTCGTATTATGCGTCCAGCGATCTCAACGATAATTCTTTTCGTATTTAGTGTGCAGCTATTTCAACGATTTTCTTTCGTATTCAGCGTACGGCGATTTGAACGGTTTTTTCTCGAATTCAGACTACAGCGATTTCAACGATTTCGCTTTTCTTCGTATTCAACAATAGCCATTTGAACGATTTCTCTTTCTTCGTGTTAAACGTACAGTGATTTCATCGATTTCTCTCTTTTTCGTTTTCGGTGTAGAGCGATTACAACGATTTCTCTTTTTTCGTATTCAGCGTACATCGATTTCAACGGTTTCTATTTTTCGTATTCAGCGTACAGCGAAATCAACGATTTCTCTTTTATTCGTATTCTGTGTACAGAGATTTCAACGATTTCTCTTTTTTTCATATTCAGCGCACAGCGATTTCAACGATTATTTTTTTCAGCGAACAGCTATTTCAACGATTTTCTTGCATATTCAGCGTATAGTCATATCAGCGATTTCTCCTCTTTTAGTATTCTAAGCACAGCGTTTAAAACAATTACTCTTTTCTCGTATTCAACTTACAGCGATTTCAACGATATTTTTTTCGTATTCAGCGTACAGCTATTTGAACGAATTTCTTCCGTTTTCAGCGTACAGCGATTGAAACGATTTCTCTTCTTTTCATATTCACCGCACAGCGATTTCAACGATTTCTGTTTTTTCGTATTCAGCGTACAGTGATTTCAACGATTTCTATTTTTCTTATTCATCGTAAAGCGATTTCAAAGATTTCTCTTTTTTCTCATTCAGTGTACAACGATTTCAACGATTTCTCCCTTTTTCCTATTCAACGTACAGCGATTTCATCGATTTGTGATTTTCTCATATTCTACGTACAGTTTTTTTTAACGATTTCTCTTTTTACGTGTTCAGCGCTCAGCGATTTCAAGGATTTCTCTTTATTTCGTATTAGGGAACAGCGATTTCAACGACTTCTATTTTTTTATTCAGCTTTCAGCGATTGCAACGATTTCTCTTTTTTCGTATTCAACGTACAGTGATTTCAACGATTTCTCTCTTTTTCGTTTTCGGTGTAGAGCGATTTCAACTATTTCTCTTTTTCTTGTATTCTGCGTATAGCGATTTCAACGATTTCTCTTTTTTCATATTCAACGGACAGCGATTTTTAACGATTTCTCTTTTTTTTGGTATTCAGCATACAGCAATTTCAACGTTTTTTATCGTATTCAGAGTACAGCGATTTCAACGATTATTATTTTCAGCGTACAGCTATTTCAACGATTTTCTTGCATATTCAGCGTATAGTCATATCAGCGATTTCACTTCTTTTCGTATTCAAAGCACAGCGTTTAAAACATTTACTCTTTTTTCGTATTCAGCTTACAGCGATTTCAACGATATTTTTTTCGTATTCAGCGTACAGCTATTTCAACGAATTTCTTCCCTTTTCAATGTACAGCGATTTCAAAGATTTTTTTTCTTATTCGACCTACAGCGATTTCAACGATTGCTCTTTAATTCGTATTACGTACAGGGATTTCAACGATTTTTCTTTTTTTGTGCTCAGCGTAAACCGATTTTAACGATTTCTCTTTTTTTCGTATTCAGCGTACAGCAATTTCAACATTTTTTTCGTATTCAGCATACAGCGGTTTCAACGATTATTTTTTTTCAACGTACAGCTATTTCAACGATTTTCTTTCATATTCAGCGATTTCTCTTTTTTCCTTATTCAAAGCACAGCGATTTAAACAAGTACTCTTTTTACGTATACATCTTACAGTGAGTTCAACGAAATTTTTTTTTATTCAGCGTACAGCTATTTCAAGGAATTTCTTCCGTCTTCAGCGTACAGCGATTTCAACGTTTCCTTTTCGTATTGGACCTAGAGCGATTTCCACGATTTCTATTTTTTCGTAATCAGCGTACAGTGATTTCAACAATTTTTTTTCGTAGTCGTCCTACAGCAATTTCCCTGACTTCTATATTTTTCGTATTCTGTGTACTGCGATTTCAACGATTTCTCTTTTATTCGTATTAGCGTACATGGATTTCAACGATTTTTCTTTTTTCGTATTCAGCGTAAAGCGATTTCAACGATTTCTCTTATTTTTCTTATTCAACGTACAGCGATTTCAACGATTTATCTTTTTTTTATTCTCTACGATTTCTCTTTCTTCGTGCTCAACGCACAGTGATTTAAACGATTTCTCTTTTTTTGTCGTATTCAGCGTACAGCGATTTAATCTAATTCTCTTTTTTTCTTATTCAGCGTACAGCGATTTCAACGATTTCTCTTTTCTTCGTATTCAGCGTTCAGCGATTTCAACGATTTCTCTATTTTTCTTATTCCACGTACAGCGATGTCAACGATTTCTCTTTATTTTCGTCTTCAACCTTCAGCAATTTCAACGATTTCTCTTTGTTCAGGCTAACCGCACAGCGATTTAATCGATTTCTCCATTTTTCATATTCAACGTACTGCGATTTCAACTATTTCTCTTTTTTTCATATTCAACGTACTGCGAATTCAACCATTTCTCTTTCTTCATCCTCACCGAACAGCGATTTCAACGATTTCTCTTTATTTTCGTATCCTGCGTACAGCTATTTCATCTAATTCTCTTTTTATCTTATTCAGCGCACAGCGGTTTCAACTTCCATTTTTCTCGTATTCAGCGCACAGCGATTTCAAGGATTTCCCTTTCTTTCGTATTCAGCTTACAGCGACATGAACAATTTTTTTTTCGTATTCAGCGTACAACTATTTCACCGTTTTTTTTTTCGTATTCATCGTACAGCTATTGCAATGAATTTTCCTCCTATTAAGCGTACAGCGATTGCAACGATTTTTTTTCGTATTCAACGTACAGCGATTTCAACGATTTTTTTCGTAATCATTGTATAGCGATTTCAACGAGTTTTTAGGTATACAGCGTACAGCTGTTTCAACGATTTGTCTTTTTTTCTTATTGAGCGTACAGCGATTTCAACGATTTCAATTTTTTTCATATTCAGGCTAGAGATTTCAAAGATTTCATTTTTTTCTTATTCAGCGTACAGCGCTTTCAATGATTTCTCATTCTTTCGTATTCAGCGTAAAGCGATTTCAACGATTGATCTATTTTTCATATTCAACGTAAAGCGATTGCTACGATTTCTCTTTTTTTTCTTATTCAACTTTAAGCGATTTCAACGATTTTTCTTTTTATGGTCACCGCACTGCGATTTCAACGATTTCTCTTTTTTTCGTATTCAGCGTACAGGGATTTCAAAGAATTCTCTTTTTTTCTTATTCACTGTACAGCGATTTCAACGTTTTCTTTTTTTATTGTATTCAAATTACAGCGATTTCAGCGATTTCTCTTTTTTCGTCTCCAGCGAGTTGAACGGTTTCTATTTTTTCGCATTCAGCGTACAGCGATATTAAAGTTTTTCCCTTTTTTTCACATTCAACGTACAGCGAATTCTATTTTTTTCGTATTCAACGTACAGCGATTTCAACTTTTTCTCTCTTTTTCGTATTCAAAGTACAGTGATTTCTACTATTGAACTTTTTTCGAATTCGGTGTTCAGCGATTTCAACGATTTCTCTTTTTTCTTATTCAACGCACAGCAATTTCAAGGAATTCTCTTTTTTTTCATATTCAGCCTCCAGCGATTTGAACTAGTTCTCTTTTTTTCTTACTAAGCGTACAGCGATTTCAACGATTTCACTTTTTTCTTATTTAACATACAGCGATTTCAATAATTTCTCTTTTTTTATTCTTGCGAATAGCGATTTCAACTATATTTTTTCCTATTCAGCTTACTGTTATTTCAACGATTTTCTTTCTTATTCACCGTACAGTGATTTGAACGGATATTATTTTCGAATTCAGCCTACAACGATTTCAACCATTTCTCTTTTTTCGTATTCAACGTACAGGGATTTCAACGACTTCTATTTTTTCGTATTCAGCATATAGCGATTACAATGATCTCTTTTTTTCTTATTAAGCGTACAGCGATATCAAGGATTTCTCTTTTTTCGTATTCGGTGTACAGTGATTTCCACGGTTTCTCTTTTTTCGTATTAGCGTACAGCGATTTCAACGATTTCTCTCTTTTCTCGTATTCTGCGTAAAGCGATTTCAAAGATTTCTCTATTTTTCGTAATAAACGTACAGCGATTGCTACGATTTCTCTTTTTTACGTATTCAACGTACTGAGATTTCTAAGAATTCTTTTTTCTCTTATTCAGTGTACAGCGATCTCAACGTTTTCTTCTTTTTCGTATTCAACGCACACCGATTTCACTGATTTCTCTTTTTTCGTGTTCAGCGATTTGAACGGTTTCTATTTTTTCGCATTCGGCGTACAGCGATTTTAAAATTTTTCTCTTGTTTTCGTATTCAGCATACAGATAATTCAATTTCTTTCGTACTCAACGTACAGCCATTTAAACGATTTCTCTTTTTCCGTATTCAACTTACAGTGATTTTAACGATTTCTCTTTTTTTGTATTCAACGTACAGTGATTTCAACGATTTCTCTTTTTTCGTATTCAGCGTACAGCGATTTCAAAGATCTGACATTTCATCTTATTCAGCGTATAGCGGTTTCAACGATTTTATTCCGTATTTTTTATTATTCAGCGTACAGCCATTTCTACGATTTCTCTTTTATTTATATTCAGTATACTGCGATTACAACGATTTCTGTTTTTTCGTATTCAACGTACAGCGATTTAAAAATTTCTCTTTTTTTCTTATTCAGCGTACAGCGACTTCTACGATTTCTCTTTTTCTCGCATTCTGTGTACAGCGATTTAAAAATATCTCTCTTTTCGGTATTTAGCTTTCAGCGATTTCAACGATTTCTCTTTTTTTCGTATTCAACGTACAGTGATTTCAAAGATTTCTCTCTTTTCGTAACCGGTGTACAGCAATTTCAACGATTTCTCTTTTTTCGTATTCAACGTACAGCGAATTCAACGATTTCTATGTTTCTCGTATTCAGCGTATAGCGATTTCAAGGATTTAGGTTTTTTCATATTTAACGGACAGCGATTTCAACGATTTTTCTTTTTTTCGTATTCAGCGTACAGCGATGTCAACGTTTCTTTTTCGTATTCAGCGTACGGCGATTTCAAAGATTATTTTTTCAGCGTACAGCTTTTTCAACGATTTTCTTTCATATTCAGCGTATAGCCATTTCAACGATTTCTCTTTTTTTCGTATTCAAAGCACAGCGATTAAAACAATTACTCTTATGTTCGTATTCAACTTACAGCGATTTTGACGATATTTTTTTCGTATTCAGCGTACAGCTACTTCAATGAATTTCTTCCGTTTTCAGCGTACAGCGATTTCAACGATTTTATTCCGTATTCGACTGATAGCAATTTCCACGATTTCTATTTTTTTCGTATTCAGCGTACAGAGATTTCAACGATTTTTTTTCGTAGTCGTCCTACAGCGATTTCCACGACTTCTATATTTTTCGTATTCTGTGTACAGCGATTTCAACGATTTCTCTTTTATTCGTATTACGTACATGGATTTCAACGATTTTTCTTTTTTTCATATTCAGCGTAAAGCGATTTCAACGATTTCTCTTATTTTTCTTATTCAACGTACAGCGATTTCAACGATTTCTCTTTTTTTATTCTCTACGATTTCTCTTTCTTCGTGCTCACCGCACAGAGATTTCAAATATTTCTCTTTTTTTGTCGTATTCAGCGTAAAGCGATTTAATCTAATTCCCTTTTTTTCGTATTCAGCGTTCAGCGATTTCAACGATTTCTCTATTTTTCTTATTCCAAGTACAGCGATGTCAATGATTTCACTTTATTTTCGTGTTCAACCTACAGCGATTTCAACGATTTCTCTTTGTTCATGCTAACCGCACAGCGATTTCATCGATTTCTCTATTTTTCATATTCAACCTACAGTGATTGCTACGATTTCTCTTTTTTTCTTATTCAACGTTAAGCGATTTCAACGATTTCTCTTTTTTTCTTATTCAGCGTACAGCGATTTCAACGATTTCTATTTTTTTCATATTCAGGCTACAGAGATTTCAAAGATTTCATTTTTTTCTTATTCAGCGTACAGCGCTTTCAATGATTTCTCTTTTTTTCTTATTCAACGTTAAGCGATTTCAACGATTTCTCTTTTTTATGATCACCGCACTGCGATTTCAACGATTTCTCTTTTTTTCGTATTCAGCGTACAGGAATTTCAAAGAATTCTCTTTTTTTTCTTATTCACTGTACAGCGATTTCAACGTTTTCTTTTTTTATCGTATTCAAATTACAGCGATTTCAGCGATTTCTCTTTTTTCGTCTCCAGCGAGTTGAACGGTTTCTATTTTTTCGCATTCAGCGTACAGCGATATTAAAGTTTTTCCCTTTTTTTCACATTCAACGTACAGCGAATTCTATTTTTTTCGTATTCAACGTACAGCGATTTCAACTTTTTCTCTCTTTTTCGTATTCAAAGTACAGTGATTTCTACTATTGAACTTTTTTTCGAATTCGGTGTTCAGCGATTTCAACGATTTCTCTTTTTTCTTATTCAACGCACAGCGATTTCAACGATTTCTATTTTCTTCGTATTAGCGTACAGGGATTTCATAGATCTGTTATTTTTTCTTATTCAGTGTACAGGGATATCAACGATATCTCTTCTTTTCTTATTCAGCGTAAAGCGATGTCAAAGATTTCTCTTTTTTTGTATTCAAAGTACAGGGTTTAAAAAGATTTTTCATTTTTTCGTATTCAGCTTACAGCGATTTGAACGATATTTTTTTCGTAATCAGCGTACAGCGACTTCTACGATTTTTTTCGTATTCAGCGTACAGAGATTTCAACTATACTATTTCTTATTCAGCGTATAGCAATTTCAACGATTTCTCCTTTTTTCCTATTCAACGTACAGCGATTTCATCGGTTTGTCTTTTTTTCAAATTCTACGTACAGCTTTTTTAACGATTTCAATTTTTGCGTGTTCAGCACTCAGCGATTTCTAGGATTTCTATTTATTACGTATTCCGAGAACAGTGATTTCAACGACTTCTCTTTTTTTCGTATTCAGTTTTCAGCGATTTCAACGATTTCTCATTCTTTTTGGTATTCATTGTAGTGATTTCAACAATTTCTCCCATTTTCATTTTCGGTATACAGCGATTTCAACGATTTCTATTTTTTTATTCAACTTACAGCGACTTCAACGTTTTCTCTTTCTTCATGCTCACCGTACAGAGATTTCAACGATTTCTCTTTTTTTTTCGTATTTAGCGTACAGCGATTTAATCTAATTCTCTTTTTTTCTTATTCAGCGCACTGCGATTTCAACGATTTCTCTTTTCTTATATTCAGCGTACAGTGATTTCAACGATTTCTCTTTTTTTCGTATTCAACGTACAGTAATATCAACGATTTCTCTTTTTTTCGTATTCGGTCTATAGCGATTTAAACCATTTTTCTTTTTTCGTATTCAACGTACAGGGATTTCAACGACTTATATTTTTTCGTATTCAGCGTAAATCGATTTCAATGATTTCTCTTTTTTTCTTATTCAGCGTACAGCGATATCAAGGATTTCTCTTTTTCTCTTATTCTGAGTTCAGCGATTTCAACGATTTCTCTTTTTCTCGTATTCTTTGTACAGCGATTTAAAAGATTTTTCATTTTA
Source organism: Periplaneta americana (assembly GCF_040183065.1). Classification (NCBI taxonomy): domain Eukaryota; kingdom Metazoa; phylum Arthropoda; class Insecta; order Blattodea; family Blattidae; genus Periplaneta; species Periplaneta americana. The sequence goes on from NC_091131.1 coordinate 147,321,190, forward strand.
TCGTAATCTGGGTAAAGTGATTTGAATGATTTGTCTATCTTTCTTATAATACGTACAGCAATTTCAACGATTTCACGTTTTTTCGTATTCAACGTACAGCGATTTTACCGATTTCTTTTTTTCATGTTCACCGCACAGTGATTTCAACGATTTCTCTTTTTTTTCGTATTCAGCGTATAGCGATTTCAACGAGTTCTCTTTTTTCTTATTTAGCTTACAGCAATTTCAAGGTTTTCTCTTTTGTTCGTATTCAGCTTACAGCGATTTCAACGAGTTCCCTTTTTTTCTTATTCAACATACAGCGATTTCAATAATTTCTCTTTTTTTCTTTTTCTTGCGAATAGCGATTTCAACGATATTTTTTTCTTATTCAGCTTACTGCTATTTCAACGATTTCCTTTCTTATTCACCGTACAGTGATTTGAACGGATTTTTTTTCGTATTCAGCCTACAACGATTTCAACCATTTCTCTTTTTTTTATTCACCGTTCGACGATTCCTGTCCTTTTCCTATTCAACGGACAGCGATTTCATCCTTTTCTCTTTTTTTCATATTCTATGTACGGCGATTTTAACGATTTACTTTCTTACGTGTTCAGCGCACTGCGATTTCAACGATTTCTCTTTTTTCGTATTCAGTGTACAGCGATTTCAACGGTTTCTCTTTTTTCGTATTAGCGTACAGCGATTTCAACGTTTTCTCTTTTTTTTCGCATTCTGCGTAAAGCGATTTCAACGATTTCTCTATTTTTCCTAATAAACCTACAGCGATTGCTACGATTTCTCTTTTTTTACGTATTCTACGTTCAGCGATTTCAACGATTTCTCTTTTTTTATCACCACACAGGGATTTCAACGATTTCTCTTTTTCGTATTCAACTACAGAGATTTCAAAGAATTTTCTTTTTTTTTTCTTATTCAGTGTACAGCGATCTCAACGTTTTCTTTTTTTTTCGTATTCAACGTACAGCGATTTCACTGATTTCTCTTTTTTCGTGTTCAGCGATTTCAACGGTTTCTATTTTTTCGCATTCGGCGTACAGCGATTTTAAAATTTTTCTCTTCTTTTCGTATTCTGGGTACAGATAATTCAATTTCTTTCGTACTCGACGTACAGCGATATCAACGATTTCACTTTTTCCGTATTCAACTTACAGTGATTTCAACGATTTCCCTTTTTTGGTATTCAGCGTACAGCGATTTCAAAGATCTGACATTTCATCTTATTCAGCGTACAGCGAATTCAACGATTTCTCTTTAATTCGTATTAGCGTACAGGGATTTCAACGTTTTCTCTTTATTTCGTATTCAGCGTAAAGCGATTTCAACGATTTCTCTTTTTTCATATAAACGGACAGCGAATTCAACGATTTCTCTTTTTTTTCGTATTCAGAGTACACCAATTTCATCGTTTTTTTCGTATTCAGCTTACTGCGATTTCAACGATTATTTATTTAGCGTACACCTATTTCAACGATTTTCTTTCATATTCAGCGTATATCCATTTCAACGATTTCACTTTTTTCGTATGCAAAGCATAGCGATTAAAACAATTACTCTTTTTTTCGTACACATCTTACAACGAATTCAACGATATTTTTTTCGTATTCACCGTACAGCTATTTCAACGAATTTCTTGCGTTTTCAGCGTACAGCGATTTCAACGATTTTTTTTGGTATTCGTCCTACAGAGGTTTCCACGATTTCTATTTGTGTTCGTATTCTGTTTAGAGTGATTTCAACGATTTCTCTTTTATTCTAATTAGCGTACATGGATTTCAACGATTTCTCTATCTTTCGTAATCTACGTACAGCGATTTCAACGATTTCACTTTTTTTATTCAACGTGCAGCGACTTCAACGATTTCTTTTTTTCCATGCTCACCGCACAGAGATTTCAACGATTTCTCTTTTTTTCGTATTCAGCGTACAGCCATTTAATCTAATTCTCCTTTTTGCTTATTCCGCGTACTGCGATTTCAACGATTTCTCTTTTTTTGTATTCAGCGTTTAGCGATTACAAGGTTTTCTGTTTATTTCGTATTCAACTAACAGCGATTTCAACGATTTCTCTTTTTTCGTATTCAGTTTACAGCTATTCAACAAATTCTATTTTTCGTATTCAACGTACAGCGATGTCAAAGATTTCTCTTTTTTTCGTTTTCAGCGTAAGGCGATTTTAACTATTTCCCTTTTTTTCCTATTCAAAGTACAGCGATTAATACGATTTCTGTTTTTTTCGTATTCAGCTTACAGCGATTTTGGCGATATTTTTGCGTATTCAGCGTACAGCTACTTCAACGAATTTCTTCCGTTTTCAGCGTAAAGCGATTTCAACAATTTTATTTCGTATTCGTCCTACAGCGGTTTCCACGATTTCTATTTTTTTTCGTAATCTGTGTACAGCGATTTCAACGATTTCTCGTTTTTTCGTATTCAGCGTAGCGATTTCAACGATTTCTCTATTTTTCGTTGTCAACTAACAGCGATTTGAATGATTTCTCTTTTTTCGTATTCAGTTTACAGCTATTCAACGAATTCTATTTTTCGTATTCAGCGTAAGGCGATTTTAACGATTTCGCTTTTTTTCGTATTCAAATTACAGCGATTAATACAATTTCTCTTTTTTTCCTATTCAACTTACAGCGATTTCAAAGATATTTTTTCGTATTCAGCGTACAGCTATTTCAACGATTTTCTTTCGTATTCAGCGTACAACGATTTCAACGATTTCTCTGTTATCGAATTCAGCGTACAACGATTTCAACGATAATTTTTCGGTTTCAGAGTACAGATATTTCAAAGATATTTTTTCGTATTGAGCTTACAGCTATTTCAACTATTTTCTTTCACATTCTGCGAGCTCTGTCAACGATTTCTCTTTTCTTTCGTGTTCAGCGTACAGGTATTTCACAAAATTTTCTCCGTATTCAGCGTACCGCTATTTCATACAGCGATTTCAACGAAATTTTTTTCGTATTCGTCCTACAGCGAACTCCACGATTTCTATTTTTTTTCGTGTTTTGTGTACAGCGACTTCAACGATTTCTCTTTAATTCGTATTAGCGTACAGGGATTTCAACGTTTTCTCTTTTTTTCGTATTCAGCGTAAAGCGATTTCAACTATTTCTCTTTTTTCATATAAACGGACAGCGATTTCAACGATTTCTCTTTTTTTCGTATTCAGCGTACACCAATTTCATCGATTTTTTCGTATTCAGCTTACTGCGATTTCAACGATTATTTATTTAGCGTACAGCTATTTCAACGATTTTCTTTCATCTTCAGCGTATATCCATTTCGACGATTACACTTTTTTCGTATTCAAAGCATAGCGATTAAAACAATTACTCTTTTTTTCGTACTCATCTTACAGCGAATTCAACAATATTTTTTTCGTATTCACCGTACAGCTATTTCAACGAATTTCTTGCGTCTTCAGCGTACAGCGTTTTCAACGATTTTTTTTGGTATTCGTCCTACAGAGGTTTCCACGATTTCTATTTGTGTTCGTATTCTGTTTACTGTGATTTCAACGATTTCTCTTTTATTCTAATTAGCGTACATGGATTTCAACGATTTCTCTATCTTTCGTAATCTACGTACAGCGATTTCAACGATTTCACTTTTTTTATTCAACGTGCAGCGACTTCAACAATTTCTCTTTTTCCATGCTCACCGCACAGAGATTTCAACAATTTCTTTTTTTTCGTATTCAGCGTACAGCGATTTAATCTAATTTTCCTTTTTGCTTGTTCAGCGTACTGCGATTTCAATGACTTCTCTTTTTTTTCGTATTCAGCGTTTAGCGATTACAAGGTTTTCTGTTTATTTCGTATTCAGCGTACAGCGATTTCAAAGATCTGACATTTCATCTTATTCAGCGTATAGCGGTTTCAACGATTTTTCTTTTTCGTGTTCAGCGACTTGAACGGTTTCTATTTTTCCGCATTCGACGTACAGCGATTTTAAAATTTTTCTCTTCTTTTCGTATTCAGTGTACAGATAATTCTATTTCTTTCGTACTCAACATACAGCGATTTCAACGTTTTCTGTTTCTTCGTATTCAGCGTACAGCGATTTCAAAGATCTGACATTTCATCTTATTCAGCGTATAGCGGTTTCAACGTTTCTTCTTTTTCTTTATTATTCAGCGTAAAGCCATTTCAACGATTTCTCTTTTATTCATAATCAGTATACTGCGATTACAACGATTTCTGTTTTTTCGTATTCAACGTACAGCGATTTAAAAATTTCTCTTTTTTTTGTTATTCAGCGTACAGCGACTTCTACGATTTCTCTTTTTCTCGCATTCAGCGTACAGCGATTTAAAAATTTCTCTCTTTTCGGTATTCAGCTTTCAGCGTTTTCAACGATTTCTCTTTCTTTCGTATTCAACGTACAGTGATTTCAACGATTTCTCTCTTTTCGTATCCGGTGAACAGCAATTTCAACGGTTTCTCTTTTTTCGTGTTCAACGTACAGCGATTTCAACGATTTATATGTTTCTCGTATTCAGCGTATAGCGATTTCAAAGATTTCTGTTTTTTCATATTCAACGGAAAGCGATTTCAACTATTTTCCTTTTTTTCGTATTCAGCGTACAGCGATTTGAACGTTTCTTTTTCGTATGCAGCGTAAGGCGATTTCAACCATTATTTTTCCAGTGTACAGCTTTTTCAACGATTTTCTTTCATATTCAGCGTATAGCCATTTCAACGATTTCTCTTTTTTTCGTATTCAAAGCACAGCGATTAAAACAATTAATCTTAAGTTCGTATTCAACTTACAGCGATTTTGACGATATTTTTTTCGTATTCAGCGTACAGCTACTTCAACGAATTTCTTCCGTTTTCAGCGTACAGCGATCTCAACGATTTTATTTTCTATTCGACCTACAGCAATTTCCACGATTTCTATTTTTTTTCGTATTCTGTGTACAGCTTTTCCAACGATTTCTATTTTATTCATATTAGCGTACAGGGATTTCAACAATTTCTCTTACTTTCGTATTCTGACTAAAGCGATTTCAACGATTTCTCTTTTTTCGTATTCAGTTTACAGCTATTCACCGAATTCTATTTTTCGTATTCAGCGTACAGCGATGTCAAACATTTCTTTTTTTTTCGTTTTCAGCGTAAGGCCATTTTAACGATTTCCCTTTTTTCGTATGCAAAGTACAGCGATTAATACGATTTCGCTTTTTTTCGTATTCAGCTTACAGCGATTTTGAGGATATTTTTTCGTATTCAGCGTACAGCTACTTCAACGAATTTCTTCCGTTTTCAGCGTACATCGATTTCAGCAATTTTATTTCGTATTCGACCTACAGCGATTACCACGATATCTATTTTTTTTTTTCGTATTCAGCGTACAGAGATTTCAACGATTTATTTTTCGTATTCGTCCTACAGCGTTTTCCAGGATTTCTATTTTTTTCGTAATCTGTGTAGAGCGATTTCAACGTTTTTATATTTTATTCGTATTAGCGTACAGGGATTTCAAAGATTTCTCGTTTTTTCTTATTCAGCGTAAAGCGATTTCAACGATTTCTTTATTTTTCGTATTGAGCTAACAGCGATTTCTAAGATTTCTCTTTTTTCGTAATCGGATTACAGCTATTCAACGAATTCTATTTTTCGTATTCAGCGTACAGCGATGTCAAAGATTTCTCTTATTTTCGTTTTCAGCGTAAGGCGATTTTAACCATTTCCCTTTTTTTCGTATTCAAAGTACAGCGATTAATACGATTTCTTTTTTTTCGTATTCTGCTTAGAGCGATTTTGACGATATTTTTTCGTATTCAGCGTACAGCTACTTCAACGAATTTCTTCCTTTTTCAGCGTAGAGCGATTTGAACAATTTTATTTCTAATTCGACCTACAGCGATTTCCATGATATCTATTTTTTTTTTTTTTCGTATTCAGCGTACAGAGATTTCAACGATTTATTTTTCGTATTCCTTCTACAGCGGTTTCCACGATTTCTATTTTTTTTCGTAATCTGTGTAGAGCGATTTCAATGTTTTTATATTTCATTCGTATTAGCGTACAGGGATTTCAAAGATTTCTCGTTTTTTCTTATTCAGCGTAAAGCGATTTCAACGATTTCTCTATTTTTCGTATTCAACTAACAGCGATTTTACCGATTTCTCTTTTTTCGTATTCAGTTTACAGCTATTCAACGAATTCTATTTTTCGTATTCAGCGTACAGCGATGTCAAAGATTTCTCTTTTTTTCGTTTTCAGCGTAAGGCGATTTTAACCATTTCCCTTTTTTTCGTATTCAAAGTACAGCGATTAATACGATTTCTCTTTTTTTCCTATTCAGCTTAGAGCGATTTTGACGTAATTTTTTCGTATTTAGCGTACAGCTACTTCTACGAATTTCTTCCGTTTTCAGCGTACAGCGATTTCAACAATTTTATTTCGTATTCGACCTACAGCGATTTCCACGATATCCATTTTTTTCGTATTCATCCTACAGAGATTTCAACGATTTACTTTTCGTATTCGTCCTACAGCGGTTTCCACGATTTCTATTTTTTTTTTTCGTAATCTGTGTAGAGCGATTTCAACGATTTCTATTTTATTCGTATTAGCGTACAGGGATTTCAACGATTTCTCGTTTTTTCTTATTCTGCGTAAAGCAATTTCAACGATTTCTCTATTTTTCGTATTCAACTAACAGCGATTTGGACGATTTCTCTTTTTTCGTATTGAGTTTACAGCTATTCAACGAATTCTATTTTTCGTATTCAGCTTACAGCGATGTCAAATATTTCTCTTTTTTTCGTTTTCAGCATAAGGCGATTTTAACGATTTCCCTTTTTTTCGTATTCAAAGTACAGCGATTAATACGATTTCTGTTTTTTTTCGTATTCAGCTTACAGCGATTTTGACGATATTTTTTCGTATTCAGCGTACAGCTACTTCAACGAATTTCTTCCGTTTTCAGCGTAAAGCGATTTCAACAATTTTATTACGTATTCAACCTACAGCGATTTCTACGATTTCAATTTTTTTTTCGTATTCAGCGTACAGAGATTTCAACGATTTACTTTTCGTATTCGTCCTACAGCGGTTTCCACGATTTCTATTTTTTTTTCGTAATCTGTGTACAGCGATTTCAACGATTTCTATTTTATTCGTATTAGCGTACAGGGATATCTACGATTTCTCGTTTTTTCGTATTCTGCGTAAAGCGATTTCAACGATTTCTCTATTTTTCGTAGTCAACTAACAGCGATTTCAACGATTTCTCTTTTTTCGTATTCAGTTTAAAGCTATTCAACGAATTCTATTTTTCGTATTCAGCGTAAGGCGATTTTAACGATTTCGCTTTTTTTCGTATTCAAATTACAGCGATTAAAACGATTTCTCTTTTTTTCCTATTCAACTTACAGCGATTTCAACGATATTTTTTCGTATTCAGTGTACAGATATTTCAACGGTTTTCTTTCGTATTCAGCGTACAGCGATTTCAACGATTTCTCTTTATTTCGTTTTCAGCGTAAGGCGATTTTAACGATTTCACTTTTTTTCGTATTCAAGGAACAGCGATTAATACGATTTCTCTTTTTTTTTGTATTCAGCTTACAGCGATTTCAACGATATTTTTTCGTATTCAGCGTAAGCTATTTCAACGATTTTTTTCGTATTCAGCGTAAAGCAATTTCAACGATTTCTGTTATCGAATTCAGCGTACAACAATTTCAACATAATTTGTCGTTTTCAGAGTACAGATATTTCAAAAATATTTTTCCGTATTCTGCGTAAAGCTATTTCAACGATTTTTTTCATATCACCGTACAGTGATCTGAACGGATTTTTTCTTCGAATTCAGCCTACAACGATTTCAACCATTTCTCTTTTTTTTATTCAGCGTACAGCGATTTCTGTCCTTTTCCTATTGAACGTTCAGCGATTACATCGATTTCTCTTTTTTTTCATATTCTAAGTACAGCGAATTTAACGATTTATTTCCTTACGTGTTCAACGCTCAGCGATTTCACCGATTCTCTTTTTTCGTATTTACTGTACAGCGCTTTCAACGGTTCCTCTTTTTTCGTATTAGCGTACAGCGATTTCAACGATTTCTCCTTTTTCGTATTCTGCGTAAAGCGATTTCAACGATTTCTCTCTTTTTCGTATTAAACGTACAGCGATTGCTACGATTTCTCTTTTTTACGTATTCAACGTTCAGCGATTTCAACGATTTCTCTTTTTTTATGATCACCGCACAGCGATTTCAACGATTTCTCTTTTTTCGTATTCAATGTACAGCGATTTCAAAGAATTCTCTTTTTTTCTTATTCAGTGTATAGCGATCTCAACGTTTTTTTTTTTCGTATTCAACGTACAGCGATTTCACCGATTTCTCTTTTTTCGTGTTCAGCGACTTGAACGGTTTCTATTTTTTCGCATTCGGCGTACAGCGATTTTAAAATTTTTCTCTTCTTTTCGTATTCAGCGTACAGATAATTCAATTTCTTTCGTACTCAACATACAGCGATTTCAACGATTTCTGTTTCTTCGTATTCAGCGTACAGAAATTTCAAAGATCTGTCATTTCATCTTATTCAGCGTATGGTGGTTTCAACGTTTCTTCTTTTTCTTTATTATTCAGCGTACAGCCATTTCAACGATTTCTCTTTTATTCATATTCAGTATACTGCGATTACAACGATTTCTGTTTTTTCGTATTCAACGTACAGCGATTTAAAAATTTCTCTTTTTTTTGTTATTCAGCGTACAGCGACTTCTACGATTTCTCTTTTTCTCGCACTCAGTGTACAGCGATTTAAAAATTTCTCACTTTTCGGTATTCACCTTTCAGCGTTTTCAACGATTTCTCTTTTTTTCGTATTCAACGTACAGTGATTTCAACGATTTCTCCCTTTTCGTATCCGGTGTACAGCAATTTCAACGATTTCTCATTTTTCGTGTTCAACGTACAGCGATTTCAACGATTTATATGTTTCTCGTATTCAGCGTTTAGCGATTTCAAAGATTTCTGTTTTTTCATATTCAACGGACAGCAATTTCAACGATTTTTCTTTTTTTCGTATTCAGCGTACAGCGATTTGAAAGTTTCTTTTTCGTATGCAGCGTACGGCGATTTCAACCATTGTTTTTCCAGCGTACAGCTTTTTCAACGATTTTCTTTCATTTTCAGCGTATAGCCATTTCAACGATTTCTCTTTTTTTCGTATTCAAAGCACAGCGATTAAAACAATTACTCTTAAGTTCGCATTCAACTTACAGCGATTTTGACGATATTTTTGTCGTATTCAGCGTACAGCTACTTCAACGAATTTCTTCCGTTTTCAGCGTACAGCGATCTCAACGATTTTAATTTGTATTCGACCTACAGCAATTTCCACGATTTATATTTTTTTTCGTATTCTGTGTACAGCTTTTCCAACGATTTCTATTTTATTTGTATTAGCGTACAGGGATTTCAACAATTTCTCTTTTTTTCGTATTCATACTAAAGCGATTTCAACAATTTCTCTTTTTTCGTATTTTTTTACAGCTATTCCCCGAATTCTATTTTTCGTATTCAGCGTACAGCGATGTCAAAGATTTCTCTTTTTTTCCTTTTCAGCGTAAGGCGATTTTAACGATTTCCCTTTTTTTCGTATTCAAAGTACAGCGATTAATACGATTTCGCTTTTTTTCGTATTCAGCTTACAGCGATTTTGACGATATATTTTCGTATTCAGCGTACAGCTACTTCAACGAATTTCTTCCTTTTTCAGCGTAGAGCGATTTTAACAATTTTATTTCGTATTAGACCTACAGCGATTTCCACGATATCTATTTTTTTTTCGTATTCATCCTACAGATATTTCAACGATTTACTTGTCGTATGCGTCCTACAGCGGTTTCCACGATTTCTATTTTTTTTTCGTAATCTGTGTAGAACGATTTCAACGATTTCTATTTTATTCGTATTAGCGTACAGGGATTTCAACGATTTCTCGTTTTTTCTTATTCAGCGTAAAGCGATTTCAACGATTTCTCTCTTTTTCGTATTCAACTAACAGCGATTTGAACGGTTTCTCTTTTTTCGTATTCAGTTTACAGCTATTCAACGAATTCTATTTTTCGTATTCAGCTTACAGCGATGTCAAAAATTTCTCTTTTTTTCGTTTTCTGCGTAAAGCGATTTTAACGATTTCCCTTTTTTTCGTATTCAAAGTACAGCGATTAATACGATTTCTGTTTTTTTCATACTCAGCTTACAGCGATTTTGACGATATTTTTTCGTATTCAGCGTACAGCTACTTCAACGAATTTCTTCCTTTTTCAGCGTAGAGCGATTTCAACAATTTTATTTCGTATTCTACCTACAGCGATTTCTACGATTTCTATTTTTTTTTTCGTATTCAGCGTACAGAGATTTCAACGATTTACTTTTCGTATTCGTCCTACAGCGGTTTCCACGATTTATATTTTTTTCGTAATCTGTGTACAGCGATTTCAACGATTTCTATTTTATTCGTATTAGCGTACAGGGATATCAACGATTTCTCCATTTTTCGTAGTCAACTAACAGCGATTTGAACGATTTCTCTTTTTTCGTATTCAGTTTACAGCTGTTCAACGAATTCTATTTTTCGTATTCAGCGTAAGGCGATTTTAACGATTTCGCTTTTTTTCGTATTCAAATTACAGCGATTAATACGATTTCTCTTTTTTTCCTATTCAACTTACAGCGATTTCAACGATATTTTTTCGTATTCAGCGTACAGCTATTTCAACGATTTTCTTTCGTATTCAGCGTACAGCGATTTCAACGATTTCTCTGTTATCGAATTCAGCGTACAACGATTTCTACGATATTTTTCGGTTTCAGAGTACAGATATTTCAAAGATATTTTTTCGTATTTACTTACAGCTATTTCAACTATTTTCTTTCATAATCTGCGAGCTCTGTCAACGATTTCTCTATTTTTTCGTGTTCAGCGTACAGGTATTTCACAAAATTTTCTCCGTATTCAGCGTACAGCTATTTCATACAGCGATTTCAACGAAATTTTTTTTCGTATTCGTCCTACAGCGATCTCCACGATTTCTATTTTTTTTTCGTGTTTTGTGTACAGCGATTTCAACGATTTCTCTTTAATTCGTATTAGAGTACAGGGATTTCAACGTTTTCTCTTTTTTCGTATTCAGCGAAAAGCGATTTCAACGATTTCTCTTTTTTCATATAAACGGACAGCGATTTCAACGATTTCTCTTTTTTTCGTATTCAGCGTACACCAATTTCATCGTTTTTTTCGTATTCAGCTTACTGCGATTTCAACGATTATTTATTTAGCTTACAGCTATTTCAAAGATTTTCTTTCATATTCAGCGTATATCCATTTCAACGATTTCACTTTTTTCGTATTCAAAGTATAGCGATTAAAACAATTACTCTTTTTTTCGTACTCATCTTACAATGAATTCAACGATATGTTTTTCGTATTCTCCGTACAGCTATTTCAACGAATTTCTTGCGTCTTCAGCGTACAGCGATTTCAACGAATTTATTTTTGGTATTCGTCCTACAGAGGTTTCCACGATTTCTATTTGTGTTCGTATTCTGTTTACAGTGATTTCAACGATTTCTCTTTTATTCTAATTAGCGTACCTGGATTTCAACGATTTCTCTATGTTTCGTAATCTACGTACAGCCATTTCAACGATTTCACTTTTTTATTCAACGTGCAGCGACTTCAACGATTTCTCTTTTTCCATGCTCAACGCACAGAGAATTCAACGATTTCTCTTTTTTTCGTATTCAGCGTACAGCGATTTAATCCAATTCTCCTTTTTCCTTATTCAGCGTACTGCGATTTCAACGACTTCTCTTTTTTTTCGTATTCAGCGTTTAGCGATTACAAGGTTTTCTCTTTATATCGTATTCAGCGTACAGCGATTTCAAAGATCTGACATTTCATCTTATTCAGCGTATAGCGGTTTCAACGATTTTTCTTTTATTCATATTCAATATACAGAGATTACAACGATTTCTGTTTATTCGTATTCAACGTACAGCGATTTAAAAATTTCTCTCTTTTCGGTTTTCAGCTTTCAGCGATTTCAACGATTTCTCTTTTTTTCGTATTCAACGTACAGTGATTTCAACGATTTCTCCCTTTTCGTATCCGGTGTACAGCTATTTCAACGATTTCACTTTTTTCGTATTCAACGTACAGCGATTTGAACGATTTCTATGTTCCTCGTATTCAGCGTATAGCGATTTCAAGTATTTAGGTTTTTTTCATATTTAACGGACAGCGATTTCAACGATTTTTCTTTTTTTCGTATTCAGCGTACAGCTATGTCAACGTTTCTTTTTCGCATTCAGCGTACGGAAATTTCTACGATTATTTTTTCAGCGTACAGCTTTTTCAACGATTTTCTTTCATATTCAGCGTATAGCCATTTCAACGATTTCTCTTTTTTTCGTAAACAAAGCACAGCGATTAAAACAAATACTCTTATGTTCGTATTCAACTTACAGCGAGTTTGACGATATTTTTTTTCGTATTCAGCGTACAGCTACTTCAACGAATTTCTTCCGTTTTCAGCGTACAGCGATTTCAACGATTTTATTTCGTATTCGACCTACAGCGATTTCCACGGTTTCTATTTTTTTTTCGTATTCAGCGTACAGAGATTTCAACGATTTATTTTTCGTATTCATCCTTCAGCGATTTCCAACATTTTTCTATTTTTTATCGTATTCTGCGTACAGTGATTCCAACGATATCTTTTATTCGTATTAGCTTACAGGGATTTGAACGATTTCTCATTTTTCGTGTTCAGCGTAAAGCGATTTCAACGTTTTCTCTATTTTTCGTATTCAACTTACAGCGATTTCAACTATTCCTCTTTTTTCGTATTCAGTTTGCAGCTATTCAATGAATTCTATTTTTCGTATTCAGCGTACAGCGATGTCAACGATTTCTCTTTTTTTCGTTTTCAGCGTAAGGCGATTTTAACGATTTCACTTTTTTTCGTATTCAAAGCAGAACGATAAAAAGATTTCTCTTTTTTTTTTGTATTCAGCATACAGCGATTTCAACGATATTTTATCGTATTCAGCGTAAGCTATTTCAACGATTTTCTTTCGTATTCAGCGTAAAGCAATTTCAACGATTTCTGTTATCGAATTCAGCGTACAACAATTTCAACACAATTTTTCGTTTTCAGAGTACAGATATTTCAAAAATATTTTTCCGTATTCTGCGTCAAGCTATTTCAACGATTTTCTTTCATATTCACCGTACAGTGATCTCAACGGATTTTTTCTTCGAATTCAGCCTACAACGATTTCAACCATTTCTCTTTTTTTTATTCAGCGTACAGCGGTTTCTGTCCTTTTCCTATTGGACGTTCAGCAATTACATCGATTTCTCTTTTTTTTTCATTTTTCTATGTACAGCGAATTTAACGATTTATTTTCTTACGTGTTCAACCCACAGCCATTTCAACGATTTCTCTTTTTTTCGTATTCAAAGCACAGCGATTAAAACAATTACTCTTATGTTCGTATTCTACTTACAGCGATTTTGACGATATTTTTTTCGTATTCAGCGTACAGCTACTTCAACGAATTTCTTCCCTTTTCAGCGTACAGCCATCTCAACGATTTTATTTAGTATTCGACCTACAGCAATTTCCACGATTTCCATTTTTTTTCGTATTCTGTGTACAGCTTTTCCAACGATTTCTATTTTATTCGTATTAGCGTAGAGGGGTTTCAACACTTTCTCTTTTTTTCGTATTCTGACTAAAGCGATTTCAACGATTCCTCTATTTCTCGTATTCAACTAACAGCGATTTCAACGATTTCTCTTTTTTCGTATTCAGTTTACAGTTATTCACCGAATTCTATTTTTCGTATTCAGCGTACAGCGATGTCAAAGATTTCTCTTTTTTTTTCGTTTTCAGCGTAAGGCCATTTTAACGATTTCCCTTTTTTTCGTATTCAAAGTACAGCGATTAATACGGTTTCGCTTTTTTTCGTATTCAGCTTACAACGATTTTGACGATATTTTTCGTATTCAGCGTACAGCTACTTCAACGAATTTCTTCCGTTTTCAGCGTACATCGATTTCAGCAATTTTATTTCGTATTCGACCTACAGCGATTTCCACGATATCTATTTTTTTTTTTTCGTATTCAGCGTACAGAGATTTCAACGATTTATTTTTCGTATTCGTCCTACAGCGGTTTCCTGGATTTCTATTTTTTTTTTCGTAATCTGTGTAGAGCGATTTCAACGTTTTTATATTTTATTCGTATTAGCGTACAGGGATTTCAAAGATTTCTCGTTTTTTCTTACTCAGCGTAAAGCGATTTCAACGATTTCTCTATTTTTCGTATTCAACTAACAGCGATTTCAACGATTTCTCTTTTTTCGTATTCAGTTTACAGCCATTCAACGAATTCTATTTTTCGTATTCAGCGTACAGCGATGTAAAAAATTTCTCTTTTTTTCGTTTTCAGCGTAAGGCGATTTTAACCATTTCCCTTATTTTCGTATTCAAAGTACAGCGATTAATACGATTTCTGTTTTTTTCGTATTCAGCTTACAGCGATTTTGACGATATTTTTTCGTATTCAGCGTACAGCTACTTCAACGAATTTCTTCCGTTTTCAGCGTAAAGCGATTTCAACAATTTTATTTCGTATTCAACCTACAGCGATTTCTACGATTTCTATTTTTTTTTCGTATTCAGCGTACAGAGATTTCAACGATTTACTTTTCGTACTCGTCCTACAGCGGTTTCCACGATTTCTATTTTTTTTTCGTAATCTGTGTACAGCGATTTCAACGATTTCTATTTTATTCGTATTAGCGTACAGGGATATCAACGATTTCTCGTTTTTTCGTATTCAGCGTAAAGCGATTTCAACGATTTCTCTATTTTTCGTAGTCAACTAACAGCGATTTGAACGATTTCTCTTTTTTCGTATTCAGTTTACGGCTATTCAACGAATTCTATTTTTCGTATTCAGCGTAAGGCGATTTTAACGATTTCGCTTTTTTTCGTATTCAAATTACAGTGATTAATACGATTTCTCTTTTTTTCCTATTCAACTTACAGCGATTTCAACGATATTTTTTCGTATTCAGCGTACAGCTATTTCAACGATTTTCTTTCGTATTCAGCGTACAGCGATTTCAACGATATCTCTGTTATCGAATTCAGCGTACGATTTCAACGATATTTTTAGGTTTCAGAGTACAGATATTTCAAAAATATTTTTTCGTATTGAGCTTACAGCTATTTCAACTATTTTCTTTCATATTCTGCGAGCTCTGTCAACGATTTCTCTTTTTTTTCGTGTTCAGCGTACAGATATTTCACCAAATTTTCTCCGTATTCAGCGTGCAGCTATTTCATACAGCGATTTCAACGAATTTTTTTTTCGTATTCGTCCTACAGCGATCTCCACGATTTCTATTTTTTTTTTCGTGTTTTGTGTACAGCGATTTCAACGATTTCTCTTTAATTCGTATTAGCGTACAGGGATTTCAACGTTTTCTCTTTTTTTCGTATTCTGCGTAAAGCGATTTCAACGATTTCTCTTTTTTCATATAAACGGACAGCGATTTCAACGATTTCTCTTTTTTTCGTATTCAGCGTACACCAATTTCATCGTTTTTTCGTATTCAGCTTACTGCGATTTCAACGATTATTTATGTAGCGTACAGCTATTTCAACGGTTTTCTTTCATATTCAGCGTATATCCATTTCAACTATTTCACTTTTTTCGTATTCAAAGCATAGCGATTAAAACAATTACTCTTTTTTTCGTACTCATCTTACAACGAATTCAACGATATTTTTTTCGTATTCTCCGTACAGCTATTTCAACGAATTTCTTGCGTCTTCAGCGTACAGCGATTTCAATGATTTTTTTTGGTATTCGTCCTACAGAGGTTTCCACGATTTCTATTTGTGTTCGTATTCTGTTTACAGTGATTTCAACGATTTCTCTTTTATTCTAATTAGCGTAGTCTACATGGATTTCAACGATTTCTCTATCTTTCGTAATCTACGGAAAGCGATTTCAACGATTTCACTTTTTTTATTCAACGTGCAGCGACTTCAACGATTTCTCTTTTTCCAAGCTCACCGCACAGAGATTTCAACGATTTCTCTTTTGTTCGTATTCAGCGTACAGCAATTTAATCCAATTCTCCTTTTTCCTTATTCAGCGTACTGCGATTTCAACGATTTCTCTTTTTTTTCGTATTCAGCGTTAAGCGATTACAAGGTTTTCTCTTTATATTGTATTCAGCGTACAGCGATTTCAAAGATCTGACATTTCATTTTATTCAGCGTATAGCGGTTTCAACGATTTTTCTTTTATTCATATTCAATATACAGCGATTAGAACGATTTCTGTTTATTCGTATTCAACGTACAGCGATTTAAAAATTTCTCTCTTTTCCGCATTCAGCTTTCAGCGATTTCAACGATTTCTCTTTTTTTCTCGTATTCAACGTACAGTGTTTTCAACGATTTCTCCCTTTTCGTATCCGGTTTACAGCAATTTCAACGATTTCTCTTTTTTCGTATTCAACGTGCAGCGATTTCAACGATTTCTATGTTCCTCGTATTCAGCGTATAGCGATTTCAAGTATTTAGGTTTTTTCATATTTAACGGACAGCGATTTCAACGATTTTTCTTTTTTTCGTATTCAGCGTACAGCGATGTCAACGTTTCTTTTTCGCATTCGGCGTACGGCGATTTCAACGATTATTTTTTCTGCCTACAGCTTTTTCAACGATTTTCTTTCATATTCAGCGTATAGAAATTTCAACGATTTCTCTTTTTTTCGTATTCAAAGCACAGCGATTAAAACAATTACTATTATGTTCGTATTCAACTCACAGCGATTTTGACGATATTTTTTTCATATTCAGCGTACAGCTACTTCAACGAATTTCTTCCGTTTTCAGCGTACAGCGATTTCAACGATCTTATTTCCTTTTCGACCTACAGCGATTTCCACGATTTCTATTTTTTTTTTCGTATTCAGCGTACAGAGATTTCAACGATTTATTTTTCGTATTCATCCTTCAGCGATTTCCACGATTTCTATTTTTTATCTTATTCTGTGTACAGTGATTCCAACGATATCTATTTTATTCGTATTAGCGTACAGGGATTTCAACGATTTCTCATTTTCCGTGTTCAGCGTAAAGCGATTTCAACGTTTTCTCTATTTTTCGTATTCAACTTACAGCGATTTAAACTATTCCTCTTTTTTCGTATTCAGTTTGCAGCTATTCAACGAATTCTATTTTTCGTATTCAGCGTACAGCGATGTCAACGATTTCTCTTTTTTTCGTTTTCATCGTAAGGCGATTTTAACGATTTCACTTTTATTCGTAATCAAAGTACAGCGATTAATACGATTTCTCTTTTTTTGTATTCCGCTTACTGCGATTTCAACGATATTTTTTCGTATTCAGCGTAAGCTATTTCAACGATTTTCTTTCGTATTAAGCGTAAAGCAATTTCAACGATTTCTGTTATCGAATTCAGCGTACAACAATTTCAACACAATTTTTCGTTTTCAGAGTACAGATATTTCAAAAATATTTTTCCGTATTCTGCGTAAAGCTATTTCAACGATTTTCTTTCATATTCACCGTACAGTGATCTGAACGGATTTTTTCTTCGAATTCAGCCTACAACGATTTCAACCATTTCTCTTTTTTTTTATTCAGCGTACAGCGATTTCTGTCCTTTTCCTATTGAACGTTCAGCGATTACATCGATTTCTCTTTTTTTTCATTTTCTACGTACAGCGAATTTAACGATTTATTTTCTTACGTGTTCAACGCACAGCGATTTCAACGATTCTCTTTTTTCGTATTCAGTGTACAGCGCTTTCAACGGTTCCTCTTTTTTCGTATTAGCTTACAGCGATTTCAACGATTGCTCCTTTTTCGTATTCTGCATAAGCGATTTCAACGATTTCTCTCTTTTTCGTATTAAACGTACAGCGATTGCTACGATTTCTCTTTTTTACGTATTCAACGTTCAGCGATTTCAACGATTTCTCTTTTTTTATGATCACCGCACAGCGATTTCAACGATTTCTCTTTTTTCGTATTCAACGTACAGCGATTTCAAAGTATTCTCTTTTTTTCTTATTCAGTGTACAGCGATCTCAACGTTTTTTTTTTTTCGTATTCAACGTACAGCGATTTCACCGATTTATCTTTTTTCGTGTTCAGCGACTTGAACGGTTTCTATTTTTTCGTTTTCAGCGTAAGGCGATTTTAACGATTTCCCTTTTTTTCGTATTCAAAGTACAGCGATTAATACGATTTCGCTTTTTTTCGTATTCAGCTTACAGCGATTTTGACGATATTTTTTCGTATTCAGCGTACAGCTACTTCAACGAATTTCTTCCGTTTTCAGCGTACATCGATTTCAGCAATTTTATTTCGTATTCGACCTACAGCGATTTCCACGATATCTATTTTTTTCGTATTCAGCATACAGAGATTTCAACGATTTATTTTTCATATTCGTCCTACAGCGGTTTCCAGGATTTATATTTTTTTTCGTAATCTGTGTAGAGCGATGTCAACGTTTTTATATTTTATTCGTATTAGCGTACAGGGATTTCAAAGATTTCTCGTTTTTTCATATTCAGCGTAAAGCGATTTCAACGATTTCTCTATTTTTCGTAATCAACTAACAGCGATTTCAACGATTTCTCTTTTTCCGTATTCAGTTTACAGCTATTCAACGAATTCTACTTTTCGTATTCAGCGTACAGCGATGTCAAAGATTTCTCTTATTTTCGTTTTCAGCGTAAGGCGATATTAACCATTTCCCTTTTTTTCGTATTCAAAGTACAGCGATTAATACGATTTCTCTTTTTTTTTTTTTCAGCTTACAGCGATTTTGACGATATTTTATCGTATTCAGTGTACAGCTACTTCTACGAATTTCTTCCGTTTTCAGCGTAGAGCGATTTCAACAATTTTATTTCGTATTCGACCTACAGCGATTTCCACGATATCTATTTTTTTTTCGTATTCAGCGTACAGAGATTTCAGCGATTTATTTTTCGTGTTCCTTCTACAGCAGTTTCCAAGATTTCTATTTTTTTTCGTAAACTGTGTAGAGCGATTTCAACGTTTTTATATTTTATTCGTATTAGCGTACAGGGATTTCAACGATTTCTCGTTTTTTCTTATTCAGCGTAAAGCGATTTCAACGATTTCTCTATTTTTCGTATTCAACTAACAGCGATTTCACCGATTTCTCTTTTTTCGTATTCTGTTTACAGCTATTCAACGAATTCTATTTTTCGTATTCAGCGTACAGCGATGTCAAAGATTTCTCTTTTTTTCGTTTTCAGCGTAAGGCGATTTTAATCATTTCCCTTTTTTTCGTATTCAAAATACAGCGATTAATACGATTTCTCCTTTTTTTCGTATTCAGCTTACAGCGAATTTTGACGATATTTTTTCGTATTCAGCGTACAGCTACTTCAACGAATTTCTTCCGTTTTCAGCGTACAGCGATTTCAACAATTTTATTTCGTATTAGACCTACAGCGATTTCACGATATCTATTTTTTTTTTCGTATTCATCCTACAGAGATTTCAACGATTTACTTTTCGTATTCGTCCTACAGCGGTTTCCACGATTTCTATTTTTTTTCGTAATCTGTGTAGAGCGATTTCAACGATTTCTATTTTATTCGTATTAGCGTACAGGGATTTCAACGATTTCTCGTTTTTTCTTACTCAGCGTAAAGCGATTTCAACGATTTCTCTATTTTTCGTATTCAACTAACAGCGATTTGAACGATTTCTCTTTTTTCGTATTCAGTTTACAGCTATTCAGCGAATTCTATTTTTCGTATTCAGCTAACAGCGATGTCAAAGATTTCTCTTTTTTTCGTTTTCAGCGTAAGGCAATTTTAACGATTTCCCTTTTTTTCCAATTCAAAGTACAGCGATTAATACGGTTTCTGTTTTTTTCGTATTCAGCTTACAGCGATTTTGACGATATTTTTTCGTATTCAGCGTACAGCTACTTCAACGAATTTCTTCCGTTTTCAGCGTAAAGCGATTTCAACAATTTTATTTCGTATTCAACCTACAGCGATTTCTACGATTTCTATTTTTTTTTCGTATTCAGCGTACAGAGATTTCAACGATTTACTTTTCGTATGCGTCCTACAGCGGTTTCCACAATTTCTATTTTTTTTTCGTAATCCGTGTACAGCGATTTCAACGATTTCTATTTTATTCGTATTAGCGTACAGGGATATCAACGATTTCTCGTTTTTTCGTATTCAGCGTAAAGCGATTTCAACGATTTCTCTATTTTTCTTAGTGAACTAACTGCGATTAGAACGATTTCTCTTTTTTCGTATTCAGTTTACAGCTATTCAACGAATTCTATTTTTCGTATTCAGCGTAAGGCGATTTTAACGATTTCGCTTTTTTTTTTGTATTCAAATTACAGCGATTAATACGATTTCTCTTTTTTTCCTATTCAACTTACAGCGATTTCAACGATATTTTTTCGTATTCAGCGTACAGCTATTTCAACGATTTTCTTCCGTATTCAGCGTACAGCGATTTCAACGATTTCTCTGTTATCGAATTCAGCGTACAACGATTTCAACGATATTTTTCGGTTTCAGAGTACAGATATTTCAAAGATATTTTTTCGTATTGAGCTTACAGCTATTTCAACTATTTTCTTTCATATTCTGCGAGCTCTGTCAACGATTTCTCTATTTTCTCGTGTTCAGCCTACAAGTATTTCACAAAATTTTCTCCGCATTCAGCGTACAGCTATTTCATACAGCGATTTCAACGAAATTTTCTTTCGTATTCGTCCTACAGCGATCTCCACGATTTCTATTTTTTTTTCGTGTTTTGTGTACAGCGATTTCAACGATTTCTCTTTAATTCGTATTAGCGTACAGGGATTTCAACGTTTTCTCTTTTTTTCGTATTCAGCGTAAAGCGATTTCAACGATTTCTCTTTTTTCATATAAATGGACAGCGACTTCAACGATTTCTCTTTTTTCGTATTCAGCGTACACCAATTTCATCGATTTTTTCGTATTCAGCTTACTGCGATTTCAACGATTATTTATTTAGCGTACAGCTATTTCAACGATTTTCTTTCATATTCAGCGTATATCCATTTCAACGATTTCACTTTTTTCGTATTCAAAGTATAGCGATTAAAACAATTACTCTTTTTTTCGTACTCATCTTACAACGAATTCAACGATATGTTTTTCGTATTCTCCGTACAGCTATTTCAACGAATTTCTTGCGTCTTCAGCGTACAGCGATTTCAACGAATTTTTTTTTTGGTATTCGTCCTACAGAGGTTTCCACGATTTCTATTTGTGGTCGTATTCTGTTTACAGTGATTTCAACGATTTCTCTTTTATTACAATTAGCGTACCTGGATTTCAACGATTTCTCTATGTTTCGTAATCTACGTACAGCCATTTCAACGATTTCACTTTTTTTATTCAACGTGCAGCGACTTCAACGATTTCTCTTTTTCCATGCTCAACGCACAGAGAATTCAACGATTTCTCTTTTTTTCGTATTCAGCGTACAGCTATTTAATCCAATTCTCCTTTTTCCTTATTCAGCGTACTGCGATTTCAACGACTTCTCTTTTTTTTTCGTATTCAGCGTTTAGCGATTACAAGGTTTTCTCTTTATATCGTATTCAGCGTACAGCGATTTCAAAGATCTGACATTTCATCTTATTCAGCGTATAGCGGTTTCAACGATTTTTCTTTTATTCATATTCAATATACAGAGATTACAACGATTTCTGTTTATTCGTATTCAACGTACAGCGATTTAAAAATTTCTCTCTTTTCGGTATTCATCTTTCAGCGATTTCAACGATTTCCCTTTTTTTCGTATTCAACGTACAGTGATTTCAACGATTTCTCCCTTTTCGTATCCGGTGTACAGCAATTTCAACGATTTCTCTTTTTTCGTATTCAACGTACAGCAATTTCAACGATTTCTATGTTCCTCGTATTCAGCGTATAGCGATTTCAAGTATTTAGGTTTTTTCATATTTAACGGACAGCGATTTCAACGATTTTTCTTTTTTTCGTATTCAGCGTACAGCGATGTCAACGTTTCTTTTTCGCATTCAGCGTACGGAAATTTCTAAGATTATTTTTTCAGCGTACAGCTTTTTCAACGATTTTCTTTCATATTCAGCGTATAGCCATTTCAACGGTTTCCCTTTTTTTCATAAACAAAGCACAGCGATTAAAACAAATACTCTTATGTTCGTATTCAACTTACAGCGATTTTGACGATATTTTTTTTCGTATTCAGCGTACAGCTACTTCAACGAATTTCTTCTGTTTTCAGCGTACAGCGATTTCAACGAGTTTATTTCGTATTCGACCTACAGCGATTTCCACGATTTCTATTTTTTTTCGTATTCAGCGTACAGAGATTTCAACGATTTATTTTTCGTATTTGTCCTTCAGCGATTTCCAACATTTTTCTATTTTCTATCGTATTCTGCGTACAGTGATTCCAACGATATCTTTTATTCGTATTAGCTTACAGGGATTTGAACGATTTCTCATTTTTCGTGTTCAGCGTAAAGCGATTTCAACTTTTTCTCTATTTTTCGTATTCAACTTACTGCGATTTCAACTATTCCTCTTTTTTCGTATTCAGTTTGCAGCTATTCAACGAATTCTATTTTTCGTATTCAGCGTACAGCGATGTCAACGATTTCTCTTTTTTTCGTTTTCAGCGTAAGGCGATTTTAACGATTTCACTTTTTTTCGTATTCAAAGCAGAGCGATAAAACGATTTCTCTTTTTTTTTTGTATTCAGCATACAGCGATTTCAACGATATTTTATCGTATTCAGCGTAAGCTATTTCAACGATTTTCTTTCGTATTCAGCGTAAAGCAATTTCAACGATTTCTCTTATCGAATTCAGCGTACAACAATTTCAACACAATTTTTCGTTTTCAGAGTACAGATATTTCAAAAATATTTTTCCGTATTCTGCGTAAAGCTATTTCAACGATTTTCTTTCATATTCACCGTACAGTGATCTGAACGGATTTTTTCTTCGAATTCAGCCTACAACGATTTCAACCATTTCTCTTTTTTTTATTCAGCGTACAGCGATTTCTGTCCTTTTCCTATTGAACGTTCAGCAATTACATCGATTTCTCTTTTTTTTTTCATTTTCTACGTACAGCGAATTTAGCGATTTATTTTCTTACGTGTTCAACCCACAGCGATTTCAACGATTCTCTTTTTTCGTATTCAGTGTACAGCGCTTTCAACGGTTCCTCTTTTTTCGTATTAGCGTACAGCGATTTCAACGATTTCTCCTTTTTCGTATTCTGCGTAAAGCGATTTCAACGATTTCTCTCTTTTTCGTATTCAACGTACAGCGATTTCAAAGTATTCTCTTTTTTTCTTATTCAGTGTACAGCGATCTCAACGTTTTTTTTTTTCGTATTCAACGTACAGCGATTTCACCGATTTCTCTTTTTTCGTGTTCAGCGACTTGAACGGTTTCTATTTTTTCGTTTTCAGCGTAAGGCGATTTTAACGATTTCCCTTTTTTTCGTATTCAAAGTACAGCGATTAATACGATTTCGCTTTTTTTCGTATTCAGCTTACAGCGATTTTGACGATATTTTTTCGTATTCAGCGTACAGCTACTTCAACGAATTTCTTCCGTTTTCAGCGTACATCGATTTCAGCAATTTTATTTCGTATTCGACCTACAGCGATTTCCACGATATCTATTTTTTTCGTATTCAGCATACAGAGATTTCAACGATTTATTTTTCATATTCGTCCTACAGCGGTTTCCAGGATTTATATTTTTTTTCGT
This sequence comes from Periplaneta americana, assembly GCF_040183065.1. Classification (NCBI taxonomy): domain Eukaryota; kingdom Metazoa; phylum Arthropoda; class Insecta; order Blattodea; family Blattidae; genus Periplaneta; species Periplaneta americana. Next base: position 147,345,123 of record NC_091131.1, read on the forward strand.
AATCTGTGTAGAGCGATGTCAACGTTTTTATATTTTATTCGTATTAGCGTACAGGGATTTCAAAGATTTCTCGTTTTTTCATATTCAGCGTAAAGCGATTTCAACGATTTCTCTATTTTTCGTATTCAACTAACAGCGATTTCAACGATTTCTCTTTTTCCGTATTCAGTTTACAGCTATTCAACGAATTCTATTTTTCGTATTCAGCGTACAGCGATGTCAAAGATTTCTCTTATTTTCGTTTTCAGCGTAAGGCGATATTAACCATTTCCCTTTTTTTCGTATTCAAAGTACAGCGATTAATACGATTTCTCTTTTTTTTTTTTCAGCTTACAGCGATTTTGACGATATTTTATCGTATTCAGCGTACAGCTACTTCTGCGAATTTCTTCCTTTTCAGCGTAGAGCGATTTCAACAATTTTATTTCGTATTCGACCTACAGCGATTTCCACGATATCTTTTTTTTTCCGTATTCAGCGTACAGAGATTTCAGCGATTTATTTTTCGTGTTCCTTCTACAGCGGTTTCCAAGATTTCTATTTTTTTTCGTAAACTGTGTAGAGCGATTTCAACGTTTTTATATTTTATTCGTATTAGCGTACAGGGATTTCAACGATTTCTCGTTTTTTCTTATTCAGCGTAAAGCGATTTCAACGATTTCTCTATTTTTCGTATTCAACTAACAGCGATTTCACCGATTTCTCTTTTTTCGTATTCTGTTTACAGCTATTCAACGAATTCTATTTTTCGTATTCAGCGTACAGCGATGTCAAAGATTTCTCTTTTTTTCGTTTTCAGCGTAAGGCGATTTTAATCATTTCCCTTTTTTTCGTATTCAAAATACAGCGATTAATACGATTTCTCCTTTTTTTCGTATTCAGCTTACAGCGAATTTTGACGATATTTTTTCGTATTCAGCGTACAGCTACTTCAACGAATTTCTTCCGTTTTCAGCGTACAGCGATTTCAACAATTTTATTTCGTATTAGACCTACAGCGATTTCACGATATCTATTTTTTTTTCGTATTCATCCTATAGAGATTTCAACGATTTACTTTTCGTATTCATCCTACAGCGGTTTCCACGATTTCTATTTTTTTTCGTAATCTGTGTAGAGCGATTTCAACGATTTCTATTTTATTCGTATTAGCGTACAGGGATTTCAACGATTTCTCGTTTTTTCTTACTCAGCGTAAAGCGATTTCAACGATTTCTCTATTTTTCGTATTCAACTAACAGCGATTTGAACGATTTCTCTTTTTTCGTATTCAGTTTACAGCTATTCAGCGAATTCTATTTTTCGTATTCAGCTAACAGCGATGTCAAAGATTTCTCTTTTTTTCGTTTTCAGCGTAAGGCAATTTTAACGATTTCCCTTTTTTTCCAATTCAAAGTACAGCGATTAATACGGTTTCTGTTTTTTTCGTATTCAGCTTACAGCGATTTTGACGATATTTTTTCGTATTCAGCGTACAGCTACTTCAACGAATTTCTTCCGTTTTCAGCGTAAAGCGATTTCAACAATTTTATTTCGTATTCAACCTACAGCGATTTCTACGATTTCTATTTTTTTTTCGTATTCAGCGTACAGAGATTTCAACGATTTACTTTTCGTATGCGTCCTACAGCGGTTTCCACAATTTCTATTTTTTTTTCGTAATCCGTGTACAGCGATTTCAACGATTTCTATTTTATTCGTATTAGCGTACAGGGATATCAACGATTTCTCGTTTTTTCGTATTCAGCGTAAAGCGATTTCAACGATTTCTCTATTTTTCTTAGTGAACTAACTGCGATTAGAACGATTTCTCTTTTTTCGTATTCAGTTTACAGCTATTCAACGAATTCTATTTTTCGTATTCAGCGTAAGGCGATTTTAACGATTTCGCTTTTTTTTTGTATTCAAATTACAGCGATTAATACGATTTCTCTTTTTCTCCTATTCAACTTACAGCGATTTCAACGATATTTTTTCGTATTCAGCGTACAGCTATTTCAACGATTTTCTTCCGTATTCAGCGTACAGCGATTTCAACGATTTCTCTGTTATCGAATTCAGCGTACAACGATTTCAACGATATTTTTCGGTTTCAGAGTACAGATATTTCAAAGATATTTTTTCGTATTGAGCTTACAGCTATTTCAACTATTTTCTTTCATATTCTGCGAGCTCTGTCAACGATTTCTCTATTTTCTCGTGTTCAGCCTACAAGTATTTCACAAAATTTTCTCCGCATTCAGCGTACAGCTATTTCATACAGCGATTTCAACGAAATTTTCTTTCGTATTCGTCCTACAGCGATCTCCACGATTTCTATTTTTTTTTCGTGTTTTGTGTACAGCGATTTCAACGATTTCTCTTTAATTCGTATTAGCGTACAGGGATTTCAACGTTTTCTCTTTTTTTCGTATTCAGCGTAAAGCGATTTCAACGATTTCTCTTTTTTCATATAAATGGACAGCGACTTCAACGATTTCTCTTTTTTCGTATTCAGCGTACACCAATTTCATCGATTTTTTCGTATTCAGCTTACTGCGATTTCAACGATTATTTATTTAGCGTACAGCTATTTCAACGATTTTCTTTCATATTCAGCGTATATCCATTTCAACGATTTCACTTTTTTCGTATTCAAAGTATAGCGATTAAAACAATTACTCTTTTTTTCGTACTCATCTTACAACGAATTCAACGATATGTTTTTCGTATTCTCCGTACAGCTATTTCAACGAATTTCTTGCGTCTTCAGCGTACAGCGATTTCAACGAATTTTTTTTTTTGGTATTCGTCCTACAGAGGTTTCCACGATTTCTATTTGTGGTCGTATTCTGTTTACAGTGATTTCAACGATTTCTCTTTCATTATAATTAGCGTACCTGGATTTCAACGATTTCTCTATGTTTCGTAATCTACGTACAGCCATTTCAACGATTTCACTTTTTTTATTCAACGTGCAGCGACTTCAACGATTTCTCTTTTTCCATGCTCAACGCACAGAGAATTCAACGATTTCTCTTTTTTTCGTATTCAGCGTACAGCGATTTAATCCAATTCTCCTTTTTCCTTATTCAGCGTACTGCGATTTCAACGACTTCTCTTTTTTTTTCGTATTCAGCGTTTAGCGATTACAAGGTTTTCTCTTTATATCGTATTCAGCGTACAGCGATTTCAAAGATCTGACATTTCATCTTATTCAGCGTATAGCGGTTTCAACGATTTTTCTTTTATTCATATTCAATATACAGAGATTACAACGATTTCTGTTTATTCGTATTCAACGTACAGCGATTTAAAAATTTCTCTCTTTTCGGTATTCATCTTTCAGCGATTTCAACGATTTCCCTTTTTTTCGTATTCAACGTACAGTGATTTCAACGATTTCTCCCTTTTCGTATCCGGTGTACAGCAATTTCAACGATTTCTCTTTTTTCGTATTCAACGTACAGCAATTTCAACGATTTCTATGTTCCTCGTATTCAACGTATAGCGATTTCAAGTATTTAGGTTTTTTCATATTTAACGGACAGCGATTTCAACGATTTTTCTTTTTTTCGTATTCAGCGTACAGCGATGTCAACGTTTCTTTTTCGCATTCAGCGTACGGAAATTTCTAAGATTATTTTTTCAGCGTACAGCTTTTTCAACGATTTTCTTTCATATTCAGCGTATAGCCATTTCAACGGTTTCCCTTTTTTTCATAAACAAAGCACAGCGATTAAAACAGATACTCTTATGTTCGTATTCAACTTACAGCGATTTTGACGATATTTTTTTTCGTATTCAGCGTACAGCTACTTCAACGAATTTCTTCCGTTTTCAGCGTACAGCGATTTCAACGAGTTTTTTTTTCGTATTCGACCTACAGCGATTTCCACGATTTCTATTTTTTTTTCGTATTCAGCGTACAGAGATTTCAACGATTTATTTTTCGTATTTGTCCTTCAGCGATTTCCAACATTTTTCTATTTTTTATCGTATTCTGCGTACAGTGATTCCAACGATATCTTTTATTCGTATTAGCTTACAGGGATTTGAACGATTTCTCATTTTTCGTGTTCAGCGTAAAGCGATTTCAACGTTTTCTCTATTTTTCGTATTCAACTTACAGCGATTTCAACTATTCCTCTTTTTTCGTATTCAGTTTGCAGCTATTCAACGAATTCTATTTTTCGTATTCAGCGTACAGCGATGTCAACGATTTCTCTTTTTTTCGTTTTCAGCGTAAGGCGATTTTAACGATTTCACTTTTTTTCGTATTCAAAGCAGAGCGATAAAACGATTTCTCTTTTTTTTTTTGTATTCAGCATACAGCGATTTCAACGATATTTTATCGTATTCAGCATAAGCTATTTCAACGATTTTCTTTCGTATTCAGCGTAAAGCAATTTCAACGATTTCTCTTATCGAATTCAGCGTACAACAATTTCAACACAATTTTTCGTTTTCAGAGTACAGATATTTCAAAAATATTTTTCCGTATTCTGCGTAAAGCTATTTCAACGATTTTCTTTCATATTCACCGTACAGTGATCTGAACGGATTTTTTCTTCGAATTCAGCCTACAACGATTTCAACCATTTCTCTTTTTTTTATTCAGCGTACAGCGATTTCTGTCCTTTTCCTATTGAACGTTCAGCAATTACATCGATTTCTCTTTTTTTTTCATTTTCTACGTACAGCGAATTTAACGATTTATTTTCTTACGTGTTCAACCCACAGCGATTTCAACGATTCTCTTTTTTCGTATTCAGTGTACAGCGCTTTCAACGGTTCCTCTTTTTTCGTATTAGCGTACAGCGATTTCAACGATTTCTCCTTTTTCGTATTCTGGGTAAAGCGATTTCAACGATTTCTCTCTTTTTCGTATTAAACGTACAGCGTTTGCTACGATTTCTCTTTTTTACGTATTCAACGTTCAGCGATTTCAACGATTTCTCTTTTTTTATTATCACCGCACAGCGATTTCAACGATTTCTCTTTTTTCGTATTCAATGTACAGCGATTTCAAAGAATTTTCTTTTTTTCTTATTCAGTGTACAGCGATCTCAACGTTTTCTTTTTTTTCGTATTCAACGTACAGCGATTTCACCGATTTCTCTTTTTTCGTGTTCAGCGACTTGAACGGTTTTTATATTTTTTCCCATTCGGCGTACAGCGATTTTAAAATTTTTCTCTTCTTTTCGTACTCAACGTACAGATAATTCAATTTCTTTCGTACTCAACATACAGCGATTTCAACGATATCTGTTTCTTCGTATTCAGCGTACAGCGATTTCAAAAATCTGACATTTCATCTTATTCAGCGTATAGAGGTTTCAACGTTTCTTCTTTTTCTTTATTATTCAGCGTACAGCCATTTCAACGATTTCTCTTTTATTCATATTCAGTATACTGCGATTACAACGATTTCTGTTTTTCGTATTCAACGTAAAGCGATTTAAAAATTTCTCTTTTTTTTTGTTATTCAGCGTACAGCGACTTCTACGATTTCTCTTTTTCTCGCATTCAGTGTACAGCGATTTAAAAATTTCTCTCTTTTCGGTATTCAGCTTTCAGCGTTTTCAACGATCTCTCTTTTTTCGTATTCTACGTACAGTGATTTCAACGATTACTCCCTTTTCGTATGCGGTGTACAGCAATTTCAACGATTTCTCTTTTTTCGTGTTCAACGTACAGCGATTTCAACGATTTATATGTTTCTCGTATTCAGCGTATAGCGATTTCAAAGATTTATGTTTTTTTTTTCATATTCAACGGACAGCGATTTCAACGATTTTTCTTTTGTTCGTATTCAGTTTACAGCGATTTGAACGTTTCTTTTTCGTATGCAGCGTTGGCGATTTCAACCATTATTTTTCCAGCGTACAGCTTTTTCAACGATTTTCTTTCATATTCAGCGTATAGCCATTTCAACGATTTCTCTTTTTTTCGTATTCAAAGCACAGCGATTAAAACAATTACTCTTATGTTCGTATTCAATTTACAGCGATTTTGACTATATTTTTTTCGTATTCAGCGTACAGCTACTTCAACGAATTTCTTCCCTTTTCAGCGTACAGCCATCTCAACGATTTTATTTAGTATTCGACCTACAGCAATTTCCACGATTTCCATTTTTTTTCGTATTCTGTGTACAGCTTTTCTAACGATTTCTATTTTATTCGTATTAGTGTACAGGGATTTCAACAATTTCTCTTTTTTTCGTTTTCTGACTAAAGCGATTTCAACGATTCCTCTATTTCTCGTATTCAACTAACAGCGATTTCAACGATTTCTCTTTTTTCGTATTCAGTTTACAGTTATTCACCGAATTCTATTTTTCGTATTCAGTGTACAGCGATGTCAAAGATTTCTCTTTTTTTTCGTTTTCAGCGTAAGGCCATTTTAACGATTTCCCTTTTTTTCGTATTCAAAGTACAGCGATTAATACGATTTCGCTTTTTTTCGTATTCAGCTTACAGCGATTTTGACTATATTTTTTCGTATTCAGCGTACAGCTACTTCAACGAATTTCTTCCGTTTTCAGCGTACATCGTTTTCAGCAATTTTATTTCGTATTCGACCTACAGCGATTTCCACGATATCTATTTTTTTTTTTCGTATTCAGCGTACAGAGATTTCAAAGATTTATTTTTCGTATTCGTCCTACGGCGCTTTCCAGGATTTCTATTTTTTTTCGTAATCTGTGTAGAGCGATTTCAACGTTTTTATATTTTATTCGTATTAGCGTACAGGGATTTCACAGATTTCTCGTTTTTTCTTATTCAGCGTAAAGCGATTTCAACGATTTCTCTATTTTTCGTATTCAACTAACAGCGATTTCAACGATTTTTCTTTTTTCGTATTCAGTTTACAGCTATTCAACGAATTCTATTTTTCGTATTCAGCGTACAGCGATGTCAAAGATTTCTCTATTTTTCGTTTTCAGCGTAAGGGGATTTTAACCATTTCCCTTTTTTTCGTATTCAAAGTACAGCGATTAATACTATTTCTCTTTTTTTCGTATTCAGCTTACAGCGATTTTGACGATATTTTTTCGTATTCAGCGTACAGCTACTTCAACGAATTTCTTCCATTTTCAGCGTACAGCGATATCAACAATTTTATTTCGTATTCGACCTACAGCGATTTCCACGATATCTATTTTTTTTTTCGTATTCAGCGTACAGAGATTTCAACGATTTACTTTTCGTATTCGTCCTACAGCGGTTTCCACGATTTCTATTTTTTTTCGTCATCTGTGTAGAGCGATTTCAACGTTTTTATATTTTATTCGTATTAGCGTACAGGGATTTCAAAGATTTCTCGTTTTTTTTATTCAGCGTAAAGCGATTTCAACGATTTGTCTATTTTTCGTATTTAACTAACGGCGATTTCAACGATTTCTGTTTTTTCGTATTCAGTTTACAGCTATTTAACGAATTCTATTTTTCGTATTCAGCGTACAGCGATGTAAAAAATTTCTCTTTATTTCGTTTTCAGCGTAAGGCGATTTTAACCATTTCCCTTATTTTCGTATTCAAAGTACAGCGATTAATACGATTTCTGTTTTTTTCGTATTCAGCTTACAGCGATTTTGACGATATTTTTTCATATTCAGCGTACAGCTACTTCAACGAATTTCTTCCGTTTTCAGCGTAAAGCGATTTCAACAATTTTATTTCGTATTCAACCTACAGCGATTTCTACGATTTCTATTTTTTTTCGTATTCAGCGTACAGAGATTTCAACGATTTACTTTTCGTACTCGTCCTACAGCGGTTTCCACGATTTCTATTTTTTTTTCGTAATCCGTGTACAGCGATTTCAACGATTTCTATTTTATTCGTATTAGCGTACAGGGATTTCAAAGATTTCTCGTTTTTTCATATTCAGCGTAAAGCGATTTCAACGATTTCTCTATTTTTCGTATTCAACTAACAGCGATTTCAACGATTTCTCTTTTTCCGTATTCAGTTTACAGCTATTCAACGAATTCTATTTTTCGTATTCAGCGTACAGCGATGTCAAAGATTTCTCTTATTTTCGTTTTCAGCGTAAGGCGATATTAACCATTTCCCTTTTTTTCGTATTCAAAGTACAGCGATTAATACGATTTCTCTTTTTTTTTTTTTCAGCTTACAGCGATTTTGACGATATTTTATCGTATTCAGCGTACAGCTACTTCTGCGAATTTCTTCCGTTTTCAGCGTAGAGCGATTTCAACAATTTTATTTCGTATTCGACCTACAGCGATTTCCACGATATCTTTTTTTTTTCGTATTCAGCGTACAGAGATTTCAGCGATTTATTTTTCGTGTTCCTTCTACAGCGGTTTCCAAGATTTCTATTTTTTTTCGTAAACTGTGTAGAGCGATTTCAACGTTTTTATATTTTATTCGTATTAGCGTACAGGGATTTCAACGATTTCTCGTTTTTTCTTATTCAGCGTAAAGCGATTTCAACGATTTCTCTATTTTTCGTATTCAACTAACAGCGATTTCACCGATTTCTCTTTTTTCGTATTCTGTTTACAGCTATTCAACGAATTCTATTTTTCGTATTCAGCGTACAGCGATGTCAAAGATTTCTCTTTTTTTCGTTTTCAGCGTAAGGCGATTTTAATCATTTCCCTTTTTTTCGTATTCAAAATACAGCGATTAATACGATTTCTCCTTTTTTTCGTATTCAGCTTACAGCGAATTTTGACGATATTTTTTCGTATTCAGCGTACAGCTACTTCAACGAATTTCTTCCGTTTTCAGCGTACAGCGATTTCAACAATTTTATTTCGTATTAGACCTACAGCGATTTCACGATATCTATTTTTTTTTCGTATTCATCCTATAGAGATTTCAACGATTTACTTTTCGTATTCATCCTACAGCGGTTTCCACGATTTCTATTTTTTTTCGTAATCTGTGTAGAGCGATTTCAACGATTTCTATTTTATTCGTATTAGCGTACAGGGATTTCAACGATTTCTCGTTTTTTCTTACTCAGCGTAAAGCGATTTCAACGATTTCTCTATTTTTCGTATTCAACTAACAGCGATTTGAACGATTTCTCTTTTTTCGTATTCAGTTTACAGCTATTCAGCGAATTCTATTTTTCGTATTCAGCTAACAGCGATGTCAAAGATTTCTCTTTTTTTCGTTTTCAGCGTAAGGCAATTTTAACGATTTCCCTTTTTTTCCAATTCAAAGTACAGCGATTAATACGGTTTCTGTTTTTTTCGTATTCAGCTTACAGCGATTTTGACGATATTTTTTCGTATTCAGCGTACAGCTACTTCAACGAATTTCTTCCGTTTTCAGCGTAAAGCGATTTCAACAATTTTATTTCGTATTCAACCTACAGCGATTTCTACGATTTCTATTTTTTTTTCGTATTCAGCGTACAGAGATTTCAACGATTTACTTTTCGTATGCGTCCTACAGCGGTTTCCACAATTTCTATTTTTTTTTCGTAATCCGTGTACAGCGATTTCAACGATTTCTATTTTATTCGTATTAGCGTACAGGGATATCAACGATTTCTCGTTTTTTCGTATTCAGCGTAAAGCGATTTCAACGATTTCTCTATTTTTCTTAGTGAACTAACTGCGATTAGAACGATTTCTCTTTTTTCGTATTCAGTTTACAGCTATTCAACGAATTCTATTTTTCGTATTCAGCGTAAGGCGATTTTAACGATTTCGCTTTTTTTTTGTATTCAAATTACAGCGATTAATACGATTTCTCTTTTTCTCCTATTCAACTTACAGCGATTTCAACGATATTTTTTCGTATTCAGCGTACAGCTATTTCAACGATTTTCTTCCGTATTCAGCGTACAGCGATTTCAACGATTTCTCTGTTATCGAATTCAGCGTACAACGATTTCAACGATATTTTTCGGTTTCAGAGTACAGATATTTCAAAGATATTTTTTCGTATTGAGCTTACAGCTATTTCAACTATTTTCTTTCATATTCTGCGAGCTCTGTCAACGATTTCTCTATTTTCTCGTGTTCAGCCTACAAGTATTTCACAAAATTTTCTCCGCATTCAGCGTACAGCTATTTCATACAGCGATTTCAACGAAATTTTCTTTCGTATTCGTCCTACAGCGATCTCCACGATTTCTATTTTTTTTTCGTGTTTTGTGTACAGCGATTTCAACGATTTCTCTTTAATTCGTATTAGCGTACAGGGATTTCAACGTTTTCTCTTTTTTTCGTATTCAGCGTAAAGCGATTTCAACGATTTCTCTTTTTTCATATAAATGGACAGCGACTTCAACGATTTCTCTTTTTTCGTATTCAGCGTACACCAATTTCATCGATTTTTTCGTATTCAGCTTACTGCGATTTCAACGATTATTTATTTAGCGTACAGCTATTTCAACGATTTTCTTTCATATTCAGCGTATATCCATTTCAACGATTTCACTTTTTTCGTATTCAAAGTATAGCGATTAAAACAATTACTCTTTTTTTCGTACTCATCTTACAACGAATTCAACGATATGTTTTTCGTATTCTCCGTACAGCTATTTCAACGAATTTCTTGCGTCTTCAGCGTACAGCGATTTCAACGAATTTTTTTTTTGGTATTCGTCCTACAGAGGTTTCCACGATTTCTATTTGTGGTCGTATTCTGTTTACAGTGATTTCAACGATTTCTCTTTCATTATAATTAGCGTACCTGGATTTCAACGATTTCTCTATGTTTCGTAATCTACGTACAGCCATTTCAACGATTTCACTTTTTTTATTCAACGTGCAGCGACTTCAACGATTTCTCTTTTTCCATGCTCAACGCACAGAGAATTCAACGATTTCTCTTTTTTTCGTATTCAGCGTACAGCGATTTAATCCAATTCTCCTTTTTCCTTATTCAGCGTACTGCGATTTCAACGACTTCTCTTTTTTTTTCGTATTCAGCGTTTAGCGATTACAAGGTTTTCTCTTTATATCGTATTCAGCGTACAGCGATTTCAAAGATCTGACATTTCATCTTATTCAGCGTATAGCGGTTTCAACGATTTTTCTTTTATTCATATTCAATATACAGAGATTACAACGATTTCTGTTTATTCGTATTCAACGTACAGCGATTTAAAAATTTCTCTCTTTTCGGTATTCATCTTTCAGCGATTTCAACGATTTCCCTTTTTTTCGTATTCAACGTACAGTGATTTCAACGATTTCTCCCTTTTCGTATCCGGTGTACAGCAATTTCAACGATTTCTCTTTTTTCGTATTCAACGTACAGCAATTTCAACGATTTCTATGTTCCTCGTATTCAACGTATAGCGATTTCAAGTATTTAGGTTTTTTCATATTTAACGGACAGCGATTTCAACGATTTTTCTTTTTTTCGTATTCAGCGTACAGCGATGTCAACGTTTCTTTTTCGCATTCAGCGTACGGAAATTTCTAAGATTATTTTTTCAGCGTACAGCTTTTTCAACGATTTTCTTTCATATTCAGCGTATAGCCATTTCAACGGTTTCCCTTTTTTTCATAAACAAAGCACAGCGATTAAAACAGATACTCTTATGTTCGTATTCAACTTACAGCGATTTTGACGATATTTTTTTTCGTATTCAGCGTACAGCTACTTCAACGAATTTCTTCCGTTTTCAGCGTACAGCGATTTCAACGAGTTTTTTTTTCGTATTCGACCTACAGCGATTTCCACGATTTCTATTTTTTTTTCGTATTCAGCGTACAGAGATTTCAACGATTTATTTTTCGTATTTGTCCTTCAGCGATTTCCAACATTTTTCTATTTTTTATCGTATTCTGCGTACAGTGATTCCAACGATATCTTTTATTCGTATTAGCTTACAGGGATTTGAACGATTTCTCATTTTTCGTGTTCAGCGTAAAGCGATTTCAACGTTTTCTCTATTTTTCGTATTCAACTTACAGCGATTTCAACTATTCCTCTTTTTTCGTATTCAGTTTGCAGCTATTCAACGAATTCTATTTTTCGTATTCAGCGTACAGCGATGTCAACGATTTCTCTTTTTTTCGTTTTCAGCGTAAGGCGATTTTAACGATTTCACTTTTTTTCGTATTCAAAGCAGAGCGATAAAACGATTTCTCTTTTTTTTTTTGTATTCAGCATACAGCGATTTCAACGATATTTTATCGTATTCAGCATAAGCTATTTCAACGATTTTCTTTCGTATTCAGCGTAAAGCAATTTCAACGATTTCTCTTATCGAATTCAGCGTACAACAATTTCAACACAATTTTTCGTTTTCAGAGTACAGATATTTCAAAAATATTTTTCCGTATTCTGCGTAAAGCTATTTCAACGATTTTCTTTCATATTCACCGTACAGTGATCTGAACGGATTTTTTCTTCGAATTCAGCCTACAACGATTTCAACCATTTCTCTTTTTTTTATTCAGCGTACAGCGATTTCTGTCCTTTTCCTATTGAACGTTCAGCAATTACATCGATTTCTCTTTTTTTTTCATTTTCTACGTACAGCGAATTTAACGATTTATTTTCTTACGTGTTCAACCCACAGCGATTTCAACGATTCTCTTTTTTCGTATTCAGTGTACAGCGCTTTCAACGGTTCCTCTTTTTTCGTATTAGCGTACAGCGATTTCAACGATTTCTCCTTTTTCGTATTCTGGGTAAAGCGATTTCAACGATTTCTCTCTTTTTCGTATTAAACGTACAGCGTTTGCTACGATTTCTCTTTTTTACGTATTCAACGTTCAGCGATTTCAACGATTTCTCTTTTTTTATTATCACCGCACAGCGATTTCAACGATTTCTCTTTTTTCGTATTCAATGTACAGCGATTTCAAAGAATTTTCTTTTTTTCTTATTCAGTGTACAGCGATCTCAACGTTTTCTTTTTTTTCGTATTCAACGTACAGCGATTTCACCGATTTCTCTTTTTTCGTGTTCAGCGACTTGAACGGTTTTTATATTTTTTCCCATTCGGCGTACAGCGATTTTAAAATTTTTCTCTTCTTTTCGTACTCAACGTACAGATAATTCAATTTCTTTCGTACTCAACATACAGCGATTTCAACGATATCTGTTTCTTCGTATTCAGCGTACAGCGATTTCAAAAATCTGACATTTCATCTTATTCAGCGTATAGAGGTTTCAACGTTTCTTCTTTTTCTTTATTATTCAGCGTACAGCCATTTCAACGATTTCTCTTTTATTCATATTCAGTATACTGCGATTACAACGATTTCTGTTTTTCGTATTCAACGTAAAGCGATTTAAAAATTTCTCTTTTTTTTTGTTATTCAGCGTACAGCGACTTCTACGATTTCTCTTTTTCTCGCATTCAGTGTACAGCGATTTAAAAATTTCTCTCTTTTCGGTATTCAGCTTTCAGCGTTTTCAACGATCTCTCTTTTTTCGTATTCTACGTACAGTGATTTCAACGATTACTCCCTTTTCGTATGCGGTGTACAGCAATTTCAACGATTTCTCTTTTTTCGTGTTCAACGTACAGCGATTTCAACGATTTATATGTTTCTCGTATTCAGCGTATAGCGATTTCAAAGATTTATGTTTTTTTTTTCATATTCAACGGACAGCGATTTCAACGATTTTTCTTTTGTTCGTATTCAGTTTACAGCGATTTGAACGTTTCTTTTTCGTATGCAGCGTTGGCGATTTCAACCATTATTTTTCCAGCGTACAGCTTTTTCAACGATTTTCTTTCATATTCAGCGTATAGCCATTTCAACGATTTCTCTTTTTTTCGTATTCAAAGCACAGCGATTAAAACAATTACTCTTATGTTCGTATTCAATTTACAGCGATTTTGACTATATTTTTTTCGTATTCAGCGTACAGCTACTTCAACGAATTTCTTCCCTTTTCAGCGTACAGCCATCTCAACGATTTTATTTAGTATTCGACCTACAGCAATTTCCACGATTTCCATTTTTTTTCGTATTCTGTGTACAGCTTTTCTAACGATTTCTATTTTATTCGTATTAGTGTACAGGGATTTCAACAATTTCTCTTTTTTTCGTTTTCTGACTAAAGCGATTTCAACGATTCCTCTATTTCTCGTATTCAACTAACAGCGATTTCAACGATTTCTCTTTTTTCGTATTCAGTTTACAGTTATTCACCGAATTCTATTTTTCGTATTCAGTGTACAGCGATGTCAAAGATTTCTCTTTTTTTTCGTTTTCAGCGTAAGGCCATTTTAACGATTTCCCTTTTTTTCGTATTCAAAGTACAGCGATTAATACGATTTCGCTTTTTTTCGTATTCAGCTTACAGCGATTTTGACTATATTTTTTCGTATTCAGCGTACAGCTACTTCAACGAATTTCTTCCGTTTTCAGCGTACATCGTTTTCAGCAATTTTATTTCGTATTCGACCTACAGCGATTTCCACGATATCTATTTTTTTTTTTCGTATTCAGCGTACAGAGATTTCAAAGATTTATTTTTCGTATTCGTCCTACGGCGCTTTCCAGGATTTCTATTTTTTTTCGTAATCTGTGTAGAGCGATTTCAACGTTTTTATATTTTATTCGTATTAGCGTACAGGGATTTCACAGATTTCTCGTTTTTTCTTATTCAGCGTAAAGCGATTTCAACGATTTCTCTATTTTTCGTATTCAACTAACAGCGATTTCAACGATTTTTCTTTTTTCGTATTCAGTTTACAGCTATTCAACGAATTCTATTTTTCGTATTCAGCGTACAGCGATGTCAAAGATTTCTCTATTTTTCGTTTTCAGCGTAAGGGGATTTTAACCATTTCCCTTTTTTTCGTATTCAAAGTACAGCGATTAATACTATTTCTCTTTTTTTCGTATTCAGCTTACAGCGATTTTGACGATATTTTTTCGTATTCAGCGTACAGCTACTTCAACGAATTTCTTCCATTTTCAGCGTACAGCGATATCAACAATTTTATTTCGTATTCGACCTACAGCGATTTCCACGATATCTATTTTTTTTTTCGTATTCAGCGTACAGAGATTTCAACGATTTACTTTTCGTATTCGTCCTACAGCGGTTTCCACGATTTCTATTTTTTTTCGTCATCTGTGTAGAGCGATTTCAACGTTTTTATATTTTATTCGTATTAGCGTACAGGGATTTCAAAGATTTCTCGTTTTTTTTATTCAGCGTAAAGCGATTTCAACGATTTGTCTATTTTTCGTATTTAACTAACGGCGATTTCAACGATTTCTGTTTTTTCGTATTCAGTTTACAGCTATTTAACGAATTCTATTTTTCGTATTCAGCGTACAGCGATGTAAAAAATTTCTCTTTATTTCGTTTTCAGCGTAAGGCGATTTTAACCATTTCCCTTATTTTCGTATTCAAAGTACAGCGATTAATACGATTTCTGTTTTTTTCGTATTCAGCTTACAGCGATTTTGACGATATTTTTTCATATTCAGCGTACAGCTACTTCAACGAATTTCTTCCGTTTTCAGCGTAAAGCGATTTCAACAATTTTATTTCGTATTCAACCTACAGCGATTTCTACGATTTCTATTTTTTTTCGTATTCAGCGTACAGAGATTTCAACGATTTACTTTTCGTACTCGTCCTACAGCGGTTTCCACGATTTCTATTTTTTTTTCGTAATCCGTGTACAGCGATTTCAACGATTTCTATTTTATTCGTATTAGCGTACAGGGATATCAACGATTTCTCGTTTTTTCGTATTCAGCGTAAAGCGATTTCAACGATTTCTCTATTTTTCGTAGTCAACTAACAGCGATTTGAACGATTTCTCTTTTTTCGTATTCAGTTTACAGCTATTCAACGAATTCTATTTTTCGTATTCAGCGTAAGGCGATTTTAACGATTTCGCTTTTTTTCGTATTCAAATTACAGCGATTAATACGATTTCACTTTTTTTCCTATTCAACTTACAGCGATTTCAACGCTATTTTTTCGTATTCAGCGTACAGCTATTTCAACGATTTTCTTTTGTATTCAGCGTACAGCGATTTCAACGATATCTCTGTTATCGAATTCAGCGTACGATTTCAACGATATTTTTCGGTTTCAGAGTACAGATATTTCAAAGATATTTTTTCGTATTGAGCTTACAACTATTTTAACTATTTTCTTTCATATTCTGCGAGCTCTGTCAACGATTTCTCTTTTTTTTCGTGTTCAGCGTACAGGTATTTCACCAAATTTTCTCCGTATTCAGCGTACAGCTATTTCATACAGCGATTTCAACGAAATTTTTTTCGTATTCGTCCTACAGCGATCTCCACGATTTCTATTTTTTTTTCGTGTTTTGTGTACAGCGATTTCAACGATTTCTCTTTAATTCGTATTAGCGTACAGGGATTTCAACGTTTTCTCTTTTTTTCGTATTCAGCGTAAAGCGATTTCAACGATTTCTCTTTTTTCATATAAACGGACAGCGATTTCAACGATTTCTCTTTTTTTCGTATTCAGCGTACACCAATTTCATCGTTTTTTCGTATTCAGCTTACTGCGATTTCAACGATTATTTATGTAGCGTACAGCTATTTCAACGGTTTTCTTTCATATTCAGCGTATATCCATTTCAACTATTTCACTTTTTTCGTATTCAAAGCATAGCGATTAAAACAATTACTCTTTTTTTCGTACTCATCTTACAACGAATTCAACGATATTTTTTTCGTATTCACCGTACAGCTATTTCAACGAATTTCTTGCGTCTTCAGCGTACAGCGATTTCAATGATTTTTTTTGGTATTCGTCCTACAGAGGTTTCCACGATTTCTATTTGTGTTCGTATTCTGTTTACAGTGATTTCAACGATTTCTCTTTTATTCTAATTAGCGTAGTCTACATGGATTTCAACGATTTCTCTATCTTTCGTAATCTACGGAAAGCGATTTCAACGATTTCACTTTTTTTATTCAACGTGCAGCGACTTCAACGATTTCTCTTTTTCCATGCTCACCGCACAGAGATTTCAACGATTTCTCTTTTTTTTCGTATTCAGCGTTAGCGATTTAATCCAATTCTCCTTTTTCCTTATTCAGCGTACTGCGATTTCAACGATTTCTCTTTTTTTCGTATTCAGCATTTAGCGATCACAAGGTTTTCTCTTTATATTGTATTCAGCGTACAGCGATTTCAAAGTTCTGACATTTCATCTTATTCAGCGTATAGCGGTTTCAACGATTTTTCTTTTATTCATATTCAATATACAGCGATTAGAACGATTTCTGTTTATTCGTATTCAACGTACAGCGATTTAAAAATTTCTCTCTTTTCCGTATTCAGCTTTCAGCGATTTCAACGATTTCTCTTTTTTTCTCGTATTCAACGTACAGTGATTTCAACGATTTCTCCCTTTTCTTATCCGGTGTACAGCAATTTCAACGATTTCTCTTTTTTCGTATTCAACGTGCAGCGATTTCAACGATTTCTATGTTCCTCGTATTCAGCGTATAGCGATTTCAAGTATTTAGGTTTTTTCATATTTAACGGACAGCGATTTCAACGATTTTTCTTTTTTTCGTATTCAGCGTACAGCGATGTCAACGTTTCTTTTTCGCATTCGGCGTACGGCGATTTCAACGATTATTTTTTCTGCGTACAGCTTTTTCAACGATTTTCCTTCATATTCAGCGTATAGCCATTTCAACGATTTCTCTTTTTTTCGTATTCAAAGCACAGCGATTAAAACAATTACTCTTATGTTCGTATTCAATGTCACAGCGATTTTGACGATATTTTTTTCGTATTCAGCGTACAGCTACTTCAACGAATTTCTTCCGTTTTCAGCGTACAGCGATTTCAACGATTTTATTTCGTATTCGACCTACAGCGATTTCCACGATTTCTATTTTTTTTTTCGTATTCAGCGTACAGAGATTTCAACGATTTATTTTTCGTATTCATCCTTCAGCGATTTCCACGATTTCTATTTTTTATCTTATTCTGTGTACAGTGATTCCAACGATATCTATTTTATTCGTATTAGCGTACAGGGATTTCAACGATTTCTCATTTTCCGTGTTCAGCGTAAAGCGATTTCAACGTTTTCTCTATTTTACGTATTCAACTTACAGCGATTTAAACTATTCCTCTTTTTTCGTATTCAGTTTGCAGCTATTCAACGAATTCTATTTTTCGTATTCAGCGTACAGCGATGTCAACGATTTCTCTTTTTTTCGTTTTCATCGTAAGGCGATTTTAACGATTTCACTTTTTTTCGTAATCAAAGTACAGCGATTAATACGATTTCTCTTTTTTTGTATTCAGCTTACAGCGATTTCAACGATATTTTTTCGTATTCTGCGTAAGCTATTTCAACGATTTTCTTTCGTATTCAGCGTAAAGCAATTTCAACGATTTCTGTTATCGAATTCAGCGTACAACAATTTCAACACAATTTTTCGTTTTCAGAGTACAGATATTTCAAAAATATTTTTCCGTATTCTGCGTAAAGCTATTTCAACGATTTTCTTTCATATTCACCGTACAGTGATCTGAACGGATTTTTTCTTCGAATTCAGCCTACAACGATTTCAACCATTTCTCTTTTTTTTATTCAGCGTACAGCGATTTCTGTCCTTTTCCTATTGAACGTTCAGCGATTACATCGATTTCTCTTTTTTTTCATTTTCTACGTACAGCGAATTTAACGATTTATTTTCTTACGTGTTCAACGCACAGCGATTTCAACGATTCTCTTTTTTCGTATTCAGTGTACAGCGCTTTCAACGGTTCGTCTTTTTTCGTATTAGCGTACAGCGATTTCATCGATTTCTCCTTTTTCGTATTCTGCGTAAAGCGATTTCAACGATATCTCTCTTTTTCGTATTAAACGTACAGCGATTGCTACGATTTCTCTTTTTTACGTATTCAACGTTCAGCGATTTCAACGATTTCTCTTTTTTTATGATCACCGCACAGCGATTTCAACGATTTCTCTTTTTTCGTATTCAACGTACAGCGATTTCAAAGTATTCTCTTTTTTTCTTATTCAGTGTACAGCGATCTCAACGTTTTCTTTTTTTTCGTATACAACGTACAGCGATTTCACCGATTTCTCTCTTTTCGTGTTGAACGACTTGAACGGTTTCTATTTTTTCGCATTCGGCGTACACCTATTTTAAAATTTTTTTCTCTTCTTTTCGTATTCAGCGTACAGATAATTCAATTTCTTTCGTACGCAACATACAGCGATTTCAACGATTTCTGTTTCTTCGTATTCAACGTACAGCGATTTCAAAGATTTGACATTTCATCTGATTCAGCGTATAGCGGTTTCAACGTTTCTTCTTTTTCTTTATTATTCAGCGTACAGCCATTTCAACGATTTCTCTTTTATTCATATTCAGTATACTGCGATTACAACGATTTCTGTTTTTTCGTATTCAACGTACAGCGATTTAAAAATTTCTCTTTTTTTTGTTATTCAGCGTACAGCGACTTCTACGATTTCTCTTTTTCTCGCATTCAGTGTACAGCGATTTAAAAATTTCTCTCTTTTCGGTATTCATCTTTCAGCGTTTTCAACGATTTCTCTTTTTTCGTATTCAACGTACAGTGATTTCAACGATTACTCCCTTTTCGTATCCGGTGTATAGCAATTTCAACGATTTCTCTTTTTTCGTGTTCAACGTACAGCGATTTCAACGATTTATATGTTTCTCGTATTCAGCGTATAGCGATTTCAAAGATTTATGTTTTTTTTCATATTCAACGGACAGCGATTTCAACGATTTTTCTTTTATTCGTATTCAGTTTACAGCGATTTGAACGTTTCTTTTTAGTATGCAGCGTTGGCGATTTCAACCATTATTTTTCCAGCGTACAGCTTTTTCAACGATTTTCTTTCATATTCAGCGTATAGCCATTTCAACGATTTCTCTTTTTTTCGTATTCAAAGCACAGCGATTAAAACAATTACTCTTATGTTCGTATTCAATTTACAGCGATTTTGACGATATTTTTTTCGTATTCAGCGTACAGCTACTTCAACGAATTTCTTCCCTTTTCAGCGTACAGCCATCTCAACGATTTTATTTAGTATTCGACCTACAGCAATTTCCACGATTTCCATTTTTTTTCGTATTCTGTGTACAGCTTTTCTAACGATTTCTATTTTATTCTTATTAGCGTACAGGGATTTCAACAATTTCTCTTTTTTTCGTATTCTGACTAAAGCGATTTCAACGATTCCTCTATTTCTCGTATTCAACTAACAGCGATTTCAACGATTTCTCTTTTTTCGTATTCAGTTTACAGTTATTCACCGAATTCTATTTTTCGTATTCAGTGTACAGCGATGTCAAAGATTTCTCTTTTTTTTCGTTTTCAGCGTAAGGCCATTTTAACGATTTCCCTTTTTTTCGTATTCAAAGTACAGCGATTAATACGATTTCGCTTTTTTTCGTATTCAGCTTACAACGATTTTGACGATATTTTTTCGTATTCAGCGTACAGCTACTTCAACAAATTTCTTCCGTTTTCAGCGTACATCGATTTCAGCAATTTTATTTCGTATTCGACCTACAGCGATTTCCACGATATCTATTTTTTTTTTTCGTATTCAGCGTACAGAGATTTCAACGATTTATTTTTCGCATTCGTCCTACGGCGCTTTCCAGGATTTCTATTTTTTTTCGTAATCTGTGTAGAGCGATTTCAACGTTTTTATATTTTATTCGTATTAGCGTACAGGGATTTCACAGATTTCTCGTTTTTTCTTATTCAGCGTAAAGCGATTTCAACGATCTCTATTTTTCGTATTCAACTAACAGCGATTTCAACGATTTTTCTTTTTTCGTATTCAGTTTACAGCTATTCAACGAATTCTATTTTTCGTATTCAGCGTACAGCGATGTCAAAGATTTCTCTTTTTTTCGTTTTCAGCGTAAGGGGATTTTAACCATTTCCCTTTTTTTCGTATTCAAATACAGCGATTAATACTATTTCTCTTTTTTTCGTATTCAGCTTACAGCGATTTTGACGATATTTTTTCGTATTCAGCGTACAGCTACTTCAACGAATTTCTTCCGTTTTCAGCGTAAAGCGATTTCAACAATTTTATTTCGTATTCAACCTACAGCGATTTCTACGATTTCTATTTTTTTTCGTATTCAGCGTACAGAGATTTCAACGATTTACTTTTCGTACTCGTCCTACAGCGGTTTCCACGATTTCTATTTTTTTTTCGTAATCCGTGTACAGCGATTTCAACGATTTCTATTTTATTCGTATTAGCGTACAGGAATATCAACGATTTCTCGTTTTTTCGTATTCAGCGTAAAGCGATTTCAACGATTTCTCTATTTTTCGTAGTCAACTAACAGCGATTTGAACGATTTCTCTTTTTTCGTATTCAGTTTACAGCTATTCAACGAATTCTATTTTTCGTATTCAGCGTAAGGCGATTTTAACGATTTCGCTTTTTTTCGTATTCAAATTACAGCGATTAATACGATTTCACTTTTTTTCCTATTCAACTTACAGCGATTTCAACGCTATTTTTTCGTATTCAGCGTACAGCTATTTCAACGATTTTCTTTTGTATTCAGCGTACAGCGATTTCAACGATATCTCTGTTATCGAATTCAGCGTACGATTTCAACGATATTTTTCGGTTTCAGAGTACAGATATTTCAAAGATATTTTTTCGTATTGAGCTTACAACTATTTTAACTATTTTCTTTCATATTCTGCGAGCTCTGTCAACGATTTCTCTTTTTTTTCGTGTTCAGCGTACAGGTATTTCACCAAATTTTCTCCGTATTCAGCGTACAGCTATTTCATACAGCGATTTCAACGAAATTTTTTTCGTATTCGTCCTACAGCGATCTCCACGATTTCTATTTTTTTTTTCGTGTTTTGTGTACAGCGATTTCAACGATTTCTCTTTAATTCGTATTAGCGTACAGGGATTTCAACGTTTTCTCTTTTTTTCGTATTCAGCGTAAAGCGATTTCAACGATTTCTCTTTTTTCATATAAACGGACAGCGATTTCAACGATTTCTCTTTTTTTCGTATTCAGCGTACACCAATTTCATCGTTTTTTCGTATTCAGCTTACTGCGATTTCAACGATTATTTATGTAGCGTACAGCTATTTCAACGGTTTTCTTTCATATTCAGCGTATATCCATTTCAACTATTTCACTTTTTTCGTATTCAAAGCATAGCGATTAAAACAATTACTCTTTTTTTCGTACTCATCTTACAACGAATTCAACGATATTTTTTTCGTATTCACCGTACAGCTATTTCAACGAATTTCTTGCGTCTTCAGCGTACAGCGATTTCAATGATTTTTTTTGGTATTCGTCCTACAGAGGTTTCCACGATTTCTATTTGTGTTCGTATTCTGTTTACAGTGATTTCAACGATTTCTCTTTTATTCTAATTAGCGTAGTCTACATGGATTTCAACGATTTCTCTATCTTTCGTAATCTACGGAAAGCGATTTCAACGATTTCACTTTTTTTATTCAACGTGCAGCGACTTCAACGATTTCTCTTTTTCCATGCTCACCGCACAGAGATTTCAACGATTTCTCTTTTTTTCGTATTCAGCGTACAGCGATTTAATCCAATTCTCCTTTTTCCTTATTCAGCGTACTGCGATTTCAACGATTTCTCTTTTTTTCGTATTCAGCATTTAGCGATTACAAGGTTTTCTCTTTATATTGTATTCAGCGTACAGCGATTTCAAAGTTCTGACATTTCATCTTATTCAGCGTATAGCGGTTTCAACGATTTTTCTTTTATTCATATTCAATATACAGCGATTAGAACGATTTCTGTTTATTCGTATTCAACGTACAGCGATTTAAAAATTTCTCTCTTTTCCGTATTCAGCTTTCAGCGATTTCAACGATTTCTCTTTTTTTCTCGTATTCAACGTACAGTGATTTCAACGATTTCTCCCTTTTCTTATCCGGTGTACAGCAATTTCAACGATTTCTCTTTTTTCGTATTCAACGTGCAGCGATTTCAACGATTTCTATGTTCCTCGTATTCAGCGTATAGCGATTTCAAGTATTTAGGTTTTTTCATATTTAACGGACAGCGATTTCAACGATTTTTCTTTTTTTCGTATTCAGCGTACAGCGATGTCAACGTTTCTTTTTCGCATTCGGCGTACGGCGATTTCAACGATTATTTTTTCTGCGTACAGCTTTTTCAACGATTTTCTTTCATATTCAGCGTATAGCCATTTCAACGATTTCTCTTTTTTTCGTATTCAAAGCACAGCGATTAAAACAATTACTCTTATGTTCGTATTCAATGTCACAGCGATTTTGACGATATTTTTTTCGTATTCAGCGTACAGCTACTTCAACGAATTTCTTCCGTTTTCAGCGTACAGCGATTTCAACGATTTTATTTCGTATTCGACCTACAGCGATTTCCACGATTTCTATTTTTTTTTTCGTATTCAGCGTACAGAGATTTCAACGATTTATTTTTCGTATTCATCCTTCAGCGATTTCCACGATTTCTATTTTTTATCTTATTCTGTGTACAGTGATTCCAACGATATCTATTTTATTCGTATTAGCGTACAGGGATTTCAACGATTTCTCATTTTCCGTGTTCAGCGTAAAGCGATTTCAACGTTTTCTCTATTTTACGTATTCAACTTACAGCGATTTAAACTATTCCTCTTTTTTCGTATTCAGTTTGCAGCTATTCAACGAATTCTATTTTTCGTATTCAGCGTACAGCGATGTCAACGATTTCTCTTTTTTTCGTTTTCATCGTAAGGCGATTTTAACGATTTCACTTTTTTTCGTAATCAAAGTACAGCGATTAATACGATTTCTCTTTTTTTGTATTCAGCTTACAGCGATTTCAACGATATTTTTTCGTATTCTGCGTAAGCTATTTCAACGATTTTCTTTCGTATTCAGCGTAAAGCAATTTCAACGATTTCTGTTATCGAATTCAGCGTACAACAATTTCAACACAATTTTTCGTTTTCAGAGTACAGATATTTCAAAAATATTTTTCCGTATTCTGCGTAAAGCTATTTCAACGATTTTCTTTCATATTCACCGTACAGTGATCTGAACGGATTTTTTCTTCGAATTCAGCCTACAACGATTTCAACCATTTCTCTTTTTTTTATTCAGCGTACAGCGATTTCTGTCCTTTTCCTATTGAACGTTCAGCGATTACATCGATTTCTCTTTTTTTTCATTTTCTACGTACAGCGAATTTAACGATTTATTTTCTTACGTGTTCAACGCACAGCGATTTCAACGATTCTCTTTTTTCGTATTCAGTGTACAGCGCTTTCAACGGTTCGTCTTTTTTCGTATTAGCGTACAGCGATTTCATCGATTTCTCCTTTTTCGTATTCTGCGTAAAGCGATTTCAACGATTTCTCTCTTTTTCGTATTAAACGTACAGCGATTGCTACGATTTCTCTTTTTTACGTATTCAACGTTCAGCGATTTCAACGATTTCTCTTTTTTTATGATCACCGCACAGCGATTTCAACGATTTCTCTTTTTTCGTATTCAACGTACAGCGATTTCAAAGAATTTTCTTTTTTTCTTATTCAGTGTACAGCGATCTCAACGTTTTCTTTTTTTTCGTATACAACGTACAGCGATTTCACCGATTTCTCTCTTTTCGTGTTGAACGACTTGAACGGTTTCTATTTTTTCGCATTCGGCGTACACCTATTTTAAAATTTTTTTCTCTTCTTTTCGTGTTCAGCGTACAGATAATTCAATTTCTTTCGTACGCAACATACAGCGATTTCAACGATTTCTGTTTCTTCGTATTCAGCGTACAGCGATTTCAAAGATTTGACATTTCATCTGATTCAGCGTATAGCGGTTTCAACGTTTCTTCTTTTTCTTTATTATTCAGCGTACAGCCATTTCAACGATTTCTCTTTTATTCATATTCAGTATACTGCGATTACAACGATTTCTGTGTTTTCGTATTCAACGTACAGCGATTTAAAAATTTCTCTTTTTTTTTTGTTATTCAGCGTACAGCGACTTCTACGATTTCTCTTTTTCTCGCATTCAGTGTACAACGATTTAAAAATTTCTCTCTTTTCGGTATTCATCTTTCAGCGTTTTCAACGATTTCTCTTATTTTCGTATTCAACGTACAGTGATTTCAACGATTACTCCCTATTCGTATCCGGTGTACAGCAAATTCACCCTTTTCTCTTTTTTCGTGTCCAACGTACAGCGATTTCAACGATTTATATGTTTCTCGTATTCAGCGTACAGCGATTTCAAAGATTTATGTTTTTTTCATATTCAACGGACAGCGATTTCAACGATTTTTCTTTTTTTCGTATTCAGCGTACAGCGATTTGAACGTTTCTTTTTCGTATGCAGCGTACGGCGATTTCAACCATTATTTTTCCAGCGTACAGTTTTTCAACGATTTTCTTTCATATTCAGCGTATAGCCATTTCAACGATTTCTCTTTTTTTCGTATTCAAAGCACAGCGATTAAAACAATTACTCTTATGTTCGTATTCAACTTACAGCGTATTTGACGATATTTTTTTCGTATTCAGCGTACAGTTACTTCAACGAATTTCTTCCGTTTTCAGCGTACAGCGATTTCAACGATTTCATTTTGTGTTCGACCTACAGCAATTTCCACGATTTATATTTTTTTTTTTGTATTCTGTGTACAGCTTTTCCAACGATTTCTATTTTATTTGTATTAGCGTACAGGGATTTCAACTATTTCTCTTTTTTTCGTATTCTGACTAAAGCGATTTCAACGATTCCTCTATTTTTCGTATTCCACTAACAGCGATTTCAACGATTTCTCCTTTTTCGTTTTCAGTTTACAGCTATTCACCGAATTCTACTTTTCGTATTCAGCGAACAGCGATGTCAAAGATTTCTCTTTTTTTCGTTTTCAGCGTAAGGCGATTTTAACGATTTCCCTTTTTTTCGTATTCAAACTACAGCGATTAATACGATTTCGCTTTTTTTCGTATTCAGCTTACAGCGATTTTGACGATATTTTTTCGTATTCAGCGTACAGCTACTTCAACGAATTTCTTCCATTTTCAGCGTACAGCGATTTCAACAATTTTATTTCGTATTCGACCTACAGCGATTTCCACGATATCTATTTTTTTTCGTATTCCGCGTACAGAGGTTTCAACGATTTATTTTTCGTATTCGTCCTACAGCGTTTTCCACGATTTCTATTTTTTTTTTCGTAATCTATGTAGAGCGATTTCAACGTTTTTATATTTTATTCGTATTAGCGTACAGGGATTTCAACTATTTCTCTTTTTTTCGTATTCTGACTAAAGCGATTTCAACGATTCCTCTATTTCTCGTATTCAACTAACAGCGATTTCAACGATTTCTCCTTTTTCGTATTCAGTTTACAGCTATTCACCGAATTCTACTTTTCGTATTCAGCGTACAGCGATGTCAAAGATTTCTCTTTTTTTCGTTTTCAGCGTAAGGCGATTTTAACGATTTCCCTTTTTTTCGTATTCAAAGTACAGCGATTAATACGATTTCGCTTTTTTTCGTATTCAGCTTACAGCGATTTTGACGATATTTTTTCGTATTCAGCGTACAGCTACTTCAACGAATTTCTTCCATTTTCAGCGTACATCGATTTCAGCAATTTTATTTCGTATTCGACCTACAGCTATTTCCACGATATCTATTTTTTTTCGTATTCAGCGTACAGAGGTTTCAACGATTTATTTTTCGTATTCGTCCTACAGCGGTTTCCACGATTTCTAATTTTTTTCGTAATCTGTGTAGAGCGATTTCAACGTTTTTATATTTTATTCGTATTAGCGTACAGGGATTTCAAAGATTTCTCGTTTTTTCTTATTCAGCGTAAAGCGATTTCATCGATTTCTCTATTTTTCGTATTCAACTAACAGCGATTTCAACGATTTCTCTTTTTTCGTATTCAGTTTACAGCTATTCAACGAATTCTATTTTTCGTATTCAGCGTACAGCGATGTCAAAGTTTTCTCTATATTTTTCGTTTTCAGCGTAAGGCGATTTTAACCATTTCCCTTTTTTTCGTATTCAAAGTACAGCGATTAATACGATTTCTCTTTTTTTCGTATTCAGCTTACAGCGATTTTGACGATATTTTTTCGTATTCAGCGTACAGCTACTTGAACGAATTTCTTCCGTTTTCAGCGTACATCGATTTCAACAATTTTATTTCGTATTCGACCTACAGCGATTTCCACGATATCTATTTTTTTTTCGTATTCAGCGTACAGAGATTTCAACGATTTACTTTTCGTATTCGTCCTACAGCGGTTTCCACGATTTCTATTTTTTTTCGTAATCTGTTTAGAGCGATTTCAACGATTTCTATTTTATTCGTATTAGCGTACAGGGATTTCAACGATTTCTCGTTTTTTCGTATTCTGCGGAAAGCGATTTCAACGATTTCTCTCTTTTTCGTATTCAACTAACAGCGATTTCAACGATTTCTCTTTTTTCGTATTCAGTTTACAGCTATTCAACGAATTCTATTTTTCGTATTCAGCGTAAAGCGATGTCAAAAATTTCTCTTTTTTTCGTTTTCAGCGTAAGGCAATTTTAACGATTTCCCTTTCTTTCGTATTCATAGTACAGCGATTAATAGGATTTCTGTTTTTTCCGTATTCAGCTTACAGCGATTTTGACGATATTTTTTCGTATTCAGCGTAAAGCGATTTCAACGATTTCTCTGTTATCGAATTCAGCGTACAACGATTTCAACTATATTTTTCGGCTTCAGAGTACAGATATTTCAAAGATATTTTTTCGTATTGAGCTTACAGCTATTTCAACTATTTTCTTTCATATTCTGCGAGCTCTGTCAACGATTTCTCTTTTTTTTCGTGTTCAGCGTACAGGTATTTCACCAAATTTTCTCCGTATTCAGCGTACAGCTATTTCATACAGCGATTTCAACGAAATTTTTTTGTATTCGTCCTACTGCGATCTCCACGATTTATATTTTTTTTTTCGTGTTTTGTGTACAGCGATTTCAACGATTTCTCTTTAATTAGTATTAGCGTACAGGGATTTCAACGTTTTCTCTTTTTTTTCGTATTCAGCGTAAAGCGATTTCAACTATTTCTCTTTTTTCATATAAACGGACAGCGATTTCAACGATTTCTCTTTTTTTCGTATTCAGCGTACACCAATTTCATCGTTTTTTTCGTATTCAGCTTACTGCAATTTCAACGATTATTTATTTAGCGTACAGCTATTTCAACGATTTTCTTTCTTCTTCAGCGTATATCCATTCCGACGATTTCACTTTTTTCGTATTCAAAGCATAGCGATTAAAACAATTACTCTTTTTTTCGTACTCATCTTACAACGAATTCAACGATATTTTTTTCGTATTCACCGTACAGCTATTTCAACGAATTTCTTGCGTCTTCAGCGTACAGCGATTTCAACGTTTTTTTTTTTGGTATTCGTCCTACAGAGGTTTCCACGATTTCTATTTGTGTTCGTATTCTGTTTACAGTGATTTCAACGATTTCTCTTTTATTCTAATTAGCGTACATGGATTTCAACGATTTCTCTATCTTTCGTAATCTACGTACAGCGATTTCAACGATTTCACTTTTTTTATTCAACGTGCAGCGACTTCAACGATTTCTCTTTTTCCATGCTCACCGCACAGAGATTTCAACGATTTCTCTTTTCTTCGTATTCAGCGTACAGCGATTTAATCTAATTCTCCTTTTTGCTTATTCAGCGTACTGCGATTTCAACGATTTCTCTTTTTTTTCGTATTCAGCGTTTAGCGATTACAAGGTTTTCTCTTTATTTCGTATTAAACGTACAGCGATTTCAACGATTTCTCGTTTTTTTCGTATTCAGCGTTCAGCGATTTCAACGATTTCTCTATTTTTCATATTCCACGTATAGCGATTACAACGATTTCTCTTTTTTCGTATTCAACGTACAGCGATTCGTATTTCGTATTTAGGGTATAGCGACTTCTACAATTTCTTCTCGTATTGAGCGTACAACTATTTCGCCGTATTTTTCGTATTCCTCGTGCAGCTTTTTCAATAGATTTACCTCCTATTCAGCGTACAGCCATTTCAACGATTGTTTTGGAATGCAACGTACTGCAATTTCAACGATTTTTTTTCGTAATCTGAGAGCAGCGATTTCAACGATTTCTCTTTTTTTGATCACCGCAGAGCGGTTTCAACGATTTCTCTTTTTTTCGTATTCAACGTACAGCGATTTCAACGAATTGTCTTGTTTTCCTTATTCACTGTACAGCGATTTGAACGTTTCCTTTTTTGTATTCACCGTACAGCGATTTCACCGATTTCTCTTTTTTCGTGTTCGGCGATTTGAATGGATTCTATTTTTTCGCATTCAGCGTACAGCAATTTTAAACGTTTTCTCTTTTTTTCGTATTCAGCGTACAGCGAATTCTATTTGTTTCGTATTCAAGCTACAGCGATTCAACGATTTCTCGCTTCTTCGTATTCAAAGTAGTGATTTCAACGAATTCTCTTTTTTTCGTATTCGGTGTATACCTATTTCAACGATTTCTGTTTTTTCGTATTCAACGTAGAGCGATTTCAACGATTTCTCTTTTTTTGTATTCAGCGTACAGCGATTTCAAAGTTCTGTCATTTTTTCTTATTCAACGTATAGCGATTTCAAAGATTTCTCTTTTTTCTTATTCAGCGTACAGCCATTTCAACGATTTCTCATTTTTTCATATTCTGCGTACAGCGATTTCAACGATTC
Organism: Periplaneta americana; assembly: GCF_040183065.1. Classification (NCBI taxonomy): domain Eukaryota; kingdom Metazoa; phylum Arthropoda; class Insecta; order Blattodea; family Blattidae; genus Periplaneta; species Periplaneta americana. The sequence goes on from NC_091131.1 coordinate 147,374,829, forward strand.
CTCTTTTTTTTCGAATTCATTGAACATCGATTTTAAAGATTTTTTTTTCTTATTCAGCGTAATGTTGTTTCAACGATTTTCTTTCGTATTCTACGTAAAGCGACTTCAACGATTTCTCGTCTTTCGTATTCATTGTACAGCAATTTCAACGATTTCTTTTTTTTCGAATTCAACGTACAGCGATTTCAACTATTTCTCATTTTTGCGTATTCAACGTACAGCGATTTCATCGATATTTTTTGGTATTCAGCTTATAGATATTTCTACGATCTTCTTTCGTATTCACCGTACATCCATGTCAAGGATTTTTTTCGTATTCAACCTACAGCGATTTCAACGATTTTTTTCGTATTGAGCGTAAAGCAATTTCAACGATTTTTTTCGTATACAGCGTACAGATGTTTCAACGACATTTCTCTTTTCGTATTCAGCGTAAAGCGTTATCAACGATTTCTCTTTTTTTCGTATTCAGCGTGTAGCGATTTCAACAATTTTTTTTCGTATTTAGCATAGAGCGATTTCAACGATTTTTTTTGGATTCAGCGTACAGAGACTTCAATGATTTTTTGTCGTATTCAGCTTACGGCGATTTCAACAATTTATCTTTTTTTTTATTCAGCGTACACCGATTTCAACGATTTTTCTTTTCTTCGTATTCAGCCTACAGTTATTTCAACGATTTCTCTTTTTTTATTATTCGGCGAACATCTAATTCAACTACTTTTTTATATTGAGCGTAGAGCGATTTCAACGATTTCTTTTTCGTGTTCAGCGTACAGCGATTTCTCTTTTTTCTTGTTAAGAGTGCAGCAATTTCAGCGATTTGTCTTTTTTCGTATTGATCGTACAACGATTTCAGCGATTTCTCTTTTTTCGTTTTCAGAGTACAGAGATTTTAACGATTTCTTTTTTTTTTCGTGTTCAGCGTGCAGCGATTTCAACGATATTTTTTCGTATTCAGCGCACAGGGATTTCAATTATTTTTTTTCGTATTCAGTGCACTGCGATTTCTATGAAATTTTTTTTTGTTTTCTGCGTCCAGCGATTTCTATCAGTTTTTATGTCTACAGTATATCGAGCTTTACAATTTTTTCGTGTTATGCGTTCAGCGATTTCAAAAATATTTTTTTTTCCTATTGAGCTTACAACGATTTCTACCATTTTTCTTTCTTGTTCACCGTACAGCGATTTCTACAACTTTTTTGCATTCAGCGTTCAGCGGTTCTAACGATTTTTTTTTCGTATTAATCGTTCAGCTATTTCACCTATTTTTTTTCATATTCTACGCACTGTGATTTCTATGATTTTTTGGGGGGTTTTCTGCGTCCAGCGATTTGTACGATTTTCTTTATGTCTACCGTACAGCCATTTCTACGATATTTTTATGTCCACTTTTCAGCGATTTCTACTATTTTTTTCGTATTCAGCGTACAATCAATTCGAAGATTTTCTTTCGCACTCAAAGTACAGCGATTTCAAAGATTTCTTTTTTTTTTTTTTTTTGTATTCAACGTACAGCGTTTTCAACTATTTTTCTTTTTTTTTTCGTTTCAGCGTACAGCGATTTCTATGATATTTTTTTTTTATTCAGCGTACAGATATTTCACCTATTCCCTTTCGTATTCAGTGTACGGCGACTTAAGGATTTTTTTCGTATTCAACCTACAGCGATTTCAACGGCTTTTTTTCGTATTCAGAGTACAGCGATTTCAGCGATTTCTTTTCGTATTCAGCGTACAACTGTTTCAACGATTTCTCTTTTTTCGAATTCAGCGTAATGCGATATCAACGATTTCTCTTTTTTTTTTGGTATTCAACATACAGCGATTTCAACGATTTCCTTTTTTTTTGTATTCAACGTACAGCTATTTCAACCATATTTTTTGTATTCAGCGTATAGCGATTTCAACGATTTCTCTTTTATCGTTTTCAACGTGCAGCGATTCAACGATTTCTATTTTCTTCGTATTTAACGTACAACTATTTCATCCATTTTTTTGTATTCAGGGTACAGCGAATACAACGATTTCCCTTTTCTTCGTATGCTACATACAAATATTTAAACCATTTTTTTCGTATTTAGCGTACAGCTATTTCAACGATTTCTCTTTTTTTCGTAATCAACGTATAGCGACTTCAACGATTTTTTTCGTATTCAGCGCAGAGCGATATCAACGATTTTGTTTTCGTATTTGGCGTACAGCGAATTCAAAGATTTTTTCGTATTCAGCTTACAGCGATTTCAACGATTTCTCTTTTGTCTTATTCAGCGTACAGCGATTTCAACGATTTCTCTTTTTTTCGTATTAAGCGTACACTTATTTAAGCGATTACTCTTTTTTCGTATACAGTGAAAAATAATTTCAACAACTTTTTTCCTTTAGTGAGCGTAGAGCGATTTCAACAATTTTTTTGTATTCAGCGTACAGCGATTTCAACGATTTCTCTTTTTTTCTTATTTAGCATACAGCGATTTCAACGAGTTCTCTTTTTTCTTATTTAGAGTACAGCGATTTCAACAATTTCCCTTTTTTCGTATTGAACGTACGGAGATTTCAGCGATATCTCTTTTTTCGTTTTCAGCGTACAGCGGTTACAACGATTTCTCTTCTTTTCTAATTCAGCAAACAGTGACTTCAACGATTATTTTTCGTATTCAGCGTACAGTTTCAACGATTTTCTTTCGTATTCAACGTACAGCGATTTCAACGATATCTCTTTTTTTCGTATTCAACGTACAGCGATTTCAACTAATTCTCTTTTTTCGTATTCAGCGTAGAGCGATTTCAACGATATTTTTTCATATTCAACGTACAGATATTTCAGCTTTTCCCTTTCGTATTCAGCGTACAGCGATTTCAACGACTTTTTTCATATTAGGCGTACAGCGATTTCAACGATTTTTTTCGTATTCAGCGTACAACTGTTTCAACGATTTCTCTTTTTCCGAATTCAGCGTAAAGCGATTTTAACGATTTCACTTTTTTCGTAATCAGCGTACAGCGATTTCAAAGCTTTCTCTTTTTTTTCTTATTCAACGTACAGCGATTTCAACGATTTCTCTTTTTTTCCTATTCAGCGTACAGCGATTTTAACGAATTCTCCTTTTTACGTATTCAACGTGGAGCGATTTCAATGATTTCTCTTTTTTTCGTTTTCAGCTTACAGCGATTTCAATGATTTTTTAGGTTTTCAGCGTATAGCTATTTCAACGATTTCTCTTTTTTCGTATTGAACGTACAGCAAATTCAGCGATTTCTGTTTTTTCGTATTTAACATACAGCTATTTCAACCATAATTTTTGTATTGAACGTAAAGCGAATTCAACGATTTCTCTTCTTTTCGTATTCAACTTAGAGTGACGATTTCAACGCTTTCTCGTTTGTTCGTGTTCATCGTACAGCTATTTGAACGATTTCTTTTTTTTTTTTGGTATTCAACGTTGAGCGATTTCAACGATTTCTCTTTTTTCGCGTTCAGCGTACAGCGATATCAACGTTTTCTCTTTCTTCGTGTTCAGCGTACAGCTATTTCAACGATTTCTCTTTTTCTCGTATTCAACGTAGAGTGATTTCAAAGATTTCTCTTTTTTTCTTATTCTGCGTAGAGCGATTCCAACGAATTTATTTTCGTATTCAGCGTGCAGATATTTCAACAATTTTCTTTCGTATGCAGAGTATAGCGATTTCAACTATTGTATATCATATTCAGCTCACTGCGATATCTATGAAATTTATTTGGTTTTCTGCGTACAGCGATTTCTATCATTTTTTGTCTACAATACAGCAACCTTTACAATTTTTTTTTTCGTATTTTACTTTCAGCGATTTGAAAAATTTCTTTTTTTCCTATTGAGCACACAACGATTTCTACGATTTGTGTTTCTTCTTCACCGTACCGCGATTCGTATTCAGGGTAAAAGTATTTCAACAATTTTTTTTTTTCATATTCATCGTACAGCTATTTAACGATTCTTTCTCGCATTCAGCGTACAGCTGCTTCAACGATTTTTTTCGTACGATGAAAGAGTAATGGAACGGAGAAAAATTCTCTCCGGCGCCGGGATTTGAACCCGGGTTTTCAGCTCTACGTGCTGATGCTTTATCCACTAAGCCACACCGGATACAACTCCGACGTCGGATAGAATCGTCTCAGATCAAGCTCCAAATCTTGGGTTCCCTCTAGTGGCCGCCCTCTGCACTACGTCATAGATGTCTATGAACGCAGGACCGAAGGCCACACATGTGCTGAGGTGCACTCGATATGAGTGACTAGTTGGCCGGGATCCGACGGAATAAACGCCATCTTAAATCACGAAGTGATTTACGCATATCGTATATTATTTTAATGTACTGAAGTACATATGATATTTCCATGCAGATATTCTGCGTCATCATACGATGAAAGAGTAATGGAACGGAGAAAAATTCAGCACATAGAGCTGAAAACCCGGGTTCAAATCCCGGCGCCGGAGATAATTTTTCTCCGTTCCATTATTCTTTCATCGTATGATGACGCAGAATATCTGCATGGAAATATCATATGTACTTCGGTACATTAAAATAATATAAGATTTTTTTCGTATTCAGCGTACCGCGATTTCAACGATTTGTTTTTTCTTTTCGAATTCAGCGTACAGCGATTTCAACGATTTTTTTTTTGGTATTCAACGTAAAGGGATTTGAACGATTTTTTTTCGTATCCAGCGTGCTGCTATTTGAACGATATTTTATTATCTACAGCTATTTCAACGATTTCCTTACATATTAAGCGTACAGATATTTTAACGATTTCTGTTTTTTTCGTATTCAGCGTACATCTATTTCAACGAATTCTCTTTTTTCTTATTCAGCGTACAGCGATTTTAACGTTTTCTCTTTTTTTCGTGTTCAGCGCAAAGCGATTTCAACTATTTCTATTTTTCGTATTGAGTGTACAGCGATTTCAGTTTTTTTTTCGTATTCAATATACAGCGATTTCAACGACTTTTTCTCGCATTCAGCATACAGTGATTTCAACGATTTTTTTGGTATTCAGCTTACAGCGATTTTGAACGATTTTATTCGTATTCAGCGTACAGCGATTTCAACGATTTCTTTTTTCTTCGTATTCAGCTTATAGCGATTACATCGAATTTTTTTCGTATTCAGCGTAAAGCGATTTCAACAATTTTCTTTCGTATTCAGCATGCACCTATTTCAACGATTTTCTTTCACCTTCAGCGTACAGCTACTTCAACAATTTCTCTTTTTTCCTATTCAGCCGTCAGCGATTTCAACGTTTTCTCCTTTTTTCATATTCAGCATATAGCGATTTAAACGATTTCCCTTTTTTTCGTATTCAACATACAGCGATTTCAGTGATTTTTCTTTTTTCGTATTCAACGTAATTATTTAAACGATTTCTCTTTTTTTCGTATTCAGCGATCATCTAATTCAACTGCTTTTTTCTTGTATTGAGAGTAGAGCGATTTCAACGATTTCTTTTCGTATTCAGCCTACAGCGATTTAACCGATTTCTCTGTTTTCTTCTTCATAGTACAGCGATTTCAACGATTTCTCTTTTTTGTATTGAACGTACAGTGATTTCAGCGTTTTCTCTTATTTCTTTTTCACCGTACAGCTATTTCATCGATTTCTCTTTTTTTCGTATTCAACGTACAACGATTTCAACGATTTCTCTTTTTTTCGAATTCATCGTACAGCGATTTGAACGATTTTTTTCGTATTCAGCGTACAGCTATTTCAACGTTTTTTTTCGTATTCAGCGTAAAGCGATTTCAACGATTTTTTGTCGTATTCAGCGTACAGCGATTTCAACTATTGTTTATCATATTCTGCACACTGCGATATCTATGAAATTTTTTTGGTTTTCTGCGTACAGCGATTTCTATCATTTTTTGTTTACCGTACAGCGACCTTTACTTTTTTTTTTCGTATTGTGCTTTCAGCGATTTCAAAAATTTCTTTTTTTCCTATTGAGCTTACAACGATATCTACGATTTGTTTTTTTTTCTTCACCGTACAGCGAATTCTACTATTTTTTTCGCATTCAGTGTTCCTAACGATCTTTTTTCGCATTAATCGTTAAGCGATTTCATCTACTTTGTTTTTCGTATTCAACGCACTGTGATTTCTATGAATTTTTTTTTTTTTTTTTTTTTGGTTTTCTGCGTCCACCGATTTCTACGAGTTTTTTCAAGTCCACTGTACAGCTATTTCTACGATTTTTTTATGTCCACCTTTCAGCGATTTCTACTTTTTTTTCGTATTCAGCGTACAGTTGTTTCAACGATTTTCTTTCGTATTCAACGTACAGCGATTTCAACGGTTTCTCTTCTTTCGTATTCATCGTACAGCGATTTCAACTATTTCTGTTTTTTCGTATTCAACGTACAGCGATTTCAACTATTTATCTTTTTTTCGTATTCAGCGTACAGCGATTTCAGCAAAATTTTTTTTCCTATTCAGCGTACAGATATTTCAACGATTTCTTTCGTATTCAGAGCACATCGATTTCAAGGATTTTTTTCGTATTGAACCTGCAGCGATTTCAACGATTTTCTTTCGTATTCAGCGTACAGCGATTTCAACGATTTTTTTCGTATTCAGCGTACAGCTGTTTCAACGATTTCTCTTTTTTCGAATTCAGCGTTAAGCTACTTCAACGATTTCTCTTTTTTCGTATTCAGCGTACAGCGATTTCAACGATTTCTCTTTTTTCGAATTCAGCGTAAAGCGATTTCAACGATTTCTCTTTTTTCCTAATCAGCGTACAGCGGTTTCAACGATTTCTCTTTTTTTCTTATTCAACGTACAGCGATTTCAACGATTTCTCTTTTTTCGTATTCAGCGTACAGCAATTTTAATGAATTCTCCTTTTTTACTTATTCTACGTACAGCGATTTCAATGATTTATCTCTTTTTTCGTTTTCAGCCTACAGCGATTTCTACGATTTTTTGTGTCCACCTTTCAGCGATTTCTACTAGATTTTTCGTATTCAGCGTACAGTTGTTTCAACGATTTTCTTTAGTATTCAACGTGCAGCGATTTCAACTGTTTCTCTTCTTTCGTATTCTTCGTACATCGATTTCAACTATTTCCCATTTTTTCGTATTCAACGTACAGCGATTTCAACTATTTATCTTTTTTTCGTATTCAGCGTACAGCGATTTCAGCAAAATTTTTTCGTATTCAGCGTACAGATATTTCAACGATTTCCTTTCGTATTCAGCGCACAGCGATTTCAAGGATATTTTTCGTATTGAACCTGCAGCGATTTCAACGATTTTCTTTCGTATTCAGCGTACAGCGATTTCAACGATTTTTTTCGTATTCAGCGTACAACTGTTTCAACGATTTCTCTTTTTTTCGAATTTAGCGTTAAGCGATTTCAACGATTTCTCTTTTTTCGTATTCAGCGTACAGCGATTTCAACGATTTGTCTTTTTTTCTTATTCAACGTACTGCGATTTCAACGATTTCTCTTTTTTCTCATTCATCGTATAACGATTTTAACGATTTCTCTCTTTTACATATTCAACGTAAAGCGATTTCAACGATTTCTCTTTTTTTAGTTTTCAGCTTACAGCGACTTCAATGTTTTTTTTTTTTGTATTTAGCGTAGCTACAGCTATTTCAAATAATTTTTTTTTATTATTCACCTTACAGCCATTCCTATTATTTTTTCCCATTCATCTTTCAGCGATTTCAACGATTTCTTTTCGTCCGTTCACCATTCCTTACAATGCATCCTTCAGTAGGCAGTATCTTCTAAGCCAGTGACCCAGCCAATTCCTTTTTTCTTCCTGATCAATTTCAGCATCATTCTTTCTTCACACTTTCTTTCCAACACAGCTTCATATCTTATTTTGTCTGTCCAATTCACACCCTCCATTCTTCTCCATATCTACATTTCAAATGACTCTTGTCTCTTCTCTTCACTTTGTGTTAATGTCTATGTTTCCTCCATTTACAATGTCATACTCCACACAAAGCACTTCACTATTCTCTGCATTAGTTGTTTTTCCAGAGTTCCGTAGAATGCTCTTTTTCTCTATTAAAATTTATTGTTATTATAAATGGAACTAATTGTATAAGAAAAGGGTTTGCTTTTCGAAAGAACTGTATAACTCTGCTGACTTAGTATTTTGTATTCATTCATTATGCATTAACTTGTACTCTATTTAGTTAGATATTATATACTTTGTAATATGCACAATATTATTACTCTTTTGTACTTCAGGATATATTTTTCTTGTAATTATATATTTTGAAATTAAAAAAAAGGAAAGAACAAATGGCGAGGTAAGATCGGCTATAGGGGAGGAGGAGGCCGAAATAGGAGTAATAATACTGTATAGTTTAAATAATATTTCGTGTTAGTTTTAATAATAATAATGATAATAATAATGATAATAATAATAATAGTAATAATAATATTTTTGAGAACGGCCTGGGAACGCGATGAAAATTGCCAGTTACAGTCATCATCATTAGTCATCAATCACCATTCATCAGTCATGCTCCATTATTCGTCGTACTAGATCATCATCAACTACAATTAATCTGTAATCCTCCATTATCCGTCATAATATATCATCAACCTTAACTTGTCATAGTCTTCCTCCTTGTCGTCATAGCCCATCATCAATCACAGTTCATCATTGTCATCCTTTATTATTCGTCATTTCAAATTGTTGTTTAGCCAACAGTCCTAAAACAGATCTGAACCTCATATGGCATTACTCATGAGGCAATTAAGCCAAGAGATAATGGGGTAGAGTGGCAAGATCATTTCTTCTTCCATTGGATACATCGCTAATTACTTAGAAGTTACACTAGTCAGAGTATAATTTTTAGTAGGTTATTTTACGACGCTTTATCAACATCTTAGGTTATATAGCGTCTGAATGAGATGAAGGTGATAATGCCGGTGAAATGAGTCCGGTGTCCAGCACCGAAAGTTACCCAGAATTTTCTCATATTGGGTTGAGGGAAAACCCCGGAAAAAACCTCAACCAGGTAACTTGCCCCGACCGGGAATCGAACCCTGGCCACATGGTTTCGCGGCCAGCGCGTCGCTGACCGTTACTCCTCAGATGTGGACTCACACTATTATGAGACACAATTAATATAATTCCTCATACTTTGTAGGTATCCTCCAAAATTAGTCAGTTTGTCTTCCGCATGCCTAAGGTAAATAACATACAAGGACGTCCAGCTCAATTTACGAATTGCACTCAGCGTTCAGCGATTTGTACTTTTTTTCTATTCCACATACAGCGCTTTCAACAGTATCTTTTTTTCGTATTCAGCGTACAGCGATTTTTACGGTGTTTTTTTTTTTGTTTGTTTTGGTATTCAGTTTACAGCTATTTAAACGATTTCTTTTTTTATTCAGCGTACACATATTTCAATTTTTTTCGTATTCAGTGTACAGCGATTTCAACGACTTCTCTTTTTTCGCATTCTACGTACAGTTATTTCAGCGATTTCTCTTTTTTATTCAACGTACAGTTATTTCAACCATTTTTTTTCGTATTGGGCGAACAGCGATTTCAACAATTTCTCTTTTTTTTCGTATTCAGCGTACAGCGATTTCAACGATTTCTCTTTCTTTCGTATTCAACGTACAGTTATTTCAACCATAATTTCTTTGTATTCAGCGTACAGCGATTTCAACGATTTCTCTTTTTTTCGTATTCAACGTACAGCGATTTCAACGACGTCTCTTTTTTTCGTATTCAGCGTACAGGGATTTCAACGATTTCTCTTTTTTTCGTAATCAACGTACAGCGATTTCAACGATTTCCCTTTTTTTTTTTCGTATTCAGAGTACAGCGATGTCAACGATTTTTTCCGTATTCAGCGAACAACTATTTCAACGATTTTTTTTTGTATTCATCGTACAGCTATTTATACGAATTTTTCTCATATTCAGCATACAGATATTTTAACGATTTTTTTCCTATTCAGCCTACAGCGATTTCAACGATTATTTTTCGTAATCAGCGTACAGCTATTTCAACGATATTTTTCCGTATTCAGCGTAAACCTATTTCAAAGATTTTCTTTCATATCCAGCGTATAGCTATTTAATTGGTATAGTATATAGTATAGTGTACAGTATCGTATATGATATAATATATGGTATAGTATATAGTATAGTATACAGTATAGTATATGATATAGTATACAGTATAGTATATGGTATTGTATATGGTATAGTATACGGTATATTATACAGTATAATATACATTATGGTATACATATAGTATATATAGTATGGTATACAGTATAGTATATTATATAGCCTAATATAATATAGTATGGTATGGTATAGTATATTATATATAATATAGTGTACAGTGTAGTATAGTATGGAATATCGTATAATATATATAGTCTAGTATACAGTATAGTATAGTATATAGTATAATATAGTGTAGTTGAGTATAGTAGAGTAGAGTATAGTAGAGTAGAGTAGAGTAGAGTATAGTGTATAGTATAGTATAGTATAGTATAGTATAGTATAGTATAGTATAGTATAGTATAGTATTGTATAGTATAGTGTAGTAGAGTATACTATATTATAGTGTATCGTATAGTATATATAGTATAGTATACAATATAGAATAATATTTAATATAGTATAGTATAATATAATACAGTATAGTATAGAGTATCATATATATATATATATATATATATATATATATAATCGTATACAGTATAGTATAGAGTATCGTATAGTATATATGGTATAGTATACAGTATAGTATAATTTAGTGTATTATATAGTATAATGTAGTGTAGTATAGTATTGTATAGTATAGTATATTATAGTATAGTATAGTATAGTATATGGCCACTATAGTATTTAGTACAGTGTAGTATATAGTATATGGTACAGTATAGTATATAGAACAGTATAGTGTTGTGTAGTGTATTGTTGTGTAGTGTAGTGTAGTCCATGTATTGTGGGTCCCTATCACCACGGCATGGCGCGTCCTCAGGTTGCGGATAGAGGAGACGGCCTCCAGATATGGAGGGTAGCTGCGAATATATTGAATAAGCAGTCGTGGACAGCCGATAAGGGGTGGTCCTCCAGCTTGGGGGTTGGACGAAGGGCTAACAACCCATGACCGTAAAAACCAACTTGTTACGAAACCATCCAATAATGAACCTCCAGGTATTTTAGAAGCCATTTGTAAGTAAGTATATTATTGCATGGTATAGTATAGTTCAGTATAGTATAAAGTGCAGTATAGTGTATAGTATAGTATGTTATAGTATATAGTACTATAGTGTATAGTATAATATAGTATAGTATAGTCTAGTATAGTATAGTATAATATAGTATAATCTATTATAGTATAACATATACAGTCGCGCTCAAACCTCCTGACGTTTGGCGAAAGCCAGTTACATGCGAGCGCGATGTTGTCACAACTACTCTCTCCGTCTCTGTCTCTCAGCGGCAGTACTTTTAAAACTGTGGAGCGCGACCCTTTACCTGAGATTGGTTTGATAGGAAGATGCAGAAGACTTAATAATATTAATAATAATAATAATAATAATAATAATAATAACAATAATATTTATATTATTATTATTACTATTATTACTATTATTATTATTATTATTATTATTATTATTATTATTATTATTATCTTCAGGCTGCATCGAATGAAATTAAAAGTCACAAAATATAGAAAAATTAGTTGAATCAGACGTAACTCGCTCAATTTATATCAGTTTTGTAAGTTTTACTTTTATTAGGGTTAATAAAGTTGTTGAATAACACAAAGGCGCAGTTTGATCAAAGAAATTGAATGATAGGATTAATTTTCTGTACAAATGAATTGATTGAATTGACATGGTCCTAAATAGCATTATGTCCATGCTGTCATAGCACAATCTTACAAAAATAGCGGTTATTATGTGCCTGTGTTTCGTTTAAGGAAAATGTTGAATTAATAAACCGTACCTTTTCTGTTGCAAATTTCTACTCCATTGGCAGAGCTAATGGTGAGCCAACATCGTCGTCGTCAGCCCCCTCACTATCAGTTTTACTGTCGTCTGTGTCACTGTCTTCTTGTAAATTAACGACCACTGGTTCTAAAATGTTTTTCCAAACAATCTCTTTAACGAAATCTTCCTCTTGTAATTTCACCACGTGTTTCACGCATTTTACCCAGTCCTCAATTGTCACATTATCAAGTTCCTTATTTACAAGTTCTTCCACATCCGACATTTTAAAGTTTTGTTGTTTCTAGCGACCTCCCTTTTCTCCTGGAATCAAATTAGTTCTATTGCATTATTTAGAGGAGGTATTTGGTATTCTATTAATGCTAACGGAATGATATGGAGCATTTTCCATTATAATTATACTCCCTTCCTGTAGATGATTTAGAAATCTGTTTAAGAACCAATCGCTAAATGATTGTGCCGTCATTTCTTCGTGATAATCACTGGTTTTCTTTGATCTGAATACCCATTTACTACCTGGAACGAAACCTGTTTCAGCTGACCCTACATGGCAAACAATAAGTCTATCTCCCTTTCCTAAAGGCACTTTAAGACCTTCATTTCTGTTTGAGTATAGCCAAACATATTTGACAGAATGATTTTTGTTGACCCACGTTTCATCAAGGTAAAATGTGGGTCGAGTGTCACCTGATGATCTGATCATGTGCATTTTGCGCAGAAACTTCAGTCGTGCGGCAAGGATATCATTCCGTTCCATTAGATATTTTCGCCCATCATTGGTTTCCCAACCGATTCAATAATCTTTTAGTGGAAGAAACTGAACCTGAGTAATTATTTTTTTTTCTAAGCAGTACGGTTAGTTTGTCAGCTGTCGGAAATTTTCCGTTACCGTAAAAGTCAATAATTGGACGTCGTACAACGTCTTTCTGGAAGTCGTCTAGATTTGTAACTCTTTTAGGAACATTTATATGTTTTCTAGGAGAATGGAACAATTTATCGACACCCTGTGTTTGCGCTCTTTTAACTTCCTGCATACACGGAACAGTATAGAGACACTTAAAGAACACGCCTCGGCAGTTAGTGCTTGACATTTTGAAAAGTTAAGATTTTTACGCATTTCTTCAGAAGAGTATTTCCTGAAGAAATTATAAACACTAAACACCATTTTCCCAATTCTACTGCCATATCCACTCGATACACCATTCCCACTTGTAACTGGGCTCACTAAGAGACCTATTAATTGTTTTGAGAATGCCAAATTGCCAACACACGAAAAAGATATTACATTCACTTTCACATACCGTACTTTAAACAGAGCCAACTGCACACAACACCATTAGAAATCGAACAGACATTTCAATTTAGTAGTTTCTCTTCTCTCCCCTCACAAAGAGATAACTCTGTTTATATTCTGAAGAGACCCTTTGTTTGAAGCTGTAAGTTTATGGTTCTCAAAATTCTTACATATAAACATTCCTTATATTATCGCAGCTGTATAAACATCGTCCACACTTCATTGCTGGAAGTCCGCAAAAAACCAATGAGACAGAGGCAACTGTGAAGGAAAAAAATGGAAATCTTACGAAATTACGATGAAAACAGTACTCTTAATCAGAAACAACTCTCTGATTCATTAGAAATCCCATTCAGGACACGTCGGAAAGATGTAAGCGCAGGAAAGTGAAGGTGATAAACATGAGGACTTGGAAACACGCACGCGACAAGTAAATATAAATTACTTTTTTTCGAAAGAATTGAGTACAGTATATATTGTAAATGTAAATGTCTTTGACGTACAGTATAGTAATTACATAATGGAGTAATGCTGTATTACCTTTCATGAATCATGTATTTCAATGAAGAAAAATACTAATGGATACTGTATATAAGTCAAAATTAGTATACCCGTCTAATACGCGGTCCCGATTAATACGAGGTTTACACGTGGTCCCTTGAACAGCGTCTTATCGGGGTTTTACAGTATTAACCCATAAAATTGGAACCACTGAGGGTAGAAATATGATTTTTGTTTCTATGTGTTCAGAAAACATTAAGCATTCATCATATATACATGCAGGGTCCCAACAACAAACCAATTTTCCCAGCGCACTTGTTATTTGATTTTGAGATTTCTAAGCGGCGACTATGCAGCGGGTCTGCGTAGCCCGTATGTCGCAACGCAGCACTGCCGCTATTGGCTATCGCCGATAAGCAGACACACCTGCAAACGTCAGGAGGTTTGAGCGCGACTGTAGTATAGTATACAGTATGGTATATTATAGTATAGTAGTATAATGTACAGTATAATATAGTATAGTGTGGTATAGTATAATATATATATATATTTTTTTATTATAGTATAGTATATTTTATAGTATAGTATACTCTATACAGTGAAACGTCTTCTTACGGACACCTCATACACTCCTCATATACGGACAGATTAGTATTTCCCAACTGAAATAATTATAATTTTAACTCTCGTTTACGGACGCTCTCAGACTCGGACACGGACAGCTGTTTCACAGTCCTAAAGCTTGCTTTACCTCCTGACTGCGGACAGAACTTGGCTTTCAAGACCTAATGTGTTACAAAAATAGAAAATTTTGTTTTGAGAACTGTACAGAAACCTTAACATGAAAGAACGCAATAAGAGTCTCGTAGGCTACCACTAGCACAGTGACGTATATATTATGCAGATCTAATCTTTCAGGTAAAGCTCCCTGTAAAGCAGAAATTCGTCTGTGCATGTTGATGACTGACTGACTGACTGACTGAAGAAAAATAATAATTTCATGATTATTAAGAATATTGATACAGTCTTTTAAAATTAACGGATCGGAACGAATCCAGGAAATAGTTTTGTTATAGTTATATATAATAACAACCCTTCTAAATTAGCAACTTTAAACTGTTGTAGCTCCGAAATCCTTTCACACAATAATCAAAATCATGGTGGTTATTTTAGTGCTGAGAAGTTAAAATTTATATTGACATATAAACAGATTTTCTTACTTTTTATGGAAGTGGAGAAATTTAGATTTATCCTTATTAAGGCGCCTTTGTCCACGGAAATATATTTTTAAAATATATGATTAGATTCCTCATTGAAGGTACAAATAAACACATATTTTTTACTGGTGGTACGTTGATAAGAAAGTATTGAAAATATGAAATAAAGAAAATAAATAGTACGCGCGTGAACTAACCAGCTGACTGTGAGGCGGGAGCTAGCTGAGGCAAGCATGGCCAGGAGACAACACCAGAAGTGTCGTCTAGCAGCGCATGGCTGTGCTAACATTATCGCAGGTTTTCATAAACATAGGAGTAAAATGACAAAAGAAAGAAGACTACATCCAAATATTTACTCATCAAATGTCATTTTGTGGAATGGACTTCCACGACTCCGTCTGCAAAAGGATATGTTTTTGTCACAAGTTTTGACTTGCAGACAGAAATGCAGGCATGTGTCGACAAAGTCTCTTGTACTGTGCGTTCGAATTTGAGCACCAGCTTCTTAGCTGACGAAGGAGAATGTTATTGTGGTCAAATTCGCTGCTGACCACTGAAATAATTGAAACGGAGTGGCGATTTGGTTATGAATTGGACGTTGAAGACTGGCTCTGGCTGCCTGTCGTTTTATTGTTCCTCCAATTCCGTCACACGACCCCTTTCCATGAGAAGTAGCAAAGAAGTGCCACTCTGCCTTTATTCCAAACTCTT
Source organism: Periplaneta americana (assembly GCF_040183065.1). Taxonomy (NCBI): domain Eukaryota; kingdom Metazoa; phylum Arthropoda; class Insecta; order Blattodea; family Blattidae; genus Periplaneta; species Periplaneta americana. The sequence goes on from NC_091131.1 coordinate 147,390,546, forward strand.
CTTCATGGTAGCACAGATTGATAAAGTTCTTTCTGTTTTTATATTGAGAAGGAGCACCGTCACTGAAATAGAATATTTTCTCCACCTTGTCATAAGCTTGCTTCTGTTTCAAAAAAATTAATCGCTTTCGAAAGAGATGGACTGCAACAGTGTCATGTTTCAGCCAATAGGATATAACTACAAAAGAGTCACATTTCTCAGTGTCATTGTTCCTATGATAAATAACTAACGGATATAAAGCTGCCTGATTGTTGTTCCAATGGAAACCAGGTATTTAATCTTGAATAATGAAAGCATATTTTTAGAGACGTCTTAGTATCACTAGGAATTCCCAATGCTTTAGGTTAATTTTTGTTTCTTCATAAAACATTATTTGTTGCCTTGCAATAGATGAATGTTTTGTTGAGAGCAAATAACTTTCCAATTAACACATTTATAAATTCATCTCTAGACGTTTCCAGGCTTCCAATGTTGTTTTGTCTGTAGCTACTCAATGTTTACATGAAATTGAGTCTATCAAAGCTTCATCAAAAACAGACAGTGATTGTGTTTCTAAATCTAATGTTCCGGGACACTCAGCACACTTATCAAAATAACATGACGATTGTGGTGGACTGCAAATGATTCTCAGCAGGATTTTATAGGTAGGCATATTTCTCCACTTTTGGTTAGCTCTGGGAGTTTTGCATCATTATCATTCCGCTTCTCAGTCCACTTTTTCCTTCCCCTCAAGCCCAAGGAGGTTTCACGAGACACGGAATGACCTATAAATACAGCCCTGTTAGTTGTGTTGCCTGAAGTACTGTAATGCTTCGGGAAAGCAGATTTACAGTCTAAACCCCTGATGAGTGGGCAACTTCTCTGCTTTTAGTGTGCAGCGGAACGATCTAGTCTAAAGACGAAAGCTTCGAATCACGGCATATGGAAAAACGTAGGCTATATAAACAAAGCTATTTATTTTTGTGATTCCGCCGACTTAGCTCTGTGATAACGCATTTGCCTCCAGACTAGCCGGCGCGGGTTCCATTTCCGGCGGGTCAGAAATTTTCCTCTAAAATTTGTACCTCCGGACTAGGGGAGGTGACGGCGTACATCTTTTTACCCCTAGACCAGTAGTCGGCAAATGTTAACGTAGGCGATGTCATATGAAACGCAGCCCGTCTTGCAAGACAAGCTGTGGTAGAAAGCAGTAGGCTGGGGTTAGGAGAGGACTGAATCTCGGCCGTATAGTCTGGAAATAACTAACCGAACTACGGTGAAATCTGGTCCTCCATCATAAGTTGCAATTTGCAATTGCTCAAATGAATGTGGATCCGTCAATCGGAGGCGCGCTTTACATTTTAACGGATTTCATTTTTGAAAACATTGCTCACATATATATTTATGTCGAGGCGAACATTGAAATAAACCTAGCACAACATGATCTAAAGACTATATTTTGAATTGTAAGAATTTTCGGCAAATTTTTTAATCTGAGCAATTTTCCCCTCATTTAGGCTTCTTTGCAAAGTTTCAAAATTTTATAATAACAAAACATTATATTCGGCAACGCTCTTTCTTAATCAGTTTAATATTATGGAAAAGTACAAGTGACAATGGAGTTTTGTATAATGCCTCTTTATGGTGCTAATATGAAACCCTTTAAGTAGTTTAGATCATAAACGTATTAAGTTTTCTTCCTGTGCACAACAAAATAATTTCTCTTCCCATTCTTCTACGATTATTCGTTTTGATGCACTCTCTTCGTTTAAAACAGACATGCTGATCGCCAGTTACAACTACTTGTCTATCTTGCAGAAGTCTGACATAAACTGCCGCTTGCCGACCGCTGCACTAGACTGTGCACCAATAAGCCTGGCTTAAATCCCAAATCTCTCCGCAGCGCATACGACGAGAAGGCTACTGTTGATAGTAATTCGTCCGTCGCACGGGGACGTTAAGTCTGGCGGCCTTGGTGCTCTTCGACAGGAGTAGGCTACGTGCCGGTACCAGTTTTCCCTTCTCGTTTCCTCATCTCCATCACCATCATCACTCATTCCCTACACGGCACTGACATTAACACTTACATTATACCCTAGTAATTGTCCACAGTTACACATCATCAGGGCCCGGATTTCGATTACTTTGCATCTTTTTTCTGATGATGCTAGGACAATGCTCTATGGAAGATAAATGTAGCTCATATCATCTTCAGTGAAATTAAACCAATTTGATGGGTCATTTTTTATGCATTTTTGGACACTTTTCTCTGATAGGGCATTTTTTTACGGATTATTACTTTCTATTAGTCATATTTTAAGAACAAATCCGGGTTTTTGTCATTTTAGCTATTTTGATTGCATTATTGTTAATATTAGTAAAATTATGTTTCTGATGCACGAAATCTATGAATTCTTGGAAATCTGTTGCATCGTGGTCTCCCCTATTCATGTTCTGTTAAACATTTGGACTCGTCCAGCTAACCGGTCACGTCTATTTTAAGACAGACTTTGTCCTCTAAAGGAATGTGGGGGTGAAATTACCTGCTTGAGGTTCGCATTGTCACGGGTTCTTGTGTACTAGTTACAATTCAGTCATTCACAGAGTGGAAGGTAGTCTTTAGAGGTACTGAAATAATATTTCTATTTTGCCATGCCGAAATTAAAAACAAGCAATTCCGCGAAATTAAAACAGTTTGTATCGGAGTATGGCGACACTGTATTTTCTAGTGATGGTACTATATTGTACTATAAAATTTGTGAAGTGAAGGTTTCAGCATAGAAGAGATTCACCGTGGATCAACATGTGAACAGAGAGAAACATAAACGCGGTATTCAAGCAGGAGAAAGAAAAAAACAACAGATGCTTCTCGGGCAGTGCACTAGTGCAAACTCAGCGAATTCAGTGTTTTATGAAGAGAGCTATGCCAAGCTTTTGTCTCGGCAAACATCCCATTCCAAAAACTCAATAATAATATCTTCCGAGATTTCCTGCAGAAATGCACTGGAAAATCCATCCCAGATGAGTCGACAATTAGAAAAAATTACATTGAATCATGTTACAACAAAACTATTGATGCCATACGAGCAAAACTGGACGGGAAAATAATCTGGGTCTCAATTGATGAGACCACAGATTGCATGGGTCGCTATGTTGTAAATGTAATTGTTGGGGACATGAATGAAGAAAACAGTGGTGACATTTTCCTTTTAAATTGTGAAGTCTTGGAGAAAGCAAACTTCTCCACCATAGCCAAATTATTTGACAAATCAATGAAATATCTGTGGCCTAGTGTTGTTCAACATGATTCTGCGCTTCTCTTTCTTACGGACGCAGCGCCATATATGGTTAAGGCCGCAAACTCCCTTAAGGTTCTGTATTCAAAGATGGTACATGTAACCTGCTTGGCGCATGCTTGCCACAGAGTTGCAGAAGAAATAAGAGGTAATTTTCCAGACGTGGATAAATTAATCGGAAATGTGAAAAAAGTATTTCTGAAATCACCATCTCGTGTCAATATATTCCAAAGTGAAGCCCATGGGATACCGCTTCCACCAGCTCCAATACTCACTAGGTGGGGAACCTGGTTAGATGCCTGTAATTATTACTGTGAACATTTTGAAATTGTGAAAAACGTCATAGATTCTTTTGATAGTGACAGTGCAGCATCCATAAAAATATCCCAGGACCTTCTCTCTCACTCAGAAATTCAAGGGAAATTGGCCTACATAAGATCTAATTTTGGATTTCTGCCACGAATTATCACTTCCCTGGAACAACGTGGATGTCCTATGTCAACTCAAATAGAATTGGTGAAATCAGTTGTAAGTGATTTAAGTCGTGTGAAAGGTGAAGTGGGCAAACTTGCCTTTGCTAAAATGGAAAATGTGTTGAACAAGAACAGTGGATATGACATAATGTGCAAGATTTCTGATGTACTCTCAGGCAAGAAGTATTCATTCGTTGAAGAAGAGCTGGAAGCCGGCGATATTTGCTGCTTTAAGTATGCTCCTGTATCTTCAGTCGATGTGGAAAGAACCTTTTCCATGTATAAGTCCTTATTAGTTGATAATCGACGGTCCTTCAAATTTGAAAACTTGCAAAAGGTGTTTGTAAGTTATTGTAATGCAGTGTTGAGTGATAAAGTGTAAGTGATATTGCCATATTGCGCAAGGAGGTCGACAAATAAAGGTAATTTTTAAGTCATTCTTTTTTATTTTTAGGTCATTTTTAATTGATTTTAAAGTCATAAAGTCATCATTTTAAGATCATTTTTTAGTATTCTTTAGGTCATCAAAATCCGGACCCTACACATCATACATAGCGTGGCCCGCCGAAGTGGTGTACGATTTGAAAATTGATCACAGTCTTGCCATCTATGCGCAATATGTGGAACCTGAATCACGCAAGTGTAGTGGGTGGGCATTGGATACACACACATTTCGTTATTGTGTACCTTTTATATACACATTATGTTTAAAATAACTACCCAGCTGTTTTGCACAAAGCCCTACACGCCTCATAACGTTTTCTTGCACCCTCGACAGCATGAAGGGAGAGATATTTTCACTTGCTTCCCTAATTCTTACCGCAATATGATCCCTATTTTCAAGTAGATTTCCGTAAATATTATAACCCATTATTTCTGTCGACTATATTCATGTTTTATTGAATATCACTGGCTTCTGTCTGATTGTCAAGTTATATTAAATGTTTTTTTTCTCCCCTCTTTCTTTCTTTTTTTTTTTTGACTCTTGTATGTTATTTAATGGCCTGAATTAAGTTATTTACTTATTTAATAAACTGTCCTCGTAAATTTAATGTTACATTATTGACTAAGACCTCACCGTACACGAGCCTGCCCCTTAGGGTAGTGGCTAGAAACATTTTTGTTTTACAATTTTAATTTGTACTCACTAGCTAGTTAGTTCAATAAATTATTGCTTGACTATTTTGAATCAATAATTACATACACAGTATTCAGTATTATGATTTCAGTACCGGTATTTCTTGCAGTGATTTTTACAACTTTTCTCATACATAATTAGTTATAGTTAATACTGTAATGTAAAAAAGTACATAAATAAATAAAGGTATGAAAAATAAAATTACTGCCTGGAGAACACTGTGTTGAGTAATGCTGTTCTTTCTGCATTTCCATCCTAACGACCAGGCTCCACAGGCACATCCACCACCTCATTGGCTATGTTGTGCACAACTGCTGTCGCTACAATGGTCGCCAATGTTGAGGATATTTTCGCCCTCATTTCTAGTGCCAGAACAGGACATCTCCTCTTCCAAACTTCAAATAATCTCTCTACTGGGATTTTTAATACTATATAAAACAATAATTAGGACATTCATTATTTTCCAACTTTGCACACTGAAGCCAGGTATCAAATATAGTACTGTCATGTACCTACCCAAACTAATGTGCAGTTACATCAAGAATCCTCCGATTTTTGGTACAGATATATATATATATATATATATATATATATTATATTTGTATTTTATTTATATTTTACTGTGCTATAAAGTGTATTCAGGTCTATGCACTTAAACTATAATAAATGTGTTTTATTGCTATAAACGGATTTTTAATGCACTTTCCACTGTTCTTTTAGGTTATTTTACTTAAACCGGTCAACTTATCCCCCAATTAGTCCGGATTAACGAGGTTTCACTGTATTCATTTTGAGTTACGGCTAGGTTCTCATCCATAAGGTGTTAGCTATTAACTTGTGAAGCGACATAGTTTTATTTCAAAGATTTTCCAGTAGAAAGAGCTTAGATCTTCTTACACCAACTGGAATCGCCGCACCACTACCGGTGTAGTCGTATAACTCACACAGTGGCGATTCCTCCATGAAGGACATGAGAATGATCCTACAGTTATTTTCGTGCCTCTGAGGACAAAAAACATTTTAATTACATATTTTGATCTTCAATGCAGCTGACGTAATAATTTTATTAAATCTTCCACTTCCTGTCGTGAGTTGTCGCCACTGCACAGCTCAGAAATGATTTCTGAGGAACCATCCAAATATCTTACAGCAAACGGTTTTTTCTAGCAGTGAATTAAGTGGGCAGGGGAGGATGCTGAGGGCGGAGTATGGCTTGACTTTAACCGCGTATGAGGATACGACCGTGAATATTAATACTACGACTCTTCTTTCTGGGTGATGAAGACCCTGTCAAAGATTACAATAAGAATTTTCAAGTATCTTAAATGCATTTCTGTGGCTATTTTAAAAGAATGGAATAAACGAAATAATAAATCATTTAAAATGATATAATGATGTAAAATTTTCACTGCTTGTTTACTTTGTGACCTGGTAGATTGTAAGAGAAGGTCCTATGGCCTTAACTCTGCCACCATAAATAAACAAATTATTATTATTGTTATTATTATAAAAATAAACTGAATAAAAATAAATTACATAGAAGTAAATAAAATAGGCTATAATAAATACAAGAATTAAAAGGATTTTCAGATGACAGGACAGCCGAAAGAAAACCTGAAGTTGCATTTGATCATTTAGAAGAATTTAACTATAGCAAGAAATTAATTGCGCATACGTACGACGGAGCATCGGTAAATATCGGGCAGTACAATGGCTTAGGAGCCATCTTCGCAAGTAAAAAGGGGAGGAGAATCGAACTTCATTACAAATAAATTGCCAGTTCCAGAATGGTGAATGAAATACTAACATAGGCCTACTTGTATTGAATTTGAATGCTCTATTATTATTATTATTATTATTATTATTATTATTATTATTATTATTATTATTATTATTAGTTTCTGTCTTTGTCATCAGTCATCAATCTCATATCCTACATACAAAAAAAAAAAAAAAAAAAAAATCAAGAGTCGCCACTGAACTCCCAATGTCTGCTAGTAGCTTCCCAACCAGTCGTCTGCTATCGCTGTTATTGTTTAGGTTAAGTTCTATTTGTTTACATCTACAAAATTGCTATCTATTTAAATGCCACGATGGGTCACGTCTACTCCCTCTGCAAGGCTTCTCTCTTTTTATTTCAAAATTACTGTGGTTTCCCTTAATTTTCTAATACTTGTTCGCATAATGAGACAAAGAGTCCGTTTCAGTTACTACATATATGAGTCCAACTGATAGAGTTTTAGGATGTATGTAGAATGCATTTAAATTTCGGTGTCTATTTTCTGGATTTAAATGTTTTCTACGCATTCACTTTTTCAAAATTTATCTACTCCCACATTTATTGACACATTGTTCTGATTTTTTTTCCGCTGTTTCAGTATATTCCATTATTTGATAATTAACATTCAATATTAATTGTAAAGTATGATTGGGTCTAAAATATTTAATTCCCTATAATGCATGCTTTCTTTTTAATTTTGAAATGATTAAATTCAATAATTTTTAATTCAAAACATAATTAAAGCTTCAGCTAACTAAAGGTAATTATATTATTCCATGCCATAAGATAGCTTGAGAATAAAATTTATTGAAATATTTGTGAAATTATGGCAAAAGACAGGAATTATATTGCTATAAAAATATTAATATAAAATTAATATAATTAATTAATAATGCCAATATTAGCCTACTTACACTACAGCTTTGAAAATCTGCAATGTATGTACCAAGTAATGCTCAGAACTAGTATGCAAAAAAAAACAGTCACTGTATATTTTATAGTTTAGAAATTATCAAAATTCAGTTCAGCTCCTCCTTAAGGACCATAACGAAACAAAACTAAGAACAAACCCCTAACATGTAATATCTTCATAAACAGTACACTCGACTATGCCAAACCTGTTTTCGTTAGTATAGTGCTGGTAAAGTAGAGTAGAGTAGAAATCAGTGGTGGGGAAAGGCGAGTGGTAGAGTTACTATCCCACTCAGCAATCCTACTCTACTCTACAATGATCAAGTACTCTACTCTACCAATTACGTTTACATTCGTAGAGATAAAAGGATAGTTTGTACTTGCCCAAGTTACACTCCTGCTAACTGTAGTAATGACAACTAGGCCTTAGTTCTCTTTTTCCCAATCCTTCACACCTCTATATTATCTATCTACCTTGCCTCAGCTTCAGTTACATATAATCGAACCACAATCTCTTCACACGCACGCAAAATAGCCGCATAATAGCCATACCAACACACAAGACATCATCGTATTCGTCATCATACACAATCTCGCTATCGCGCTTGTGGAATACCCACCCAGTGACATCTGAGACTATCAGAATTAAACAGTATTCAAAATAAACTTAGTAAGCATATTCTTGCTGGGAAGAGTACAATGCACTAAACTGAGTATTCTAACTTCATTGTAAATGTTTCGAAATTGTTACTGTTTCATTTTCATTAAAATATTACTTATTCATACCCGTTTGCGTCCAATAACGTGCATTCATCGTCGTCTCTACACATTTCACATTTCGATAATAAAATCTGTAGTATGCCAACACTCCCTTGTCAGTACAAAATATCACATGGAACGGCAGAATTAAACAACAGAGAAATTCTCTAATATTTATCACTGTATGAAGTCAAAAGAGTAGTAACCCACCCTGAATACTACCTATGTATAAGTAGGCAGATTGCATTCTAATAAAATATTATAATCTCTACATGTTTGTGTGTCAGCATTTAGTACTCGTCTAGCTATAAAATAGCAACCAATTTTTAAGTATGAACGAAGCGAATAATAATATCTTGAAGATAGAAGACGTGAAAACGTTCACATCTTAAGGGCTATACTAAACGAACGTTAAAAATGTTGCGTTGGCAGGTGTTGGTAACGCATGAAAAATGTATAAACTACACGTTGCGTTAGGGACGCTGTGTTTGGTTTCAGAACTGCAAAGCATGTTATACAAGTTGCACACGTAGCTCAGCTATGTGTTCAATTTATAAGTCTGTCTCAAAAATAGAGGAAAAGGAGATGGTGAATTCATCCCGCAAACATAAGAGACTTTCGACAGGAAAGTTTAATACTGTACAGTACTGCATTTGAAAATCACCGACAGTATCCCGACAAGTTTTTTCTCTATTACAGAATGTCAATAAAAAGTTCTAATGATCTTTTGAATGTAATTTCTCATAAAATTATGAAAACTGATACTGTAGGCTAATGAGGAAATCATCGAAACATTGGTTGTAACATTAAGGTAAGTAAAAAAATTTGCCTTAATTTGTAATGATTATATTTTTAATTTACGCATAATATGTTGAAAATTAGGAACATTACAAGCTGCAGAAATCAGTACTGACTGAAATTAACAATGTATTCAGAATCATTTGAACCATCGGCAATAACACTCAACGGCGACATATCTGACAATTGGGACATTCTTGATGTTGCCCGTTGCTCGACAAGCAGGTTTCTGAACACTTCAGAAACTTTGAAACGGGCTTCAATTGCAAGCTCTGGTCCATGATTTTGGCAAATGATAATAGGAAAGCTTTGTTTCCATCCTTGTCATTCTCTCTGTCTTGTCTTTCTATAGCCACGCTCTCTGATAATATATTTTTAATATCCCTGTTGCAGTTACTAGAATATTTTCAGATTTTTCTTTTCTTCCTGTCCCTGTCGAGCGAAGAGATGTTCCCGATTTTGTTTGGGTATCGTTTACATTACTCTCATGACCCGAAGTAGCCTGAGAAATAATACCGGTTAGTCTTCTTGTTTAGGTGGAGGTATATTCGAAATGGTTTCATTCTCACCAAAAGTAGGTAGTAAAAACTGCATTTGCTTGACAATATCCAGTCTGTTGACGTTGCGTTGATGACGCACATGTAGTATGAATACGTTTGCAAAAGATGGCGTTGCCAACGCAGACCTCTGCGTTGAAACTTCTCAACGTAGAAGCAACACAACCAAACGCAGCACTTTTAACGCTTGTGTAGTATAGTCATGCAATTATACAAGCGATCATATTACCAAAAACCAAGTTCCTATAAAAGAATGTTGTCAAAGCAACGTTTTTAACATTCGTGTAGTATAGCCCTTATTGTATCGGTATTTCAACGTACTCGAGCGTTTGGGTATTGTCGTGCGACGTCATCAACAATGGCCGACAGACACGACAGGAGAGATCGTTTCCATGGAAACACTGTGGTTTGCCATTTTCTAGAAAAAGTGAGAAAAGATGCGAACGGCGCTTTCGGTTTTAAAAGGAGTATCTGCGATTGCGGGACGCCGAGAATTTTCGGGAGGCGCAACGCGGTTCTCCTTAGGGAGACCAGAATTGGTCAGAATTGTGACGATGTTGGGGACGGTGGGAATAGGAGGCTATTGTCTATGGAATAATCGTAGTCTAGCGGACAGGAATGATTCCAAGATTCCTGATCCAACTCCCTCCTCAACCACGTCGTCACAACCAGAACACCCTCGGTATGTCATCGAATTTAAATACTATTAGGCACCCACCACACCAATAATCACAGCCAAACGACAGTCATTCCCCCCATCCCCATTATCTCCCTCATCAAAATCACCTCCATCCCCATCCCTACTTTCACCTCCACCTCCACATCCACCTTCACCTCCACCTCCCCCCCGTTCTATCCTCAAGAAAGATAAAAAGGAAGATCGGGATCCCGATCGCCCGCAGAAGACGGTGACATTTGACCTCCCCCCTGAGTCTCAAGAGACGAAGGGGAAAGGCAAAGCAACCCCGGGCAAGAGCAAACGCAAGACTCCCCGACAGCGTACCGACGCTGCTCCATGGGATCGTCATCGTCCTCTTCCTCCGAGTAAGAAGGACGATTGGCGCCAGAGGCCCAAGGAACCTTCTGAGTTGGAAGACGACGACGACTTCGAGTACATCGACACTTTTATGAGGTATACGAGGGACCGAATAACGACTTGGGAAATTATTCGGGAACTACATAAACCTTTCGATGGTGACGATGTACCTGGACCATCGTCTAGACACGGTCGGAAGTAGGGGAGCAAAAGGAGATTATATATATATATATATATATAGTCGACCTGGTTGGCGAGTTGGTATAGTGCTGGCCTTCTATGCCCCAAGGTTGCGGTTTCGATCCCGGGCCAGGTCGATGGTATTTAAGTGTGCTTAAATGCGACAGGCTCATGTCAGTAGATTTACTGGCATGTAAAAGAACTCCTGCGGGACAAAATTCCGGCATATCCGGCGACGCTGATATAACCTCTGCAGTTGCGAGCGTCGTTAAATAAAACATATATATATATATATATATACACCAAATTTTTAGTGACCGTCTTTCTCTATCATTCCAAAAGTGACTTTTATAAAAGAGACAAAAAAATATAAAATGGAAAAGTAAATATTGATTCAAGTCTAAGAATATGAACGTTAATTGCAAACCACAACAAATTAACACTCGATTGCACTTGCCCAATGGTAGGGAGGTTGGGATGGGCAGGGCGGAACTCGACATGCAGCCACCTCCACGTGGTGAGTTCTGGGTTGTTTCAGTTCATACAGAATGAAACAAGCAAAGAGCTGCATCTCAACTGTGAAAGGTGGTACAAAAATTTATACAGGGTGGAAGATGTTCAATAACAGTAAGTTCACGCACTAAATGCTTAAGATAAAAAGAATAGAATCTTCCTTCTCCATTTCTTTATTTTTATTTAGTAAGAAATAGATTTTGTTTCTAGGAAACATCGCTATATCGCAGTGAATTCAGTAGCAGTTGCCAACAGACGGAAACACTCTTCCCTGCAGTACAGATGGCAGTCACGAGGAGATCTCCCTTACACCTTGTACCCGCCGTGCTCTGGCTTAAGATGAATGTAACGAAAACATTATCGTCGTTGTTCCTACAATATCTCCTATGTGCAAAATATTTTTTTTTTCAGTAGGAAGAATAAACACATTTATTAGTGGGATTTTGTTCATTTATTTATTCTACACATTTAAATAACACCTACGTGCAGTCAGACTACATAATTGATAAAAATAATCTACTCTTAATAAGCCAGTGTGTCACAATTACAATAGTAATATGCGTTACAAGAGCGGTATTTTGAAGTTTTCATGTTCTAGGAAAAGTTGAAAAAGCGAAACGTAGTTGAGCTTTTTTAATTTCCGAGAATTGAAAGAAAACATACCGCTCGTGTATCGTATATTATTTTGTGCGAAGATCGTTTATTACATACCTGAAAGAGGAATTTCTAATTAGTTGCAATGAAATCTTCATCTTGATTTCTATTCAATGACGGCAAATTTGCAAAACAAAAATATCTATCTTCAACATTGTTGCTTTAAAATGTTTTCTGTGTTTACTATACTCCAGCAGGCCGTGATATACGTCTGTCTCTTTTTCCCCCCCAGTCTATAAATGCGAACTTAAAACAAACGCTAAGGTTATGTAATGATTTATTTTTCATTCTAATATTTTAACAATATTATTTATATAACATATTGCAGTAATAACATCGGCAAGTTTGTTGATTTTTTCACGGCTTCCTTAATGTTACTTGCATCACGAATGCAGTAACTTTAATGGAGTTGTAGAGTTTACTTAATTTTTGCAAATATTTAAAAACAATAAATTAACAGTGCAATTTAAGTGAAATTGCAGTGGTAAGTTTCCAATTTATAATTATTATATATTGAACGTCTCTAAAAGTAATAAGTTAAAAGCCTAAAGCAGTATGTCACTTAAACGGTAAGAAGAGAGAAATTGTTATGTGTGTTATGTTGGGGATACTGAATGTGGTATTTCACAATTACCGCGTATTGGTTTTGTGCGGAAAACAAGCAAATAAGCACGATCTCGCATAAAAATATATGCTTCATATTCACATAGGAGTTTACTTGTACCTCCACTTTACATGGGAGGAATTGCATTGCATATGCTACAATATAACAAGCGGTAATAACAAGTATAAGCCTAAATACAGTTACAATGAGACTGACAAATTGAGTCTAATTAAAAAATTTAAATTGTTCAAAGTGTAATATTTTTTGATGTGTATTAAGAGTCATAAAGTGAATAGCAATCGACCTACTGCGCCATCCAGACCGACTACTTCACTTTGCTTATCCCCTTTTGTACTTTGTGTGTCCTCATTTTCATAGCTCTCCGTATATAAATATTATAGATATTTATATTTAGTTGGTAGTATTCTAATACACATTTCTATTGTGACGAGAAACGACAAGTAGATTTTATCCAGTGTCCTCTCATTCAATGTAAGCATGTTCTGCTTTAAAACTCCAAGTTGAGAAATTAAAATCTGTAGTTTGAAGTGATCCCCATTCGAGGTAGGATGCAGAAAGACTGGAAAATAGTCTTAAATGTCGGCTTTGGGCATAGTAAAGGTCATGTAGCACGTATGGGCGAATCCAGAAATGCATATAGAGTGTTAGTGGGAGGGCAGAGGGAAAAAGACATTTGGAAATGCCGAAACGTAGATGGAAGGATAATATTAATATGGATTTGAGGGAGGTGGAATATAACAGAGACTGGGTTAATCTTGCACAGGGGAGGGACAGATAGCGGGCTTATTTGAGGGCGACAATGAACCTCCGGGTTCCTTAAAAGCCGTAAGTAAGCAAGTATATAGGCCATGTTACATGTCTGATCATTGAATGAGCAGGCAGTATAAGCATCTGGCAAAGACAGTAGGCAAATTTACCCTACATTTCCTACTTTGTTTTTTCTTGCAAAACAATATTTTGGCTATAAGTAAACTTAAGGTGAATTCAATGTTGCGACTGGAGTATCTACAATTTAGCCATTCATTGCAAAGTAACAGCTCAAGTAGGTAATCTAAAAACCTAGTGTTATTTTTACAGCAAAGACATGCTACAACGTGAATAATTTTGTATGTATGTATTTTCAAATTATACCGGTATTAAAAACTAATTTTACATTATTCGCATACATAAATATTTATGTTGTTTATAAAATGAAATTAAAAATTGTAATACCAGGACCAAATTCTAGAGAAGAATAGATAGACAAAAACATAGAAAAGTCACAATATACATACTTTGTAGACTAACATTTAAACACCAGAATAAGACATTTAACAAGTAGGATACATAAAGTTGATAACGATAATATATGTTATAACTTGAGATAAGTTATACAATAATTTCAGAATGAATAAAATATATTGTGTTGAGAATGAAGATGGATTTTTATTATTATTAATATTATTATTATTATTATTATTATTGTTATTGTTATTATTACTATTAGTGTCATTATCAGCAAATCATATAGATATATTAACGAAAATATAACATTGAGAGAAATGATATAATGTACTTAGAGAACAAATAAACTTGTTTTAAAACATGACACATAACATAAACTAGGGAACTCTGTCCTATGACTATTTGAATCTGGAATCGAAAATTTCATTACAACAATACAGCAAATCCAACTGAAGTTTTATTATCGAATTATATAGACATGGGCCATTATTGTACTACAGGTATGTGCAGTTGTCAAAAGAAAAAGTGGCCGCTCTCCAGAAGCAAATTTCCCTTCGGGTATCTTCGCTACAATTCGGAGACAGGCGATGTTACATGTTGTTGTACCACGTTGCCTGAGATGTATAGTTATAATTCAAGTGTTATTTGTGTTACTTCATAGCGTAATGGCAGCGTTCCTACCTCTTATGCGTGAGGTCCTGCGTTCGAAGACAACCAAGTGCTTTTTGTGTTCTTTTTTGTTTCGTTTTTAAGACAGAGATACAAAACATACATAATTGCTCCTTTCTCTTTTATGATTATTTCAGTAATTAACATCAGGTTCATGAATGTATTATGTCATGACTTCATCATTATTTATTATGAAATTATGGCTGCAAATAAAAACAAAAAAATATTTTATTCGCAACAAAAATCTGTGTCGTGACATTTACAAAACAAACTTACTGGCGTATACCTTATAATATTAAAAAAATTAATCGTTAAAAAAACAACAAAAAGCCACGATTCTAACTTCCCCACATCTCGATCACATCTTGCAGTCGAGTGGGCATGGAATCCACTAAAATATTTTCAAATAGCGACTGTTCTCAGCCACTACATTCCAAGCATCCTGGACATACGTAAGCGTTCTGCCCATGGGCAGGTCTTTCACTGCAAACCCAGCATTCTCCAATCTTTCCTACTTTCTATCTTCCTCTTAGTCTCCGCACATGATCCACATATCTTAATGTCGTCTATTATTTGATATCTTCTTTTGCCCCGAACCCTTCTCCCGTTCATCATTCCTTCCAGTACATCCCTCAGTAGGCAGTTTCTTCTCAACCAATTCCTTTTTCTCTTTCTAATCAGTTTCACCATCATTCTTTCTTCATCCACTTTTTCCAACACAACTGCATTTCTTATTCTGTCTGTTCACTTCACACGTTCTATTTTTCTCCACATCCACATTTCAAATGCTTCTATTCGTTTCTCTTCATTTCATCGTAATGTCCACGTTTTTTCCCACTCCACACAAAACACTTCACTAGTCTCTTCCTTAATTCTTTTTCCAGAGGTCCCCAGAAGTTGCTCCTTTTTCTGTTAAAAGCTTCCTTTGCTCATCTTTGCGATTTTTCTTGGGAAGGATAAATGCGCTAACTTCCCATTGCTTTCCGCACACCACTGTCTCTTTCGAATCTCAATAGATCCCAGGGGCCCAAGCGTGGCGGTGAGAGAGTGGATTTGACTAATTGCGCCATCCGGACTTCACCGAAATTCACCGCAAGGGTTAAATATTAGTTCTATCAGGATTTTTGACCTGATCAGAACCGGGAAATCCCAATTAGCCTTTGCTCCCCGCATCCTGGACGAACTTGTACAAATCGTCAGAAAATCTTGGAGGGGGATTGGGCCACTTTTTCCGCAAATGTTTCTTTACTTGTGTCCTCGTATATCAGTCGGAAAAACGTCGGAATTTAGATGTAAACGTCTCAGTTTCAATTCCTCGTCACTGCTTTTCATGTTATTGTGTTTGAAGATAGTATAATATAATAATATAAAAAGAATAAAACTAACACCAGTATTATGCAACTGTATTGTTCCAAACCTAATATTAAACTTATGTTATTTATGTCGCTTAAGAACAATAACAGAATATAAATGAAAACCAGAATATTATTTATGTCGCTAACGACGATAACAATATAAATAACTTCAACATTATTTATACAGGATCATTAAAAAACGATAACAATATAAATGATAATATCGGTTTGTTTAATTAATATAAGAAATTATATAATATGTAACTAATTATTAAAATAAAATAACCAATTTTGAAAAGAAAAATGGTTATCTATATTGAAATAATTATTTATATGAAATCAGAGTATTTATATCGCGAAAGAACAATAACAGAATATAAATAACTTTAATATTATTTATATCACTAAAGAACGATAACAGAATATCAATTATAATTTGATTATTATTTATATCGCTAAAAAACGGTAACAGAATATGAATGATAACTTGAGCATCGTTTATATCACTAAACAGCGATAACAGATTACAAATGATGACTTGAATATTATTTATATCACTAAAGAACGATAGAAGAATATAAATAATATAACTTGAATATTATTTATATCGCTAAAAGAACAATAACAAAATATAAATAACTTGAATATTATTTATATCCATAAAGAACGATTACAGAATATAAATAATTATTAACTTGAATATTATTTGTAACGCTAAAGAACGATAACCGAATACAAAATATAATTTGAATATTATTTATATCACTAAAGAACAATTAAAAAATAAGATGAAAACTTGAACAAGGCCCGAACACATTAAGCGAGCACTCTACTGGTCTATGAGAAGCAGACATGGAATAATTCTATAGTTCCGGAACTGTTTCTACAAGGACATGCATCGTGTAACATCGCCGTGACCCGAAGTGGACTTAGAAAATTTTCGCTGTTCACGAGTGCGGCCACTTTCTTTTTGACAGCTGTACAGGGACAACATTTTATTTTTACTAACATTTTTAATATTAACCTGGCTATACCTTTGGATCAACGCCGTTTGCTACCCCCTTCAACGACTGGAGTTCGATGATACTGGCATAATATACAAACAAATCACTTTATTAAGTATAGGAGGGAAGAAAAGTAGTTCATCATTTACGTAAACTAGGAAATATCGCGATTTTGAGTTTGATCATTTTCATTAGGTTTTTGCTTAATCAAAATACAGTATATTACATTAACAGCGAGTGTTTTTACTCACGAACTGAGCTGTCCATGTGGAGGTATTCATTATGTAGTGTATATTATACTGTTTAGAGTACAATAGCGTACAATATAGAGAATGAAGTTAATTTGAAAAATAAATAAATATGGATATTTAAACACGTTTTTGAAGATGGTGGCCGTTCATTTCGATACAGGCTTCAGTTCTAATGTGCATATTATCGCACTATAGACTACTGTACCTAATCCCAATTACCAGTTTCGTCCTTCGTAACTAATAACTCATGTTGAAATAACTCTGTACCTAGTCTATAAAAGAGTACCTTACTTACTGTAAGTTCAATATTCACTTCTGCCCGATCAGAAAAGATAAAATTATTCAGACATACTATCTACTGTCCATCCAACTGGTTATGTCGTAGGGTCGTAAAAAGGGTTGAAATCACGTGAGAGTAAGTTACTTAACGAGGTCCTTTTATTTAAGTTATTTTAAACAGTTGTATAATATTACGTAGACGTCCAATTCCAACAGAAATTATTGTTCTTACAAAAGAGCTAAGACAGCCCAACCACTAGCTGGCGAATTGAAGCTGGTGGGGAAACCGGAATACGACGTAGGCAAATGGAAGACAGAACCTGTGCGAAAATGATTCAATATTGAAAGCTCTTTCGTCACTGGAAAATGCGAACACATATTTTTGGAACGTACTGTTTACTATGACCGTAAGGCGGTCTTGGATCTGTGTGGAGGACGGATGAACTTCATTAGTAGAAGGGGTGGGAGTGAAGTATATTAAAAAACTCAGGTGCAATAAAAATTGAAGTAAAAATGAAATGATGTCCCTGTAGTAAATCATTCGATGTGTAGATTTAAGATTCAATTAAAGTAACAATTTTATTTCATGGGTTTGAGCTACAAAATTAATTAGGTTTTCATCACAGACATTTCATTTAAGAATATTTATATATTTGGTTAATACTAAAAACATTAAATTCGGAATGGATCAAGTTTGTTGAACGAATTGAGTAAATCACTAAGTTTATCAGGAACACGCGTAACTTATTCCTGAGTTCGTTGTGTGCAATAAAATGGCTTGTATTCAGAAGTGTTAAGAACTTATTTCTCTTTAGAGAGCAGATCACTGTGAATCAAACCGTAACCCGTCTCCACCTACGCATACTTATGAAATGTATGCCCAACCAACATCTACATAAGCGATTCACATACTGTATTTCCGGGTAGGTGAATCTAATCAGGACGCGAAGTCAAAAAACAAATTTGCTATTGAAGTTGTTGTTCGCACAAAGAACAAACTATCAGGTAGAAAAATAATACAATGTAAAGTAATGACAAAGATTATTTTCTCACTCTTCTATACATAGCAATATAGCTGTAAGAGAAAAAGGCCTACAATTAGCATCGGTCTGTTTTTTTCAGAGCGTTTTGGTAATTTGCTGGAATGTGTTTGCAAGCGGAGGGTTATATACGTCTATTTGATATTGCTTTTATTTATGTTTACTTAATTATTTGTATTCTTACTTTATTAATACTTAAATTGCAACAGCGAAATAAATATACTCCTATGATGAACACATCTATGCAATGACTATTGGAAACATGCAGTTGCTCTATTTCATTTAAAAAATTTTTCCATAGTAACATTAGAACAATGCATTTAGGTTACAATGATAAGCAGTGTTAATCCTCAGTTTGTTGTGTATTTAGCTATAATATTGTCGTAACGTTAAAAAGATAGTTGCATTGTTAGTGGAAGCATGGAAACATGTCATCGTTGACCATCTGAATGATTTAGCGACTACCTTCCATCCATTCTGAAAACTCATGGATAAGAAATCCTTTCGAGTATGATGTAATGCAATTAAAAACTTTGTCTCAGGAGGAGCAAGATGAACTTGTTGATGTTACTTGTACAATTAAAAACTTTCTCAAAGGAGGAGTAAGATGAACTTGTTGATGTTACTTGTGATGGTTCATTTAAAATATTTTTCAAACAATGTACACTTGATCACTTTAGGCCAAGGTATTTTCTGAGTATAATAAAATGGGTGAAAAGGCATTGAAACACGTAGTTCCATTTTGTAGCACATACTGTATCTCTGTGAACAAACATTTTCAATATTTTGTTTCCTGAAAAACAAACATAGAAATTTCCTCGATGTTGAACCTGATTTAAGGCTAAAATTAGCAAATATTGAACTAGATGTGGAAAGAATTGTCCGTAACAAGAAAAGGTGTGATTTTTTCCATGACATCTAGATTCAGGTAAGATGTTCAATTTAATTATTGTTAATATTGCTACCTACGTCTCAACTTCTAATTCTACGCAGATACTAAAATTTAAAATTGTGGGTCCTAGCATGCCTTAAACATAAAAGGGGATCCACAACTCTGAAGTTGGCTTATGGTGCATGTGGGCTTGCGCTCTGTTTGGTTTGTTGTGTCGGTCTAGTATCCGCTAAACAGGTGCGTTTTTGGCGTTAATTTCTAATTCCAAGTGTATTGGTACGCAAAAATAGAAGTGAATAGTGTTTCTTTGTATATGCGAAAGTATTAGAAGCAGTAGGATGTCTGTTCTATGTGCTTGTCTCATATACCTTCAAGGAAATAACTCTGGTGTCACCAGATGGATTAGAATTAGATTAATGGTGAAACTCCATAAGCTTCTCTCTTCCAGCTTGCATCACAGCACTGAACCTCGATTCTAGTGCGTACCTCACATGAAATTATTTATCATAAATACTTTTTACTTCGTTATTTAACGACATTTTATCAACTACTAGGTCATTTAGCGTCGATGGGATTGGTGATAGATGGTATTAAGCGTGATGAAACCGAGGATTCGAAATAGATTACCTGTCATTCTCATTACGGTTCGAGAAAACCTCGGAAAAAACACAACCAGGTAATGAGCGCAACAGGGACTCGAACCCGCGCCCGAGCACAACTCCGGATCAGCAGCCAAACGCGCTTCTGCCCGAGCCACGCCTGTGGCTTCACAAATAAATTTGCAAGTGGTAGATTATAGTCCCTTCCTAAATCCGTAATAAATTGTCTCTATAGTTTCAAAGATAAAAAAATTTTAAAACTGACATGCATCCAACAGGCAATGAGAAAGCGAACATAATGTGAACCGTTGCTTTCGTTATCTTGCAAGATTCCGCCAGTGTAAGCACATCGAAAATGTCCCTACGAGCTGAACTCTGCCACTAGGAATGAAGCTAAACACAAATCTCTGGCAATATGGATATTGACATTATTTGACAGTTTTTATTTATTTGGTAATTTCCTCACTGCTGAGGTTTTCTTAGATTAAAAGAAAACAGATTTAATACACAAAAATTTTCAAACATAGAACAAATTTTGAAAGTAAATTCTATTAAGATTGTTTTATATTCTTTCTGAAAAGTTCCCTGTGTGTTATATATTCTTTCGTAAGCACATGTTTCTGTATACTTCGTTGCACCTTGTATATACTGGGTGTTCATTTCAAAGTGTGTCATGACGTCACTGTTGTGAGTCAGCGATTTGAAGCGAGTTTCAGCTTTTATGTGAGAGAAGTTACCTATTATTCAAGGCGTTCAACCTGAACAACGTCGTAGCAACAGATGGCGGACTGTACAGTCTGTGTGCTACCATAACCTCTTTCGAGCTGTGTTTTGCGCTGTTATCATCGGTTGCATACGGCAACATTCCACAACACAAATCAAATGCTCTGTGTCCATGTTGACCGTCGGTGTTAACGTCTACAAATACGTAAGTAATTGTCTTAACAGTCTCTACATATCCCGACAGTAAGAAAAAACTCACCTCAGTACGTGCCACTACAGGTGTTACCGTACGTATAGGTACGTACTCTTCAGAATGAACGCCGTACTTGCTAGGCAACTTCTCTGGCACATAGGTAATACCGGTACGCCTTTGCGGAAGTGTAGGAAGAGTGAAGTCTCCAGGCTCATCGGCTAGCCACATGACGACATACAGCGAGCCTTGACACACTTTGAACTGAACACGCAGTACCAGTAGCCCTGTACCTTAATGCACAAATTAAGATAAGGAAACAGTTTTTTAAAAGAGTATAGCCATATTGCGAACACCTGATATTTTTATTCTTGCAGTCGGTCAACATTGTGTACACGTGGAAGATTCATACTTGCGGTGAATGGAATAGCGAAAAGCAAATTCAAGTTTCTCCTTCTAAAAATGAGTCTTTTCAGAAATAAAAGAATGCTCTAAATATCAATATTATTCTTCCATAAACCCTTCCTCTAAAAGCAGTACATGATGACCAGTAGTCCTGAAGAAGCCCAACTGTACGTAACATCCTAAACGTGCAACAGTAAGAGAACACGTCATGTAAGATCTGTCAGAAAGCTGAGTTACATTGCAAATAGTCATTATCATATTACGTGAAATTCAGCCTTGGTTAAAACAAGTTATGAATGATAAAAATGGTTCTTAATTGGTTATTTTACGACGCTTTAACAACTGCTAGCGTTATCTAGCGTCCGAATGAGATTAAGGTAATAATGCCAGCGAAACGAGTCCAGAGTCCAAAGCTGAGGGTTATCCAGCATTTTCTCTCCACAAGTTGAGGGAAAACTCCGGAAAATACCTCAACCAGATAACTTATCCCAACTAGGATTGAAAATCGGGCCCGCTCTGATAAATGTTTAACAATAGCCAAAGAGATTATCTATCTCTTTTAATATATATATATATTTTGATGTACCGAAGTACATATGATATTTCCATGCAGATATTCTGCGTCATCACATGATGAAAGAGTGATGGAACGGAGAAAAATTCTCTCCGGCGCCGGGATTTGAACCCGGGTTTTCAGCTCTACGTGCTGATGCTTTATCCACTAAGCCACGCCGGATACAATCCCGACGCCGTTTAGAATCGTCTCAGATTCAGCTCCATCTCTTGGGTTCCCTCTGGTGGCCGCCCTCTGCACTACGTCATAGATGTCTATGAACGCAGGACCGAAGTCCATACATGTGTTGAGGTGCACTCAGGTGAGTGACTGATTGGCCGGGATCAGACGGTATGGGCGCCGTCTTAAATCACAAAGTGATTTATTACGCATATCATATATATATTTTGATGTACCGAAGTACATATGATATTTCCATGCAGATATTCTGCGTCATCACATGATGAAAGAGTGATGGAACGGAGAAAAATTCTCTCCGGCGCCGGGATTTGAATCTGGGTTTTCAGCTCTACGTGCTGATGCTTTATCCACTAAGCCACGCCGGATACAATCCCGACGCCGTTTAGAATCGTCTCAGATTAAGCTCCATCTCTTGGATTCCCTCTGGTGGCCGCCCTCTGCACTACGTCATAGATGTCTATGAACGCAGGACCGAAGTCCACACATGTGTTGAGGTGCACTCAGGTGAGTGACTGATTTAAGACGGCGCCCATACCATCTGATCCCGGCCAATCAGTCACTCACCTGAGTGCACCTCAACACATGTATGCACTTCGGTCCTGCGTTCATAGACATCTATGACGTAGTGCAGAGGGCGGCCACCAGAGGAAACCCAAGAGATGGAGCTTAATATGAGACGATTCTAAACGGCGTCGGGATTGTATCCGGCGTGGCTTAGTGGATAAAGCATCAGCACGTAGAGCTGAAAACCCGGGTTCAAATCCCGGCGCCGGAGAGAATTTTTCTCCGTTCAATCACTCTTTCATCATGTGATGACGCAGAATATCTGCATGTAAATATCTTATGTACTTCGGTACATCAATATATATATATATATATATGATATGCGTAATAAATCACTTTGTGATATAAGACGGCGCCCATACCGTCTGATCCCGGCCAATCAGTCACTCACCTGAGTGCACCTCAACACATGTATGGACTTCGGTCCTGCGTTCATAGACATCTATGACGTAGTGCAGAGGGCGGCCACCAGAGGGAACCCAAGAGATGGAGCTTAATCTGAGACGATTCTAAACGGCGTCGGGATTGTATCCGGCGTGGCTTAGTGGATAAAGCATCAGCACGTAGAGCTGAAAACACGGGTTCAAATCCCGGCGCCGGAGAGAATTTTTCTCCGTTCCATCACTCTTTCATCATGTGATGACGCAGAATATCTGCATGGAAATATCATATGTACTTCGGTACATCAAAATATATATATGATATGCGTAATAAATCACTTTGTGATTTAAGACGGCGCCCATACCGTCTGATCCCGGCCAATCAGTCACTCACCTGAGTGCACCTCAACACATGTATGGACTTCGGTCCTGCGTTCATAGACATCTATGACGTAGTGCAGAGGGCGGCCACCAGAGGGAACCCAAGAGATGGAGCTTAATCTGAGACGATTCTAAACGGCGTCGGGATTGTATCCGGCGTGGCTTAGTGGATAAAACATCAGCACGTAGAGCTGAAAACCCGGGTCAAAACCCCGCCGCCGGAGAGAATTTTTCTCCGTTCCATCACTCTTTCATCATATCTCTATTAAACCAACAACGTAGTACTTGAATAATTTCAAGGGGGGAAATGTTCCGGGCCTGGGTATCGATTCCCTGATCTCTGATTGACCGTACCAGCGCTCTACCGACTGAGCTACCCAGGAACTCTACCCGACACCGTCTCAATTTTTCCACTTATATCCACACAACTCGAATGGGCTGACGAGACTCCAGAGACCCACATTGAGTGCACACAAACTGTGTGACTTGGAATTGTAGTTTTCTGTTAACGTACCTACAGTAACGTATATATTATGCAAGTCTAGTTTTCAGGTAAAGATCGCTGTGAAACAGTGAATAATAATTAGAAGGGAAAAATTGTTCCGGGGCCGGGTATCGATCCCGGGACCTCTGGTTGAACATACCCAGCCCCGGAACAATTTTTCCCTTGAAATTATTCAAGTCTGCCTCACAGGAAGCTTTATCTGAAAACTAGATTTGCAACAAAGTATTTGTACTTTTTAAAACAGTTACCGGTAGTCAATATTTAATACACCACTTCGAGATCACATAGGCCTTCCTGATGTTAATGTGTAGAATGAAATTTAATAATTTAGATTGGAAAATAAAAAAGGCATATTATTTAACACACTATGATATTACAAGTATTGAAAATTGTAGTCTGTCGCCTTCCTAGGCAATGCAGATATTTACCTTACATTACAACATAAATAATACGTCAGATAATAGCGGTAGATCGTGTCAAAGCGTAAGACTAGAGAAGAAATTCCGAGTTTGAGTCCTGTTCAATTTTTTTCTTTATTGTTCAAGATGACATCTGCACCTGGTCCGGCAGCATGGAAACTTGGACGGTGAATCTATCGAGAAACGACTGATATCCAGCCGCTGTACTGGATGAAGCTCTCTTCACGCCTGAAGCAAGATTGACTTAGAATGGACTCGTTCGCAAGTTTCTGAAAAGAACAATAATTCTTTGACTGTTGCGCCACTTCTAGAGCAGCTTCGTGTGACCCACGCATTCATTAATGTTGCATCTTCATGCTGTTGTGAACAAATAACTCCATGGCACTACAGCTAGTGAAGAGCTGGGGCTTCCATTTGTTTTTATTTTACACTAGATAGACCAAGGCGGACTTGTGTCCTGCTGTGGGGTCAGTACGACTCCGATCTCCACGAGACAAAACAGAAAAGTACATTAACTATGAATAAATATCCATGCGCGTTGACAAGATCCGATCCTAGGACCGTAGCTCCCCGCCACGTTGAAACTGAGTGGAACATTAGCGAAGTTAATATTGTTACCGACTAAAATGTAATGTCAAGTAAGATAATAGTCACAAATAGCCGCACGATTCTTGTTCTGCTGCTGTGCATACGATGAATTTATATGATCAGACCTGCATAATTAGGAATATTCGCTGATTATTTTTAAGCTATTCATATGAATCTCTGTGATGGCGATAAACGTCCCTCAGTAAGGCTCTGCTCGCCATGAAAATAAATGCTGGGGCTCCCCTGTAGTAGATATAGTCAGTAAAGTATCTTCTCCCTAATACAGAACTCCTAGTAAAACTTTCCCGCCAATCCTCGACCACGTTTAAATTTGGAGATAGCATAATAATCCTATCGTAAGTGACATAAATGCTCCTATATTCTCGCAATGTTCACCCAAAATATTACATACCATTTAGCAATATAGTTTTGTTGTGATGTTGACATTCATTGCATTTTAAACATCAGATTACTGTATATAACCACAATTCAAGTCACACAGAGTTTGTGTGCACTCAAGGTTGGATTTCTTGCGCCCTGTTAGCACACTTGAGTTTGTGGATAAGAAGTGAAAATTAGGACGGTGTAGGGTGCAGTTCCTGGGTAGCTCAATCCGTACAGCATTCGTGCGCTACGCGAAGGGTCCCGAGATCGATTCCGGGCGCCGGAACAATTTTTCCCTGGATATTATTCATGTCAGTTGCACAGGGAGCTTTACCTGAAAGCCAGATTTGCATCAGATTACTGTATTTCAGCGTTGTCAATTTCTTCTACCTGTGGCAGTGGCTTCACCTATGGCTCCGTGGCAAGCCATGAAGCTATCAGCACTTATCGAGGTCTGAACAGGAACTACTTGTATGCGCGCAGGAGTGTTATATGTGCAATTTGTTCTGTTGACTCTGTTCCTAGTTACGTGGAAGCGACGGCTTCGTGTGCATCTACATCAACTTGTTCGTCAAGTGGTATTAAAAATTTAGATCCTGCTTGGGAAAAGCTTTTCTTATGTCAGAAGTTTGGAACATATAGTAAATGTTTGTTATGTAATCAAACATTGCAGGTAAAAAAATATAATATACAAAAACTTTATGATACCAAGCATAAGAACGATTATGCACATGTCAAGAATGATGAAAGGACTAATCTACAAGATTGATTGAGAGAAGAATTCTCCAAAGTAAATAATATATAGCTAAGTTGAATCTGGTTCTCTTTCCTTGGTACCTCATTCACAGTAGATTTTAAGAGTTTTCAGGACGCAACATTGCAAATGGAAATGACCGATCTTTAGGCTTCCTGAAAAGTTCATCAATACCTCAAGTACTGATCTAATAGAATGCTACAGAGCACTTCCGGACTCACAATTCGCAAAGCTGAAGAAAATTGCTGCAAGAATAATAGCCATATTTGAAAGTACATACTATAATTCTGTGAGCAGGCATTTTCTGTTACCAAACTTCTAAAAATTCAACAAGATGGAGAATGAGTGACAATAATCTGAGAAATAGTTTGTGTACATCCGTTGCTAACAATATTCATCTAGACTTCAAGGGCATAGTAAAATCAAAACGAATTAAGAAAAAGGCGTAAGAACGGAGAAAGGATCAGTCAAAACACGGCTCTCGCCTACAGTGACAACAGTACCCCTGTTGGATAGATAGCCGTGCACTTCATATACCAACATAACATTAGTATTAGTAGTATTAGTATTTATTTATTTAACCTGGTAGAGATAAGGCCGTCAGGCCTACTCTGCCCCTCATCTGTACCACAAAGTCATGCGGGTGGCAGGAACGTTGACATCACTGCTGTATTTGAATTGGAGACCTGCAGAACAGCGCTTAGATCGGTTTATATTCGACCGGTCACAGAACAACCGGCAAGGGTGAGCATTAGGGTGGAGTGAAAAAATTAATTTCAGAATTTAAATTCGGCAGGCCTTTCAAAAGTTGTCATTTAATGTCAAATGATCATGAACGAAATTTTTTGGATTTATTTTAATATTTAGATGCGCCCCAGAGGTTTCGACAATTTCCTAATAGTTAAAAATAAGAAAAAATAAGCTTTTGTTTTATTCTTATTACTTAATTGATTACATTACCTCATTTTCAGTTTGAGAGAGGATATGGATCACAGTCGTAGCGAGATATTGGAAAGGGGCAAGGGTACCCCAAGTACAAGGAGCACAACAGAATGCCCAATATCTGACACTCCAGCAAAAATATCAGAAAATGTTCTTCCAACCAGTGCTGATGTACTGAGCAACTGTCAACTGTGAGATGGAACATGAAACTTGATATTCATTCAAAATAACCAAACATCAGTGATAATGCAGAAATAGTTTCCATAGATATTGAGAAGATGTGGAGGAAATCATCTATTCCTCACATTTCTCACAAACGTGTAGTTGAAACATAATTTTATTACACAGTAAATACAGAAACATATTGAAACCATTCAAAGGTAGAGAAAGTGATACGAATTACAAAACAAAAGTTGAAACTACTGCAAAACTACTAATTCACAATTATTCGATATTGCCTTTTGCAAATGTACATACTTTTTAAAATGCAAGTGTCCAAAAGACAAGAAGCTTCCAAGTGGTGAGCGAAGTTCATTGTTGACCAGAGAATCATGAGGAAAATGGTAATTGGTGGTATTGACTTTAAAATGACCCGGCATATTAAGAAAAATGAGGAACGAAAGGTGAAGGAACAAAGGAGATTGGAGGTGAGTGTCAACAGAATATCGGTAAGTATTGCATCTGAAAGCAGTTCAGGATTAGGTGATGGGGAAGAAAATAAAAGTAGAAATAAACCAATAACCAGAATAAAGAAAAATCAAATGAGATTGCATCTCCCAAACATGGCAAGGCGTGACCTTTCAGATCGAGCAGCTCCCTCTGTTGCTAGTGCTCGTTTGCAAGACATTGGTGTTGGATATGATGGTGAGACAAGTAATGTCATCGATCGTAATAAAGTACGCAGAGAAAGGAAGAAGTTTAGACAGGAAGCGATGGAAAGATTTGCTGAAAATTCCCGCCCTCTTGATGGGTTGTACTTCGATGGAAGAAAAGCCCTTAAAAAAGTTCAAATTAAGAAAGGTTTCAAGTCCCATGCATCTACTCAGTTGGAAGATCATTACACACTTGTTCAAGAACAGTATTCATGATACATAGGTCATTACAGTTCCGAGTGGTGAATCAAAAATTTATTACAAGAGATGTTATCATTTTTCCATAAACAGACAATTTCCTTATAAAACCTCACAGTAATAGGATGTGATGGAACAAATATAAACACTGGAGTCAAAGGTGCAGTCACATTCACTGGCAAGAAACACAGAGACAGGAACCACCAGTAACAAAGAATAACAAAGAATGTAGAAGAAGAAGAAGAAACATTAGATGTAATTTATTCACGACAGAAGATAAACATTGACATACTCAAATTTCCATGTCACACTCTAGCGACTGAGATTTATTTTCACCTTATAACAGAAACATCCAAAAGTGTTCGTGGGGAAGACAGCTGACATAGTTTTGTTCTTGCAGGAATACAATCAAGGTATCTAATGAAATCATTCAATACAAAGTCTGAATATACTCCTTGAAATTTGGAAAATAAGTTGCAAACCATTACACAAATTGTATCACTAACTAAATATAGTATAATATATTCACTTACGCATTTGTAATATGCATATTTGTCCAGGGGCTGTCATAAGTAAATAATTATTCCATTAGAATTGAAGAATTTTTTTTTTTTTTTTTGGAAAGTGGGCATTTTAGTAGTAATTACCTAAATTAGTATTTGTAAGTGAAGTGCATGTATCAGACATTTAAAGTGACTTGAAATATACTTTAAGATAGTAATTTGTAGATTATTATAAAAAAAAAGTTTAACCGTTTGATGTTCCGATATTTGTTCCATACTTCACAGCGCTTGGGGCGCATCAAAGAATTGAGATAGAAACTTGAGATTGTCAATGAATAATAGCTATATCAATACACAAATTTGCACACCCTGCCGATTTGAAATTCAACAAAAAATTTTTTCCCTATACTTTTCACTGTGTGTGTGTGTGTGTGTGCGTGTGCGTGTGCGTGTGCGCGTGTGCGTGTGCGTGTGCGTGTGCGTGTGCGTGTGCGTGTGCGTGTGCGTGTGTGTGTGTGTGTGTGTAACATTTACAACTTTTTATTTACGCAAAATAAACTTCTCGTCTGTGATTGATATCAAAACAAAACGAGAACTCGCATTGAACTTGAAAATGATATCACTTTATGTGTATCAAGTACAGAGTCCAGATTAGAAAGCCACTTTCTGATAAGCAGGCATATTTGTACAATAGTACTATTTTTTACTTTAGTGTATAACTAGGTGTCCTCCCATAAAAAAGTAACAATCTTAAAATAATATATACTATTATATAATTTCTACTAATTCATTCTGTAATAAAATATATTAGGATATTGCAAGAATTGAAAACAAAATTATGGTTTACTTTTATTTTTATTGACTTTATACATAGGTATTTGAAGTTGGTGGTCTGTGTATAACGGCTTTAGGAAAAGTCAAATTGGCACACCTATCCAACTTCCTATACAACGTCAAAATTGTATAGCCTACTTTATATACACGTGTTGTTGTACATAGTTTTAACTCATCACTCAAGCGATAAAAAATTGTTCAGGTAAGTTTCTTTCCTATTACAGCACTTAATAAGTTAGCAGACTATGTATTGGTGTCACACCCATTACGAAAAATGTGATTAAGTTAAGTTTATAACCTAAAGTTAATAAGTTTGTTAAAATTGTCAAAAGTAAGGCTAGAAATGAGTTTATCATCCCGAAAAAATGAAATGTCAAACTTTTTAAATGTTTCTTATCATGTATTTTCTGTCATACCCGTAACAAGAAAGCCCAGCAGGAATGAATTGTTGCTTGCCTTGTTGTGCTATCCTCATGTGAGTAGGCCTAGGTAGGCCTAGGTTGGCCTAGCTACCTAGGCCTTTGAAATGACTCCCTACATATTTTTACAAGTGTAGAAAAGACTCAGTTTATGATTAATTCTTTTTTCTTTAAATTATAAATCGGTTTGTTTAATGTTACTTTTTAAAAGGTCTCTGATATTCTAGGAATTTAGTCTACGGATTTAAGCATAAACTTAAAATATTGGTTCGTTATTAATAGTACTAGACTCATTGCAGAGTAGGTGAAGTAGATTTATTCAATAAAGTCCCTACAATAATGCAACTTCTCGTGGGTATTTCTGCGTGTAGATGCCTCCTGTAATAGAGTCGTTGATTGGAGGAAGAAACTAATGGCTGATTCTGACTTGACAGGAACTTGCATATTGACAGGAAGAAAAAGGGATGAAAAACAAGAAAAAAGTGAATTGTTATCTAATTCTAAAAAGTTAAAAGATTAGCGAGCAAGAGACAATGGTCGTCAGAACAAATGTCCAGAAAGATAAAAACTTTATTTCATGCAACAGCCAGCTTAGCGAGAAATTTCGCCATTGGGTTGATATCAGTCCATTCAGTTACTCAGAAAGGCTGTCAGCAGTGTAAGTCAATGCTCAAAAGTCCACCGAAGCAGCAAGCTGTTCTCATGAAATAAACTTCGGAAGTCACATTTGCGTTTAAAAAAACTGAAAGCAGTAAGCGTAGGTCCTAAAGAGCTATTAGAAAAGAAAAAATTTAACTTGTTTACAACTTTTATTGCAGAGGTGACATTAGTTACCAGGTCCCGGGGAAAAGAGATACAAAGTCTGTCAAAGATCCAAAAATAGGCAAGTGACATATTCTCCAGAAGAAATACATGTTTGTCATTGCATCATTTGCAGAATTTGTGCAACAAATGACGTCCATCAATTCATATCCTTCCCATTGTTGCATTTATAACGCTAGAGTTATAAAATCCCTAACAGTAAGTACTTACAATACTAATGTAGTACACGTCACAAGAATTATTTCCTTTATGTGAAATAATTCACGAGAATAAAATAAAATTCTTATAGTAACGTCTAAAATGCCGTGTCCATACTAGTTAAGAATTTAAAATGGAGCATGATTATGTTCAGATAAAGGTTTGTTTAATAATGTAATTGAGAAAAAAAATAAAAATAAAAAACATTTGATATTATCAAAACTTCTTCATTTATGTCTGATTTTATATATCCTTAAATATGATTGCATAATTACTCTAGACCAGTAAATCAGTCAGGTCTGTTACACCGTTCTGTTCCTATAGATACAAAGTTGAAAAATAAATCCTACAGATGTCAGCACAAGCCAGGATGATGCACAAAGAGTATTCTTCGTTATACCCAAAGAGTTTGTAAGATTATAACTAGAGACACCAATGGCGCTAGTGTAGCGTACAAATTTGAACCGATGTTTGGCGGCCATTAAAGGGAGTTGATGCTACGCGGGGAGTGCGAGCAGGTCATGCTTATTGAGGAGTACGAATAAATATAAGTACACTTGAAGAGAAATAATAAGAAAATGGTGAAATACTGCGCCGCAAATAATTGTTCTAACATAGCTTACTATTGTAGGATGCCCAGGAAAACATACATATCTTAATATTTGGAAAAATGTTCTAAATGCAGTTCCTTCTTTCAATGTGTTTACAGAATGTCGGAAAATTTCTTGGATAAGATTTTTTTCCAGAAGCATATTAATCTGGTTTATACTGTTGATTTCAACAATGTATGTAAGGGTTAGGTGCCATCATATTACAGTAGATTATAATAGCAAAGTGCATAATAAAATCCTCAGACAGTATCTCTATAAAAGTGTTTTATTTCGGTATAAATTACGGAAAATCATGTAATTTCCGTTTGGTACTTCTATTTTATTCGTGAAAATATAGCTGATGGCCACAAATTTATTACCACCACCACCACAAGTTGCCTTGCCATCACTACTACTAGGGCTACTAATACCAAATACTAGGCCTATTAATACCAAATATTAGACCTACTAATACCATTATTACTAGGGCTACTAATACTACTTCTACTAGGCCTACTATTACCACTACTGGCCTACTATTACAATCTCCACCACCACCACCACCTCCACCAGGCCTACTAATACCACCAATTCTAGGCATACTATTACCACTACTATTAGGCCGACTATTATCACCAATACTAGGCCAACTATTACTACTAGGCCTACTAATTCCACCAATACTAGGCCTACTAATATCACCAATACTAGGCCTACTAATACCACCAATACTAGGCCTACTCCTACCACTACTAATAGGCCTACTAATATTACCAATAGTAGGCCTACTCTTACCACTACTAATAGGCCTACTCCTACCACTACTAATAGGTCTACTAATATCACCAATACTAGGCCTACTGTTACCACTACTACTAGGCCTACTAATATCACTAATAATAGGGCTCCTTATACCATCAATACTAAGCCTACTCTTACCACTACTAATAGGCCTACTAATATCACTAATACTAGACCTCCTAATACCATCAATACTAGACCTACTCTTACCACTACTAATAGGCCTACTAATATCACTAATACTGGGCCTCCTAATACCATCAATACTAGGCCTACTCTTACCACTACTAATATCACCAATACTAGGCCTACTGTTACCACTACTACTAGGCCTACTAATATCACTCCTTATACCATCAATACTAAGCCTACTCTTACCACTACTAATAGGCCTACTAATATCACCAATACTAGGCCTATTATTACCACTACTACTAGACCTCTATTATGTCACTACTACTAGGCCTATTACTACTACTGCATTAAAAAGCCTGTACTGACAGCTATACAATTAATAAATTGTTTAATGATAAAAATTTATTCTTGTTATGTTTCAAATCAGGTTTCCAGAATTCTGATGATCTCATATTTCACCACAACATTTTCTAAGCACCATATATCTTTCTCTTCCCTTGCATGAAAGGACTAAAATATAGATTATTTTAAATATTACAGTAGATATCTATTATTGTGGACTTAAACAATACTGGTAATACTGAAAATTCATGTTGGCATTGCCATTATTCAATATTTCAGTTACTTATCCCAAGTATAAACTTATATGGGTGATTGAATTGATTTTATAATATCGCCAAAGATGAATCATATAACACTTCAATAAATATAGAGCTCCTCTGCCATTCATGTTTATTTCATCACGAATCATTCTTTGTAAAAGATGTTTAAAACAGTGTCTATCACCAGGCTACATCAATGTATTGTGGTACTGTTTCCGAATTTCGCGCCGCAAACACTCCCTTTAATGGCGGATTCTAGCCGATTCAATTTGTGACATTTTCCTTGCCTGCCACTCACGGGTATGTGTCTCTAGTAAAAGTATTACAAACTCTTTGATTATACCACAGTCTATTGTATACAGCTACCAAGCTCAATACGTAGGGAATATGCATCCATAGATAGTTGCTAACCACTAGGATCGCTACTATCGCCTCATTACCAGAGTCCGTGGATATCCAGAGTACCGCAATCGTTTGAGCCGGCAAATGCCGACAAATCCGCCATTGTTAGTCCAGCGCGCGCTATGCAGTGTACAGTTGTATAGCGAAAGAATGTAATTTAAATGCGAAAAAATGCAGTGCTGCTGTGTTCAGAACTGTTCACAGAGAACTGAGGAAAGCGCACATTTGTTTTCTCTGTGACAAGGTGAAAGAAATAAGGAAAAAGGAAAGAAGTGACTTTAAATATAAAAAGTAACGACCTGCTACCTAAGCGAGCATACATTGTAAGATTAATGAATGACTGTATTTTGATATTTATTTTTTCAAATTTGGGCCCCAAAGTATTTTTATAAAACTAATGTAGAATTTAAGTTGTTTCAGCAGTGATATTTCTACATAAAACAAATTAAAATCACGTACCAATTAGGATCAGTGTCAAATTTTTACCATCTTCTCCCTTTCAAATCAAGCATTTTTGAATTTAATACTATTTGCTATTTGCGAGAATGACATAATATATTTGTGAAGTTCTGAATTCATTCTTGAGACAAGATTGTATTGTTTGGCTCGATTAGAAAATACAAAGACCGTAGAAACTAGAAAGCCTATTAAGGTCAGACTGATGTGAAATTTCAATTTCCTAAACTATTCTAGGTAGATCTATGAAATTTTGTACTTTTAATTTGTAATTTTAAATTGTGTAAATTTAGGTTTTCAAAAATTGCTACTATTTTGGTCAGAATTTTTGTCTACATACGTGTCAGTCCTTGAGAAATGAAACTTACTATACAATTTTCCTCTTCATTTTACTAAAAAAATAATTAAAAATATTTAATGCACTAGAAGTGTAAAAACAGAAAAAAAATTAACTCGAGCGTAAAAAAATTAATATTAAAAATACCTCTTCGGGCTGATATGCATATATATTATAATCAGGCAGTACATCTCGCTTGACGATATGTGTCAGAGGAAGGACAATTGTTTGTAAGCATCTGAAGTCTGATTAGTGGAATACGTAGCTAATCGTGAAGACGGAAAGAAACTTGCCACCCTACCCCATTATCTCCTGGCCTAGTTGTCTCATGAGTGATGCCTTATACGTGGTACTTATGAGGTTCAAACCTGTCTTCGGACAGTTGACTAAACAACAACAAAAAATGAGTGTTAGGTATAATATTAATAGTAAGTTTTGTTAAGAACATATTCAAAAATCCCTACAAGAAATCATGCAAGTAGTACAGAATCTGAAGAAAGAGTAGCATTTTTATCAATGCAAAATTTACAGAAAATTAAAGTGGAGAAAATTGACTTGAAAAGTATGGGATAATAATAATGATCCAGGTCTCTGTCTTTTTTATTTTCTAGGCATTTTGAAACATGTAGAACTAGCATATTATATGCAGAACTTATCCTTATATACATTACCACGCTGTGCACACCTAACCTATAGTAAATAAAGATGATTAAAAAAATTATGTAATCTTATGAAAACACTATAATAGATCAATATTATTTACAAATCACTATGGACTGTAGACACTATTATAACACTAATAATAAAACTGTTAGAAACTTGCAAATATTTCTTGTATCACAAACAGAAACCAAGAATGCAAAACACGTTGTTATGGCTACTAGCAACAAGTGGAATTTTCCTTTAGAAAAGATTTGTGCTCTCCTTTGTAACTGAACATCTTTTAAAGGAAAGCAGCCTTTGAAGTAGGTCTAACACCTGTTGAATTCTATGACAAAATATTTCGAGAAGTCGAGAAGCTACACTGGCTCAATCGGAAATCTAATATAATAAATAATGTATGAAATATAGCGTAATTTCCAAAATGGTCGCAGAATTCAGAGTGGAGGTCGTGGAAGGAGAATTTAAATTAACAGTCAGAGCCCGCAGCCTTTTAAAAATGTGACCCTAAAGAGCTGATAGACCGATCGTATGGTCATGAAAATTGGCAGAGGGCATCTTTAGATCATAAATGAATTTTTATGTTATGTTTTGTTATGTTTTTTTATTTAACGACGCTCGCAACTGCAGAGGTTATATCAGCGTCGCCGGATGTGCCGAAATTTTGTCCCGCAGGAGTTCTTTTACATGCCAGTAAATCTACTGACATGAGCCTGTCGCATTTAAGCACACTTAAATGCCATCGACCTGGCCCGGGATCGAACCCGCAACCTTGGGCATAGAAGGCCAGCGCTATACCAACGTGCCAACCAGGTCGACTAAATGAATTTTTAAAGATGAAAACAAAGAAACTATTTTTTTTACCAAAAATGACAAAATCACACATCAGTGTATCCTTGGGGACATTATACTGAAATTACTAACTTCCATATTTTTAAAGCTAAAGTCACAAAATGTTTATCACTAGTATATCTGGTTGATAATAACACATGTACAAAATTTCGTCTCTCTCTCTCTCTCTCTCTCTCTCTGATAAGTGGTTTGCATTTTATTAATAACTTAATTATATAGTGTATTGCTTAATGCAAAAACTCCCTTGCGTCACAATTTACATTATTTTTCATTGATATTCACTTATAAGATTCTTTATATACATTGGAACAAACATTACTATTGGAATTTTCTGTACAGCGAATGGGTAAATTACTAGGAATTTTTATGACTATCATTTTTTTTTTATTTTTTATAATAAAAAATTATAGTAATTTACTTATTAATTTTACACCAAAACCTTATAGTAAGCTTTGATTCCATGTATGTAAGGAGCCATATAAGTAAATATTACTTAAGAATAATGTCAATTTTAGTGCAAGCGACTTTTTATATAAAGCGGTTCAATATTTTAATGAAATAATTAGTAAAATACAAACCACGTATTATAGGCTAGGCGGGTGCAATTTTGTACACTTGTCACTATTAAGCAGATATACCAGCGATCAAAATTTGGTGAATCTAGCTTCGTAAGTATGGTAGTTATTGAGTTCACTGTTGTGAACTCTTAAAACTAATGAACTTAGAGAAATGTCAATATAGTGTCCCCTTATATGCATTAGCACGTGGAATGCAGTTGGAAATGTTTATATTGGGTACTGGCGCCTATGATGGGCACCCCTACAGTGATGGGCACAGTGAATTATTTATTGTAATAATAAGGATTTGCGGGTTAGTATGTCGTTACTTTTTGTTCTATATGATTGGCAGTACTGTTAGCAACCATTCTAGCGCATGACCTGTGTCCTGAGAGGATGTGGGAAGCTTCATTTTTGAATTGATTGTGGTCATGTGCATACCCATGATTATTGTCGCTTAAAATTAATAATTCGTTAAGGTTCATTGTTGTCATAAATAGTGTTTGGAGGTTCTGTTGTTACTTGTGCTGTATTCGAAGCTCGATTATTAGCTCCGTCCAGTGTATCTCAGTAAAGGTAAGTGTTCATAACGACAAAAATTATACTTTTAGTGCTTTAATGGCCCATGCCCATCACTATGTACTAAAATCAATTGGTACACAGTGATGGTCACAGTATGCCCATCACTGATTTTTGTAATTTTACATAATTTAAGTTGTTCATCATGCATATTTGTAGATCTTGGTACTACGAATATAATACTGTAAAACGGATGTTTTAGAACTATTCTAAACAGTAATGGGCACAGTGCCCATCACTAAATATTTCTAAGTGCCCATTACTAGAGCAATGACATAAAACTCAGACATAGACTACTTCATGTTTAGAATCCTTTTATGTCGGAAGATTCTGGACTAATTTCCGTAGTCAGGACGAACCGCTTTGAGTAGCTAAAAATTTAAATATCCAATGGTAAAAATTAACGCATTAATGTCATATGCATTGTGTTTCAATAGAAGCGCACATTCTTATAAATATGCTCTTTCTTCATATAATTTCATTCCACTTTTGGAATACAATGCATAGGCTAAATACACAGTAGATTGTGCTGATCTAATCAATTTCGTTTCACGTAACTATACACAAAAAATTTAAATATAGGCTATTATCTTAATTTAAATCACATTTATTTTCTCTATTTTCGATGTCAGTAGTTGAAAATTCCTACGTTGAGTATACTTCATACTGACGGCATTACGTAGCGATATGTTTACTAAGGAGCC
Organism: Periplaneta americana; assembly: GCF_040183065.1. Classification (NCBI taxonomy): domain Eukaryota; kingdom Metazoa; phylum Arthropoda; class Insecta; order Blattodea; family Blattidae; genus Periplaneta; species Periplaneta americana. The sequence goes on from NC_091131.1 coordinate 147,428,069, forward strand.
TTGTTTCATCTTCCGAATTGCTTATGGTTACCAGGCATGGAATGATTAAGTTCACTGTGTTATCGAAGTGAAACATTCGCTGCAGGCCAAGGGTTCACGACAAAACAAAACACTCATAAATTGCATGGTATAACTTCTAAGAAGTCGTTCTAATTATAGTTTGCTTAGTCAGGACATGTCACATGGGAAGAAAATGTAAGATCATAACAATGCTTTAGAGACATTATCTTGTTCTCCACCAAAGCATAGTACAGCAATCATTCTATGACAACAAATAATCAACATATAGAGAACTTTTATTTTATGTTATTGAGTTCAGAAATACTGACATCACCAAACGATAGATTTAAATTAAAAAATATTTCCTCCAACTTGTTCCTGTTGCAGTAAACTTTAAAAATGCAATATCATAAATTTAATGATTTCCATATATGTACATAGTAATAAAAGTCCGACGTGTAGATCTACAGCTTTAGTCAAACTCTATTTTATGCCTATTTTTCTTTCAGTCTCAGAATGCCTAATTTTGGAAAAATTAAGTACACTAAACATCAGTTGATGTCAGCAGTTGCAGCAGTTCGAGATGGTGAGAGAATTAAAACATCTGCTAAGAAGTTTGGTGTACCAAGATCAACACTCCAACGGTACATTAAGGGGCAGGATAAATCTACATTTGGTCCCAAGTCTGTTCTCTCAGGTGACGAGGAGGAAGAAAACAGTGAAGAGTTCTATGTTCGAAGAATTTGCTAAAAAGAATGAAAAATATTTTGAAAGAAAGGGGACATCTGTAGAACCAGAAGAAATAACGGTTGATAGCATGAAAGTAGTGACAGATAAAGAAAGAGATCAGCCAGAAGATAACGAAGAAATAATTTAAATACAGTTAAGCAGTCAAAGTCAAGTGGATGCAGTAGAAATAGCAGGTAACGAACATTTCCAGACAGAAGAAGTGGGTGCTAATATGGGTATTCAAGAAGATAATCTACTGAAGACACCAGAAAAAAATCTCAGCAATGAAGAAAAGAAAACATTGAGACGATCAGAAGTCCGTACATTGGAGGATTGCTTGATATGGCCTGAAACTCCAAAAAGAAAAAACTTTCGTAAAACTGAAAGAATGCCATACGTTTTAACATCGAAGAAATGGAGAGCTCTTTTTAGGAATAAAGAAGAAAAGAAAGCAGAAGAAGAAAGGAAAAAGGAAGAGAGAAAAAGGAAAAGGGAGATGAATAATGGAGGGAAAATAGCTAAGCGTAAAAGAAGTGTTGAATCAACAAAACACGTAAAACATGGAAGAAAAGTTACTGAACTGTCAACATTGAGCTATCACGAGAATCCAAAAGACAGTAGTTTAATAACTGTGAGCCTTTCATATGACCAAAATGTTCAAGCAACTACTAGTTCCGGTATTGGTACAAACATATTAGAGAAGAGAAAGGACACTTCAGAAGAGCCGAATTAGCTGCTTTCATCAGGACTCTGTTACACATGCGGCGGGTGTTTAAATAATGATTGGCTTGGTATTTCCTGCAAAAAATGTCTTAAAGTATTTCACAAGAAGTGTCTTCAAAACGAATTCAGTGATAAAAATTCAGAAGATGAGAATGTATACTTTTGCAACAAATGTGTGAGAGAATTAGACGACAGTGAAAGTGATTAAGCCTAAAAGATTGATGTAAGAAAGAAAAACATTTAGACTCATAATTAATAGAGGCAAGGGCATCTTAGAAATTGAAAACGAATAAATTAGTGTTAATTTGAAAGTAAATGTCTCACTTTTGTATCAAATATTAAAGTGCCCGAGTCAGAAGCTTGAGTGCCCATCACTATGTTTTTCTCCTATTTCGATATTGATGTAATTTCAAAATAATCAGACACATTATTGTAAGTTCTTTCTTGTGTAAAAGAGTCACAAATATATTCAGTTCTTTATTGGAAAAAAATGAGAAATCTACCTCTGTAAATTAGATGTTCCCAACCAAATATGTGTTGCAATGTGCTTAAAGTGCCCATCACTATATACTTTACCCTTTATTATTATTATTATTATATTTTCAACATTGTTTTCATTTGTTACTTGTAATTTATTAAGTTCATGCTGCTGTAATACCTATAGGCCTAACTGTGACGTTTATGAAGGAGTGTATTGAACACTTAAATGTATATTTATGCTGTAATAATTATTAACAGGGGCGGCTTTAGAGGTAGTGCTGTTGTGCCATGGCACTACCAGAATACACAAGGAAAAGGAGAATTCATATTTTCCGCTCAAAACTTCAGAGAAACAAGTTACGCTTATACAAACTCTACCGTCAATATGATCTGTGCAGCGAAACACGTTGTAACCACTGTTTGGAGGATGGATCTGTGCCAGGCACTACATTCCATAAGAAACATAATGGGATGCGCGCGCAATCTTCATGTTCGTTCGTCCTTTTCAGCATCTAAAACACGATCTAAAATGTGCCAGGCACAATTTTCCGGTGGCTTTTGCAATTCTTGTAAAACAGTATACATCCCCATTTTCTACGCCAATCCCTTACTACCTCTCGCTCTGTCTGTCCTTCCACTTTGTCGGAACAAGTTTCTTAGAGCGAAGACTGCAACAATGAGATAATAAAAATCTCTCCCGGTTTCTTGAAAACTTGGCTTGAGAAAGTTTTCACTTTATTATTTATACCAACAGTACCAAATGTAGTATGAACTTGTTACGTCGTGAGGTTGTCATCGTAATAGTGGTCGTGTTTTCGTGTTGTGTACTGTGAAAAAATGAATTCGGTTGGCGCTTTATTGAAATCTCAGTTTTCAACATTAACATATGAAAACAAACTTCGTGTTAACGAATTAGGCAGACCTATACCGCACTTAAATATTCATCAAAAGCAACAAAGTCCTAAAGTTAATAGATCTCGCAAATTCAACCCAGATATTTATTTAAAAAACAACTGGTTGTGTGGATGTGATGTGAAAAATGCGTTCTTCTGTTTCCCGTGTGTTCTGTTCGGAGGTGAACTTAGCTGGTCATACTTTGCATATTTTCAAACTTTGCATATTTTCACTCTGTAATGAAATATGGATTAATATTCTGGGGTAACTCGTCTGAAGCTAAACACGTTTTTGTTTTACAAAAGAAAGCTATAAGAATAATGGCCGGTGTGCATAAAAGGACATCATGTAAAAATATTTTCCGAAACTTAGAAATCTTGACTTTACCTTGTGAATACATTCTTTCCCTAATGATGCTGTATATTAAGAACCAAGATAAATTCAGTACTAATCAAGACATACATCATTTTAATACAAGACATAAATCAGGTCTTCATCTACTCTCTGTTAGTCTAAGCTGTTTTAAAAAAGGAGTTCGCTATTCATGTATAACAGTCTTCAATGCACTACCTAATTATCTTAAAGATTTGAAGAACAACGAGAAAAGGTTCAGAAAAGAATTAACCAAATTTCTACATACTCATACCTTCTACACAATTGATGAATTGTTTATGCTTGTGAATTGAATTATTCTACTTAAATGACATGTACAATTTTATATAGCTCAACTAAAATATGTTTTTATATTGACTTAATCTGTTTACTAGGCTATGTATTATATTTTTTTGTTTAGCATAACTGATGAATTGTATGTACTGTAAATTGAATAATATACTGTATAGGTCAACTGATGAATTGTTTAAGCTTATAAATTGAATTAATCTACTTCATATGAATTGTATAGCTTAATGAAAATAAGTTTGTAAATTGAACTAATTTGATTGTATATGTTTGTGTAGTTTGGCTGATGAATTGTATATGTTCTTAAAACGATTATTACTCTGTGTAGCTCTACTGATGAATTGTATATAGAACTACTGTAAATTGAATGGTAATATGTATAGTTCAACTGATGAATTGTTTATGGTTATAAATTGAATTAATCTACTTAATATTAATTGCACAAATTTGTATAGCTTAATGAAAGTATGCTACTTTGTATTGTATATATTTGTATAGTTTTGGCCGATGAATTGTATATGCTTTAAATTGAATAGTAATCTATATAGCTCTACTGATAAATTGTTTGTGTTTGTAATTTGAAGTAGTTTGCATGATATGTATAATCAATTTCTGTATATCACAACTGGTTGAATTGTTTATGCCTTAAATTTAATTAACTTGTTTTGTATTATACATATAGCTCAACTTATGAATGATCGTTTGCGTTTGTAAATTTAATAATCTGATTGGCTATGTATTGTATACTTTTAGTAGAGCCATCGATGTAGCTCAGTCGGCAGACTCGCTGGGCTGCTGATCCGGAGCTGCGTTCGGGCTTGGGTTGGATCCCCCTTTGGTCTTTGGTTTCTTCCGGGTTTTCCCCAGCCGTGGGACTGAAGCCGGATGGTCTATGGCGAGTCTATGGCAAGTCCTTGGCATCAACCCCTTTGATTTGATTACCCCCCTTTGATTTGATTACCCCCCTTTGATTTGATTACCTGGTTGGGTTTTTCCAAGGTTTCCCCCACCAAAAGGCAAATGCCGGGTAATATTTTGGCGAATCCTCGGACCTCATCTCATCTCACTACATCTCGCCAAAAAAAAAAATGTAAAAAATTGCACAAAATTGTAAAAATTGTAGAAAATTACTAAATTGTAAAACTATAAAAATTTGTAAAAATTGTAATTGTAATATTGTAAAATGTTGACTTGTTCCACATCTTAAAGCTTCATTGCTCATGTAAGATCTATGGAATAAAATAAATGAATGAATGAATGGTCAAAAGTGGGTGTGACAGATTTAGTACATTTATGGGGTAAAATAAAAACACATCATAAGTCAAAGGTTAATATGAATAATGTCTTCAGTTTGTCTATGCTGGGTAAAACGAACACTGAAAATCAGTTAAATTCACACTACAGTCTAGCGATTGCAAAACACAACGAGCAAGGTGATAAAAACAGATGTGTTAAATTTAATAATAAATTGCATACGATTTTGTGGGGCAGTAGATTTAGCACTAAGAGGGCACGATGAATCTGAGGAGTTTTGTTTACAAAATAGACAACTTCAACAAAAAAATAATGAATTTATTTTCAAGTCAGAAGAATCGGCGAATGGGTTTTATCTATCGCGCATATTAACCTGGTCAACAAAAGTGCTCAAGTGCTCCAGTTGTATGAATTTTGGTGAGTGATTATTATTATTATTATTATTATTATTATTATTATTATTATTATTATTAGTATAGAAAAGAATTTCATGCACTATAAAATCCCAAAATATGCATGCATTTATGCACTATCAAACAATGAAATATGCATGATCAAGCGAAAAATACATTAAAATATGCACTTTTATTTTTGTTTCAAATGTCTTATTTCCAGGGAACGGATTTATATGGACTAAAAATATATGAAATATGTAAATATATATGTAGTTATTTTTACCAAAATATGGAATTAAATATGGATTTTTACCAAAATATGGAATTAAATATGGACTTAAAATTATAAAAAAATGACTATGTACGTTAAATATTGGTACATTTTAATCAAACTAAACAAAAAATATAATGGACGTACCTTATCTTCCAATGTAGTTTCAACAAAACACAATTTTTATTGTCTGTTACCATAACAATAGGTTACAAACATTTCTTTCAAGTGCTGAAAAGTGAATCTTCTTCTATTGTCTCTGAGGATAGATTTATACTGACTAAAAGAGCGTTCGACGTCACAAGAAGTAACTGGTACATAATTCAATTTCACAATGTCTGCTGGGGATAAGTCCAAGTTAATCTTCACTGTTGATTCACCACTCATCACAGCAACAACCTTTTGTAGTTCTTCATATCCAGGGTTTTTTGAAAGTACAGTGTCCACCTTAGCTCTTACTGCATCTGCAACTTTACCTCTACCACGATTCAGTTGTTCCACAGTACTATTTATAATTTCAAAACTTTCAGATAGTGAAAGGTGCCTATTTTGGAGACTTTTGAGCGTTTTTATGATGCATGAAAATGTATGCTGAATGTGAGCTAAGTCATTCTTCACACTTATGTCACAGGTAACTGTTTTCGCAGTATCAATTGAGACTGCATCTTCAGAGTCCAATGCAAGGAGAACATTGTTAATAGAGTCTATATGTTCGGCATAATATTCAACTGCTTCTAGCCATGTACCCCATCTAGTTAAAATTGGCTTTGGTGGCAATGGAATTTCAGGGTACATTTCTTTCAACACGTTAACTCTACTGGGAGCTTTGAGAAATACTTTTTTCACTGATGAAATCAACAAATCTACTTTAGGGAAATTGTCTCTGACCACTTCTGCCACACGATGAAATGCATGCGCCACACAAGTAAAATGAGTCAATTTAGGATATACAACAGATAATGCTTGTCCAGCTTTGACCATATAAGGGGCAGCATCGCTAATAAAGAATAACACATTATCGTACATAATACCCTTTGGCCACAGGATACCCATAGCTTCGTTGAACAGTTTAACTATAGTTTTGTTATTGCACTTTTCTAGAACATCACAATGTAAAAGAATTCGTTCAGAATATTGTTCACTTAACAAACCGATAACTACATTACCAACAAGTCTACCTTCTTTGTCGGGAGTCTCATCAATGGAAACCCAAATTGAACTATCTTTAATTTCATCTCTTATCTTCTGTATTGTCTCATCGTAGATGGATGGAGCATACGTCTTCCTAAGTGTTGACTCATCCGGGATTGTATGTTGAGTATATTTTTCAAGGAATTCCCTGAAGACCTTATTCTTTAGTTTGTAGAGAGGAATATCAGCAGAGATGAGAGAACGGCACAGGTCGATGTTAAACTCAGATCTTACATTCGATGTTGTTGGTTGTGTTAAAAACAATTGTCTCTGCTTGGAATTTAGTTGTTTGTTGGCCTGATGTTTACTAGTTGTAATGTGTTGTTGCACCAGGAACTTTTGTGTAGATGATACTGCACACTGACACAAATTACAAAATAATATTTTATTGTCAGTTGATAAATCATCTTCTTTAAATTCTGAAATGTAACTTGTTAGTTTTGATTTTAAATTGACTGAATGACGTACTTTTGGCATATTTACCGTCTTTATAGTATGATTTACAAAACTGAACCTATGTGTACTCTGACTGGCATTGAACTGTTGAGCTGCACAACTGAAGTCTGTTAAAAATTTTAAATTAAATTAATACAGTTTTGTAACTTACTTTCCCATTGTTGATAGGACTGCTAATTTTCAAATAACTCTGATGTTAAAGGGATTACTGAACATGTGTTTAAATCTCTATTGTTGAAATGTATTTTTAAAAGTTAATGGAATTTTGTTTTGTTTTATTGTTAAACCTAATATAATATGGACTGTTTTATATGAAATATGGAAAATATATGGAAATTAACGAAAATATGTACTAAACTCTAAAATATGGAAAAATATGGAAAATAAAAGTAGGATTTTTCAACCCTACACATCGTGAAACATAAAGATAATGCAAAATATAAATTATATTAGCTTTATAAGTAAATATGTATTTACATATAAATCCTTTCCCTGCTTATTTCACTTCACTTTTTGCACAGTTAAAAACCTAACAACATTTTTGAATTGATTTCTGTGAGGTTCCTGCACTTGTCAGTCAATATGTTTTTGTACGCAGAAAATGACCTCTCTATGTTGCAAGAAGTTACGGGTTTAAACTTGAACATATTTGTGATAGTGTCAGGTCAAATTCTTCATTCAAGTTTTCGTCACAAATAACATTCTTCACTGAACAAAAGAATCCGCAGTCCGGGTTAGCATTTATGACCCTGTCCAATTTGTTTTTCGCCGCTACATCCACTTTCCCACGGGCATAACTGAGGGATCTATGAAATTCTTTGAAGATTCTTTCTTTTGTTGCATTCTAGCATTATGTGAAACAGATGCGACATGCTGGTCGACTTGAATTTTTTTAGTACATTTCATCTGAAATTATAATAGACCTTACGGTTACCTAGATACGATTTAAAAACGGACATCGTAATTTAATAATTATTTTGAACAAGTTTTGTGATTTTTTTACAAAGAACAATTGTCATATAAAAGTTCGGAAACAGAACAGCATTGCTTAACTCTTTACTCCAACAGTCGCAAAATACGACATCCTCATCTGACCTAATAAAATCTTTTCCTTTACAGTAATCCACTGTGCAAAAAGTACACTTTTGGAACCTTTAAATTGGAAACATATTAGAACCATATTAACACGCGCAAACAGAATAAACAAGCACATTAACAACTTATGATATTCACACACTGCAAACACAGTTTAACGGTGATTCCAATTTTAGAAGAATCTAATATTTTTTAGTTTGTTATTTAACGACGCTGTATCAACTACTAAGTTATTTAGCATCAATGAGATTGGTGATGTCGAGATGATATTTGGCGAGATGAGGCCGAGAATTCGCCCTAGATTACCTTGCATTCACATTACAGTTGGGGAAAACCTCGGAAAAAAACCCAACCAGGTAATCAGCCCAAGCGGGGATCGAACCCGCGCCCGAACGCAACTTCAGACCGGCAGGCAAGTGCCTTAACCGACTGAGCCACACCGGTGGCTGAATCTAAATTGCTACTAGTACTAGAAAAGGAAGAGAATTTACAACCTCCCTGAAAGAGGATGCTTTTGACCTAAATTATTTGTCGGCAATTCCCTTGAACCCTCTATATTTCCTCTCTACTTACTATTCTCAAAATATCCAACGTAATAAATTCATTTATGACAAGCAGTGTATAGAGGGTCGTCGGTAAATTGTTGTAAAAGTGGACTTCCGTCCAGGGAAAGGTCCTCTAACACCTTATTGTGAAAATCTTAACATTTTATTTAATTTTTCTGTTATTTAGTTTTTTTTCTTTTTCTTCTTCAATCCTGATTCCTGAAGCTAACATATGGGACATAAAATCGAGAAACTGAGGTGACCACATAAAACCATTAAAACATGCATTTAAACTGAATGTAATCTATATTATATGCATTATTAGGCTGAAAATTACCTAAATATGCATTATGCATGTTTTTATCCATAAAAAGTCGAAAACATGCAAATATGCACGGGAAAAGTACACATATTTTGAACCGGAAAGTAATGAAATGGATAAGTACTAAGTTTGAGCTATGTCCTATGTTCCTATAAAAACATGCATTTGCAAAGAATTCTTGTCTCTAATTATTATTATTATTATTATTATTATTATTATTATTATTATTATTATTATTATTATTATTATATTATTATTATTATTATTGCTCATTTCTTGTCTTTGGTTTAAACCATAGGTGGATCCAGGGAGGAAATAGTAGAAAAAAGAGTTACCCTCACCCTTAGGGTATCCTGGATCTACCACTGATTTTGGCACTAGGCATTAAATATGTATGAGCCGCCACTGATTATTAAATAAAGTTTTTTCATACATTAGTATGTTGACTGACAATAATGTTCTAAAAATGTAAGAAGATCCTTCAGATGTTTTCTCCCTTCAAATTAAAAATATCTCAGTTTTACTTTAAATATTCCTATCCCTAGCGTGTTGAAAAGGAATAACAATGGCGGCCGACTCGGTGATTGCGGTGATTGTGATTACAGACAATGCGAAGTAGTACCGGCACAGTCTATTGTTCTTAGTACTCTCAACAACTCAAGCTTCGTGACTGTATATACTAGACTGATTATACTGCTGTGTTCACCCATTTTGATTTGGCGAGTTTGTGTGTCATACTCTTGCTTTATGTTTTAGACTAAGCGTGCATTTTTACTCTGTCAAATCTGTTTGTGTTGTGTTTTCCACAAATAACAACACATAAAGTCAATATCAAGAGCACATAATAATACACGTGTGGAGTAAAATTCCTATTTTGAATATTTTTAAGCAAAAAATTTCAGGTTATGACGTGCTTATGTTTGCATTGTCATGTCTGATACCTGTCAGATATGTTACTCCATCTCATGTCTGTTACATTATTCAACCCGCAAACTCGGGCACAAAAGAACAGCAATATACCGACTGCGCCACCCAGAATGACTCTTTTTTTACTATTAGTCTCTTAAAGATGATAGAAGAAATGATAGGAAGTGGAAAGTATTGGTGAAATCAAAGATGTAAATGGGAGTACTCCGAGAAATATTGTACAATGAAAACCATAGACTTTCTAAAGAACCGCTAGACCGCTCTCTGGCGCTAGTGTTATGCTCCCAAATTGAACAGCCGACGAGCGGCCATTTGTTTAGTAGAGCTGAATAAGTATGGTTCTTTCGTGTACTGCTTTTTATTGCAGCAATGCACACGGATGTAAGGATAAAGAAGGAAGGAATGTTATATTTCACTGGTTAGTTAATTCTTAATTTCTACGACGATTTTTTTTCCATATTATGTTACAGAAGACAAACTATTGTACTTGCCACGTGACTCTTTATGCTTCAAGTTTCCTCTGAGTAAAGATTCCCTTAACCGAAAGTGATAAGTGCAATCCGCAGAGAGAATTTCTACCTACATTGAATCATTCAATGTGTTCAACTCATTTCGAAGATAGTAATTACCTTTCAAACTACGTTATTATACACTGTTATTGTCCTTCACTCACTCTATATCATTCATTTTCTTCAAACAGCTGTTGTTTCAGTGCATACATGAATAATAAAATTATTCACCGAACTTAAACATACAGAAACTGCATAAATTATAAAAATATATATATATATATATATATATATATATATATATATATTTAATATAACTGATTGAAAGTAATTCCTTAGTTACGGATTAATTAAACATTTTCTTATGCTATTGGTGCTGCTACTGCTATTATTACTACTACTACTACTATTCCTGCTACTGCTACTACTACTTTTTTGACTTCACACAGCAGTTTAACCTACAGATTGAATTAAAAAGTTGACATATTAATTCTTTTATTAACCGTGGTTATGAATGTTCACATTCAGAGTTCCTGTGAAAATGATGCAAGTCTGAACACAGTACCTATGTCTGACAGCCAGGGTTGCCGGGTATAACAATTTAGGCGGGATTCTCCCAATTTCCTGTTTGAGTCCCGATTAAAGGGAGTCGGGATTGACAAAATCCCGATTTTACAGATATTAGCCTTGAAAATATTTAAACAAACTAGTCTGTATTTCCCATTATCCGATATTTTTATTTATATATTGACTCAAATGGTAACATTGTAAACACAGAGATAACCTGCGGATATTTAGTAAGTCTATGAGGTAGCCCAGCTGATTGTCGTAAGGCAACTAAACTCGCAAAATAATACTTCTTCTAATTCTACAGCATTGTTGATTATTCTTGTCGCTGTACTCGCAATTAGTAAACATTGTGTATTTCAAGTGCGTTGACTGGCAAGAAAGATAGCGTTTTGATATCGTACTCTACACTAATAACAGAGACATAGAATTGTTGCGTTTTATAGTTTAGTGAACTATGTTTAAACATGGATTCATCGTCAGTGAAACTGTTGCAGTACCGGTTCCAAAATTAATTTATTATCAAATTGTTAAAACATAGGCTATTCGCGGTTAGTAAGAGGAAAAATAATTGTAGTGTTCACTGTACTGTGTGTCCGTCGTATTTTAGTGTTTCTTACGGAGGCGAGTAGCCCTACTACTTTAAAAAGCACGTGAACACTGTACAGAAAACTGCTATAAATCTTATGCTAGGCTAAATTGTTGACAAGTCTAATGTCTTAGGTTAGCTTCTGATACCTCGACTTCCCTCGCAGAAAACCTAGCAACTCTACTGACAGTAGAGACACGGTATTAAAGGTATCGGAAAGAAAGTATTGTTCCTTTAAACAAAAACATTTAGCTTTCGGATACGCAATACAACACGTATTCAAATAGCGGTTTCGAAATCCCGCGCGTTTTCTACCTAACAAATGGCGGCTTTCTGCTGCTTCAATTTGGGAACATATTTCTCACTTCTCCGCTACGGCGTGGTAGGGTCTCGATGAAAACCAAGCCACGATTTTTTCTTCGATTTTGCATTATCTTACTTCGAGTCTAATATACCTCGTCGAACATCAATATGCAAAGACAATTTTCAAAATCTTATGGCATTCTCAACCGTAGCCTTCAGCAGATTTTCTCAACTCTATGGTGCAAGGATAACCCATGGGTCACACGCGACGAGCGTCAACACTACGTTTTTTCTTCATGTAAGACAGCCGTGACGAGAACGTGACTCGCGAGACATTGTGGCTCGCAGTGATAGCTTGTGCATTTCGCTTGCTTCTAACCTCCGCCAACCCCCACCCTCTCACTCACTGGAGTCAAACTCCGTTCCATTTGTATTTGTCTCTGACCTGCGAGTGGCATATGTCTCTCTCGAAACCATGTACGAAAGTTCCAAGAAGGATGGGAGGACGCATATTTTTGCTGTCGATATGATGAGAATATTAAATGTATGATTTGTTCACAAGTATTACGAGGAAAACGGTTGTATAACATAAAACTCCATTTTACTACATGTTACTGATGAAACATTAAAAGGTTGTGTTATTATTGTTGTTATAGTCATCATCATCATCATCATCATCATCATCATCATCACCATCATCATCTCTGTACGTCGACCCTTTTTCAGCAGATGTACGAATAATGCGGTTAGCTCTTCAATTTGAACTCACAGATTTACAATGTGATGTCAAATGAAAGCTAGATGTAAGGACTTGACAAATGTTGACCTTCCAAATCTTTGCCAAAAAATAAATATCCGAAGCTTCGTTGTTTCGCTTGCTCTGTTGAAGCCATGTTCGCTACAACTTACGTTTGTGGAAAATTATTTTCAACAATGAAAATAGTAAAAACCAAATTTAGATTACGACTGACAGATAAATACCTTCGTGGTCAACTACGACTGGCAGTAAGTGACATAATTCCTGATTTTGAAACTTTGTCGCAGAGACATTCTGAAGACAGTTAATTTTAGGTTGTGATATTGTTCATTTATTGTTCATTTCTTTCTTCGTTACACGTACTAAACATTAGTTTGTAGCATTGTACTGTATAACATTACATTTAAGTGCTTGACGTAAGGAAAATGAAAATCCGTTAATAAGTCAGACAGTCACTTCACTTCCCCTTCGGGTGTCCGCCTAGGTGCCATGCACGTTGCAGGTTACACCAAATACTGTAGATACTAATACCGGAAAGCTGGCTCTCATATGTGCGACATCGACTAACAGTGCTCCAAACGGAAGGGTTTGAATAAGTTGACGAGAGGATCGGCCGTGCGGGAGGAGATCGAAACATTTCTTGTGTTTCCTGCAGCGGGCTAGAAGTAAGAATAGTTGCCTGTCTAAGAAGCTGTTATGGAGTGTAAAGCAGGCGTTGTTTGTGCAGTGTTTCATCGTAAGAATTATACTTGGCAACGAGGAGCGGTGTCTTTTTTCAGATTCCCTCGCGACAGAAATATGTAAGTTTAATCCTTTTGTATACGTACTGTACAGTATTTAATGTTTGGTAGTCTTTCTTGTATTCTCTAATATTTAATTTAAATTACAGAAGGCAGGCAGTAGCCATACAAAAAAGCTGTGAAAAACAGAATTGATGTTATTTCTAACTTGTGATTGTTGTAAGTTAGGCTCTACATGTTTCTACCAGGGTTGTTAACTTCATAAATTTGTCACCAAGTTACTGGTAATACAGTTAATACAAAGCTCATAATTATGTCACAAATTAATTATAGTGTATATTCCCTCACAGTTGTGCTCAGTGGGTTCAAAAATGCAGTAGGTCAGATCTAGATGAGGTGTTTAAGAAAGGAGGATCTGAACGCTTATACAAGTCTCATCGTATCTGCGCCAAACACTTTCAGCAGTCAGACTTCCGAAACTCGAATCTACATAGTCAAGGGTAAGCGGTCTGTTGTAAAAATAAAAACAAAATAAAAATCATTATAAACTCTTACTATACATAGGCCTATATGTAATATAATTCTTTAGGTTGAAGAAAAATGCTGTTCCTTCCCTTTGTCTATCTGCGCCAGGAGAAATAGACAAAACAAAGAGGCGCAGTCCGAAGAAACGGTTCACAGAAAGTTTATCGTTACCAGAGGATACACCGCTTTGTCTGGAACTACCTGAAATAGATTCTAACAAAAGTAAGATATAGTAGTACCTGTTCTAATATAACCTATGCATTCTACAAAGTCACAAACATTTAAGTAAGCCCTGATTGTTGTATTTTTATTTTCCTGGCCCTAATATCGTAATTGTTATTTGCTAGCAAATATGATTACAATATAAAATGTTTCGAAATATAATATTGTAAGACTTATAAAGCACAAAATCTATCTTGTTACAGATAACTTGGAGAATGCTAGAACTCCTAAAAGAGAAAAAATTTCGTCTGAGAAAAAAATACAATTTCTTACTAACAAACTAAGGAATGCACAGAATATTATGTCAAAACAAAGGAAACTCATTCAAACCCTAAGAGCTGACGTACAAAAATTGAAAAAATCTCATTCATCTTTAGAATGTGTTCAATCGCTGGTAGAAGATTCATTTCTTAAATCTGAGTTGAAGCTAAGAAAAAGAAAACCTATGGGAAGGCATATACAGAGTACGACAAAAATTTCGCAATGGCATTGCATTATGCTTCACCGTATGCATATCGATACTTGAGGACTTTCTGTCTGCCGACTATTCGCTCCTTACGTAATTGGCTGCAACAATTGGGTGTTGGTCCAGGTTTCAATGAGACAATAATGCAACTTCTTAAGATAAAATCGAGAAGTCTGACATCAGCTCAGAGAGTTGTTTCCATTGTACTTGACGAGATATCTTTGAAACAAAGTTTCTCGTATGATGCAAAATCCGATTTATTCGATGGCTTTGTAGAATTTGGACCGTACGAGAGTCAAAATCAAACAAAAAGTGAAGAATTGAAACCCGCAAATCAGGCTTTAGTATTTGTGATTAGGCGCTTGCAAACCAACTACAAGCAGATAATAGGATATTTCCTATCTAATAATTCCACGTCCGGTGATGTTCTAAAGGATCTTCTTTCCGAAGCCATCCGCGAGGTTAGGAAATGTGGCTATTTTCCTAAAGTAGTCGTTAGTGACCAGGCAGCCAGTAATATTAGAATGAGGAATTTATTGGGATGCGAGGTTGATAAACCATTTATTGAAATAGATGGAGAAATTGTGTACTTCTTCCATCTCCTAAAGTCAGTACGAAACAACTTTAAGCGGCACGACCTTTCGTACAAAGATGAGGTATACAAGTGGCAACATGTTGTTGAATTGTATAATAAGGATAAAGATATGAATCCTCGATTATGCCCAAAATTGAGACAAAAACATACAGAACTTCCACCTTTCTCGCCCATGAGTGTTTGTCTGGCTGCACAGGTCCTAAGTCATTCAGTCAGCAAGGCCATAAAAACTCATGTGTCGTTTCAGTCACTACCTGAAGCTCTTCAAACAGCTGAGTTTATAGAGCTAGTTGATCGTGGATTTGACTGTTTTAATTCATCGACCATGAACGATGCTAAATCCTCACGCAGGGCTTTACAAACTACTTCTTGTCATTGGACGACTCTACAAGAACTGGAAAGTCTGTTTTCAAAACTGAAAATTCTGAGCGAAAAAAAGACAAACCCTCCTTGCTTAAAGGGTTGGATACAAAATATAATAGCGCTACGTCACTTGTGGAAAGATCTGGAACAAAATTTTAACTTTCGGTTCCTGCTTACAAGACGTATAACACAAGACTGTATTGAAAATATTTTCTCTGTCGTGCGTTCTAAGGGTGGTAGTAACATTACCCCTGACAGCTGTAAATTCAAGTCCGCCGTCAGAGGAATTATGAGCTGCCAGCTCTTAACACCTTCAGAGAAAGACAACTGTGAAATTGAAGTTAGTGATTTTTTAGTTACGACGAAGGAGATTGAAGAAAGTTCATTTAGAATCTGCAGTGATTATCCAGCAACAGAAAACAGTTTTGTAGAAACCGCTGAGCTTGAAGAGGACAATCTTGATCAGTGTATGATTCCAGATAATGCACTAACAAAATATGTGAGAGGGTGGGCTTGTAGCAGAATACCACATGAGACATGCAAACTGGAACTAGCTAGTTTCAAATCTGAAAACTTGACAGACATTTATCAGCATATTGCAAATAAAAAGTATGACAGTGCTAATTTTCTAATTCCCACAAGTTATTCAGTTTCTTTATCTAAAATTATTCGATGAACATTTCACACGCACTTCAGAAAAATTCTTTTATCACGCAGACAAGGTGTAAAAACCAAGTTAATGGCCCTTATTTTTGAACAAATAGATCAAACTAATTCAGTATGTAAAGATTGTAAACATATTTTCGTTAATAAGTTCCTTAATGTCATGATCAATTGTTTTGTAAAAAATGAATGTGACAGAAAAAGTTGTACAACAGTGACTGGAAAAAAGAAGAGAAAGGCTAAAAAAGTAATGCATCAGTAACCTGGAGAATAGAGAGCTAATGGGACAATTAAGCAGTATGTACTGTAGCTTTAATGTTGTTTTTCACCAATGTGATATCTCTTTTAAAACATCTTATACTATTATTATTAGTATCATAATGTTCGTTCAATAGTTATGACAATTAAATTAACGAGAATTTAAATCTGACCGTTCTGTAATGATTTCTTTAGCTCTCGTGTAATACTATATAGGCCTACCACAATTCCTCCCAACCCCTCCTAGATATATACGCAATCAAATACTGTAGAGAGCTTCGTACGATGTTTGAAGCAATACATATTGGAAGCATTGTTCAAACCAAGCCGCTAGACAGCGCTAGTGTTCTCGTGTCGCCTCCCGACACCATGTTAATCGCGTTGCTTTCCGGTATTAGCTCTCTACAGTATTTGGTTACACAGTGGCTCGGCGCACGATTACGTTTTCGCCACCGCTGATCTAAGACAATACGTGACATTAGGACGGAATAAACATCCTTGCCCTAGGCGAGATCTGAAAGTTAGCGAATTCTATTCCATGCTTGTTTGACGTTTCGAGCCTTAGCTGCTGCGTACACCACGACTAGCCCGGAGAATAAAATAACGTATTTAAAACAATATTTTGTACAATCTTACTACAGATTTGACCCTTAAGACGCATGTAGCATTCGACATTCATAGTAGTCTCAATACACATTTCTTAAAAAACTAGTCCACACCTATGGAGTAACGGTTAGTGCGTCTGGCCGCGAAACCAGATGGGCCGGGTTCGATTCTCGGTCGGGGCAAGTTACCTAGTTGAGGTTTTTTCCGGAGTTTTCCTCAACCCAACATGAGCAAATGCTGGGTAACTTTCGGTGCTGGACCCCGGACTCATTTCACCAGCATTATCACCTTCATTTCATTCAGACGCTAAATAACCTAAGATGTTGATAAAGCGTTGTAAAATAACATAAAAAGAAGCTATTCAATGAATAGCACATAAAATATTATTGCATGAATGTTATTCAGTCGCATGGGAAAACGTAATTTCTAGATAACGCCGCACTCTACCCAGTACTTGGGGTATCACTTCACAACAGTATATACAGTACGTACAGTACTTTACGTAGAGACAGCAAAATGATCTGTGAAACAAGGGAAAGTAAAACCGTTTTCGAGCCTTCATTTTCCAAGAGTATAAAAGATGGCACTGTCTGTCTCCCTCAGTCTTTCTACTCTTCCTTACATTTATGTCAGGAACGAAAAAAAAAAATGTACTGAAAATATTGAAGTATTACAGTAGTAGTCTAAATATTAGAAGACAAGGAAGGTAGTGACTTCATTGTTAAATTGTGACCATTAAATTTAATGTCAGGCAGCGGCGTAGCTCTGGCAGTAGCGCGTCTGTCTCGCCATCCGGGCTTGCGTCGGGCGTGGGTTCGATCCCAGCATTGGACCGATTACCTCGTTCGGCTTTTTCCTCCAATCGTAAGGCGAATTTCAGGTAATCTATGGCGAATCCTCGCCTCATCTTACCCGATACCATCTCGCTATCACCAATTCCATCGACGACAAACAACCCAGTAGTTTATACACCGTCGTTAAACAACCAAATAAAAAATTAATAGGCTATTGCACATTCGAAGAGAATTGTAACGAAAACTAAAAATGAATTTTAATTTTAAATGAAACTCAAAATGTAGACGCCACCAGTAGCATATTTCTAAACAAAAAAGTTCCCTGGCTCTGGAATTTCGGATTTAGGTAGTACCTACAGGCAGTAGTTGTCTTCGTCGTCGACTTCATTATCAATATCATCAGCATTATCATAACAATAACCATCGCCACCACCATAAATTCCCCAAAGAAAACCTGTGAAATATCAGACGGAAATGCACGGGTTCAAATTTAGATAAAGTGGCAGTTTACCTTACCATGAAACTGTTTAGATACGAATAAAACATCACTTTTTAATATAACTGCAAAATCTAACGTTAATATGAAATTCCGAAAAGTGTCCTGGCGCTGCCCTACCTTGAAAAATATTACCTTGGCGCCGTCAGGGCTCGCTAGAACTGAAATATATTCCAGCTCTCTACTATCAGTATTGACTCTGCTTTTAGTTAATTTTCGTATGTTTTATTGGTTTTATCATAACTATCGATTCAACTACGTTACAATTTATTTTTCTTAATTTTTATTTTTGTACTATTTAAACATTTTATTGAAATCTCAGAAATAGACTATAATTCTGTAAACACTCAGCAACTTACAAAACAGACGTTATCAATAATAAATACGATGAAACTTGAATATGTGTAAGCACCAACGTGGCACATGAAAAATAGGAAGCCCGATAAATCGTACCGGGAAATATGTATCGCGACAATTTGTCCCAAGAATATAATTTATGCCATTCGTCCCACGACAATTTGTTCCAAGAACATTTCGTCCCGAATCTATGACGTACCTACGACGTACCCATTGTCCCAAGGCGAAAATTTGAAACAAGATCAAAATTCGTTGTACAAATTGGTTAAAAATCATGGAACCTCCACATCTTATCGTATCTCAGAAAGGCAAAACCAAATTAACTTGGAAAGGATATTTGTACACCAAGCATAGGGAAGGAAGGGAGATGTGAAAGAAGAGGAGAATGTTCTGCTAGAGTTCATTTAGAAGTAGTCACATCAAGGTCTAAAAGAAAGTGATCGTACGCATGCTCCTGATTGGGGCAAGTGCAGAGCAGAGATCAAAGAGTCAGCGCAGTCATCCAACGAAGCAACATCTTCAATAATGAATCGTCATGTCAGTGAGGTGTCAGGTGATCCGTACTTAAAACTTCCAAAAAAATCAATGATAGATCGTTTGGTGCAAAGAGTTCGTAAAGAAAATTTACCTTCCGATCCTAAATCCCTGTATGATTTGGAAATCATACCAGAGCGTTTCCAAATTAATAAGGACGGCAGACAGTGGTTCCTCTCTTTCAATGCCGACAGTAAACTGACAATATCTATGACTAATTTGGCACAAACGTGGGATTAAAACATGTTGGGGCAAATACTTTGCAACGATATGTCACGGTAAAAATCTTGTAGCGGTATCAAAACGAGTTTTGACAAACAGTTTGGGACGAATTGTCGTGGTACGATTTTTCCGAGACGCATAGTCGTAGGTTCTGAAAAATATCCTTTAATCACTACCCATGAAAATAATAACCAATGAAAGACGCTGTGTGACGATTCTTCCGCCAAAATTATTTCGTTTCTTAAATAGGAAAAATTCCTACAGCATACACGGTGCTACGCGATAACAAAGTTCGGACATATTAGGCCGCCTTTCTAACTCTGCCAACCTATGAAGAGTATATCCCACTACCGCAGCCGTGGCGAGAACGTGGTTCGCGAGACATTGTGGCTCGCAATGATAGCTGTGCATTTCGCTTTCTTGTAACCTCCGCCAACCCCACCCTCTCACTCACTGGAGCCAAGCTCCGTTGCATTTGTATTTGTCTCTGACCTGCGAGTGGCATATGTCTCTCTCGAAACCTTGTACGAAAGTTCCAAGTAGGATGGGAGGACGTATTTTTTTGCTGTCAATATGATGAGAATATTAAATGTATGACTTGTTCACAATTATTACGAGGAAAAGGGTTGTATAACATAAAACGGCATTATTTATTTATTTATTTATTTATTTATTTATTTATTTATTTCATCAATCTTTGTTCACGTCATGGCAGATTAGATGTATTCCAGTTCTTAATCCGCCATCACTCTCAATACAAATATAACACAAAGTAATACATAATGAACCTATAAGTTTCCTCTGTTTACAATAATAAAATTAATAATAATAATAATAATAATAATAATACACAACTAGGCCTAATACTAAGTATAGCTCTTGTATTTAAAACTCCTACCCTAGCTTTTTCATTTTATGTTCAATCTCTTAAGAATTATTCTGTTAACTTCATTGACTATTCTTCGTAGTTTCTTATCGTGTGACTACTCAACATTTATAATTCCATCTCCGTTAGAGCTTTCTCTTTCTCTTCCCATCTAATTTTAACTCTAAAAAGAAATTTTCCTAATTTATGCAAATTGATGGCGTTTAGGTGACCATTTTTTATAAGCTACTATAGCGTTTATTTGTAGAAAATTTTTATCTACCCAACTGTGTCGCAAATCATTCGTTGCCTGACACTTCAGCGCAATATGCATTGCGTCTTCAGCTAGTCCACACAAAGGACATTTATCCTTCTCTACGTTCCCTCTTTTATTCTTGAGTCTCCAGATACCTAATCTCCACCATGCCATTCCCATTCTCTCTTCCCTTGAATTTAGTCTAACATATTCTTCCTGTTCCCAAAACTGCTTAACCTCCCTATAGTATTTTAGTGATAGCGCAGTCATCTGCAAAAAGTAGTCCCGGAATAGTTATGTTATCTAACACTGGGCAATGAGAATTCACATTTGCTACATTATCTAAAATATCATTAATAAATATGTTAAATAAATAAGGGCTCAGGTTACAACCTTGTCTCACTCCTCTCGTTTGCTCGATCAATTTGGACAGATTTCCAGCTGCTAGCCTAATCCTAAAACCCACACCTCTATACACTGATTTTATATTTTCTAAAAATAAGGAACTGATACCAATTTTTTCCATTTTGTACCACAATTTCTCTCTGTTAATTGAATCAAAAGTCTTTCCTAAATCAATAAAGCACCAGTACATAGGCCTACAACCTCTTTTAGAATTTATATATTTATCAATTATGGTTTTAATTATTAATATGTTATCACCTGTTCTTCTCTTTTCCCTGAATCCGCTTTCAAAGTCAGAGATGATATCATACCTCTCCATCCATGATCTTAACCTTCTTGTTAGCAGACCTGTATAAATTTTTCCTAAGCACGATAGGAGT
Source organism: Periplaneta americana (assembly GCF_040183065.1). NCBI lineage: Eukaryota > Metazoa > Arthropoda > Insecta > Blattodea > Blattidae > Periplaneta > Periplaneta americana. Next base: position 147,449,504 of record NC_091131.1, read on the forward strand.
GATATGCCCCTATAGTTATTTGTATCTTTCTCGTCCCCTTTCCCTTTGTAAATTGGCACAAGTATTGCTGAAGCCCACGAGTCAGGGATCCTGAACCTTTTTCTCATTCCGTTCAGCCAATCATCTTCTTGTCTTTTTCTCCCACTTCGCCACCCGTTTAATTTCCTTCCATGCTGCTGATATGTTATTATTGCTAATTAATACATTCAGCTTGTTAAGCTCATTCTTTGCGAAAGTTTTCTTTTTTACTAAGAGTAGGTCTTTATATTCTTTTTTCAGATTTAGAACAGCTTCTTTATCATCTCTACTGTTACTCCCTCTCCACATCCTGTATGCCTTCTTATATCGCTTTTTGCTTTCTCTACATTCCAAATCGTACCAACTCTCATTTTCTATCTTCCTTTGCCCATTTAAGCTTTGCATCATACTTCTACTAGCTCTTTCGATACTGTGGTAGAGTAGTTTCACTGCTTTATCACAGTTATTATCAATTGCTTCCTGTATTCCCATTTGTAATAATACGCTCATTTTGTCCCCTAACAAATTATTAAAGTTAACTTTTTCCTCTTCTCTCCACACGATTTTTTTGTTCCCTTTCATTCCCCGTCCATATTTGATCTCTTTACCCTCTTCTCTTGAGTCTCTAATAGGTGCTTCTACTTTTAGTTCGATACTTAAAGCCATATGATTGCTTAATGATCGGTCTTCGATTTTAAAGTTAATTACCTTATATACTCTAGTTTGCAGAGAACTTACTTCTTTATTTAGTTTGTCTATATTTTCCATGTGCCCTTCTACCGTTAGCTGAATCTTATTTAGCTTCTCATTTAACTGCTCGCTTAAACTGCTTAAACTGCTCATCATTAGCTGAATGTCTTCCTTTGTAGCCATCGTACTTGATGACTCTTCTCCTGTTCTGGGACCTGGATTCATTTCTACTCCACCAATTATGAGCAACACCGCTAATACAGTTCCTATTGTCCATAACAACTGAGGATCACTTGTTGCCACTTGATTTGTTCCTGTTTTCAATCTTCTCGCATTAAATCTGCCGATTCTTGCTCTATATGTTCCCAGGTCCACACTCATTTTGACACGTAGAATGCGCTACACTTGCTCTATAAATTTCACAATTGAATATAATCACACTATCAACGCCTTGTACAATCTCTACTTATAAACTACAATACACCGGTTAATATTATTCTCGCAAAGGATAGCTCACAATCGCACTTAAGAAAACCGCACGCTACGGGTAATAACCTTGCCTTGCCGCGTCAGCGTCAACACCTTACGGAGTTATTCCAACACGACTGCATGCTTCAACTGCTGAATGATGAATGAAAACGGCATTATACTACATGTTACTGATGAAACATTAAAAGACTAAGTGTTATTGTTGTTGTTATCATCATCATCATCATCATCATCATCATCACCATCATCATCTATGTACGTTGACCTTTTTTCAGCAGATGTACGAATAATGCGGTTAGCTCTTCAATTTTAACTCACTGATTTACTATATGATGTCAAATGAAAGCTAGATGTAAGGACTTGACAAATGTTGAACTTTCAAATCTTTGCCAAAAAATAAATATCCGAAGCTTCGTTCTTTCGCTTGCTCTGTTGAAGCCATGTTCGCTACAACTTACGTTTGTGAAAAATTATTTTCAACAATGAAAGTAGTAAAAAGCAAATTTAGATCACGACTAACAGATAAATACCTTCGTGATCAACTACGACTACCAGTAAGTGACTTAATTCTGATTTTGAAACTTTGTCGCAGATACATTCTGAAGACAGTTAATTTTAGGTTGTGATATAGTTCATTTCTTTCTTCGTTACACGTACTAAATATTAGTTTGTGGCCTTGTACTGTATAACATTACATTTAAGTGCTTGACGTAAGGAAAATGAAAATCCGTTAATAAGTCAGACAGTTGCTTCACTTCCACTTCGGGTGTCCGCCTCTCTCCATAGGTGCTATGCACGTTGCAGGTTACACAGTGGCTCTGCGCACGATTACATTTTCGCCACCGCTGCACTACTGGAATAGGCCCGCGAATTACACAGAACTGGCGTGTTTTGAATAATAATAATAATAATAATAATAATAATAATAATAATAATAATAATAATAATAATAGATTATGAGTGAATATCAATATAGTACATAGTGTGCAAAGAATATAGCCTATAGTATAAATTGTAATCAAGAATTAATGCTACTAAATTTACAGTTACAAAAGGAAAATGCACCTCACATCAGCTAATAATGTCTCGTGTAGAAGTGTTAGGCCTACATAAATCAGAATGTCACACAGTGTGGTGATCAGTACAGAAAAATAGTGGTCCGCGTGGTTTACCTGACCTAGGGATTTCAGATATTAGTATCAGTAGATCTAATAATGACACGAAATCAGGCCTATTTCAGTTTATCCTGCCGACGTATATGTGGCAAAAGATGATAGTGATGCTATTTCTGACGATTCTACAAGATGGATAATAAAATTAATCTCTTCGCGATCCAGTTACCAAATAAAATTACGTTATTAAAAATAAGGAGAATGATTTTAAAATTTCACGCAGGTAATACATTTATTTTCCGAGGTACAATTAAGTAATTAGGAAAAACAGCTATAACGGCTAAGGGATCATCGTACTAACCACAAGATACTTCCATTCTGCTTAGATGATCGTCCACCTCTGCTTCGGCATGTGGACGCGAGGCCAGCAGCCGGCTGGTCGGTCGTGGTTCTCAATGGGCTGTCGTGCCTCGGATCATTATTATAATTAAGTAAAATAATAATAATAATAATAATAATAATAATAATAATAATAATAATAATTCTTTATTTATACTGGCAGAGTTATGGCCATAGGGCCTTCTCTTACACTCTACCACTCTACACTCTAAAGTTTGTTCTGTGAAACTTCCGTTAACTGAGGGAGTAAAAGCTTGCTGCCTTGCAACATCTTATAAATGTACGAATACTATAAATCGTGTTAGAAATACACACACAGCCTAATTAAATTTAAAACTAGGCTCAAAATAATTCTACCTCCATCAACACAAAATAACTATGAAAAGAACAGCCATGACACAACACCAATACTTGCTGCACCTACCACAGTAACGATGATTCGATTCTTCCGAACAAAACAGTTGGCTATCACGTGCTAACGTGAAAAAGTCGGGACTTGTCAGCACGGACTCTGTTTGGGTGACTGGTTTTAGCGGTTGCCATGGTGACGTCTTGAAGCCGCCTAACTAGTTCTGTAGACTGTATGTATAAAAACCTGATATCTATTCATAAAAACTTTAGGTTTACAACATGCATCGAAACACTTGCCTACCGTCAAATGAACGCCGGACAGCTCGAGAGAAGTCTTACTTCTCTACGGTCATATGGTAGCTTTAATGAAGCTTTATTAAGGGTAACTGACTCATAACAAACACTTGAGCGCCAAATCTAAGTGAAAATGTTCTTCATAATGAGTATAAAATACTAACCAAAAGATATAATTATATATTTAAATAGGCCATCCCGCTTTTGTAAATAATTAATTAATAGACAGGTCAATAGCTAATTGACAACTGTGAGTAGTATAGGATGAAGATAAATGCAAATAAGACGAAGACCATGGTCATGGGAAGAAAAATAAAGAAGTTAATCTTGCTATTTCTAAATGACACAGTCAGTAGAGCAAATGGATAGCTTCAAATACTTGGGGTGTATTAAGCCTATAAGCTGTGTTGGAAAGAGTGGGTGAAGAAAGAATGATGCTGAAACTAATCAGGAAGAGTAAAAGGAAATGGTTGTGACACTGGCTGAGAAGAAACTGCCTACTGAAGGATGCACTGAAAGGAGTGGTGAACAGCAGAAGGGTTCGGTGCAGAAGAAGATATCAGATAATAGAAAACATTTAGATATATGGATCATATGAGAAGACAAAGAGGAAGGCAGAAAATAGGAGAGATTGGAAAAAGCTGGGTTTGCAGTGAAAGACCTGTCCTTGGGCAGAACACTATATGAATGAAACAGTTCAATATGAAATAAACCTTGCATTTCGAGGTATGACGCCTAATACGGTTGAAAGAAATACTCCACTACGACATGGTTAAACACTGATGAACCAGTTTTGATGGTAAGAATAAACATTCAATATTTTTTCACGATACATAATGAAGAGGAATCTCGAATAACTATTGCATTATATTTTACAACTGGAATGTTAACTATAAGGACGAGTAATAGACCAAAACCTCGAAAATTATAATAAACTCGTTTGAATTAATGAGTAACTTTAAAAAATGTAACAAGATGAAAGCTTATACAAAATAGGCCTAATTTTATTATGGCTCCTCTGTTTTCATGATCGAAGAAGATTCCATCATAACTTATCTGAGAAAGCCAGATTGGAAAAATAAACTGACCAATTAAGTGGTATTTCATAATACCACAGTCTAGTACATTCAGTCATGAAGCGCAATACGTTGGAAATACGCATCCAATTACAGTTGAAATTTATTTGCTAGCCACTAGGATCGCTACTATCGCACAGTCTATTGTTCCTACGAATACTACTATCAGTTGCTAACCGCTTGGAGCATTGTACCGCGAGAAATGCAAAAAATCACCTCAAGTTTCGTGATTATTATCATCTCTTACACAAACGCAAAACTGGCTAACGAAAGTTCTTAAACACTACATTGTGTGGTATGGAGGACATTCCGGATATAGTTCCCAATGCAGTCCTACTTACCTTTGGTTCTGAAAATAACCGAGTCAAACGGCGTTGCATTTTACCATACGCACACATACATACACAAGCACACGCAGACATGTCTCCATGCATAAAAACTACAACTAGTATAAGATCGCAGGTAAATAAATTAAAGGAATGTATTATATCCCGGCAATAGTAAAATGCAGCGATCCCTGCTAGGACGTTATTGCACGCATGCCAGTACAACGGGATTCAAAAGCACTGCAAAACCCTTTATTGAACCTCAAACAGATCTATTTTTGAACGGTTGTATTACATGCAAAGTAATGCAATACATGATACTGAACTAACTTTATCATTCTACCATATGATAGTTTTAAATTAACGGAAGATTTTAACAAACACTCATCTTTAGAAAATGTCAAATATAGTCTATAATAAAATGTCTAACTAACCTTTCAACCCGCGAAGACATTCTCAGGCCGTTCATTTATTCATATCCTCCATTATCCAACATTAACATTAAACCACGTACACAACACTTCACCGGTCACAACAAACACGAACTGCATATCTGCGATCCCCGCTCGAAATTAAAATGAGGGGTGTTCGGTATCATATCATTCAGCAGTACCAATAGTGTTAAGCTTCTAATAAAATAATAAAATGGCACTGCGATGTGCTAAGTAAATCCACATGAAGTAAATCGATGTAATTAGCGCAGTTAATTCCATTTATGTGTGTTCCTATTCCATTATTTATTTAAATATTGAAGAAAACTTGAAAATTTACCTAAGCATCTGAGTTGTTTTCAAATATATTAAGTTGGCCATATCGTTGCACTCCCTCTATTGCATTCCATCATCCAATGAGGAGCAACTTTATACTCACTCTGCGTTCTGTTTCTTTGCAAGTGAAAACATTCCCAATAGCCTACAGTCAATATTTTAAGAAGTGAAATTTCAGTAAATCATGGATAGATTAAACCAATAAATACACGTATTTTAAATGAAAATGTAATAGCTGGGCATTCGTTTATTATACCAATTTTATAAGTTTAAAAATAAAATTGTTTCGTGGATACATTCCGGGAGCAATTACTGAAACATTTATGTGGCTACCACAACCACGACTGTTACAAACAAGCGTCAAATCACTGCATGGGAGAGAGGAGAATCAGCTGTAGCGTGCAGCATTTAACCTGTTCGCAGCTTCTAAATATCACATGATAGACCAATCATATAATAAGAAGTATATTTATATACTTTTTAATTTAACTTTCAAGGCTACAACTATGAACGTTTAATTCTATGTATTTATTCGTTCAAATCGAGCTTAAATAATACAAATCTTTCTTATCGCATAGTATCACTGTCTGCCGTTGTTCCTATATGGATAGCGCATGTGCTAACTTGTCTTGTGATTGTTCTGCGATATCTCTGCGGTGGTGGCCCTGAGTCACGCCGATACCGTTTTCAGGAAGGTCCGAATTTGTGAACCTACCCGCAGTGGTGTGTAAGTCGGATAAAAAGGAGGTTTAGCAGAATAAGAAATAAATTTAACTAAGTGAAGGTATTCCGCGAATTGCCATAGGCGACTTCTTTACACCAAATCACAACAGCAGGCACTGCAGGAAGACTAAAAGGTAAAACCCACCTGTCTGTCAGTTTTGTTTCAGTGCAGAATGCAATTATGGGGACAATATTATGCATGGTACGTAAAGAAAATTCTTGTAGTTTAAATATTATGATATATCAGTGTTGTTCACGTGCAGTGTATAAAGTAACTGATATAATATAAGTAACTATAAAATAAATATGACCTGGGCCGTCTGTAAGCAGTTTGGACCAATCTATCTGAAATGGGACCCACGCCTATTGAGGTCTCGCACCTAAGAATAATGATTTTTATTTTCAGGACCCATCTATGGAAATTTAAATTATGGTTTAGGCTATTTAACAGAGGTCTGCATCGGACGTTTTCGCTCGAGAGCCAAGTAGTTCATAGCATGATCCGATAGGTAGCGCACATGCATGATGAGTAAAATTGTCACGAGCGATACATCCTCGAACGGTATAAGCCGAGCGTTAGACATTCGTTCTTGGTACAGTGATGAAATGTGTAGTAACATCATAGATGTTTATCATTTGAAAACTTTGCAGTGTTTAACTAACCTCTCCATAGCACAACTGCAAAACTTGCTTTAAAATGTAATATAAATGTTGTAAGTAAATGTTTTTTTTTTTTTTTTTTTCACACAGGAGTGATTTTTTTTGCCACATCTGATAGATGTTATTGGATGTAAATGTAATTATTATAAACGGAGAAAACAATCACGATAATGCAAGAACCATATCAAATTTTCTAGTAAAATAATAATAATAATAATAATAATAATAATAATAATAATAATAATAATAATAATAATACTCTCTAATAATTAGTGTATCAATCTTTGCGTCTGTAACAGTTGTGCAGGATGATTATTCGTTTTATTATACAGGGACAACATTTTATTTTTACTCCAATTTTTATTGTACCTGAGTTTTTGAATGTACTTCACTTCCACCCCTTCTACTAATGAAGTTCAACCGTCCTCCACACAGAAACAAGACCGCATATACAGTCATAGTAGAATTACGGTCATAGTAAACAGTACGTTAAAAAATATGTTCGCATTTTCCAGTGACGAAAGAGCTTTCAATATTAAATCATTTTCGCACAGGTACTCTCGTCCATTTGCCTACGCCGTATCCCGGTTTCTCCCACCAGCTTTTATTCGCCAGCTAGTGGCTGAGCTGTCGTCTTAGCTCTTTTGTGAGAATATTAATTTCTGTTAGGAATTGGACGTCTACGTAATATTATACAACTGTTTAAAATAACTTAAATAAAAATGCCTCGTTAAGTAATTAAATGTCACGTGATTTCCTCCCTTTCTACGACCCAGCGACGTAACTACTTGGACAGTAGATAGTATGTCTGAGTAATTTTATCATTTCTGATCGGGCAGAAGTGAAGATTGAATTTACAGTACGTAAGGTACTTTTTATAGAGTAGGTACAGAATTATTTCAACATGATTTACTAGTACGAAGGACGAAACTGGTAATTCGGATTAGGTACAATAGTCTATAGTGCGATAATATGCACATTAGAACTGAAGTCTGTATCGAAATGAACGGCCACCATTTTCAAAAATGTGTTTAAATATCCATATTATGTTTATTTTTCAATTTAACTTCTTTCTCTATATTGTACGCTAATGTGCTGTAGAGAATATAATATACACTGCATAATGAATACGTCCGCATGGACAGCTCAGGTCGTTAGTAAAAACACTCATTGTCAATACTGTACCGTATTTTGATTGAACAAAAACCTAATGAAAATGATGAAACTCAAAAGCGCGATATTTCCTAGTTTTCTTCCCTCCTATACCTAGTGAAGTGATTTGTTTGTATATTACGCCAGTACCATCGAACTCCAATCGTGTAAGAGGGTAGCAAACGGCGTTGATCCAGAGGTGTAGTCACATCAACATTAAAAACGTTAGTAAAAATAAAATGATGTCCTTGTATATTCTGTGACGTTATTTCTGTACTAATATTGTTATTAATCTACTGCTATATCAATAATATTTTGTAAAACGTTTCTACACTGTCGCAGTATACAGGGGGAACACTATGTATGGACCTATCATATTATAAAATGTTAAATGTTATGTTTTATTTAACGACGCTCGCTACTGCAGAGGTTATATCAGCGTCGCCGGATGTGCCGGAATTTTGTCCCGCTGGAGTTCTTTTCCATGCCAGTAAATCTACTGATATGAGCCTGTCGCAATTAAGCACACTTAAATGCCATCGACCTGGCATGGAATCGAACCCGCAACCTTGGGCATAGAAGGCCAGCGCTATACTAACTCGCCAACCAGGTCGACATCATATTATATATGTGGTAAATCAAATATTGAATAATTATTAATTAGCAATAATAAGCTAACTGTATATCGAAGTTTTTCATACTATTTTATTTATAACTTTATATTCCTGTTTTGGTAAGTTCCATTGACTGTTCCATTAAACGTTTGTCATAAACGCAGAATATAAAGCCTTATTTTTAACGTGTGAGCAAAACATATGTGTATCTTATCTGTCGCCTTCCAGACAAGATAAGACATGTCGGTGACATGACCTTGTACTGTGCTTCTATTTATTACGAGCGTAACGTGACCGATCGTATCTCACTCGAGGGTGCGACACTCGACCGAGTTCAAGCGAGCGATTTAACTCCAATGCAGCACTCTGCTATTTAACGACGCTCGCAACTGCAGAAGTTATATCAGCGTCGCCGATGTGCTGGAATTTTATCCCGCAGGAGTTTTTACATGCCAGTAAATCTACTGACATGAGCCTGTCGCATTTAAGCACACTTAAATGACATCGACCTGGCCCGGGATCGAACCCGCAACCTTGGGCGTAGAAGGCCAGCGCTATATCAACTCGCCAACCAGGTCGACTCCTAAATTAAATGAAGCATCGTCACTTAAAATAACATTTAAAGTAAATCTAATTTGTATCTTAACCCTAAGTTCGAAATAGACCAACGAGTATGATAGGTTCATACCTGCACAAGTACCTTTCGGCACTACACTTATCACTCACTGCACTGATTCTATCCTGATTTCACTAACACTTCAAAACCATTTCACTGTTCAAATACTTTGCAAAGTATGGAACTTCACTGACACAACCACACTTCACTTACACAATAGACTTCACTGACACAACACACTTCCTCACTGATACCACACTTCAATAACAAAACATCAATTACACCATTTAAATAATGTGTATAATATACTACTGTCTATTAGTAAAGTCCTTAAGCCTATTTTTAAATAAGTACATTTTTCGTTATTGGTAAAGCCTTTAGTAAGTCTGTAGGTAAACCATTCCAGTCCCTGATAGTACGACAGTCCGTCCTCTGTCTTCTTTCCCTCAATTTATATGAGTAATTGTTCCTTGGAGAGTAACTTGACGGTTGAAACATATTTCTTATTTCTCTCCAGGCAGGCTCACCTCTGTATGTTTTGAACATTGCACATAATAGAATTAGCGTTCTCCGGTCCGTGAGTGTGTCCCATTTTAATGGTGAATTATTACAACACTTGAGAGCCCGTTTTTTTAATCTTTTCCAGTGTCTTAATATGTTCTAATCTGTAAGGATCCCAATATGCAGCACCATATTCAATTACTGGACGAACTAGTGATTTATATGCAATCTCTTTGGATTTATCAGAGCCTTTTCTTAATACCCTCATCACAAAGTGTAACGCCCTCCATGCCTTTCCCGCTGTGTCAGTAACTTGTTCCCCCCAGCCGAGATCGGATCTATGGATACTATAGGAAAATGCGTAGCAGATCTAGAAGTGACAATGATAGATGTGAGAGCAGAACAGAAACAAGAATAAGTGAATATCATAAAGTTGTTAATTTAAATGGTTACAGGCTTGTGGAGTGAGGTACTGAAGACAATTCTTCCAGCAGAAATTAAAGCCCGCATGAAAATACTCGAGTTCCTCGCTCGCAATAGGTTTGATACTAAATTTCCAAATATTTTCACTCCCCTTCGGATCTTCCTGACAATCCTAATGATTGTTGCGTCAGAAGAAATGTTTTCCCAAGCTCAAATAGATCAAAACTTATTTTCTATCAAAGAAAAGAACCACAATCCAACAAATGTATAATTTTGATATATCGTATTATTGAGCAAAATTATTAATAAAGAAAAAGTTATAAATATACAATATTAAGTAGTAATACTAATAATAATAATAATAATAATAATAATAATAATAATAATAATAATAATAATAATAATAATGATAATATTAATAGGCTATTAATAATAGTATTAATATTAATAATTATATTAATATTAATAATAATAATAATAATAATAATAATAAAGCTAGTAAAAATAAATTTTGGTGCTAAATTAAAAAAATTCAAATTGTGATATGTAGTTCTCCAAGAACAACGGATTTCTTCAGACTAGTAACTGGACGTAAGTTTTTGGCAGCGTATCTCTTCAGAATTGGGATTTATGCTGTACATCACCAAAATGTGTTCTATGTAGGGAAGAAGATTTTACTATGAACTTACATTACAGCACATTCTAAACTGCACAATTCTCAACATTTCAGAAAATAAAAGTTGTTAATGAAATCGGAGATTTTTACCGACATATTTGAAAAGTAGGCCTAATGGAGAAAATCCAATGTTACGAATATTTCAATAAAATTATTTGAGATCAATAATGCAGCAAGAAAGTTTGAACAGTTTGATAATTTCATTCTTCCATTGGATATTAAATTACCTGGAACTTGTTAAACTCAGACAAAATCCTAAACGTCTTTGTAGCGTAAAATCAAGAAAGACAACTTTTCCACGTTAAAGCCCTGATCATATATACAGACTGTAAGGGGTATGAGTGCCGTCCCTTTCACAGTCATCGGGGACGGTCTATAGGATCAAAAAATGTCCATGCAACATTGGGTCAAATAATATTAGTTTAAATAAATATTTGGATGTTCTATTACGTTTTCGTAAAATTAAATAAAAATGCATGCTTATATTTGTTAATATTCTGGGGTGAGAGACGTAGCAACGTTCAGCAGGTAGTAATATACACAGACGTAAGTACGAGTCAGCTGAGTTCAATTTCCCTCTCCATAGCTATACTCCAGAGCGGATGGCAATTGTGTACAGGTTATTCGATAAACAACTTACAATGTCATTCACAGTTTAGGAATATCATATGTTAGGCCTATTAATTTATGGAGAAAGTCGTCGTAATTCAAGTGAGACAAGAAGCATGTACCGTCAACGTTTTCCTCAAGGAAGGTTACCAAAAGGGCGAACTTTTGTAGCAGTTTCTCAACGATTATTAGAAACTAGGGCCGTATTCATAGACATTCTTAGCGCGGGCTTCCGGTGGATCATCAGCGAAACCAACGTTTTTCATATTCATAAACCAATGTTAGCGATATGAACAGTTCGTCCCTCCTCTGGCAAAGTCGGGGCTAGTTTAGCACGCTCGTAGCGGGGCTAGCGAAATGTCTATGAATAGCGCCCTAGATGTCTCTTACCCCGTTTCGACAATCACACAACCAGAATTTCTTTTTAAAAAATGATACTGCTTTACGGAAGCGGGAGAGATTAAAATGTTACATTATAAAAAAGCTCGTGTGATTTTGTGCAGAAAACCATTATTGTTTATTCTTTAGATGTACAATTAAAAATAGAGCAATGTTGTTACATAAAATGTCAATTTACCACAATGTCTATTAATGAGATTGAAAGTTTGTATTTGCTGCTAGTTTTATGTAAACAACACTATTGTCATAGTCGCTCCTGCATTAGAACAGAGCATAGGAGCTATATTCCTTCTCATATCGACCAAAATATAGAGAAAATTGACCTTGCAATTTTAAATACAATGAAACTTCTTCTATCTGTAGACAACTGTGATACAATGCTTTGTGCAAAGTTTGACGCATCAAAACTTCAGTGTTTAAATTAAAAATATTTAACTTTATCGTATTTTCATAAAATTAGCAAATTTACACTGTCGTAGCTCCGAAACCCTTTCACCCAATTATTAAAATCATGGTTTATTTTGATACAGAGAAATTAAAGTTTATATTGACATATAAACAGTTTTTCTTACTTTTTATGGAAATGGAGAAATTTAGATTTTTCTTCATTGAGACGCCTCTGCCCAGAAAAAAATATTTTAGTAATATATGGTTAGATTTCTCATTGAAAGTACAAATAAACACATTTTTTACTGGTGGAGCGTTGATAAGAAAGTACTGAAAATATCAAATAAGGAAAATAAATAGTATGCGCGTGAGCTAGCCAGCTGACTGTGAGGCGGGAGCTAGCCGATACAAGCAAGGCCAGGAGACATAAACACGAGAAGTGTCGTCTAGCAGCGCATGGCTGTGCTAGCTTTATCACAGGAATAAAATGACAAAAGAAAGAAGACTGCATCAAAAACCTTTACTCACCAAAAGTTGCTTTTTTTACAGAGGACTTTCACATCTCCTTCTACAGAAGAATGTGTTTTTGTCACAAGTTTTGACTTCGAGACAGGAATGCAAGCATGTGTCGGCAAATTCCCTTGCACTGTGCGTGGGCGTTCGAATCTCGGCACCAGCTCTTTAGCCTCCCATGCATAATCCTCTTTGCTGACGTAGCAGAATGTTATTGTGGTCAAATTCGCTGCTGCCCACTGATATAATTCAAACGGAGTGGTGATTTGGTTGTGAATTGGACGTTGGAGACTGGGTCTGACTGCCTGTCGTTTTATTGTTCCTCCTATTCCGTCACACGATACCTTTCCATGAGAAGTAGCAAAGAAGTGCCACTATGCCTTTATGCCAAACTCTTCTTCATGGTAATACAGATTGATAAAGTTCTTTCTGTTGTTATATTGAGAAGGAGCACCATCACTGAAATAGAATATTTTCTCCACCGTGTCATAAGCTTACTTCTGTTTCAAAAAATTAATTGCTTTCGAAAGAGGTGGACTGCAACAGTATCATGTTTCAGGCAATCGGATATAACTACAAAATAGTCACATTTCTCATTGTCAATGTTCATATGATAAACAACAAACGGATGTACCGTTGCCTGATTGTTGTTCCAATGGAAACCAGGTACTTCACCTTGAATAATGAACGCATACTTTTCAGACAAGTCTAGTGCCACTAGAAATTCCGAATGCTTTACATTAATTTTTGTTTCTTTATAAAACATTCTTTGTTGCCTCGCAATAAATGAATGTTCTTTGAATGCCTCTAACTTTCTAACTTTCCAATTAACACATTTATAAATTCATCTCTAGATGTTTCCAGGCTTTCTAATGTTGTTTTGTCTGTAGCTACCCACTGTTTACATGAAATTGAGTCTATCAAAGCTTCATCAAAAACAGACAGTGATTGTGTTTCTAAATCCAATGATCCGGGACACTCAGCACACTTATCAAATAACATGACGGTTGTGGTGGACTGCAAATGATTCTTAGTAGGATTTTATAGGTAGGCCTAATTCTCCACTTTTGGTTAGCTCTCGGAGTTTTGCATCATCTATCATTCTGCTTCTCAGTCCACTTTTTCCTTCCCCTCACGCCCAAGGAGGTTTCACGAGATACCGAATGACCTATAAATACAGCCCTGCTAGTTGTTTGCATGAAGTACGGTAGGCCTAATACCAAATTGCTAATACTGTAGGCGCTTCGAGAAAGCAGATTTACAGTCTAAACCCATGATGAGTCGGCAAGTTCTCTGCTTTCTGTGTACAGCGGAACGATGTAGTCTAAAGACGAATGCTTCGAATCACGGCATATGGAAAAACGTAGGCTAAAGGAATTTCATTATTGTGATTCCGCCGAATTAGCTCTGTGTTAACGCATTTGCCTCCAGATTAGCCGGCGCGGATTCCATTTCCATCGGATCAGAAATGTTTCTCTAAAATTTGTACCTCGAACTAGGGGAGGTGATAGTGTACAACTTTTTTATCACTTCCAGTCGTCGGAAAAACGTTAATGTAGGTCAGTGATGTCAAAGCAAGCGCTTTTTTCTGACCTTGACGTCGTGCGCGGCCATTAAGCGCTAGATATACTAGGAGGAATAAGCAGCCTGTTGGATTAAGAAAACAGTGGTGCACAAACTTCACAGGGAACGTGAAATTTTGTCGTCATTTTTATATCGCTTCTTTCTGTTTGTTATTTTCTATATTGTCAGTAAAACAAAAGTACTAACACCTATTTCTTAGCCTAATATTGCAGTTGTTTTTTTAAACATTAATAACATAATAAAGAGTAAAGAAGGAATATTCACACAAATTCCATAATAACTACAACTATACTATACTAAGTGAATTAAACACATCATTCGTAAGGAAAGTGTTATCCCAAAGAAAGACACTGAATATGACATGATAAGTTGAAATTGATATTGATGGTATCTTTACCCTTATAAAAGTAATCAAAACAATATTATAGTACAATGCAAAGTTGTCTAGGTTTATGTTTTAACTGTAACTAATGTTACATAATAAAACTTTTATCGCATTATGCTTATAGGTGATATTGGTGCGCAACTCTCTGTTATCAAAATCTCGAAATCTGCTGAAGCTACAGAGCTGACGTTTTACCAACACAAAGGCACATATCTTTTGTTTGTGATGAACAGTATTTGCTTTAATTCATTTCCTTACAAACATTTTCAATGCGAATATTTTCAAAAATGTCAATACACTGTCTTCAATAATATGTATTTACGAAAACATTGTTTTAGTACCTGTAAGGCTACTAAACAAACATATCTGAAAATTTCAATTTTCTGTAAAAAAAAAAAAAGGTTGACAATATATTCCTTTTGAATAAAAAAGCAAACATGTGAAAAATAAACATTAGAATTAAAACTTACATTCTTATAATGCAATTATACTTCTGAGACAAATTTAAAAATTAACATAGATACAGTTTTAATAAGTTCTCCTCCCTTTATCCATTGAATCAGTGCTGACCATCCCTGTATATAGCTCGACCAAGCGGCATATACTACCTCTTTCGTTTATCTCTTTCCTTTCCGCTGTAAAGCGCTCAGGCTCTCCTGGGCTCTAAAGCGCGCCCCTGCTCCTATGGGTATCAGTTGACATCATTGACGTAGATGATGTCATCTAAAACGAGCCCGTCTTGCAAGACAAGCTGTGGTAGAAAGCAGTAGGCTGGGGTTAGGAGAGGACTGAACCTCGGCCGTATAGTCTGGAAATAATTAACCGAACTACGGTGAAATCTGGTTCCCCATCATAAGTTACAATTTGTAATTGCTCAAATAAATGTGGAACCGTTAATCGGAAGCGCGCTTTAGACTTAACGAGTTTCATTTTTTGAAACAAAAAAAAATATATATATATATATATATATATATCTCGAGCCGAACATTGAAATAAACCTAGCACAAAATGATCTAAGGAGTATATATTTTGAATGGTATTGAATTTTCGGGAAATTTTTAAATCTGAGCAATTTTCCCTTCATTTGGGCTTCTTTGCAAAGTTTCAAAATTTTATAATAACAAAACATTTGTAATCTTCATCTTACGATGTTTGGTGACGTATACACGTCCGTTGATGTGACATATTAATGAATTTAAATACTATTAACTCGATAGCTCAGTGGTATAGCGCCTGACCAGAGAACAGGAAGTCGCAGGTTCGATTCCCGCTCGAGGCTGTGAAATTTTTCTTTCATACCATGGCATGATTGTGACTATAATAGTATTTGAATTCAACAAAACATTATATTCGGAAACGTTTTTTCTTAATCAGTATTAATATTATGGAAAAGTACAATTGATAATGGAGTTTTGTATAATACCTCTTTATGATGCTAATATGAATCCTTTTAAGTACTTTAGAACATAAACGTATTAAATTTTCTTTCTGTGCACAACAAAATAATTTCTCTTCCCATTCGTCTACAATTATTCGTTTTGATGCACTCTTTACGTTTAATGGTTTTAAAATAGACATGCTGATCGCCAGTTTACAACTACTTGTCTATCCTGCAGAAGTCTGACATAAATTGCCGCTTGCCGACCGCTGCACTAGACTGTGCACCAATAAGCCTGGCTTAAATCCCAAATCTCTCCGCAGCGCATACGACGACAAGGCCACTGTTGATAGTAATTCGTCCGTCGCACGGGGACGTTAAGTCTGGCGGCCTTGGTGCTCTTCGACAGGAGTAGGCGACGTGCCGGTACCAGTTTTCCCTTCTCTTTCCCTTCTCTCCATCATCATCATCATCATCATCATCATTCCCTACACTGCACTCACATGAACACTTACATTATAAACTCACTCTAGTACACAACATAACTTTCCACAGTTACACATCATGAATAGCATGGCCCGCCGAAGTAGTGTGCAATTTGAAAATTGATCACAGTCCTGCCATCTATGCGCAATATGTGAAACCTGAATCACGCAAGTGAAGTGGGTAGGCATTGGATACACACACACATTTCGTTATTGTGTACCTTTTATTTACACAATATATTTAAAATAACTACCCAGCAGTTTTGCACAAAGCACTAAATGTCTCATAACGTTTTCTTGCACCCTCAACAGCATGAAGGGAGAGATATTTTCATTTGCTTCCCTAATTCTTACCACAATATTATCCCTGTTTTCGATTAGCGTTCCATAAATATTATCACCCATATAGACCCACAAAGAGAAATTCATGGACGTTAAATCCGGCGATCTTGGTGGCCACTCATGTAAACAACTGTTAACACCAATCAACCTACAATGTTACTTTCTATTTAAAAAGTTTGAACAGGTTTTGTTCACTGGGCTGAATGACCATCTAGTTAGAAGATAATATTCGCTCATATATTAAGAGAAACATCATAGAGTAACACACACAAATGCTGGGTCAGAAGGGTTGAATATACTGCGCCGATGCTGTTTTCATCGATAAAATATACCCAATAATCTGGTCGTTTATGATAGCTCTCGTAACATTGATGAGAAAGCGGTCTTGAATGTGCACCTACAATACTTCCTACTATGTGGATTGGCGTCCGCGTAGTGGTGTTCGTTGCGACGGTTGATATTTCCCTCACTCCCGATTGTGCACTGATCTGTCCGTAAGATTTGTCTTAAGGAGTTTTGACCGTCAAAATCTACCTAAAAGATAACAAAACTAAATAATGTAATGCCAAAATATGCCATATTGTAATTATGGTAATGATTTGGAAACCAAACTGCTTGACAAACCACTCGCAAAATTCTTCGTGATGACGGTCATAGTCACTAGTTTCCAGCCTCTGAGTTGTGTGTCGCTTAAACGGATGCCACCGAAGATCCCGTTTAAGAATTCTATGGACCATCATGTGATTCAGATGCAAATTTCGAGCCACAGATCTCGTACTGGTGTGAGATTCTGCTGCTAAACCTCTCTACAACGACAGGAGGTCTTTGTCGGACATGTCACGGATGCGTTCATATTGCAGTTTCTCATGTTGACGTAGCCTCTGCTCTTACTCTCTAAATCGGCCCTGGCTTGCTGTCGCCTTTTCGGATATATTTACCTACAAAGGCAGCTGCATGTCTCTGATTTCGTCCACTTGGCAGCATGTCCAGCAACTCCTCCGTACTACTGTATATCGTTCCCGCTCCATTAAATCACAAAACTCAATTTACAAATACTACCAACAGATCGGATACTAGTGTTCTCTCTTGCGAGCGAAGTAATAACATCAATAAATCCCCTGCCGAAGCAGTATGAATCTGGCAGTTTAGACTTCAATAAGCTTTTCCAAAGTACCTATTATTTTAGGCAACCCAAGTTATTCAGCTGTTACACTCTGTGCACCTCTAGTTTTGTAATACCTACTTGTTCCTGACAAGCAGTCAAATTTTATGTTTTGAATTAAAATTAACATTTTTTTTTTTTTAATTTCTTATGTCTTAATATTTGTCCATCAATGTGTAACCCACAACGTACTTTAACGGCTTCCTTTCCTGGCTGCAATTTTACATTTTTGATCCTTCCGCAATATCCAGCTCTCACTTCTGGTAAAAAAAAAAAAATCACTCCGTAATGAATATTCCCTATCCAAATCTTCCCAAAGTAAGTCGTCATGTTTCATAAAATCAATTAAATATCCTTATTTTGTTTTCAATATCTGAATTATTTTCGTTAGTTACGATACACCATAAGAATTTTAAAGTAACTAATTGTTTCAATATTTCATTATGCAATTTATTTTTAACCTGTAACACTTTTTATATGATAAAATAAATGTTTTTTGCTAATATCTTCATATTAAAATCACTGACTACTATATTCAATCGATAAATTGTTTTGTCAATCATTTTTATTCCAACTAATTATCACTTGATAATCTTCAAACTGTAAAATGCATTACACTATGAATGAAATATTAAGTCTTCGTTAAACCTATTTTTCGTCCAAATACGTTAAGATTTTGTGTGTGTGTGTGTGTGTGTGTGTGTGTGTGCGTGTGTATCCAATGCCTACCCACTTCACTTACATGATTCGGGTTCCTCATATTGCGGATAGATGGTAGAACTGTGAACCAGTTTTTGTCAAAAAAGACACATTTGTCTAACTCAGTGTCTTATTTCTATCATCTCACTTTTACCATTCGGAATTTTAAAACAATATTTCAATTCTTTAGTAAAGGCTTCGTAGAACACTAACAGAGATGGGATCCCACGATTTATCCCTATTTCCATAATATATTACAATCAACTCTATCATCAAAAGCCTTGTTATACTCTGTAAAAGCGAAATAAATTGATAAATTAAATCGTCGTCTTTTCAGTGTGATGGTGAAAATATAATATAAGTATGATCTCATCTTCTTGAATATATCATCAACTTCTAATACTACCAAAGGTGTCAGCCTAAGGAAACGTAACCGTCGTACCAACTAATAAAAATTATCGTACTTCAGCATACAATTCTCACCTTACTAATTCTGTACACACAATGTCACAAACACATTTCAGTGAACACTTACAACAATTATCACAGAAATATAAAATTCCGTACGACACAGTGTTCGGTCGTACCTCGTACATTCTTGATAGTGTTTTGCCCAAGGGCAGGTCTTTCATTGCAAACCCAGCATCCTCCAATCTTTCCTTTTTTTACCGTGGAAAGACTCATCATTTTAAGTTTGCAATTTCTTCGGGAAATATAAATGTGGTAGCTTCCCATTGCTTTCCGCACACCACTCTATCTTTCGCGCCTTAAAAGATTCCGGGGATCACAATGCGGAAGTGAGGAGAGTGGATTTCACTAATTAGACCCTCCGGACTTCGCCGAAATTCACTACAATGTTTAAATATCAGTTCTATTAGGAATCTTGACTCAATCGGAGGGCGGTAAATGCTAATTAGTCTTTGCCTAACCTCGTACAATAATCAAAATAGTCGTATGCGTACGACTATAGCCATACAAATAAAAATCCCTGAAAACTACTGTTACTGCAATTGGTTTTTGTACGTTATATTTTTATTCTAGAATAAACCTTATAACATGATAATGTAGTATTCATATAATATCTAAGGGCTAGACGGAAAATTTGGAAAATGATGGGTTTGCAGTAAAGGCCAGAACACTTTGAGCGAATGCAGCCCACCGCATGTCTAGCCGTGAAACGACCGGACCCAGGTTGTTTTAGTTGTTTTTCCGAGGTTTTCACATCAATCAATGAAGCAGAATTACTGAGTAATTTCCTACGTTGGACCTCGGATTCATTTCGCTTCATTAAATTCAAATTCATAGTTTCTGGTCGACCATGAGATGCAGCAGACGTAGTGCAGTGATTTGCGTACAGATGGCACCTGTCTGAGGAAGCTGCATGGAATGCAGGGAGATGGAGGGGCTTTCATAGCGGGCTGCGTCAGACTAAGGAGTTGTGTAGCAGAATCGACAGATGGTACCATGTTGAATCACGAATTCTACGGTAATGCGATTTTAGGTCAACATAGGATGAAGCAGGATGTAGTACTTAATTTGTGAACAGGTGGCATCGATCTGAGGAGACTGCAGAATACAGAGTGTGTCAAAAGTCAGGAAAAATAGTGTTATTCATTCAGCATGATACAGACGAACCCTGACTTCACAACCTAAATTCTATTCACTAACGAGGCGTACTTTTATGTGAACGGAGAGGTCAACACGCAGAATTGCCGAGTGTGGAGTAATTGAACAGATGCTACTGTCCAAGATGCAGGTTGAGTGTAATAATAATGATGTGGTTTTTTTATCGAAGGTACCCTGACCGACGAGGAGTACAAGACTGACTCTCTTAGAGGAGAGTGTCACTTCCGAAAGACGACGGCGAGTTCCCTACAGTGTTTGAGTAGGATGGTGTCCTACCACATTATGGTTTAATCGTACGTCAGTGGCTTGATGACCACTTTCCAAACATGTGGATAGGCGACGTTGAATGTCCCCTAACCTCATACCAAAGGATTGCTACCTATGAAGTCACCTGAAGACAATGGTATAATCCATCAATCTTCGCGACCTACACCATCTCAAAGGAAAAATAAATACCGCCTGCTATAGTCCTCCGTGTTATGAAGAACTGAGAGCGTTGTCTGAACATGCGTCTTGCTGAAGAGGGTCATCATATTGAACATATCATATAGACAATAGGCTCACAAGCTTCAGTTCTCAACACTAAGGTTCCTGACATTTGCCTCGCTCTATACTGACAGGGAGGCGGAGGGCCGTTCCTGTTCACTTTAACTCCATAGTCCCCTTCGCAGCTTAGGTTTACATTTTAAGGAATTTCTTATGCAAGACTTCGCTGTTTCTTATTTCTTTTGTTTGTTCCTTTTTCTGTATTTTTATAGACAAAGTATCATAAATAATTTATAATAAAGATATACACAAGGGGTAAATTAGGTGCAAAATAACATCCTTTCCCTAGTCGTGTGGACCAGGCGCTGCCCAAAGTATTTTGTCTCTTCCTTTTGTAATAATTACCGATTTTAGTTCGTTAAAATTTTATTTCTTATTTTTAAAATTACCTTTTATTCTAGACTAGCCGTACCCGTGCGCTCCGCTGCACCCGTTAGAAATAAATATAAAGTAATTACATAATTAAAATAGGACATTTGATCCAGGGAACATCCGTGTTTGATAGAAGGATAAATCGTTTAATATGTTACTTAATTTAAATTGCATCCAAATAATTAAAATGCGATCATTTTGGTCCAGAGACCACTCATTGGTGCAATGACAATTCCTTTAACATGTTTCTAATTTTTATTACATGCAAACATAGTTTAATGAACATTGACATCATTTAGATATAATGTGTATACTTTATTTTACTTGTTATAGGTTTCCATTGAATTATGATAACTTAATTTTAACCCTTGTTTTCTACGTATTCAGTAAATGGCGCTTGGCCCACTATGGTTCTGAACCCTTCAAATAACTTAAATTATATTATATAATATTACATTACATTATATATTATATTATATTATATTACATTATATATTGTATTATATTATATTATATTATATTATATTATATTATATTATATTATATTATATTATATTATATTACATTACATTATATCAGAAGTTACTGTAATAACATTATAGCATTATGTCCATCCCAGAGAAACTACACTTTCCAATGGTGAAATAATAATTAATTATACAAATCGGTTAATTTAGCTTCCGATATTACTTCATACAAACACAGAAACATTCTCTGTATGCTATCTTTCATAGCTTTCGATTGTTGCTGTCCAAGGCCCTTATAGACGAAGTCATTTGTTTTTATTTCATTATACGGCCTTAGATGGCAGTTATTTTAATTTTAAAACTCATTTATCGCATTAAATATCAGTCCTATCAAAATTGTTCAAGGAATAAAACTTATCGAAAATTATTTTTAAAGAAACTTTTGTTATGTAACATTTTTCACAAAAGTCAATAATAAGCGAGATATTTCGATTTATTTAATTCAGGCCCCCTTATAACCTCCCGTTTAAATAATGTATTTTGAATGCCATA
The DNA here is from genome assembly GCF_040183065.1 of Periplaneta americana. Classification (NCBI taxonomy): domain Eukaryota; kingdom Metazoa; phylum Arthropoda; class Insecta; order Blattodea; family Blattidae; genus Periplaneta; species Periplaneta americana. The sequence continues at coordinate 147,471,897 of NC_091131.1, forward strand.
TAGCCTAAAATCTAAGTTACAACGAACATAATTTATATTCCAATTTTCATCGAAATCCGTTCATCCATTATCGCGTGAAAAGATAACAAACATACAGACAGACAGACAAACAAAAATTTCAAAAAAGCGATTTTCGGTTTCAGGGTGGTTAATTATATATGTTAGGACCAATTATTTTTGGAAATTTGAAAATTACCAGAAAAATTTCGGCTACAGATTTATTATTAGTATAAATATTATTATTTTTATATTATAAAACAGTTTACTGGAAACTTAAAAATGGAATTACATAAAGAAATGGAAAGATTCTGTAATTTAATTATCACAAAATATAATTTGTTCAGTAATAATAACGTGGAAGTTCAATAGGTACGTGAAATCACTCCAACAAACTATGAAAGGCACTTCAGGACCTATGTTCATCTTTCCGACCAAAGTCTGTCCTTTCTTATAATTAAATGAAGAATAGATCAGCAGTGGGATTGTTACGAGGTAATAAAATAAATATTCGGACAAACTGGGCTGTCTTTCCACAGCTGTAAATCCATAAAATGCAGATTCCACAATGCGATTACATATTGTGCAAAGCTGGTGCGTTTTGCGTAACAATTCATGGCTGCAATTTAGACAAAGCTAACGAACATGTCACTATGGACAAGAAAAAGGCTTTTCTATAACACACAACACTGAAATTTCCAACTTTAATTTTTGTATGTTCTCTGGTGCGAGAATCTGTGAAAGGTTAAGATACATTATCTTAGTTTAGGCGTTATATTTTGAAGTGTTCGATATCTTTATTTCAAGTGTTAAATAATCACTTTTAGGTTACTTGCAGCGATCAATTCTTTCACATTTTTACCTATTTTGTAATGTTTTCAAATCAATTGACGTCCTATACGAATTCTTTATATTCCAAACTACTTAAAAATTGTTTTCTTTTTTTTTTACTTTTTTTTTCGCCAATAATACCTTCAGTGTCGCGTGCTATAGAAACCACCTGGGAAAATATTAAGAGATAATGCTTCAACATATAGGCACAACAGAAATTCTATGTTTCGCAGGCAAATGTGAGGAATCAATTTTTGGCGAAAATGAGATTTTTCTGTAGTCTATGTTGTGCATCCTAATGTTAGGCCTAGGCTATCTTTATTGTGGCAAAATATGACATGTATATCGTATTTCTATAATTTTCTAACCAACTGGTAAGAAACATGATACCATGATTTTAAACAAGTCGTTCAAACTTGTAATTCTCGCCCCTGAAAGACTGCAAAAATGACATTTTGTCTTGGGGCAACAGGATTAGTCTCTAAGAAAATGTATTTGTAACATTTTATATCCCCTGGCTGATATAAGACGTTTGTAGCCGGTTATTTAACGACGTTGTATCAGCTACAAGATTAGTTATGGTCGATGGGATTAGTCATAATGAGATGTCTTTTGAAGAATATGAGGTCGAAGATTCGCCAAGTGATTATCTGACATTCCACTTACAGTTCGGGAAAACTTGAGAAAACAAAGCTACCGGACCAAGAACCGTACCTACTGAAGTGAAAGGTAACCTAGGCCTACAGGAACAACCGTGTTCAGTAAGACGCGCAGTTGCAGTATGAGTGTGTAACTTACACTGATAAATATGAAATAAACACTCAACGTTTACTTTGACACATACATTTTAAGGAAGAATTCTCTGGAATAGTTGGAAATATGACTAAATCAGTGACGTGTAACGCATGAAACGTGTACATACAGTACATATTTCTTCTCCAATGTGCAAGTATTTTTGCCCATGTTGTAAATAAAAAATATAGTTAGGTCTGTTATAACACGTTTCTTATAACAATAAATAACACAGTATACATAATACACAGCTAGTAGCTTGAACGTACAGTAAGTATTACAATGATAAACGTATAATAAAAAGATTTTTTTTTTTAATTTGGAGGTTAAACGTGATAAAATAGAAAACTTCTTTATATAAATAACAATTTTAAGTATCTAAACCCTCCTCTACTGCAAATCATCAGCATGTAACTTACCGTTATGTTCCACCGTTCCCTTCGTAATCTGTTCCCATATCTTCAGGTTTACACTGAACTTTAAATTAAATTCAGCCCACAGAAACTACTTACGTGCACACGAACAGATTCCAACGAACGAATACTGTCAAGGAAAACTACGCACTACACAATAATACTGGTAATCGCAATCGTGTAAAGATGGTCTTGATTTTAGCGTATCAGCGTAACTACTTAAATAAATTTAAAACTCTTCCTAGTCTTGAAAATATAAATTCAGTACCATAATACACGGTAATAATATTTACATTACGACAGATTCTTCAATCGAATGCAAAGAAACCACTCACGAGTTGTGTGACATGCGAAATACTGTGAGCTAGGAAGTCCCTGTGTAGAGATGGCGTTGACATCAGTTTACCAATAGACATACGAATTCACAGGCTGTTTCAAAAGTCATTAAACTCGAAAAAAAGTCATTAAACTCTAAATATTAACTACTGAAATTCATATTATATCAATTGCCTAGTCGCCCTGGGTGGCAAAGTTGGTATAGCGCTGGCCTTCTTTGCCTGAGTTGCGAGTTCGATCCCAGCCCAGGCCGATGGCATTTAAGTTTGCTTAAATGCGCCGCTCATGTCACTGGATTTAGTGACATGTAAAAGAACTCCTGAGGGACAAAAATTCCGGCACACCGGCGACGCTGATATAACCTCTGCAGTTGCGAGTGTCGTTAAATAAACTACAATTTAAAATTTTCAATTGCCTTTCATTTGATCGCCACTGATCACAATAACGTCAATATTGTTTTACTACCTGTACGGATATCAGAGTAAATAGAGAAGTAGGGAAGTACTAGCGGCTACCTGCGTGATATAGGTTTCAAACAATTAACAACCCGACTTCTGTCTCACTGGCAGAATTATCTTAGCGGAAATTTAAAATTTATCATAATGAGTTGTCTAGCCCAATCACTTGTACTTGCTTATCACGGAATTCTATTGCGTCACAGAAGTAATTCGCCTACTTGCCTCTCACACCCAAGTATTATAACTGTCGACTTAAACGGCTTACTGCGCACAACAGAAATCAAATAATGAAGTTATAATTAACTTAACATCGTAAAGTAAATAACTTTTGACATTAATACGTCTATAATTTCGGTCCAGTACTAGGATGCCATCCCTGAAAGTCGACCAACATATTTTCAGGTCAGCTTTGTCGCGCCTATAATCCCTAAACTACACGACATATTCCAATGAGGTAAACGGCGATCGATAGTCGAAGAAGCGATGTATCCAACGTGACTTTGAGTGAGAGGGTGACGTCATCTAGCAATTCGCGGAAGGAACGAAATTCAGGCAAGAATTGGTTGATCGCACGGCTACCGAGGCAGTGTAACTCCAGAATGCGATGTGGTAGGACGTTCGCAGTGATGTCAAACTAATCGTAACAATTCAGCCATCGGCGTAGCTCAGTCAGCTAAGCCGCTTGCCTGTCAATCAGGAATTGCGCTCCGGAACGGGTTCGATTCCCGTTGGGCTGATTACCTGGTTGGGTTTTTCCGAAGTTTTCACTAACCGTAAAGTAAATGTCGGCATCCTCGGCATCATCTCGTTATCACCAATTCCATCTCGTAGTTGATACAGAGCCATTAAATAACAAAGTAAAAAAAATAATAATTCCTGAAGAATCAGCAGTCGACAGGTTCAATTGGGAAAATTAGCAAGTGAAATGGAGAGAAGAGAGAAAACTCACAATTTGGAGGCATAAGCAACAAGTAGTAAAAGATAGAGAACGATGGTTACTATAGCAACCGATGATATTTACTCTCAATGCATATAAGATGGCTACTCCCAGGAGTCCCCGCACGGAGAAGATATCTGGAAAGAAAACTATGTTGAGTGTCACTGCTGACAGCACGTGCATCCCTCCTGTGAGGTCTGGCCGTAACATGTCTTTCAAAAATACCTGAAGATCTTGTTTGGACATGTTTGCTGACTTCACGGGATAGGCTTTTTTATGTTTAATATTGGTCGACCAGCAAACTTGCTATACAGACCACTGTTAAAATATGGGATATCACATGCAGAATTTCATGCTGAGGTTGGCTCTAAAGGCTCCTCTAATTAATTTAAATTAATTAATTAAACATTTTCGTGAATTATGTGAACAAAAATATGATGATTTTCTGTGTTAAATTATGGTTGAATTGTTTATGCCTTAAATTTAATTAAATTGTTTTGTATTATACATATAGCTCAACTTATGAATGATCGTTTGCGTTTGTAAATTTAATAATCTGATTGGCTATGTATTGTATACTTTTAGTAGAGCCATCGATGTAGCTCAGTCGGCAGACTCGCTGGGCTGCTGATCCGGAGCTGCGTTTGGGCTTGGGTTGGATCCCCCTTTGGACTTAGGTTTCTTCGGAGGTTTTCCCCAGCCGTGGGACTGAAGACGGATGGTCTATGGCGAGTCCTTGGCATCAACCCCTATGATTTGATTAACCCCTTTGATTTGATTACCTGGTTGGGTTTTTCCGAGGTTTCCCCCACCGAAAAGACAAATGCCGGGTAATATTTTGGCGAATCCTCGGACCTCATCTCATCTCACTACATCTCGCCAAAATGTAAAAAAATTGTACAATATTGTAAAAATTGTAGAAAATTACTAAATTGTAAAACTATAAAAATTTGTAAAAATTGTAATTGTAATATTGTAAAATGTTGACTTGTTCCACATCTTAAAGCTTCATTGCTCATGTAAGATCTAAGGAATAAAATTAATGAATGCATGAATGAATGAATGAAGAGTCGTCAGTATCACTAAGAAGGATGTCTTGAGGGAGTTTTCTTTTAAGTCGAGATGGCTGACAAGATCTTGCTCCAATGTTATATGTCACAGCTCCAGGAACACCAGGAAGTTTGTTGAAGAAAGATTTTGACATTGAATGGATGTACTGTTCTAGTGGAAGAATTCCCAATTCTTGATGCAGTTGCTGATTTCTTACAAACCAGGGGGCATTTGTTGCAGTACGCAGGAACTTGTTCTGGAAAACTTGTAGGCAATGCATGTGTGTGTCTTATTTGCAGTCCCCCACACTGGCGCTACATAAGTTAAAAGAGGTCGTACAAGCGAGGTGTAGAGTAGCATTGAACAGTCCAATCCAATTTGTGAACTCTATTAATCAAAGGGTATAATTTTCGAATTCTAGAAGAGGTTAGTGTAACAATGCGAGTTATATGGGCATTCCATGTGAGTTTCGTGTCTAATAATATTCCCAAATATTTGACAGCTTCTTGACTAGGGAGCCATGTAACTTGTTCATTTAGAAGAACAAAAGGAGGTGCATTATGAATAGGCCTTAAAGAGAAGATTTTAGCTTCTGTCTTGGTAATGTTAAGTAGTAATCTCCAGTCAGAGAACCATTTAGACAGCTCCTGTAAGGATGTCTGAAGAGTGCTGATTGCAGTATTTAGGTTACTATGAGAATAAAAGAGAACTGTATCGTCAGCATACATAGCTATGTGTGACGGTTGTAAACATGGAATATCATTATGTGAAGATATTGAAGAGAAGTGGTGACAGTATAGATATAGATCCTTGTGGTACTCCGGCTAAAACTGGACGAAGCGTTGATTTAATGCCATCTATACGTACTGAGAACTGACGTTCGGATAAAAAACTTTTCACGATGCGTGTGAGATAGTCAGGAAAACCAATTCTATATAATTTTAGCATTAAACCATCATGCCAAACAGTATCAAATGCTTGGGCAATATCCAGAAACATAGTGCAGTATACTGTTTTTCTTCAAAGCCTTTTATGATGGATTCAGTGACTCTTTGCAGTTGGTGTGTTGTAGAATATTTTGGACGAAAGCCAAACTGAAAATCTGGTATTATCTTGTTTTGGAACGTAAATTTACAAATGCGATGATGAATAAACTTCTCAAACAATTTCGATAGCGTGGGCAGTAAGCTAATAGGTCGATAACTTGATGGTAAGTGCTTAGGTTTGTTAGGCTTATGAAAAACAATGATTTCAGCAAGCTTCCAGGCTCGAGGAAAGTACCCAATTAAAAGGACAGCATTGAAAATTATCGTCAAGTAAGTAAGAGCTTTGTTGGTGAGCTTCTTTATTACAATGTTGGGTATAAGATCATGGCCTGGAGATTTTTTATTTGAAGCCTTTGAATGAAGTGAGACAATTCTTGTGGAGTAGTATAGGAAATTTTCTCTGGCACAGTCGGTTTATTAATATTTTCTATAAGTTCTTTTTCTAATTCAGAGGTAGTCTCTTCATTTTTATTCTCGTTTGGGGTGAATACATGTTGGTAATGAGATGCAAGCAAGTTACATTTCGACTCTGTGTCTGTGGCTATTTGAGAGTCTAACCGAAGTGTCGGGATGACTGTTGGCTCGCGTAGAATACGCTTTGTAGCGTACCAAAAAGTATTATCAGCTTCAGATAGAGATGATAAGTAAGACTGATATGACTGCAGGCGATGTTGTTCAAGATTTGTCTTGACTAATCGTATGAGATGACTCAGCTTCTTCCGCTGCCATGGTTGCCTCTCTCGTTGCCATTGTCTACGTATACGATATTTTTCCTTAATTAATTGGAGTATGGAAGATGGTAAGTAGTAGCGCGTTAATGGCCGCTTGGAGCACATTGTAGAATAATTTACACATGAGCATATTGTGTTCGTAAAATGTTGAACATCATTGTCAATATCTGTTACTGTTAGTGGATGATATTCTGTGACAAACATTGAGTCTAGAGTCAACTGAAATTTATCCAAATCAACAAAACCATTAATAAGGCGTTGCACTTTAGGTGTTACATTAGGAGACAATTGGAAAGTAATCAACACTGGACAATGATCTGAATCAAGTGCTGTTAATGATGCAATATAAGTTGGTAAATGCATATTCTTTTGAATTCCGATGTCAAGGATGTCGGGAAGATTGGCGAGATTATATGGATAGTGTGTTGGTTCAGTTGGTGCGAGAATATGGAGACCAAGATTGTTAATGCAGTTGTAAAGACGATGTCCATTTGGGTTCGTTACTCTGCATCCCCATGATGTGTGTTTACAGTTTAGATCGCCCACAAGAAATGTTGAACCGACTGAGGGAAATAAAAGAGCAAGGTATGTAGTATTTAGCAGATATTTTGGGGGCTTATAAGCAAAAAATAAAACAAAATCATGGTTATTTTGACACTTAATTTTGATTCCGACTGTTTCTATATCAGACGTATAAGGAAGAAGGACTTGATGATGTGTAATATTTCGCTTAATTAAAATGGCAACACCCCAGTTGCAGTTGAAGCATTCCTATCATATCTATATATTTTATATCCTGGAACAGTGAAGACTTCGTTTGGAAGAAGGTGAGTTTCTGTGATGCAGGCTATCATAAAATTATGTGTTGACAAAAAGGCAATCAGAGAAGATCGTTTCGTTCTAATACCATCAGCATTCCAATTGATTATAGTGAGTTGATGAATAGAAATTTTATTATTTGCTGCCATTCTGGAAGTAAGATGACAGAGAAGAGATAAAGTAATCTTTAATTTCTGACAAGAATGTAGCCAATAAAGTGATAATGTGCGGAATAACCTTAGAGAGTAGATCGGTTAAGAGAGATGAAGTGGAAGATTCTGGAGCAGGTTGACTTATAGGGCAAAGGTGACTTTGATCAAAGGATCCTTTCACTGCATTTGCATACGTCTTAAATCGAGAATTTGCTTGAAATTTTGACGTAGATGGTTAAGACATTGAAGGATTTACTTGATGTTGAGAATCTTCTGTGCGTTGAAGTAATGGTTGCGAAGATTCTGGAACATGAGTCCGTTTTTCTTGTCTTAAATGAACACCACGTGAGAGTTTTTCCTTCAATTGTAAATAGTGTTCACAGCCTCTGTAGTTAACTGGATGTTGTTGTTGACAGTTCACGCACTTAGGCGGTATTGTTTTAGGATTTGGGTATTGAGAGAAATGATGAGCCTCTAGACATCGTACGCAGCGTGATTCGAGTTGTCAGTTGTTCTTAATATGACCAACATTTTGGCACCTTGTACACTGAGGAATCTCTTTGGATTGGCATCTGATTTCGACTGTAAATTAGGCGACTGAGATTTAGTATTGATTTACCTTGGTCATTGTTGTCTAGTTCTATTGCACAAAGTGGAGTGGGCTGTTTGTTCTTTCCTAGGAGTCTCGTTACTTTATGAACTGGATAGTTAAGTTCTTCAAGGGCGACTTTTATCTCTTGATCACTGAGAGAGTAGGGTACATTTTGAATAACAGCAGAAAATTTCTTTTCAGAGGGATTTTTATAAGTATAGTATTGCTGACGAATTGAGTCAAAGTAAGTAGTAAGTGATCGAAAATCATGGGATGTTGATGCGTATACTTTTATGATTGAACCTTTCAACTCTGTATGAAATTCTGATTGTACATAATTCTGTATGCTTTGTAATAAGAGCTGATAGTTCTCAATGTTCTTTAAGCAGAGAGGTGGAATTTTTTCCTTTTGAAGTGTAGAAGCAGCAGAAGGTTCCTCCATGCTGTCTTCCATAGCTGATGGATGAAATCTGTTTTGAGTTGGAATGTTGGTGTAACACGTCATATTCTGTGCTATTTCTGTATTTGAGCTTGTGCACGGCCGCTTATTAATGTGCATATTAGAAGGGGTTGCATTCAGATTAGGTACTGAAGAGGCATTCTTGTTCGCAGTATTTAAAATAGTAACATTTTTACTTCCAAGAGGAGTCAACTTAACATGCTTAGCAGAAAGAGTTTTCAGTGATTTTTTTTAGGTAGCTGTATAAATATTGTTTTTTTTATCTTCTTTTGTTTGTAACTAGGCACCTGGAAATGTTTACAGAATCTGTGTCATTTCCACAATTATTAATATTTATATCGCTACTCATAGTTTCCATTTGATCAACCATAGTATGAAAATCATGTTCAAATGTGCTAGGATCTAAACCAGAAGAACCGGATTCATTTCCAGAAGAACCACTAATTTGAACTGTGTCCATGCTTGAAGAAAGTTTTTCACGCACTCGCACCAATGAATAATAATGTTAATTTGAAAACTAATTAAACCATTATTGTAAGTAATTAAACAACACTATAAAATAACAACAATTAACACTAATATTGACTCTTCAGGTTGAAATAATCACAGTTAAATCACTCGAAAAATCAATACTGTATCAAAACACAAGGCACATACACCCGATCACCTCGACGGTTCGCGTGCGAATCCCTATCTAAATGGGATAGGCTTTGATGTTCGGCAGATTAGCAGTCACGTTTGCAGGAAATTTCCTCGTTGGTTGAGACACTAAAATATAATACACGTGCGGTAGAAGAGCTCCATCCATTCTGATATTAAAATGTACACCGTGGCCTTCGGGTATACTTTTACTGTTACCATCATGTAAAATGGTGAAGAGCATATGTATTTAATTTTCTTATCTTTCTTAAATCATTTTCTTAAGTTAATTTAAAAAGTTGTGCCTCTTACAGACCATCAAGGCCCGTAGAACAGAGCGAGATTAAGTTTGCTGCATTTTTAAACATACAGAAAATACGTTGAACAAAAATACAAGAAATATACTCCGCTTTAACTTTATACATAGTAAACAGGAAAATTACAAAAAAAAAAGGAAGGAAAAAGTATTAATGTCAGAAATAACTATATTCAAATCTAGAACACAAACAGTTACCGTATTTGTCTGTGTATGATGCATTTTTGTTACCAAATAATATAGTATAGGTTAAGCTACAAGAATTAGGACATGTCCTACACAACGAAGACAACTATTTGCAGTTGTATTTATTGTTATTAGTTCATAAAAGTACATAAATTGAATAATTTAAAATAGAAGGCAGACACAACTTCTTTTGTTTCGAGATTGCAACACTAAATTCGCTGTCATACCAGAAGGACTCACTTCAACGCTACAGCCTCTTGATATTTCTTCAGACAAATCATATAAAATGTTAATGGAAAAAGTGTGCAATAAATATGGATTATGGACAGCAGTGTAACATCAGCTGATCCCAAAGGAAACGCTTAAATTGCCTATTTTCACTGAAATGTTTGTATGGGCTAAATGACTTGGTTTAAATGCAAAACTAGCTTTCAGGTAAAGATCCCTGTGAAGCAGACTTGAATAATTTCAAGGAAAAATTGTTCCGGGGCCGGGTATCGATCCCGAGAACTTTGGCTAACATACCGACTGAGCTACCCTGGAACTTCACTCGACACCGTCTCGGTCTAAGGTTTGTGAAGATTTTCTATTGCGTGGCATCAGCAACGTCCATGTTGGAAGCCAGGTTCGTTTGCTGTAAGAAGATGAAGATTCCAATTCTGATAGAGAGTTCTGTGGACTTAGTGAAGGAGAAAATCTGATTTCAGTGATATGAGCGAATATGCAGGCTTCCGAAGGGTCACTATTATTATTATTATTATTATTATTATTATTATTATTATTATTATTATTATTATTATTATTTTCTATTTTATTATATCCAAGAAAATTGTTTTAAATTGTGGGATATGTCTCATACACAACAAATACGGTATGTGCACCATATTAAGCTCTTAAGTTTCATTCACAGATTGTCATTCTGGAATAATATTACGTTGCAAGAATAGGTTCACCATACCGATGTTGGAATTCATACCAAAAAATGTGCCGAGCAGCAGATCAAGTATTTACACCTTGTGGATGCAAGCAGGAGTGGTGGCGGTGGGGGGACGTGCCATTGGTCGGCTGACAAATATAGCTTACACAAACGTTTGCTGGACTCACTAGTGCAATGCACAGTAACAACCATTTTCCTTTAATTTCACGTTAGTTAATAATATTAATATTATGAATAACTCAGACGTCTACCTTCCGTCACACATTTAATTTGTGTCGTCCATTTCCGATACCTGTTAAGTCCTTCCAACAAAATTTTACAGAAATGAGGAAAAACTTTCATTTGTTTCCAAATTTGCTTTTCTGTAGCCTAATTTCTTTGTTTAGTTTTGTATGGTAATTTATTTCCATCTGATCTACACGAAGTATGATGTCATACTGTAATAGTTTCTTTTTAATTAAATATTTTAAGTTGGACTTAACGGTGTTAGGTTCTGTAACTGGGGTATAACAGGCTTTGAAACTGTATTTGACTATTCAACATGGCACACAACAAGGGAGAATACTTAAGACATTTTAAATAAAAGTGACTTAATTACCGATTTATTATTAAAAATGTATGGAAAGAGGAATAAAGTAGGAAATTTAGGAGTGAAGCGAAGAGAAAGGGATCAATACGTAAATAAACAGAGGGAGGAAAAAAAAAGTGATGTAAGTGTTGTAAAATAGAGTAAACGAAAAAGTCAGCAAGTAATGTAGGAGAAAATAGCTGGAAAACAATAATTAAGAGTAGGTAGGATTTGAGGGTAGAGAAGAAAAATAAATAAACAACGCAAATTATTAAGGAAAGAACATGCAATATTTAATAGGTGAGCGAGAAATGGAAGGGAGAGTCTAGGTAGGAGGGAGAGAATAGAAGAGGATATAGAGGGAAGGACATATAGCAATTCAGTCTTAACAGAACATCAGAAAGTAATCAAGAAATTCTCGGCAAAGAATACACTAATAGAAAAGAGTTGTATATATTAAAGGGATGGTGGATCGAAAAACAGAAATGTGAACGTCCACCATAACTGTGAATTGTAAAGTTGACTGACAAATAAATATATCATATCATATCATATCATATCATATCATATCATATCATATCATATCATATCATATCATATCATATCATATCATATCATATCATATCATATCATATCATATCATATCATATCATATCATATCATATCATATTAAAAATGTATACTAGAATAATTAGTCTGTTACTACTAATCACTGCCGTTCGAGTTTTGGTCACGCTGCTGTACGAGTACGTACACGTCCATGAAGAGAAACACAATTGAAGTTCATGATAACCACGAGAAGAATCTTCTGTGAATGACAGTAACGTTAAAAGGGTCCCTGATAATAGTGGCATAATGTACTGATAGCGGTAATACATTGGTAGCAGTAAACCACCTGTTGTCTCTAAATATCACTGATAATTTACGGATAAACTGAGCAAAAGCAAGCGGCATATGTAATCAAAATGTGTACAATGAATATTTTGAGAGATGTAGACAATAATCTTACTTCGCCTTCATTTCTACTGATATTGCAGGCTATTACACACCGACGAAGAAAAGAGCCAAGAGCAAAGAATTTTGCAAGATCAACGACTTCGACCAGAATAATTGATCAGAAAGAGAATGCATGAACTTTATAAGTGCCTACCGTCGGTAAGATTTGTTCTGCACTCCGAAAGAAAACAGAAAATGCTTAATACGAACTCCCGTAACATAAAACAAAACTTTTAAGAATATTAAAATCCATGGGCTTCAAAAACTCGAGAGACCATGCAGACGAACACAGGCTATGGAATTTAAATTTGGCGTTGGGAAGGAAACGTGTCGTTGCGGTTCAAAGTTACTTCTTTAGAGCATTCAAAATGAATTATAACGTAAATACTCAAGCAAGGGAAGAAAGAGAGAGAGAAATAAATCGTCCTGCCTTAATTAAGGATGACCACGAGGATCCGGAAATTAATAGTAAATAAAATATATTTAATTAAATATGAATATAGTTATAAAACAAAATGTAATATTTAAGCACCGTTGATTATCAATTATAAAATAAAATCTTAGAAGATGACCTTAAAATTACACTTATAAATAAAAGATTTTATTAAAAGAAGTTCATGAAGAGGTCCACTGTATTTCTGAAGACGACTCTCACAGAAGAACAGATATAATAGCAATAAAAGCCACCGGCGTGGCTCAGTCGGTTAAGGCGGTCTGAAGTTGCGTTCGGGCGTAGGTTCGATCCCTGCTTGGGGTGATTACCTGGTTGGGTTTTTCCCAACTATAATGTGAATGGAAGGTAATCTATGACGAATCCTCGGCCTCATCTCGCCAAATATCATCTCACTATCACCAATCTCATCGATGCTAAATAATCTAGTAGGCCTAGTTGATACAGCATCGTTAAATAACTAAGTAAAATAAAAAAATAGCAATAAACAGGCAACAACAAAAGGCTATTATCATAGATCCAACTATACGCATGGAGAGAGATCTAAGCCAAGCTCATCAGGTTGATCATGAAAAGAGGGCCATTTATGAACCTTGTATTCCCTATCTTAGTGCTAAGTATAACATCCCTCTCTTCAAATGGTCAGTGACAGGTTTATTTTTTTGGTGCTCGGAGTTCTTTACCAAAATTTACATATATTTTTTTCTAAAAAATTATCAATACCATCTTTTGAAATTCAAAAAAATCATCTCGAAAATTCTTAAAGATTCTCTGCAGATTATACAATTTCAGAAAGTCTTAATTAAGGATATGCTACCCAGCTTCACTTCTTGTAATGAATTTGATTGCAGTAGTTACACCCTCCTCTGGCCGGTCGAAATAACTCCGTCCGTACTGCATGTATAACAAATATCCTGGGGAGAAATATTGATTGTCGAATGAGTCAGCAATTATAAAAAATGCATCAGATGGAATATTTTGTTTAATGCGTATCGTCAAGTTTTTATTTGGGTGTAGATTCCATATTGCGAACAGAGGCGTATAGATGCGAAAAATACAAGCTACAACAGGTTGGCGTAGAGTTAAGATTGGTTTACAATAAACCGGGAACAGAAACGACAACGAGAACGAGAACGGAAATAATGTTAAAATAAATGTATTTAGATGTGAGCATTCAGAATTAATGAGAAGCTTGCCGGAGCCCGGGAACGGGAACATGGAAGTTAATTGTGAATGTTCACATTTAAATACATTTATTTGAACAATATTTCCGTTCTCGTTTCCGTTCCCGGTTTATTGTGGACCAGTCTTTAGTCGAAAACGTATGCGGAGTAATATTTAAAATCTGATATTACATTGGATGGACGACAGCTTTTTACAGTACAGCGATCTTAAAAAAAGTCACAGTAAATTACCCCTTTAACACTACAAAACATATTCATCATTTATCTCTTTCCATTTAGATGGTTAAGATTTAAAATTTCGTAACAGAAACAACGGAATGGATGTCTCCACTTGATGTTGTACCAAATGGATTCTGTCTCGAAATGATGATTATGTCCACAATTCATCACACGTCATACTTCTGCACGTGAACTTATTATCTTCAGCCAAACAGCTATTCTTCAGACCACTGAATTTCTTCTGCCTCGTTTCTTTGTTCTAATCTGTAAGCTCCTTCGAAAATCACCTTCAACAAGTTTTATGATAGGTAAGGGGATTATGGACAATTGAATGAATAATTTCCATATTTAGGGTAAAGGTTAGTAATATTGTGATACGAGTAATATTTTGATAGATCTTTTTCAGAATTTATTGCAATTTTACTGAGAGAGAGAAGGATCGGTTTTATGCAGAAACTTGTCCACGAACATTCCCTTAATACGGTGACGCAAAAATCCGATCTTCCTCTCGTTGTAATAAATTCTCAAGAAAAACCATCACAATATTACTCATATCATAATATTACCAATCTTTACGCTGTACGTAATTTTAAATCCATGTCTGTAATAGTTATCTTCCTATTTTCCAAAAAATCTTCTCATCAATATTCTTTTCAAAAGTTGATGTCAAATTTCGACTAGTGTCCCTGGAAATTATTGATTCTCTATTCTATCACACCAACCTATTTACAGAAATGGGCATGGTTCATACAATTGATTTCACATTATTTGAACATTTTAGCAGTTTTTTACATTTGATTACAAGAACCATTATCATTGCTCGTTGTTTAATCTGTGTTTATATTTCAAGTGGGCACATTATATTTACAATTAATTTGGGATATTTTATTTATTATTATTATTATTATTATTATTATTATTATTATTATTATTATTATTATTACGATACTCCGGTAAGTTCTAGAAAGCCTGTTTCGCCTACTAAAAAAGTAATTTCACCTTCAAGGGAGCTCAACCTGCCGAGCCTGCCTTCAGTTGATTCACTCTCCGTTCAGGTTGAGACTGTTCGATTAAATAGTGTGAACATTCTTGATACAGTGAGTGACATTTTGGAATACGTAAAGAGTCTCCAAAAGGAGATGATAGAACTGAAGAATGAAAATGCGGCTCTGAAAATTCAGATGGCCGAAATTTTGGTGAAGACAACTTCTAACGTACTCACTAATAAGGGAAATGTCCCTTCTGAATCAATTGAATACGAACCCAAAATGGGTCAGCTGTCTAGTCAATCTGGCATTAAGAAATCATATAGTAAAGTGTTATCCGAGAATGTAAACACTGCGAATTCCGCTGGGTCAGCGTCTCGTAGGATGTTGCCACACAATAGTATGGCGACTCAGCAAGATATTAATTGTAACGGTATTCAGGCCAATGTTTCATCTGGTAATAAGAATTCTGATGATTTCCAAATTGTAACACGTAAGAGAAATAAAAATCGCGAACACAGAGTTGGAACTTTGGTCAACAGTAAATTAGACATGGCTCCCGAGAGAATAAAAACTAAATCTTTATTCGTTTCAAGATTTAGTTCTAATGTTAATAAGTCCAACATTGAGGATTCACTAAAAAGTCAACTGAATGTAAGGTCACTTGTAGTTACAAAATTAAAAACTAAATATCAGACGTATTCCTCTTTCCATATATCTGTTGACGAGAGGGATTTTGACTTAATAAACAACACCGATGTCTGGCCAGCCGGGCGTCTCATTGCACCCTTCTTTGGAAAATTTAAACTTGAGCAGCATTTTGCTCTGCAACTACTAGTGTTCCAGTTGAATCTAGGGTGAATGCCTCTTAGTTTGACTTAACCATCTTACAATGTGCAATTCAAGTAATCATCTTGAAATATTTTATCAAAATGTCAGGGGTTTGAATACCAAGACTAACGAATTTTTCGAGAATATAGTGAGTAATAATGATGACATTATCTGTCTCACTGAAACATGGTTATCTGATTCAGTTCTAAATACAAATTTATTTCCAAACAATTATACTGTGTTTCGTACAGACAGAATGTTTGTAGACACTAATAAAACAAGGGGTGGTGGAGTCCTAATAGCGATTAATAACCATTTGCCTTTTACATATCGCCGATATGATTTAGAAATTATTAATGAATGTGATTGGGTTGAAATTAAAATGGCTGATGGTTATAACCTATTAATCGGAAATCATTACTTCTCACCTGATACAGATCATAATCGTTTAAAATCTTATCTCAGTTTCATTGAGAAAAACCTTGACACCCATGATTTTAGAATCGTCTTCCTTGGGGACTTTAACGCTCCTGGTATGGACTGGTCTACTGGATTTAATCTTAATGACATTCATTATTACTCTAAAATTAAATCAATGGATTTATATTCCTCGTCTTGCCTTCTTGGTTTAATTCAAATCAACTTAACTGTTTCTAGCAAAAATTTACTTGATTTGGTTTTCACTAATATCTATAATAATTCAGTTAAACTCGCTGACCACTTTCTAGTTCCTGAGGATAATTATCACCCATCTATATCAATCGATCTTGAACTAAATTTATCGTTACCTGCATATTATCATAATAATTCCAATAATAGTTCCTACTTAAATTATTCTCAAGGTGATTACCTGAATCTCTATTCTATTCTGAAAAATTATGATTGGAACAGTATTTATCAGATCACTGATGTAAATGCTGCCACTAATTCATTGTCACAAGTTATAAATAATGCTATATCTCTGTCTGTCCCAGTCACTTTTGTTAAAAAAAAGTCACACTATCCTAAATGGTTTTCAAACAATTTACGTCAACTCATAAAGCAAAAAAATAAAGCGCATCGGAAATTTAAAAAATACAAAACCGATCATCATTATCAAATTATTTCTAATCTTAGAAAACAAGTCAAAGCTATGATTAAATTGGACAAATTTAAATGGTTGCAATCGATTGATGATAATTTAAAGAATGAACCAAATAAATTTTGGAAATACGTTGCGTCTTTTCGTATAACTAATAATTATCCAACAGAATTATTAATAAATGGGGTTCACATCATGGATCAAATTGAAATTGTTAATGCATTTGCTAGTTAATTTAAATCTGTTCAACAAAATTATAACTCTAATTTCATTACTTACGTTTCTAATATTACTGACTGTTTGCCCGTACCTAAAATAACAATCGCTGATGTAACTAAAGCCATTAAAAAGATGAAGCCTAATAAATCTAAAGGTACTGATAACATTCCTAATTTTATAATTAAGGGATGCTCTGATATTCTCATACCTGTTTTAACTTATTTATTCAATCTTAGTTTAAAAATAGGAATTTATCCTTCACTATGGAAAGAAGCATCTATTATTCCTGTTTTTAAAAATGGTAATAAAAAAATGTTACTAATTATAGACCTATTTCTATCCTGAACAATTTTTCTAAAATTTTTGAAAAAATTATACACAAACACATTTCAAAAATAAGATCAATTCAGCCCAACATGGTTTTACTAAAGGGAAATCTACAACTACTAATTTAGTTTCCTATCTGAATCTCATTATGCCTGTTGTCGAAACTCAAGGTCAAATTGACTCAATTTATTTTGATTTTAGCAAAGCATTTGATGTTGTTCCTCACAAAATTTTATTAAACAAATTAAGTAATTTTGGTCTCTCCACGTGAATGGTTTGAAAGCTATTTAACAGATAGACAATCTTGTGTTGGACTAGGTAATTCTCTTTCGGATCCATTTAATTGTTTATGTGGAGTCCCTCAAGGGTCTACTTTGGGGCCTCTCATATTTTTATTATTTATAAATGACATAAGTAAAAGAATAAGTTCTAGCTTTCTTTTATTTGCGGATGATCTCAAAATCTTTCTCAAAATTAGTAGTTTGGCTGATTGTCAAATTCTTCAAAAGGATATAAATTCAATTGCACTTTGGACTGTTGAAAACGGAATGAAAATTAATCCTTCCAAAACTTTTGCTATTCCTTTCTCACGTAAAAAACCTCCCAAAAATTTAATTATACTCTTAATAATGCCATAATTACTAGGAAAGATACTATTAGAGATCTTGGTGTATTACTTGATTCTAAATTATATTTCCATGATCATGTGCAATATATTTATACCCATTCATTAAGAATGCTTGGTTTAATTAGATCTATAACTTATTCTTTTTCTACTCCTATGTGTTTATTAATTTTATACTATACATTGGTCAGATCCAAGCTTGAATAGGCCTATGCATCTGTAGTATGGAACTCTATTACTTCCACTGACTCAGCTAAGCTAGAGAATATTCAAAGAAAATTTATTTCCCCTGTGTTCTTATAGATTTTTACCTAATTCTGATGATTATAAATATGAGATTAACTGCAAATATTTTAATTGCTGTAGTTTATTTGTCAGACGTCAAGATCTTGATTACTTATTTTTTTGTGAAGTTCTTAAGGGTGATATTGAATTTGAATCTTTCCTAAGCAATATCAGTCTTCGTATTCCTGCTAAGGGTTTAAGATATCATAAAATTTTTTACAATAGAAATTCTAAATCTCTCTCTCCGGTCTGCAGATGTATAAAATATGCTAATTTGCATGGATCAAACTTGGATCCATTTAATGTGTAGTATATACTTTGAAGTTTTATATCAGTTTTCATTTATATCTTTTGTTTAAATATTCTCGCTAACTTTCATATCATTTCGTTATTTATTAATTTACTTGATTCCATCCTTTCATTTTCAAATACAATTACATTTAATCTCATTATGCTATGTAGTTTAGTCATCCATTTTATCCCGTCCATTCATTGTCATTATTGTCGTTGTATTATAATCTTGTATTGTATATCTTTGTAATACTATTTTATATGATTCCATTCTTCATTTATGATTCCATTATTTCATTTGTAATTATAATTTTAATTAATTGTCATTAATTTAATTATTTCTTTGTACTTTTATTGTAAATTATTGCTAATGTTTTTGTTATACTGTTTGTGCTGAACTGTAATTGGCCTCTGGCTGTTGTACAGCACATTAAATAAAAGTAAATAAATAAAAAAATATATAAATAAATAAAATTATTATTATTATTATTATTATTATTATTATTATTATGGTAGATGCAACAACGCCTGAGATTTACCAACGTATGTTCACAAAATTCAGTGCGGTTCTGCCGCCTATCAACACTACAATCTGACAAACAGATCGCCAGATCTCGCGGATTATGTAAATCTCGTCTCACGGCACTGCAGTGTGGCAAAGTCATCTTTCTCGTAACTAGTGAATTATTTATTTAAGGAAAGGAAGACAATCTTAACTTGATTTCTGAGTAGTTGCTCAAAATGTTCTCCATTACGTTATAGGTATAAGATCTGGTAACACAACGCACCACAGCAATCTCTTAGCTCGGTAAGAATGCCTATCGACAACTTAGGTCTGCTTTAATACCTATCTAGGACACAATGCGTGGGTTTTGTTTAATCAGTTATTGCACTGCGCTGACAACACAATTGAAGACCTGATTAACAAAAGTACCAAGTCCATTGAAGTAAATAGCTCAGGAGAGGAAGAAAACTACATAGGCTTGCCATAAATAGCATTGAAATATATATTTGTGTAATTAAAAAAACACAGGTTTAGAGTCGAACTTAGGATATTCTATTCTATAGGATGATAGCCTATGCAAAACATAACATATATGTTATGTAAAAAATTAAATTCGGTAAATTTTGGTATTTGTCAATTGAGGTACTCAGTTTTGCTAGCACTTTACATTGCCAACCCCAATCAGTCGGCTGTCTGAACTGTGTTGAGAAATACGTATTTTTAAACCTACTTAATGTTAGATACAACATCGCATTTTTCTCGTTGTAACGTACCTACTGATAATGTCATGCGAGTTGTGTTAGCGCAAGTTTCATACATCAGAGGGACAGGACATGTTAAGCAATTGGTCTGAAATTAAAGAAAGATGTCTCCTTTTCCTTAACTAATTAAATCACTAGTTACACGAAAAATCAATTGCCAGACTGTAGTGCCATGAAACGAGAGCACATTATCCTCGGCAACTGGAGATCTCTTCGTAAGGCTTAGTTTTGACTTGCCCTGTATTATTCATAGCTAACCATATTATTAATTCTAGAGCCATTTAACTCTTGAGTTATTGAATAATATTCCACGTAAAAGTTTTGCTTCTTCAACCTGCAAACAATAATTTTCTCTATATAGGGTGTGTAAGGGGTATAAGTACCGTTCTTCTCACATTCGTCGGGGACGGTCTACAGGATCAGAAATGTCCATACAACATACAACATACAACTTTATAGTTTTTCCCAGAAAAAAAATATTTATTTTCTTATTTTATTTGCATTATACTGCTTGT
Source organism: Periplaneta americana (assembly GCF_040183065.1). Taxonomy (NCBI): domain Eukaryota; kingdom Metazoa; phylum Arthropoda; class Insecta; order Blattodea; family Blattidae; genus Periplaneta; species Periplaneta americana. Next base: position 147,492,433 of record NC_091131.1, read on the forward strand.
ATCGTTAGTAAAATTACGAAAACAATTACATCAGTAGGTATATCTATGAAAGAGTTAATATTAGTTTAAATAAATATTTCCATGAAATTAAATAAAAATGCATGCTTAAATTTGTTAATCTTCTGACATGAGAGAGAGAGACGTGGCAACGTGTTCAGCAGGCAGTATTATGCACAGACGAAAGTACGAGTCAGGTGAGTTCAAGCTCCCTGTCCATAGCTCTACTGCCGAGCGGATGACAGTTCAGTACAGGGTATTCGATAAACAAGTCACAATGTCATTCACAGTTTAGGAATATCACATGGTATTAATTTATAGAGAAAATCGTTGTAATTTAAGTGAGACAAGAAGGATGTACCGTCAACGCTTTCCTCAAAGAAGGTTACCTAATCGGCGAACTTTTGCAGCAGTTTCTCAACAGTTATTAGAAACTAGAAACTCTTACCTCGTTTCGAAAATCACACAATCAGAAATTTGTTTACAAACGATACTGCTTTACGGAAGTCGGAGACATTAAAATGTTGCATTAGAAAAAAAGTACATGTGATTTTGTGCAGATAATCATTATTGTTTATTTTTAGACTACAATAAAAATTGAGCAATATTGTTACATAAAATGTAAATTTACCATAATGTTCTATTAATGATATTGAAAGTTTGCATTTGCTGCTCGTTTTATGTAAACAGTATTATCATGGATCGCTCCTGCATTAGAAAAGAGCATATGTACCGGTATGACTGTATCCGCTTGAGCTGTACTGTGTACTTCTAAACACCCTCCTTCCTGCTTGAGCTGTACTGTATACTTATAAACCCCCCTCCTTCCTGCTGGAGCTGTACTGTGTACTTATAAACCCCCTCCTTCCTGCTTGAGCTGTACTGTGTACTTATAAACCCCCCTCCTTCCTGCTTGAGCTGTACTGTGCACTTATAAACCCTCTCCTCCCCATCCAGCAACGTTTCAAAACGTCTAATATTGTAAATTTGAATAATTAGTTAAATATTGCAATTAGAAAAAAATTGTAAGTATATTTTTACTTCCTTATGACATGAATAATCATCAGTTAAAATAATGGCACTTATACCCCTTACACACAGCAAGTCTACCTAGAAAATTGCAAAGAGGTGAATGACTTTTGGGAAGACTCCAAAACACTGGTAGAATACCATAATTAATATGTCCCATACATGGAGAGGTGGTGGTATTGATGACGCTGGTTCTACTGACAATTACGATAATGATCAAGTAGGCCTATTAAGTTGTTTTGTAATTAACTTCTCAAAGCAGTCGAAAATCAGGAACATGACCTCTATCCCATTAACTTACTACATAGCTAGTGTGGTAGTAGCTCCTGAAATTATGAAATACGAGAGAAGTTGCAACAATAAGAGTCACTTAAACAGACATTAAAACTAATTTAATCAATAGACTTGTTACAAATCTTACTTCTACTCAATCCTCCACACGGTCACCGAAGAGTTACACCAATTTATTACAGAGTATCAATGAATTATTTCTTTTTCTACTTAAAATTTTTGTCTCTTACGTTATTAAGCTAATTCCCTGCTCCAATTACCATATTCATATCAGAGACAAAACGTTATCATGTATAATTACAATTCTCCAAATAGTCGGAAGGCTGAAGAAGGAAAATCGGGGCTGTAATGGATCTGTTCGAGAACTTTCCACCTTAGATTGTAGCAAATTTCCATATTGCGATGATAATATGAAAGTTTGATCCAGAGAAAACAACCCGAAGCATATTTCATGATTAGTTTCAATCATGTTTTACACTATCTCATTGTTTTTTTTATTCTTCTTTAATTTATGTTTTTGACTTTTATTTATAAAGAATATTTGATTACTATAAGCTATATAAATATTCGTCTTTTAAATAGAAAATAAAGACTAGGCTTCGGACAATGAAGAATATCACTTCGAAACTGGTCAGCCAGGTAATTTAACACTGTAAAGAAGTTATAAAGTTAATCAGTGAAAATAAAGAATTATATATTTGAAAATTTATACAAAATATTTTGTTTGATATATAGAATCTCGTTACAGATGTTATTTACATTACATCCTTACATCGGATGAATTTTCAATCAGCATTTTTTTAATTGCTATAATCTCCAAACGCAAAGCAATAAGAAACTGAGGCCCACAAAGAAATTAAATTTTAGTTACCGGTACTGTCAAGTACGGAAGCAGTTTTGTTTAGAACACTTTGCGCGCATGCGTGCACACTATCTCGCGAACCAATCAGTAAAGTTGTATTCAGCTGTTGTTGGACGTTAAAATTGCCGCGTATGCCTAATTTATAGTCTGCTTCGTTAATGATTTAAGTTACAATGTTTTAATTCTGTCTTCTTGGTTATTTAACGACTCTATATGAATTACTGTGTTATTTAGTGACGATAGAATTGATGATAGCGAGATGAGGCCATAGATTACCTGACATTCGTCTTACGATTGAGTAAAACTTTTGAAAAAACCCAACCTGGTAATCAACCCAAGCGGCAATAGAACCCAAGCCCGAGCGCAACTCCCGATCAGCAAGCAAACGAGCTGCCGCCTGAGCTAGTCCGGTGGCATTTTAATTGAAGGAATTAAAAAAGTAAGAACCCTAGTCCAAAAGATGCAAATTTGAGATATTAACCACATGGTGAGCGTATTATAGCGGCCACCTACTGAACTATTTGATAGTGGGGGGGGGGGGGAAGCCTTAGCCCTATGTTATAGAAGTTATGACAGTTTCAGATAAACTTTAAAATAATGAGAAGCTTGTCAGAATTTCAACTGTCCGTTTTCAACGTGGTCATCTCTCGTGAGAGATACAAGAAAATAAGAGGTGTTATATGGAAAATAATATATTTCGGCCACCAGATTTAAAATATATCAACAATGCAATTTTATTTCAACCTGTATGAGAGAATATACACTGAAATGGAACCCACAACACATTCACAGGCCAGGGATGTCAACAAACGCGCAAAATATTGTGAACATTTGCAATAGTTGACATGTCCTCGCTGGTTCAGTTATGTAGGAACACTCAAATCCGGGAAGGGAGGGAGGGAGTAGAATCTAATGAAGTGGGGGCAGTCAGGGGGCGTAGTCCGTCTCAGCAGCCGTTTCAGTCCTTCTTGCAGTGATAACAGGAGCTGCTTTTGGCGGATTTGAATACAAGGTCCCGTGTTCCATCAAGACACATCACGCGTACCTCCACCTGAACACACAAACAAATATATATCACAGTTTGACAAAAGGTTAAAGATTAATAATTGTTTGATACACTATTATGAACGCCCCATCATAGTTTGATTCCCACCAGATCAGTATTCGTTTGTGAAGAATAATGTAGAGCGGGATTTTCATAGTTAATAAATTTTACCTTTTACTCAAGACCCACATTACAACACCCTCAATAGCTTTATACAGGTTGGTTCGCAGGAAAGGACCGTGCACGTTGAAGGTGCTAGTATGTGTGATTTTAAAACAAAAACATTATATAAATATAGGCTACGTCTTACTCTCAATGGTTTTCGAGAAAAAAAATATTTCAAAATAGTAAGCAACAGTCTCCATTTTTTCCTCCGCATAATTGTTCACATTGAAGCAGATGTAACCAAAACGACATGAAGTTGTACATTTTGCATTTGCCATGTTGGCTACTTGCATGTGCGCATGTTATAGTCCGCATCACCTTACTTAATAGCGTAAGGGTGAAACCTAATCATTTTTTCCCCAGTACTACATATACTAGTGGATTATGGTGTTTTTCTAGTTTGAAGGTTGAATTTTCTTTTGCCAACTTCGTTTCGAATTTCGGTACTGAGAAATACAACAACTAGTAGTGATTTTCTAACTGTTATGCTGGCAGCAATAACAGCCGTTGACAATAGTGAAATTTTATAAAATTAAAATTGTTCTAGCTTTCTGAGCCGATTACTGGAAGCTAGTGAAATTTGAACATACTAGTAATTAATTAATATCAGTATTAATATTAATGTATAACAGTTATTTTATATGCTGCGTTTTGTTGTGGTTACAATTCAAGATTATAGTCGGATAAGTGTAAATAAATATAACATACGGTGTGATATATGTACTTCGGTGATTGATAGAAATGCCATTTCACATTTTAATTAATTTCTTTCGTGTTTAGGTTTTTATTACAATAATTTCAAAGAGAGGTAATACCATGGCAGCGACTCCTCGAACAAAGAAAGCGTGTGCATTCAGAGTACTCTTCACAAGTGGGCTATAATGAACTGAATAGTAGTTTTCGGTTTTCGGAGTTTGTACTGATCATTTCACGTGATCTTGCGAGAGGTAGCTCGGTAAGACTCACGCGGGGAGCTATTCCCCGTAACCTGTATATCCCCCTTAAACCGATGTAGGTTAATCCTAATTACATTACCCTCAGCTACCGGTATTTTACCTTTGTCCTGAGACACTCTGTATATAATTACAATGATCACCTCTTTCTATTGAATAACCGGAGTATCTGTAGTTTCGAATGGGCGTTTATGAAAGAACTGCTCTTTTCGCCTCGTTACGTCTCAATAGAGTATATTAAAGGAGACGTTAAATAAATGCTATCCTATATTATACGAGTATTAATGAAGTGCGTGATGTTGTCGCTCACGTGTTCCGTGTCCATGATGTTGCAGCACTGCCCCACGGACGTGATGGCCTGGTGAGGGTTGACTCGCAGGGTGTCGAGTGCTGAGGGCACGGCCAGGATTCGCGGCATGCATTGGTCGTGATGTGGAATTCCAGGCAGTCAGGTTAGGTTCGCTGGTTGGCTCGCTGGCGGGGGAGAGACGGTGGCTGTCAGGCGTGGCATGATGGTTGGCTGGAGGAGCAGAGATGGTTGCTGCCCGGCGTGGCATGATGGTTAGCTGGAGGAGCAGAGATGGTGGCTGTCCGGTGTGGCATGATGGTTAGCTGGAGGAGCAGAGATGGTTGCTGCCCGGTGTGGTATAATGGTTGGCTGGAGGAGCAGAGATGGTTGCTGCCCGGTGTGGCATGATGGTTCGCTGGAGGAGCAGAGATGGTGGCTGCCCGGCGTGGCATGATGGTTGGCTGGAGGAGCAGAGATGGTTGCTGCCCGGTGTGGCATGATGATGGGCTGGAAGAGCAGAGATGGTGGCTGCCCGGCGTGGCATGATGGTTGGCTGGAGGAGCAGAGATGGTTGCTGCCCGGTGTGGCATGATGATGGGCTGGAAGAGCAGAGATGGTTGCTGCCCGGTGTGGCATGATGGTTGGCTGGAGGAGCAGAGATGGTGGCTGTCCGGTGTGGCATGATGGTTAGCTGGAGGAGCAGAGATGGTTGCTGCCCGGTGTGGCATGATGGTTGGCTGGAGGAGCAGAGATGGTGGCTGCCCGGCGTGGCATGATGGTTAGCTGGAGGAGCAGAGATGGTGGCTGCCCGGCGTGGCGTGATGGTTGGCTGGAGGAGCAGAGATGGTTGCTGCCCGGTGTGGCATGATGGTTAGCTGGAGGAGCAGAGATGGTTGCTGCCCGGTGTGGCATGATGGTTAGCTGGAGGAGCAGAGATGGTTGCTGCCCGGTGTGGCATGATGGTTAGCTGGAGGAGCAGAGATGGTTGCTGCCCGGTGTGGCATGATGGTGGGCTGGAGGAGCAGAGATGGTGGCTGCCCGGTGTGGCATGATGGTTAGCTGGAGGAGCAGAGATGGTTGCCGCCCGGTGTGGCATGATGGTTAGCTGGAGGAGCAGAGATGGTTGCTGCCCGGTGTGGCATGATGGTGAGCTGGAGGAGCAGAGATGGTTGCTGCCCGGCGTGGCATGATTGTGGACTGGAGGAGAAGAGATGGTTGCTGCCCGGCGTGGCATGATGGTGGGCTGGAGGTGCAGAGATGGTAGCTGCCCGTTGTGGCATGATGGTTAGCTGGAGGAGCAGAGATGATGGCTGCCCGACGTGGCATGATGGTGGACTGGAGGAGCAGAGATGGTGGCTGCCGGTGTGGCATGATGGTTGGCTGGAGGATTAGAGATGGTGGCTGCCCGACGTGGCATGATGGTGGGCTGGAAGAGCAGAGATGGTGGTTGCCCGGCGTGGCATGATGGTGGGCTGGAGGAGCAGAGATGGTTGCTGCTCGGCGTGGCATGATGGTGGGCTGGAGGAGCAGAGATGGTGGCTGTCCGACGTGGTATGATGGTGGGCTGGAGGAGCAGAGATGGTGGCTGCCCGGCGTGGCATGATTGTGGGCTGGAGGAGCAGAGATGGTTGCTGCCCGGCGTGGCATGATTATGGGGAGGAGCAGAGATGGTTGCTGCCCGGCGTGGCATGATGTTGGGCTGGAGGAGCAGAGATGGTTGCTGCCCGGCGTGGAATGATGGTGGGCTGGAGGAGCAGAGATGGTGGCTGCCCGGCGTGGCATGATGGTGGGCTGGAGGAGCAGAGATGGTTGCTGCCCGGTGTGGCATGATGGTGAGCTGGAGGAGCAGAGATGGTGGCTGCCCGGCTGGCGGGGCAGACATGAACATTTGACAAGTTTTAGGAAACTGTATAAATATTTTCAGGATGAAGGTGTCTCAGAGGTAAGAGTAGCAGTTCAAACGTGTTTGTGGAGCGTGTATTCAGTACCATAAATAACATATTAATCCAATGATGAAAGTGAAAACACTAAAAGCTGAACATTTCGACATGGTAAGCCTTAAATTTAGTTGTGCAGAGTGGCGATTTATAATAGAAGAAAAACAAGTTCTTGAATTTGTGGCAACATGCTCCAAACAGAAATTTTAAAAGTGAATTTGGAGCACTGAAGGAAAATTGCTCTTTGTCAAACATTTGTATTTCTCATATCAGACATGCCTCACCAGGTTCAATAAAACGAAATTTTTTCATTAGTCGAATCTGTATTTAGTATATTAATATACTCTTACTCATGCAAACTTGCAGATGTAAGATGACCGGTATTTTTATTTACCACAGTTGACAACCCTTAATCACATATCGCAAAATGTTACTTTCACCAAACATTTGCTTTGGAACCATAGATTTTTTATGTTCGAATTTTTTATTGAGTGGTTTGTCTATGTGTGTATATATATATATATATATATATATATATATATATATATATATTTGAATTAGAGATTTTATGATTTTATATTACTCAATTCTGTTTTAAGTAAAATGAAAGTTGTCAACCATGTCGACTGTCTTGAGAGGAGATGTCAATATTATTTATTACTCTCGTACGACATTGGGATGTGCAGATTAGCGGCAACTAGTTGTTTTCGGAAGAACGAGGAGTCTGTTAACAATTATTCATTATTGTGCTGTAATGGTAAAGTATTTTATAAGTTTCTGTTATGAAACTGAAAAATATAAATTTCTCTAGATTAATTATGGAAGAAAAATTGATTACTAAAAATAATGGAGGGCTTAGACATCAGTAAATTTAGCAGACCTACAAAGTAGTACCGGTATGTGCAAAGGCAGGGGAGCTGAATCGAAAATGTAATGTCGATGTATATTAAAAAGTCTTGGATTTGAGGGTGTGAAATTACGAATAGGTTATTTTGTACGAAGTCTGAGGACAGACTTAGTGCGTTGGCTATGATAAACTTGAGGGTCATCCAGAATTTTAATGAGAAAAAAATGGATAAGTTCGCAGTAAAAGAGAAAAGGGTGAACTTTTCATGCAAGCATCCATACTAAAGTTACGGACTATTGTTTTTTTTTTTAATATTTAAGAGTTAATATTATAGTAATTTTTCATGTATGCTTATTTAAATATTTAGTAATATTTAAAAAAATGAAAAATGCACACCCACGACGAAAAGTCACGAGCCGCATCACTGATTAAACTTAACTTTAACATGTTCTTTGATTTTTCTCAGATTTTGGGACTATTTGTTTGCTTTTGTCAGACTTCTGACAGGCAGGGTTTAACAGAAGAGAGATCGCTTGAGGGACTTCTCTTGGCTCCCAAATCTTGCATACCTATTTGATATTTTTAGTTTTTTAATTTTTATAAATTCAGTTTTCAGTGTTCAGTTTTAAGTGTTCACCGTTCTGGATAAGATTGAAGCAACAGTAAAGAAGTTAAACTTGTTGCGTCGCTGAGTTGTCAGTAGAGAATTCGATTGATTTCCCACTCGAAGTGACTTTCTAGCAAGAAATAATGATGAACTCTTGTTCGATATCGCAGAAAGTATAAAGAATATCATGATTAATTAGCATTGAAATTAATGAAATATTTTTCTTCTTCTAACTGAAAAAAATAATTGGGTGAAAACACTTTCCTGGTGAAAAAAATAAAAACAGTTTGCTCTACAAAGAAGAGAAGCTGTTAGAATTAACTTCTGGGTACAGCTTAAAAATGGTTTCTACAACTAACCTTATGTAATCTTGGTTCCATGCACCACCATGGTGCCCGATGTTTTCGAATTACAATACAATATTTAAATGTCAATTGCGTACTTGTACATTTTCTGCTTTGGTCTTCTTGAAAAACAAACATAGAAGTAAATTTAATGTTGAGCTAGACTTACCTACAATTGAAACAGACTTCTCAGAACTGACTAGGGTTGCCAACTTTTTTTTTAAGAAAATACGAGAAATTAAGGAATCGATAAAATTTCACATAGTAAATTGACAGATTATTCTGTTCAGTTACTATAAAACAATTTTTTTCTGCACTTCGATAACTAGATTTAAATTAAGAGTATTTTGAGACAGATTTTGTCTCGCGTAATAGCTGAAGTAAATTGCAGTTTATTACTGTGATTTGATTAGATGTGTCGTGCTCCTGTTTCGAACATTTGTCCAATTATTGTTCATGAGTAAAAAACATCCTCTTTCTATGAGCATTACTACTTGGTATGCTTGGAACAAAACCAGCCAGTTTTTCTAAATTCATAATACTGATATTGTTTGATTTTAAAGAGATGGCACTAAAACCCATTTATAGCTAGTATTAGGGGAGGTCGGGGCAAGTTCGACACGTTAAGCTAAACACTCACGTAAATACAATAAAAAGACAATTTATGTTTCAAAATCTTAATGATAAATACACTTGATATATTTATATTATATATATAGATCAGAATTTACAAAAAAGTGAGGCATTGAATTAAAACAAAAATAAATTAAAGACGCTACATTTGCCGAAGTTGCCCCGCACTCTGGGGCAAATTCGTCAGTATTTGTATCGTCAAAAAAATAGCTTATTTCCGAGTTCAGATTTAATTTACAACATAACAAACTCTCATAGGACTAAATTTAATATCTGAACATATCACAAATGAAGTGCCCAAATAAATTTTCCATGTCTGTACATGTTCATATGCCCATCATATGCGTGGCTAATCCTTGTTTAGACAGCTTTTTGACTTCATGAAAGTCTCAAGCCAGGCAGATCCAGCCATCTTCTGGTTTGTGTTGAAAGGATGCTCTATGATTGGATTCTGCGAATCCGAAGCCTAATCTTTGAAATTCCACTCTAAACTTTGCGAAAAAACATTTTCTGCAGATTGATTGCATGCTGCTTCAAATTTTCAGCCATATCTGAAGCAAACACTCTTTTAAACCTTGCTTTATTTTATACATCTGGTGCTGAAAGATCTACTTTCAGCGAATACTGAAGTGTAGTTCATGGCACTCTATAATTTTTTCGGCAGATGTCAGGCTTATCTTCTCTTATTATGCTCACATAGAGCTTTCTTGAGTGCGTCCTGGTCATATTTATTTTCAGTTTTCCACTTGTAATTTAGAACCATTTAACTGGTAATAAACAGGCAACTAAAGTGTACGAGGGTCACTCCAAAAAGTAATGCAGAACATTTTTTAGATTCATTTTTTATTCTACACCTTTGCAATTTATGGAGGCCATATATACGACCTTCCCGTTTGTATTCATTTTTAATTTAAGTCGTTCTCGTTAGTGCCTCCATAATAGCACTCCTTCAAGATGGTTGCTGTACTTGACATTCGTCAGAAGCAATGTGCTGTTATCGAGTTCCTGTGCTGTGAAAACGAGACTGGGAAAAATTCATAAGAGGTTGAAAAAGATGTATGGAGATGCAGCTGTCGATTGCAGTACGGTTAATCGGTGGGCAAGCAGGTTATCTGGTGAAAGAGGACAAGCCAATATTCGGGATTCTCCTCGCAGCGGCAGACTCTGCACTTCACGAAGTCCTGACAATGTGCAGCGTTTTGACAACATGGTTGTGGCTGACAAACGAGTAACTGAAAGAATTGTCACTCCAAGGTTTGTGCCAGGTGGGTTTCGAGGATGTTGACAGAAGCCCTCAAAGAAACCCGAAAAACAGTGTTTAGGGAACTTTTGGACAAGTATGAGAATGGTGGAGATGACTTTCCTGCAAGAATTGTGACAGAAGATGGAACATGGCTCCACCATTTTGGACCGGAAGCAGAGGCAGACAATGGAGTGGCATCATGCAAATTTACCAAAGAAATAGAAATTCAAAAGTACACCTTCGGCAGGAAACGTTATGGCTAATGTGTTTTTCGATTCAGAAGGACTCTTGCTTGTGGACATCATGCCACACGGGACCACCATTAATTCTGACGGGTAAGTTATGTTGCAACTCTCAAGGAACTTCAAGTTAGACTGAGTCGTGTTCGACGACATCGGGAGAAGCAGGATGTTCTGCTATTGCACGACAACGCACAGCCATATGTCAGTCACAAGACCACAGACCAGATCGGAAAATTCGGATAGACAACACTGAAACATCCGCCTTACAGTCCTCAACTGGCACCATGCGATTATCATCTCTTTCGTAAACTGAAGGAATCTCTTCGCGGAACGAGTTTTGAAGATGACGACTCCCTCGTGCACGCTGCTAAAGAGTGGCTCAAACGTGGTGGTTCAGACTTTTATCGTGTAGATATACAGGCCCTTGTTCCAATGTGCAGTAAAGCAGTTGAAAGGAACAGGGATTATGTGGAAAAGTGACATTTTGATCCTAAAGGATGTATCTACGTTCTGTGAAAATAGTTTAGCTATAGGATAAAATGTAATTTTCAAATATTGTGCGTTACTTTTGGAGTGACCTTCGAATAATTACTTTAAATTACTTTAAATGTTATAATTACTTATTTTATATAATGAAAGAGTAATAGAACGGAGAAAAATTCTCTCCGGCACCGGGATTTGAATCCGGGTTTTCAGCTCTACGTGCTGATGCTTTATCCACTAAGCCACACCGGATACCCATCTCGGTGTCGGACAGAATCGTCTCAGTTTAAGTTCCAACTCTTGGGTTCCATCTAGTGGCCGCCCTCTGCACGTAGGACGAAGTCCACACATGTGCTGAGGTACACTCGTTATGAGTGACTAGTTGGCCGGAATCCGACGGAATAAGCGCCGTCTTAAATCAGGAAGTGATTTACGCATATCATATACATTATTTTAATGTGCCGAAGTACATATGATATTTCCATGCAGATATTCTGCGTCATCATACGATGAAACAGTAATGGAACGGAGAAAAATTCTCTCCGGCCACTAGAGGGAACCCAAGAGTTGGAACTTAAACTGAGACGATTCTGTCCGACACCGAGATGGGTATCCGGTGTGGCTTAGTGGATAAAGCATCAGCACGTAGAGCTGAAAACCCGGGTTCAAATCCCGGTGCCGGATAGAATTTTTTTTCGTTCCATTACTCTTTCATCGTATGATGACGCAGAATATCTGCATGGAAATATCATATGTACTTCGGTACATTAAAATAATATATATATTTATTTTATATAGTTAACAAACAATGCAGAAACACTATCCTCTTCCTCTTTTCCATAGGGCAAGATCGGCAGCTTCCTGCCGAAGTTGCCCCAATTGGCAAGAAAAAAATATATTCATCAGTACCCTTACTAGGGGCTTGCAACCAGCTTGCCAAGCTGATATTCTGATACAGATTTAGTCATTCTAAATAATGATGCCACTCACTAATATCGTCAATGTTATAGTTGCGGGTTCTTTAAGACATACAATATCATAATTACAATAAACCATGAGTTAAAAAATATATTTACCTGTCAGATCTGCAACTATCGCTCCATACCACACAAGCGTTATTCACAGCAAGAGGCCATGTTTTCTCAATACACTACCCTCTGAACAAGCCCTTATTTGCTCAGGTCTTCGAAACAAATGCTATGACGAAGTTGCTCCTAATGCCGAACTTACCCCGATCTCCCCTACTTCTAAAAAGACTCCACATTTTAATGCATCTCTTGAACAACAAAATTCATCATATAAACAATCATCATTCAGGGCAAAATCGTGGTGGGAATATAATGGTGAAGCAGTGCGCAGCCTCGCCCGTTCTCCTACTACGTGATGACGTCACGCGGGAAGCATTGCAGAGTCTCTCGCAGCTTGCTAGCTTAGCTCAGCTCAGCTCAGCTCCGTAAGGTTTTGGAAGTGGGGTAGGTTAATTGATTATGAATACCAAGAAGCTGTATTAACTAATCCCTTCCCTACTAACGTCTTGTGATGCGCTCCCAAAGCATAGCCGTCTAGACATGACGTCTTTGTGACCCTGCGACTTTTATTGACAGTTTTCATTCAAGCTGTCAAATGCAGTTTTTTTCAAGCTGTCTATTTAGAGGGTTGTTATATGTTGTAAAACGATCTTTCGTGAAGAAAAGGAGTTATTTTCCTCTAAATATACGCGAAAGGTTTTCCAGAATTCTAACTGTTTGAATAAAAGTGCATTGAAGTTCTGTCCTGCATTCCAAGTGGAATGAACAAAGTTTAAGAAAGGGAATCAGAATCGAGGTCTTGTAAGAGTTATTGGCAGTAAAGTGACATGACAAAAAAGGTCTGTCTACGAAGCACAACATTCACATGGTGAGCATAAAGGAAAAAAGGGTAACAATGAAGGGGAATAAACAGTGGTGAAACTGAAGGGCGTAATAGAGTACAATAACGTTATGTTGTGGGTTGACTGTCAGGTCAGCGTCAGAATGAAGTCTTATATCCCTTCTCCATTATGGAAAAATACGTAAAAAAAACTACAGAAACGTTTCTTCAATATAATGTTTATGGTACTTTTCAGCTTTTCAATGTCTACGTAATTGCATGTAAGACTGTGAAGAGAAGCAAACCCAGGAAGGAAAGGATCTATACAAATCTTCAACTTGACCTGGAAGCACGCATTTTATAGAGGGTTACGACGACAATATTACAAGCAAACTGTTGGGCTTATTCCCCCCCCCTCCCGACATATATCTACCACCCACAGAAAAAGAAGCCAGCGAGAACCTGCAAAGTTTGTAAATCTCACAAGAAATGTTTTGTACTGGAGTCTTTCGAAACTTAACATACTGTTCAAACTGTTACCAAATTATGAGTATAATATCACAATTTGTAGTAAAAGACCCATGTTTATTGCAAACGACTTCCACCTGCCTTTAAATGACACTTACCGCACACCACCAATTCACTGTCTGCGCATGGAGATTTGAATAGAGATTCCAGGCAAGAAGCCCGTCCTTTTAAATCTTACTGCATGAACTTAAAGACAGCAACAAGCAAACTTTAGAAAAGAGTCAATAATGAACATTTGTTAAAGGCAGTTGTCGAATTAATTACGTTCATTCTGGTGTACTGCTTTCGTTAGAGGATATCTTAAGTTCATGGACTCAACTCGGTTTGATCCATTCAGGGTGATGGGCAGAATACGTTCTGAATCAGACCTTCGATTTCAGGCTGGCTTTAAAGAGGCTGAAAATGTGATTTGCAACAAATGTCAAGTGTAGCATGATGAAGTGTCCCTAAAAGAAGGCAAATTCGAAAGAAAAAAACGCATTTTCGATAAAATGTGGACTTAACGCGTTTTGATTCCGAGCTCCTCAAATATGTTCAATAAAGTTTCATCGTCAACATTTTTACATTACTTAAAAAAAACACATCAGTTTTTCATTCCAGTGATTCTGCATATTTCTTTTAGTAAAATGCTCCTGCACACAATTTTAATATCTGAATATTTTTTACACAAATTAAGTCCACAATTTCCACATCTGACATTAATTTTCGTAATGTGAACGGCTTTCTTGTTAGCAGCTAGTACTTGAAATAGACCTTGATTCACCCTCACTAACCACTTCTGTATTATCTTCCTCACTACCACTTTCTTTCTTCAACTCCGCCGGTAACTCAATTTCCAATGGCACTATAATATCACTTTTACCCAAACATTAAGGCTGCTATTATCCACAAAACAACTCAGGTCTATGTTCTGTATCCCTGAATACAACTAGATTTGAATAAACACCAATAAAGAAAGAACAAATTTACCAACTCAAGTTTCTACCCTGCAAGTAAATGGTAAATTGGAGAACTGAAACAGTAAAAGACTTTAACGGCATTACAAACAGTTACAACAATGGACAAAAATCACAGAATTCAAACTAGAGAATGTTTAAAAGTGTAGGTCATATGAAATGTCAAGGGTGGGTAAAATCTGTCCACTAACAAATACTTCAAATTATTAGTCTGCTATATTTGAAATCTGAAACAGAACACATGTGTGCATACTTTATCATGTTAGAGACAAATAGATTAAAGGTGAAAGCTGCCAGATTTCATTAATTCAAAAAAATTTAGAAAATAAAAAGGGTGGGCAATTTTTTCCCAACCGTGATAATGCTAGGGTTAAGCGAGAAAATAATTATTTTATGCCCATTGCTTGACGCCTTTTTTGCTCCTCTATTGACATTCGAGACAATTGAATCCTTCCGTTTACTGAAGCCTTTTCTGTCTGGAAGTTGTTAAAAGATAACACAGCTTTAACATTTTATGAGACATGTAATTAAGTCCTTTTAGCTTATAAAGTTTTGAAGAACTATGAGAAAATTATTCCCTTCTGCGGAGCGACTTATATGTGAAACATTTTAACAATATGATACACAGGAACATACTAGTTAATACTTATTATAATGCTGTAATTACTCACGTTTCGTTATTTAGGTCTAATGCACTATCCTCTGATACATGTTCGTCTGAATTGGTTTTGGAAGTGGCCTGAAGAGGACATGAACTATTAGCAATGATGTCATGAATTTCTTTTCTCCTTCTCCGTTTTTCACATCTGTCCAATCTCAGATTATCTGTTGATTTTCGTTTCAAGCAAGACTGCGCCAGAGCTTTTGTGGGTACAGCGTCTATTTTCAGATTACGACTGCTTTTTGGTTCATAATTTAGGAGTTTCTGCTTTAAAGGTACTTCGTAACTTGACTCCTCAAAATGAAGTCAACATATTCGAGCTGAAACAACATTAAATCTTAAGATTTTTACGCCCTTTTCTTTTCGCTCAAAGCAATCTATGGAATAAGTCAAACAATAAGTTTAACATGAAAATATATTTTGCAAATGAGTTGCGAAGCAAATAAAATTTAGTAACATGCGAGAAAACTCATCGTGCTGTAAATTGACTTCATCCTTCCTTCTACAAGCCTGCAACCATTGTCTTGCCAAGTCTTCATTCTTCGGAAACCTATAATATTTTACGTCAGTTCCTTTTGTTTTTCGATTGTAAATCAAAAAACCAGATACTGCATATCCAGGCATACTAATAGCATGTGTCACATTAATAGCATTAATGATACAAGAATAACATTCAATATAATATTATATATATAACAAAGAATTAACACCGTGTACGTACACACAACAGCTGTTTGTTTCGTTCCTCGAGCACTGCGGTGCAAATTAGCGCGCCGCTGCTGCTTCCCAAGTGACGACATGCGCAGTAGAAAACGAGTTTGAGTCAACCGTCTGCTACACCATTATATTCCCACCACGGGCAAAATCAAGTGTTTAGAATAATGATTCGTACATTATGGAAAAATAAGAGTGTGATATGCTCGAAAAGAAGAAAAAGTACGGGTTAAAATTAGGGCCAAATACGGGAGATCCCGGGAAATACGGGAGGATAGGCAGCCCTAGAACTGACAGCTGTAATGCGATAACAACCATCACATTAAAAACCTTATGGTAAATATAAATCTAAATTAATTTTTCTCAGGAAATGTCATGCAACGTAATAGTTATTTATGCAGAAAGTGGATAATCTTGATGATTATGGCAAGAGTGCATGTTTTTCGTACGAACGCTAGTGAGTGTCATAATGAGATTATCCACGAGTTGGATACAACACTTTATGGCATCTTAGCATTATAAACTGTAGGAAATAAATTATGAAAGAAATTCGGGATCCATAACTGACAGCCTTCATCTGTTCGTATCGATTAGTTGCGCCTGGCAGTGACACTGAATAGAGAGAAATGGATGACCTTGCAAGCTATGTTACAAATGTTCCTTTATTTTGTCAATAGGCTATAGATAGTTTCTCTAAACCACAGAATTGTTTTATGTGATATTACAAAATTGTTAAATATTGGAAATAAATGATATGTTACCTTCTGTCCTGCATTTCATTTCTTGTTACGTCGCGCGTAGTAGTGGTAAGCAAGACAGCAAGCGTTCTGGTATTAGGACATAGCGAATACGTCATTGTTTTTATTGGCACGCGTGCTATAATCAGCCAATTTCGAACGATATTGGATGTAGTAACAACCTGTTTATAATGCTAGGATGGCATAAAATATATCACATTTGTATTTACCTATGCAACTTCAGATCATATTCAAAAGCTAAAACCAAAATTTAATTTCTCTACAGATTTATTAAGGATGCTTACTTCACTAGATTATGTAAAAATATAAGCAGAACACATTTTTTGGGCCTAAAATATGCAAAACATTTTAGAGGGTCCGTCAAAATGATATATGAAACTTACGGTGTCTGTGACACTCAAAAGACTGGGGCCCACTGGTCTAGTAACAGAGAATAGAACTGCTAGAGATGGAGACGAGTTCATTATTATATACTGTAAGCCACAGTTGTCAATAAGCACTGGTAGTGAACGGACGTAAGTTGAGCGGCTCTGACGTTGCAAGTGGAGATTCGGGAAGGAGATTCAATCCAAGAAAGTGAAAATGCACAGGAGTGTACAACAGGAGATATTAGCAGGGGCGAAAGAATTAGTAGATCGGAAGAAGGAGATCTAAATTAATAATGAAGAAAGAACAATTAACAATGAATCTAGTACAGACAGGAGATTGAAAGAGCTAAGACAAATATAGAGGGACACAGTGAGAAGATTGAATTGTTGAGTCGACCTGGTTGGCGAGTTGGTATAGCGCTGGCCTTCTATGCCCAAGATTGCGGGTTCGATCCCGGGCCAGGTCGATGGCATTTAAGTGTGCTTAAATGCGACAGACTCATGTCAGTAGATTTACTGGCATGTAAAAGAACTCCTGTGGGACAAAATGCCGGCACATCCAGTTACGCTGATATAACCTCTGCAGTTGCGAGCGTCGTTAAATAAAACATAACACTTAACATTTGAATTGTTGAGACAAGAAATAGAACAAATGAAGAGGAAAATTAAGCGGTACGAAATAAGTCAAAGAAAAAGGAAATTGTTATTCTTCGGAGTAGAGGAAAAGGGACGTGAATTCGCAATAGAAACCGGGGAGGCAGTACGCAGAGTATGCTACGAGATCATCAAACTGGAGGTAAGAGCAGAAGACATCGAGGAGACTTATAGAATCGGATTAGGATGTAAAATACCTATTGTGATAAGATTCTCAAATATAGTAACCAAAGAAAAAATATTAAGGAACTTACACAGAGTGCGAGGAACGGGAATGAGAGTTGAAAATGACCTGAGCTACGAAATTATATGTAAAAGTAAGCCATCATGAAGGCGGCAAGAGCGAATGGACACTTTGCAAAATTATACGAAGACAAATTAAAAATCAATGGGAAATTCTATGACGTAGAATTCTGTAAACCAAATGATGATCATCCAATATATGAATTAAGTACGAAGACGTGAGAACATCAATATGCAAAAGAGCAGAGGACATCTGAAGACACGAGGCACAACGTACGAATGGGCAAACTGATGGAATTACAATCGTGAGGAAGAAGAAAGGTCAAGAGACAAATAAATGAAGCAACCGCAGTTATCGCACAAACTGGAAAGCAGGGAAATTGAAGGAAATCATTGACATGGATTAATACCGACCAGCCCAACTAAACAGATATTAAGTGAAGATCGGAATTCGAACTGGGACAAAATATACGTGAAAGGTGATGGACAGTCTGCACAAACATTTGCTAATTTACTGAACGCAAAGATCTCTAGTAGACCTATAGATCCATTCGTTATTGAATGATACTCCACAACTCGGTCATCATGAAAGCTCTCAACAAACGCCGGCAAGGGCAGAAAGGTACAACTAGCCGTAAAACAGCGAAGAAAATTAAGAAAATCGTCAACTATATAATATGAGCACAATAACACATAATATTCTTCTTAGTCATTCTGTATTATTTTCATATCCTCACATAAGTGTTTTAACGAAGTCTAAAGAGCCCACAATACTTGAAAAAGTGTTTGCGATCACAATGTCCTCTTTATGAGTCATAAATATCTTCGGTGCATTGCTTTCCATAGTACGAGGCATGTTAAAAGTCCTTGACGGCAGATGACGTCACGAGGGGTGTGATGGCCCCTACCTTCGTTTTTCTATACGTTATGAGATTCTTCGAGGACAAATTTCAGCCATTTCACGTCGTCCTCGTTTAAGTATTTAGAGATCTTATGTCGTCAAACATGGTTTGGTTGATTGTTGGGAATGGAACAATCGTAGGTTTGATATCATTATACCTATTTCTATTCAGTCTGATGGAATAGTTGAAGGGAATCCATAAGGGATTGTAATTTTCAGAGCACACAAAAGTACCATCCACTTTGTATCGCACTATAAAATACTTCATAATCGTAAATTTGCGTGTAGGAAATGGAGTCTTCATGAAATAGGGCGTTAAAGCTATATCCGACTCTTTTGTAAAGTATGACCCATTACACCTCAAAGTTACTAGGATGTTTTCTGCATGTTGCTATAGCTTTAACCATGGTTCTGCAGTTCCAATGGTTTCTTTCTTTTCATAGCAGATCTCACGAGTCCAAAGATTCTGTCACATTGTGTAAATGTGGCTAACAGGAAACATGGATTATTTCTATCTGATATACCTTGGCGAACCAAGCAGAAAACCTCAGAAGCTTCGAATTTCTATTTTGTCCTCCTGCGACATCAGACATCATTATGACAGTTTCCACGTTAGGACATTTTTTAAGATTTATTTGAAGGCAGTCATACAAAAACGATGCCACTGAATTAGCATTCTTTCTTGCTTGAGTTTCCATGAAAAATAAAAATAGGAATTTCCATGAAGCAACAATAGAACAAAATTACTTCAAGTATTTTCTATTACTTAACAATAATTACAAGATAAGATTTTAAATTGTTGCACATAAAACATTATCACCTATAAGCACTTACTCTATAGTCTCAATCTGTAAACCGTCGACCCAACTGCACAACGACGTACGGACAGAATGGTATACCTGTGAGCAGTGAACTGCCGATGCACATGGAGTGCTCGATCCTGACCCCCAGCATCATTGCATAAACAACTCTCCTGCCTCGTTGAAGCATAATTAAGAAACGGAAATTGGAGTATGTGTATTCCTATGAACTCGAGCAGTCAATTAATGCAATCTTTGGAAAAGGGGCACATACGCCCATGTGCCCTTATTCCGGAACCCGCCTCAATTGTGCGAGATATTATAGCTTCGTGTGTTTTTATATAAAGTCGTTCTTAATCTTTACAAAATTACCGAATCAGGATCATTTGAAATACAGGTGTACTAATTACATTTATACTTACATATCGAATGAAGTACTGTACATAAAAATGATATTAAACATTGGATAAAGCCAATTGAAATGTTAGCATGTAATGTTTCTTTGTGATTTTTTACGTAGACGTCCAATTCCTAAGAGCAAATATTTTCAGAAAAAAAAGCTAAGACAGCCCAGCCACTAGCCTTCACAGAGGGGTCAGCAGAAACGGGAGTGGGAAATCGGGAAGGGACGTAACCAAACGGACACAGTACCTGTGCGAAAATATGATTCAATAATGAAGGGTTATTCTTTGATGTAATACAAACAAAAAAGTTTAATAGAATTTTGCTTGTCTTTGCTTCATTTTCGAGATAAAAATTGTTTTATATGAAACATTTCATAGCGTGTTTGAGAAATAAATTGATTTAATTCCAAATACGCTCAGTCAATTTATGAGATCAGTCACTATGATAACAAATGATTGAAAGAAATTTATTTATTTTTCTTTAGATATGCAGAAACGATGGCAGGCTTATGCTAGGGCGGCAATGAACCTGCGGGTTCCTTAAAAGACATTTGTAAGTAACTACGATGTAACATTGTAAAATTCCTTTGCAGAACATCAGTAAATTGCAGGATTCACTATTCTTGAAGCATCAGGCCTATCTTGATCCACTTTTTTACTTACAAAATGAACAAGGAATGTCTTCAATAACGATACAATAGTCACAGTACTACCAACAGAGCATTACAATACAAATCGTTAGATATATTTCGATTATAATTATCAATCAAGTGCCATAGGCAAATCTTGGTTGGCAATAGTTTCTTTTTTTTCCAAACGGGCAACAGTCTAGGACTAACGTCCATTTGTAACAGAACAACATTTCTATACCCACATTTCACATATAACTATCAACTGGACTGAAGTTATTTTGTTGTAAAATGATGCACCGACTCCTAAACTGCCAATTCCAACAGAAAATTCGTTTTTCGAAAAGATGGAATGAAGCCCTTTTGGAAAGAGGGTTCAATTACAAAACAGGGTCTTGCACTTACCGGATTAACTTTTACGTGTGCCGAACATGCGGCACACTTCGTCCAGCAGCCTTTCGTAGGAATTTCGTGGCTCCTCTTCCGCTGGGGCATCTGTTGGTGCGCTGGGGGTCTCCTCCGGTTGAGGTGTAGGTGGAGGTTCTTCTCCAAGGACTTCCTCTAGAGGATCGGCAAAAGTTACATGTCTTTTGCCATCATCGTCAACCGTTGGTCCCTCATCCGAGGCGTCTTCCGTGCCGGCCTTCTCCGGTCCACTTGCCTCGTCTCCCAAGTCAGCACTTCCCGGTTCTGCTGTCTCGTCACTCGCAGGTTGTTTAGTGTCTTCGGCGCCGTCACTCGCAGGCTCTTTTGTGTCTTCGGTGCCGTCACTCTTGGGTGCACTTGGTTTGTCTTTTGTGCTAGCACTCCCAGGTTTCTTTTTCTTGGCTTTCGTGGCACTAGATTTTTGACCACTAGTACCTGGAGTGCTTTTTCCATCCTGATTCGGTTTTAAAATATAGAGTGTTGTCATCTCCCGGAAGGGCTGTTTTTCTCTGCAGTTGTTATAGAGCATGTAAGCCCCAACTGCAGCCCCTCCGGTGGCCGCCAGTTTACTGACGGTCCCCGCTTTGGTCAAAGATTTCGCCAATGTACTTAAAATGAACTTAGAGGTCCACATCTTTATGTGTTATGATTTGAGGAACGTCTCCAGGCAACGCACCACATAGGCTCTGTTGTGAATGCATTATGATTAAGCACATCGCAGCCAAAACAATAGGTTTGTTTCCAGCAAGCAATTCAGAACGCCTTCCGAACTTCTTTCGACGCATGCGCCAGTTGTGTACGGTGTCAGAACTAGTTCAGAATTTTACGTTGTTGCAATGTTTCTTGAACTGTTCTTTCACGGCCTTCGGAATTCCTTCTCATTTTAAAATTATATTCATCTTCCGAACTTCATTTGTCATAAACTATATCACTACCACCTTCCAAATCACTCAAGATTGACCAATTTCACTCGTTTAAAGCACGTTGGAACAGAGATCTGGGAGTTCAGATCGGTTCTAGTGTTGTTGCAACACACATTGGGCTACTGCAAATGAGCAGTCAGTGCTGGAACAAACCTATTGAGACGAGTCCGTTGTTACTCAATAGTTTAATGATTTATTTATCACTTATCTTAAACAGAAGGATTTTTCTCTGCAGTGGCGGATTAATCAGGGCATAAATGTAGTCAATATATAGAGCCGCAAGTTTCGGGGGAAGCAAGTGGCCGTAGCATAAGGCGAGTTCCGAAATAGCAGAAAAAGGCCGCAGTTGAAGTAGTTTTCAACATTGTAACACAAACCATGCTCTTTTTAACTATAGAATTTCCGCGACACAAACATTACGTTACAAGTTTTAAGCTCGGCAATTTACTGCTGAACTATGGCGATGCAAATTTGCACGTTATATGGCAAATTCATCGTTTTATAAGGAGTTCGTCTGCCTTGCATTGACAATATATGAAGGGCTCAGAGCCAAAGGCGACTAACCCACAATTACAAAGTGAGTAAATAAGAGTTGATATTAAGAGAATCCTGATAAAAATGATTGGTTTCACAATTTATTTTAATTGGTCTACATTGAATAAAAACAAAAAATATCATGAATCTATAACAACAATGTATAGCTTTGAAAAAAGGCTTAATAATGAACAATACAAAATTGTGGTTTGGTCGCCTTTGGCTCTGAGCCAAAAAATATCATTAATCTATAACAACAATGTATTGTTTTGAAAAATTCTTAATAATGAATACAAAAATGTAGGTTGGCCGCTTTTGGCTCTGAGCCCTTCATAAAGCATTTTGTAAACATAGTCTTCAAACGAATTACCAAAGCCTCCCTCGTCCATATTCGCCATTTCAATATATTTTTTTTTGCAAATTTATCCATCGAGAAAATTAATAATACAACACCAGAAGCTTAGCTCAACTTTTCTTTTCTTCATTTCATTATTTTAAACTAATTTATTGTTGCTCATTAATTTATTATCTTTTTATTGGTAATTTAACGCCGCTGTATCAACCGTTAGATTATTTAGCATCTATGGAATTGATGACAGCGAGATGGTATTTGGCGAGATGAGGGCGAGGATTCGCCATAGATTACCTGACATTCGCCTTACGTTTGGGAAAACCTCAGAAAAACCCAATCAGGTAATCAGCCCAAGCGGGAATCGAAACTAAGCCCGAGCGCAACTCCGGTTCGGCAGCCAAGCACCTCAGCCGACTGAGCTACGCCGGTGGCTACTACTAACAGCAATGCAGATAATATCATTATGTTGCAGATTGAGCTTTAAAATATTCACACAATTAAGTAATTTACTATTTATATCCTAATAATTCTACTTTATGGTAGGTCTAAATGACAATTTTTCTTGAATACTATTTTATTACACATTTGTGAAAAATTATGTAGCCCTGAAATGAGTTCTTTTTGAGTGTCCATTCAATATGAACACCAATGTCCTCTGTTGTGAGCGACTTCTTATAGTTGAATGGAAAAGAATAAGGAAATTATCACTACTCGCGGAAGCATGTTATTTGTAAGATTACGGACAAAATACTTAAAACGTTAAATAATATCGTCATATAGGCTAATTACGTAGCTCCACGGGCTAACTATTTTGTCAGTATTCCCGTCATTCATTCATTGTGGAGTGGAATACGTAATGATAAGACTAGTCATACATCATAGATACTAAATATAGACGACTGATCTGGTTTATAGAACTGTTCCATTCTTATAAATAATGTGTGTCCGCTAGAATTTTAGAAGTCTCATCAGTGTAATATGTAGCTAATTGGCGATATATATGATTGAGGAGAAAAGAATTTGGCCACCCTACCTCATTACCTCCTGGTCTAGTTGCCTTGTTAGTATCACTTTAGAGGTTCAGACATCTTCGAACAGTTGACTGAACAACTTAGTTAGTCTAATTACAATTTACCTAAACCTTTCTTTTTCTTTAAATAAAACTCATAGTATATCTAAAGTATTTGGTATTTTTCACAACTAGAATTATTGCATAACGTTAATATAAAAATGTTAATGACGAAATATAAAATAAAATAAATTGTAATAAAATGCATATAAAAGGGTTAGTACGTAAATTTAATTACTGTCATTTTGAAATAATGTTTACAGCTTGTTGAATGAAAGAGAAAATATAATAATTAATTAAAATGTAGTTGTAACATCGCATGTGCAAGAGGGAATAATCTCTGCACTGATAAACCAGAATGGCTTTATAAGGAAGGCTATTAGTGGAAGTTAAAGTAAAATTTTCATTTTTTCATTGTCGCATCAAAGTATAATTTACCGTCCTTGTTTAATTAATATATTATTCTTCTATAGCGATAAGTTTTAATATTACATTTCCTTTTGTCAAATTCAACATCTCGTCGAGCCTAAAAACCAATAAAATTGCTGATTGCTAACAATAAAACACGTATCATAAAAAACTGGTCGACCAGAAGCACACCGATGGAGTGTCAGTCAAACGTGAGATTGTACCGATAGTGGAATAAAATTACTATCACATGAAACTATATAAAAACTTATAAAAATCAAGCAATGAGCGCGATTCGAACACCATAACATTCGTTTGGTACCGACAAATAATAAAACATTATACCATTGAGCTATGACACACTTAGACTACAAGCTTTGTCGATCTCCATTCCACATCTATACCCGGGCAGCTGGAAAATCTATTCTTTGTTAAATTCGTGTATTTGGAAGTTCGTGAGTTATATCATTGTCTAGATCAGGAGGCACGACGGGAGAATAGAGTTAGATTGTTCGTAAAGGCGCGGCAAGTAAAACAGTAGACTAAGCGGGATCACGAAGATAGTTCCGTAGAGCTCTACTCCATGGCCACCATGAAGACTTCTCTAAGCCGCTCATTTTTCTTTCCATGAGTGCAGATAGGCCCTAAATAGAACTATCTTAGTTACATCTACTATCTTTGCTTTACAAATTTCTGACAATCCTTGGGAAAAGGGACCTTAACTTCCCAGACCTCATTTTTGCAGAACAAACAAAAACATATTTCATATGATTATTAGTTTTTTTTGGCGAAATATAATTTATTTTTCTTATCGTTTAGGTATATATGGAAAATCAAGACTTCTTAAGATGAATTTTGTGGACGACTGAGAGCACATTCGGGAGTGAGGGCAATACCAACGAACACCACTACGCATACGTCACGCTCCACATTATAGGAAGAAGGTGCATATTCAAGGCTGCTTATCCATCAATGTTTCAACTTATTTTTTTATTTTATTGGGTTATTTTACGACGCTGTATCAACATCTAGGTTATTTAGCTTCTGAATGAAATGAAGGTGATAATGCCGGTGAAATGAGTCCGAGGTCCAGCACCGAAAGTTACCCAGCATTTGCTCGTATAGGGTTGAGGAAAAAACCCAGATAAAACCTCAACCAGGTAACTTGCCCCTACCGGGATTCGAACCCGGGCCACCTGGTTTCACGGCCAGAAGCGCTGATCGTTACTCCACAGGTGTGGACTCCATCAATGTTAGGATGGGTATCATTAACGACTAGAATATTGG
The DNA here is from genome assembly GCF_040183065.1 of Periplaneta americana. Lineage (NCBI taxonomy): Eukaryota > Metazoa > Arthropoda > Insecta > Blattodea > Blattidae > Periplaneta > Periplaneta americana. The sequence continues at coordinate 147,517,863 of NC_091131.1, forward strand.
GTCCTATATTATCGATGGAAATGTCACCGGCACGGAATAGTCGTTTTCTGACTCAGCATTTGGTCATATTACTCGACAATGTCCCTCTTGATATTCGAGCGAATATTATCTTCCAACATAATGGCCATCCAGCACACAGAACAAGATTTTGTCAAAGTTTATAAAAATATGAAAACTATCCTCGTCTTGGTCTTAATAACCATTTGCATGAGTGGTCACCAAGATCGCCGGATTTTTTTGATGTGGCTATATGAGCGACAAAATTTACGCAACACCACCCCAAAACAATGATCGTCTTTTGGCAAGGATTACGGAAGGAAGTGAAAATGTCACAACAGTCATGCTGTCAAGGATGCAAGAAAGTGTTATAAGACGTACAGTGCTTTGTGCAGAACAGCAGGGTGGTTATTTTGAACATATTAAATAAATAAAATGTTACACAATAACAAAATATTGCATTGTTTATTTACGTTTTTTCTTATGTTGTACTCTAAGCTTTCGCCATTAGACCACATCGTCCCGTTGCACACGTAAAGCAGTGAAGTTGCCGACATGTCAGGGGCTCAGACAGTAATGAACACGTGCATCAACGTCGTCGGTTGAAAATGTAAAAAAAAAAATGTTATGTTTTATTTAACGACGCTCGCAACTGCAGAGGTTATATCAGCGTCGCCGGATGTGCCGGAATTTTGTCCCTCAGGAGTTCTTTTACATGCCAGTAAATCTACTGACATGAGCCTGTCGCATTTAAGCACACTTAAATGCCATCAACCTGGCCCGGGATCGAACCCGCAACCTTGGGCATAGAAGGCCAGCGCTATACCAACTCACCAACCAGGTCGACCTTGAAAATGTAGTAACCAGGGTTTATGAAACCACGATTAGAAAATAACTATGGTTAAAATGTAATAGCTGTGTACAAATCACAATCACGAGTTACTTAAACATCGTTACCCTACACCTCATTTAACCAGGGTAAAGTCTGTGGGGGGTACACAGTTTATACAAAACTACCGAAGTAAATCATCCATACCTCTGCGAAGATAATAGTCAAACGAATAAGCTTACTCCGGTCTACATCGAAAGGAATGTGTTATACAGTATACCGTATTTTGCGTTGGATTTGTTTGTCATTAGGCACTGTATTGCTTTGTTTTTTAGTGCTGTTAGGTTAGACTCGTACAAAATGGGAAATTAAAAGCGAAAATGATTATATATCCCAATGTGGGTCTGAAGTATTGATAGATTTCATTACTAGATTTAAATATGGGGAATCCTTAACATTCGTATTAAAAAAGGAATATTCATAAAGGAAATGGATGAAGAATATTAGTAGGAATGCGTGTGCAATCCACGGCCGCAATTATATCAGGGAAGTACCGGTATGAAATATCCTAATATCCATCCAAAACGTCTCTTCGTTCAGTCTGTGACGTAGGAAAAGAGATACTGAAGTTTTCCCCATTAAAACACTGAAAATATCAGTTGCACAGAATCACAATGTAAACAGCCGATTCATGAGGGAATGGAACTATTTGTGGGTCATTTCAGATGATCCATTTGTTGCAGCAGAAATGACACGATAGATTCTGATAAACGAAATTGCTTATGAAATTTTCCGTCACTTAATTCCCAGTAAGAACTCTCTTTCCTCTAATAAATCTTCACCTCATCAACATCCCTATACGAAATAATTAGCTGTAGCTCTGATAGCCATTTTGTTTTACTAGGTCTGTTAATCACTGGTTATTTCCTTTAACCGCTCGAATACGGCCGGTTAGAGATTACAGTAGTTAATCTCCTTTTTAAGTCCTAACGTAGGTCGATGCACCATAAAAATGCTTAACCAGGGATTTGGTGCTAATTTTAACCAGTGGTTACAGTAACCGACATTGATGCACGTGACCATAAGTCTGTTTTTCCCCAGCGCCTATTATTTAGGCAACCTAACCTACTAATCTGTATGCAGCAGTATCTGTTACGAGCTCTACTGTGCACGTCGCAAAACAAGATGGGTTAAAGCAGTTTGTTGACAAAAAAAACTGTAGATTTATTCTGTACGTACACTAACTTTGTAACATTTCACAACTTCAGTGTTTGAAGATTGAAACCAAATGAAAATCAGATACTATGAATGTAGGTTTAAGATTAAAACATTGGCCTGGAGTTTCAGTTCACTTTCTTCAAATTAACTGGTATCATGTCAAACGTGATATGGGTAACTGTATAATTTAAAATGTATTGTACATTTTTAAACACCTTCAAACTGTAAATTTGTATACAAACGGAATTTTATAGATTATTAATCAATTTACAACTAATTTATGATATTCGTATCTCTACATATAAACCTTTGATTACGCCTGAAATTGCAAACTCTTTCTAAATTTTTTATTCGTTAGAATTTTTGTTATTGCAATGATTATTTCCAACTACATGCTCTGTGACGTTATAGCAGGCTTCTCTTGTTCTCCGTAGCAATCCATGTGGACACTTCGGAGCAGAGAAAAAACGAATGACCATGGTGAAGCAGTGTTCACTGAAATAATATCGTAATACATTACCAATGAGGTAACTACATGCCATTCATTCATAGCGTTCCGCTCAAGAGCAGATCTTTTACTGCAAATCCAGCATTCTTCAATCTTTCCTATTTTCCGCCATAGTCTTTCTTAGTCTCCGCATGTGATCCATGTATCTTAATATTACCTATCTTATGATAAATTCTTCTGCCTCGAGCTTTTCTTCGGTTCAACATTCCTTGCAACGTATCTTTCAGTAAACTGTAGGAAATTTCTTCTTATTGATCAGTTTTAGCATCATTCTTTCTTGTAGGACAGCTTCGTCTCTTACTCTGCCTGTTCATTTCACACGCTCCATTCTTCTCTACATCCCCATTTCAAAAGCTTCCAGCCATTTCTCCATGTCGTAATGTCCATGTTTCTGCCACCATACAATGCCACATTCCACACAAAGTACTTCACTAGTCTCTTCCTTAGTTACGTTTCCAGAAGTTCGCAGAAGAAGCTCCTTTTTCTATTAAAAACTGCATTTGCCATTGCTATCCCCTTTCTGATCTAATGATAACAATTGGACTACTCCGCGAGACGGAATACCTTCGCATAATGTCTACAGCGCCGGGCTTTCAGCAGCAATATATAATTTCTATTTTTCGTAACGATTCTAATTTGAATATCTGGAGCTACTCCAACCGCCATCCAGTATCTCATTGCATCTGTACTAAGATAACTATAATACTTGCATTACATACAGGGACATCACTTTATTTTTACCAACATTTTTAACATTAACCTGGCTATATTCGGAAACACTGTTGCCCCCTTCCATTACAGGAGTTTGATGTTACTAGTGCAATATGTAAACAAATCATTTTACTAGGTATAGGAGGAGAGAAAAGTAGTGTATCCATTTATGTTGTAGGGAATTACGATATTACGATTTTCAGTTTGATCATCACTTTTACGGAATTTATCAAAATACAGTAGAGTAGTAGCATTTTTTTTCAAAACTCAACTTTTCAGGTGGCTATGTTCGTTATGTAATGTCTACTTTATTTAGCATAATTAATTATTGGTGTTAACATACAATATAGAGAGTGCATTTAAATTGGGGGGGTCATAAGTAAAGGGCTGTAAGTGCACTTAAGTTACTTTTGAGAAAATGGGGTTTAAATATTTAAGCTTTCGTAAAATCGGTGAAATTTTAATTTAAATTTTAATGTGTGATGCTATTAAAATATCCCTTTGCCACTAACATTTTAGATACTTTTGCTTGCACTGCATGTACTTAACTCATGTTATTACAAATGTCACTAGCATTCCTTTGCTTCTAGCCACCTCAATTCGAAATAAGCTAATCTGAATTTTTAAACAAGTTGCTGAAAATGGTTGCCGTTCATTACAATGCAGGCTTCAATTCTTTACGCATATTATTAAAAACATTTTGAAGCATATTCTCTGAAATTGAATTTATCGTTTCTTAAATATAATTTTTAGTACGATATTATTGATTTAGGTTCTTTCTTCTATAGAAAACGCAACCATATTTATGAAATACACTATACACTACAGTGTTTACTTCCCTGCTTGAAGACTTCGAATGCAACAGCGGCCGTAAGTTTGTGTGTCTGAGGGGAGAAGGACATTAGTGAAGGGGTGGAAGTGAAGTACATTCAGAAATGCAGGTACAATAAAAATGCAAGTAAAAATAAAATGATGTCCCTGTACATATTAAACAATAAACGCTATATTTCAAAAAATTGCACGTATCCACAAATTTAACGTTTTCGATATTTAGTCTAATATTTGAATGAATCGGTGCAACACTGCCCTAACTCACCATTTTGCGCAATTTGATTTATATGCTGCTACGTTTTACCCTGATTGATACAAGATAATATGTGTTTTGAGTAGTTTCTGACTTCTGTTGGTAACTATTTAAAAGCTGGATTTCTTGCCGCTGCTCTGAGCAGCACTGCTCTCACTCATTTATAGTGCGCAACACAACTTCGGCATTCAGCGTAATAGACACACCGAGGACTGACGTTCTTCTGCTTCAGTTGTAAAGTCTCGTGGTGTAATTTGGAAATTTTATTGATATAGATCCTGATCATAACCCAGATACAGACGATGTTTTTCTTTTTTTTTAGTATGTTATTTTACGACGCTTTATCAACATTTTAGGTTATTTAGCGTCTGAATGAGATGAAGGTGATAATGCCGGTGAAATGAGTCTTGGGTGCAGCACCGAAAGTTATCCAGAATTTGCTCATATTGGGTTGATGGAAAATCCCGGAAAACCCCGAAAACAGGTAACTTAGTTCAACCGGGAATCGAACTCGGGCCACCTGGTTTGACGGCCAGACATGCCCAGAATTTGCTCATATTGGGTTGATGGAAAACCCCGGAAAAAACTGAAAACAGGTAACTTAGTTCAACCGGGAATCGAACTCGGGCCACCTGGTTTGACGGCCAGACATGCTAACCGCTACTCCACAGGTGTGGACCAGACGACCCGACAGACAGCGATCGAAAGGTATGTTTTAATCATTATGTGATTAGGAGCACCGTGTTTGTGCAACATGGAATGTGAGTGCATAAAGTAGAAACACATACGCCTACTTTCTTTCAGTTTTCAGGATTAACCCTTTCACGAGGAGTTGAAAAATGAGAGAGAGAGAGAGAGAGAGAGAGAGAGAGAGTAGGATGGAGAGAAAGAGAGAGAGAAATGTAGATCATAATAATAAAGAAATCTCAAAGTGAATTTAGACCTGGAACATAAGAGAGCTCTTAACGGAAATGTGATTCCAGGAAAATAACTTTGGCCACAATGTGATTGTCAAAACCAGTACTGGAATACGTTAAATCAAAGGCTGAATTCTTTTTGGGATATGAGAAGCCATCTTGGCCAGAACACATACTTGTTTCAGGCAATAAAAATGTAAGCAATAAAAATGGTAAGTAAACATTGTTGAGACATACATGTAGGCCTTGTTCTAATACTGTGGTCTTAGAAATTTCTATGACTATTCTATTATTTTTGTATCTTCCAATACAGGTACGTGAAGAAAAGAAAATCGCAATGAATTGTGTTATTTATGTATACGGTGAAAGTAAATGGAGTTGAAACAAACGTATGCAAGCACATGTTCGCTTCTTCATCGATTACATCCCAGCTCTACCAGAATAAAGACTATCTAGAAGCAGATTAAGATGGCAGCACAGCTTCGTATAGTGACCAACGAGGCAAGCACAACAAGAGGTACAAGAAAAATTGAACAGAATCTGTAGAAACTTTGATAGATCATCTACCGTAAATATCAAAGCCACTATAGTAGGCAACAAATTTCACATATAGTTTATTTAGATTGTAATCTTACCATTAACCCTCTCTTATTGGGGCACTATCATAAGTGGTGTGAAGAAAAGAGAAACCACAAGTGAGTTCCGACAACTTCCGGCAAATTTTTTGCGAAAATTTTAATGTTGGATTCAAGTTATCGAAGTCACATACATGTGCCACTTGTAATAGATTCAATATTTAAGTAGACCTGCAAGGAGTAACTCGGAGATGGATCAGTTCTATCTTCACTTTGAACACAAAGAAAAGTATCTCTACAAAAGACAGCTACAGCCCGAAACAAAATTAAGAAACTATTTCAAGAAGCTCTGCATAACTGAAAAATATCAAGTAATGAAGTGATATGATTCCATTAATTTGTAACACTCAATGCAAATATTGCATAATATTTTGTTTCAAAATAAAAGAATCTGCATAAGCGCTTCAACCAAATATCAAACCTCAACGTTTCTATAAGATCACAAGTCTTCTATAAATACTTCTTTTTACTCCCTGACAGATTATGGTTCAAATGTAATAGTGGTAGTGACGTAGGTAGTAGCGACAGTAGTAGCAATATCGGACTTCATTTATTACAGCGACACTTCTCTATTGCAGAGGCTATTCAGTGTCCAAATTCAATGTGTAAGTCCAAAGCACTCCAACAGGTACAGATTTCTTTCACGTGTCTGAAATCTTCTGCACGGACGTCCCAGTCTTACTTCCCTCAGCGATGAAACCATGCAACAGGCTTCATCTACATCGCTCGGATCTGCATATTTTTCATTTCATTTCTTTTCATTTATTGTATTCCATATATCTACATTAGCGTTGAAGTTTTAAGATGTGGAACAAGTGAAGATTTTACAAGTTTACAATCTTTTTTTTTTTTTTTCAGATGAAATGAGCCGAGGATTCGCTGTAGATTATTCGGCATTTGCGTTATGATTGGGGAAAATTCGGAAAAACTCAATAAGGTAATCAGCCCAAACGCGAATCTAACCCAAGCTCTAGCGCAGCTCTAGATCAGCAGGCTAGCGAGTCTGTCGACTGAGCTACGCTGGTGGCTCTACAAAAAAAAATATACAGTACATAGCAAGCAGATGATTCAATTTACAATTATTCATCAGTTGAGCTAATGGTTAAACTTGAAGGAATACGGTACGCTATTTAATGTACCAGAAGTAGAATTAATTATTATACTGTAAAATATGCTAATCTACAAATATCATTTCAATATTTACTGTCAACTTGAAATATTTCTCTCCATTCTTACAAAGATACTGAAAGTTATTTATATCCAAAGAAATTATTATATTTTCCCGATATGGTAAATTTCTGCAGACAACGAAAGGACGTCTCTAGCATAAAAAAAATTATTCACATCCCATGTGATTCAGGTGAGTGAATTACTCACAAAACAGATGCAATATTAGAATTCCTACACATCTGTATTGTCAGTACTTGTTTTGATGATGATATGGGAACAAAGCCACGGTGTGATCAAGTCACTGTCCTTTAATATTAAATGTAGACGATGAGGGGAGAACGGCTGTATCTTCTTAGTCAATATAGAGTTTATTTGTATGTGTTTATTCAAACTGAAAATGTTCAAACACCTTGTGACACTGGTAACATAATTACACACAATAATTACAATTAATAATAATAATAATAATAATAATAATATTAATAATAATAATAATAATATTTTAATGTAACCACATTAATTAAAGTAAATCTAATTTGCCATTACAATTCATATGTATATTATATTATATTATATTATATTATATATTTCATTCATTCATAATTTTCTGCAAATCCAGCTGTCTCTAATCTTTCCTTTGCGCTGCCTTCCTCTTAATCTCTGCACATGATCGTTTATCATCCGATTTCTTCTTCCCCGAACTCTTTTCCCGTTCACCATTCCTTCCAGTGCATCCTTCAGTAGGCAGTTTTTTCTCAGCCAGTGACCCAAACAATTCCTTTTATTCCTCTTTCTGATCAGTTTCAGCATTATTCTTTCTTCACCCTCTCTTTCCAACACAGCTTCATTTCTTATTCTGTCTGTCCATTCCACACGTTTCATTCTCCTCCGTGTACACATAGGCCTAGTATATAATTATACATATATATATATATATATATATATATTCATAAATGCACATGTATATAATTTTGGCACTGATACTCTTTCACTACATTCACTTCACTCTCATCTCACTTCCTCACTTCACTGGCACTGTGACACATTTCACTGACATTGATAGTAGAACGCATTTAACGGAAAATGTAAACTTTTCACTACCAGGATATAGGCCTACTAGGAACATTGCAATCAATCCAATGAGTACACACCAACTAACCCGATAAAAAGGTTAGCCTACACAGTCGATTTTACGGCTGTATTTCAATATCAGTCACATAGTGGTTTCATTCACAACTAAATGGGGAAATTTCAAACGAATTCCAATACCAGAATATTAACATCGTTGCCTACAAATACAGAAATAGATTTTTTGAAGTACTGCAACGGATAGATTACGGCTCGATATACGAGATACGTCGTTCTATATAATACGAGTATAGTCAGCTCAGACGCTGTTTCTCTAAATGTTATGTGTTACGGTAATTAAGTCACACGTCAACTTATGTCATACGGTTAGTTTCTTCCATCGAAAAGGAAGACTAAACATCTCATGATGATAGAGTGTCTGGAAATGCTTTTTTTAATTAATATGTTTATTGTTCTCATAAAAAGACATTCATCTATAAACAGATTTTCCACACGGCATACCCAGTCACTATTAAAAAAAAAAAAAACTTACCTTACATTCGACGTCCACAGAGCTGGACACATGGAGGGGTCGCTTACCTGCAACAAAACAAAACACTTTATATTAGCCTTATACGAAAATACTTTATCACATTATTATTATTATTATTACTATTATTATTATTATTATTATTATTATTACTATTATTATTGGTCCCGCGCCGTGGCGTCGCGGTCTAAGGCATCCTGCCTAGGACTCGCGTTACGGAATGCGCGCTGGTTCGAGTCCGCGTGGGAGAAGAAATTTTCTCATGAAATTTCGGCCAGTGTATGGGACCGGTGCCCACCCAGCATCGTGATGCACTTGGGGAGCTACGATAGGTAGCGAAATCCGGTTGCGAATACCAGCTATAACGGCTGGGGGATCATCGTGCTAACCACACGATACCTCCATTCTGGTTCGATGATCGTCCACCTCTGCTTCGGCATGTGGGCGTGAGGCCAGCAGCCGGCTGGTTGCTCTAGGCCCTTCACGGGCTGTAGCGCCACGGAATTTATTATTATTATCATTATTATTATTATTATTATTATTATTATTATTATTATTATTATTACTACTATTACTATTATTACTATTACTACTATTATTATTACTACTATTATTATTATTATTATTATTATTATTATTATTATTATTATTATTATTATTGACTAAAGGAGGGGATATGGAATAGTAGGCGGTTTTGGAATGCCGGCAAATCATCACTATTTGGTTCTTCCATCTCGTAACTTCTTCCTTACGTTTGAGTTAGCATCATAACGTGGCAGGTGCGCTTTGGCAAAAATGGTCTTACAACAATAGAAGAAAATGTCTTTCGTGGTTGGAAAATTTTTTTGCAAAAATTGTAAAAATTATATAACAAAATAATACTGTTGTGAATTGTCTGATTCTTCATAGGTTGTCTTGAAGAGCTTGACATGTGCTTCCAAATAATGCAGTTAAACTTTTTTGTGAATGACGTATAAACTGATCTTTGCGAGCGAAGTTAACGGCGGGGTGAATCCTAAGTCGTTACTGGTTGAGGCGGGTGTTATGAATACATCAGGAAGCAGAAAGCTACGGAGCCCTCGACAACAAATTCAAACCACCGTGAAGTAAAGTTGAAAGAATCGTGTGATGGAAATTTTGGAAGTCTGCAATGTAGACGACATATTTTGTGGGAGTCAATTTTGTTGAAGATACCAGTGGAGACGTTTGGATAATGTGTATCAATGTGAGTTGTGGTCCATGAAGAGTGCGCAGAATGTGAATCATTTTTAATAATATTTTAATCTTCGCTCTTGGATAAAGTACTCTTTTAACATTTGCATAATCACTGATTATAGTTGTAAATTTTTTACTTTATTAATATTATAAAAAGTATCTGCCTGACTAGTTTCGATGTGGTGTCCGTCATTGTCCGAAGCCTAGTGACGGACACCACGTCGAAACCAGTCAGCCAGGTAATTTTATAATATTAACATTAAAGAAGTTATAACGTTAATCAGTGATATTATTTTCAATGGTTTTCCTATGGGTAATCCATAATATGGAATAATACATTATATCCCTCTCTATTCCATAAACCTTTCCTTTATTCTATCTTAGTCTTTCTAAAATTTTCTTTATGGCATGCATCGAGTGTTTTCTACGTCTATGATGTACTCAAGCCTAATATGTATGTAGTACATACTACCACAAAAAATCTGTATTGCCACAGATACTACATTATGCAACGAGCCTATAATGGTAGTAATTAAGATGAGTATGTTTATGAAACGAACGCAAGCGAATTTCATAATTTTCATACGAGCGTCTTAATTACCATTATAGGCAAGTTTCATACGACTTTTTATGTTCGACCATATTTCTAACTTGAAATTATTCATAAGTATTCATGTTATTCTTATCTGACTGGGAAGCGGAACTGACCCTTTGTGCAATATCTAGTAAATTGTGAGATGTGTGCAGACGCGAAAGCATTGATTTTTTCCGAGGAACAAATGTCATTGACCTTGATATAATCTAGAGAGTAAAATGAACATTAATCTTGATATAACCTTGAAATTGATTTAGACATTGAAAAACGAGATGACAAATTGAATTTATTTGAAAATTATTTACAATTAACGCTAATTATTATAGTAACAGAACATAACTTTCTGCGACAGTATTAGACTTCCAGCCTCCGTGACGTTTCGTTAGTTGTTTTTCGATTGCATATCCGAAAATAATCGATACTTGCTCTTTCATATTGCTACAATGGTGTTTTCTGATTGGTGGAACACCTGAACTTTAATGAATAGGTGTACTTTAATGAGCTCCATTAAAGGGCTGCTACCAAGTGCATAATTACTACATTTCGGCATGGTCGAGCATAAAATATTTTAGAGGATAGGATTAGAAAATAAATTATATTCCATATCGGTCTCATTTACTCTACTGCTACTACTACTACTACTACTACTACTACTACTACTACTACTACTACTACTACTACTACTACTACTACTACTACTACTACTACTACTACTACTACTATTATTATTATTATTATTAAGTTTTTTAACCTTGACTGCTAACCTAACAATGTAGTTCCGTGTCGGTTTGTTTCGAAAAACTGTTTCCAGTCACTAAACCTTGCAAGCGAAAGGTGAACATCGATTCTAGCTAATCTACTATGCTAAAGAGTATCTTAAGACAGGGACAACATAAGATTTACAAGAGGATGAAACGTAAGTGATGTCATTAATTTCAGTGTATTATTTTTTTAGATATTTCAAAGAAAAAAGTTTAATACAATGTTGTTCTTTTTGCTTCCTTTTAGAGACAAAAATTGTTTCATATGAAACATTTCATTGGGAAACCCATTGATTTAATTCCCAATATGCTGAATCAATTTAAGAGAACAGTGTATTGTGATAAGTAAATGAAATAGTTTTTGTTTCGTCCTTTAAATGTACAGAAATTTGATCCGAACAAATGTAGAATTGAAAATTTCCTTTGCTTTTAATCACACAAGGAGATGAGGACGCCATCGATATATTTACAACTCCCTAAGTTATCAATATGTTTTAATATTCATTTGGCAATAGTTATTTACGTAACTAGGACAGAAAGTGATACTTTGTGTACGAGTGTCATGTTTACTTCACTTGAGTTGGCCTCTTTGATAGCTACCATTGTTGGCAGGTTTGTTTCAATACATGTAGTGAGCAATCCAGTATCCAGTGAAAGTGATTACTGTAAGTTTTAGCATGACCGACTCCTGACACAGAAATAACACAGTTTGTAAAAATTTGTAAAAATTTTAACTATTTTTTGTTTTCTAAATCAATATTTTGTGAGCTCTTTAGATGCTTACTTCGCGTCTGGCGTCAGACTGTTATTTTGTTGTAGTTCCAGTTAAATTTCCTCACTTCCGCTGGTTACGTACTGCAATTTAGTTTTCTAAGTATGTAATACATGCCGAGTTATATGCAAAAAGTCCTGGACTGAGGCCATTTCTGCACATGTCACTTAAAACTAGCAACTTGTATTATTGTATAGCCATAAATGATCACAGATCGATGTAACCATGGGTAACATACCAATTTTCAACAATAACTCATATTCGATAAAATAAGGACTGAAGTCCTTTTTGCATAGAGCGATTCATTTACTGTCAAAGTTTCCACCGTAAATTGTACATAGAAATCAATGACATAGAGAGAAAAAACATACTTTAAAGTAGCTCCTCTATATATTAAACATCTGTCATACTGTGTAATATATGTGTGGTAATCTTCCAACTTAAGATTTGACAATTATTTTCAGACAGGAACCATGTATTTTTTATAATAATAAACATGAAACTAACCTCTCAACTCGCAAAGAGATTCTTTTGCAGCCCTGTATTTTCTAATTTTTCACCACACACATATCTTACGATATATTTGCATGATATATATTTAGTTAACACTTCACCATTCACTGAAATATCACCCACCGCGTGTCCGCGCTTTTAATCACACAAAGAGACGAGAACGTTCAACATATCATTTTACAGTAGTACCAAAATATCGTAATGTTCTGTAAAATCATTCCATTTCCTTAAGGTATGTATACTGTATGTCAATGGAGTAAAAATAACTGGTACAAATAGTACAGTATTTCTCATTTACCTGTAAGCTATTTGTATTTATTTATTTACTTTTATACAGATATCAACGGAAGACAGAATCGCCCGAGTTTACTTTTTCGGCCTTGTGAAGTTGGCTATCCACTCAGTGTTGCCATATTTAGCGATAGGTCGCTAAATCTAGGGAATTTTAAACCAGTCTCTGCGACAAATTTTGTAAAATGCGATTAGCGACTTTTCGACCAATTTTTATATCCTTTCGCTTTTTTCTTTCTTTCAAGTTTAAAAATTCAACTGAAGTCCTGCGCTTTTTAATTTTAGAACACTCTGCATAACTTAGTAGGTAGTCTAATGATTCATAGTGAAAGATGCTGATTCAATGATTCTCACGGGTTAGGTCTCTCTCTCTCTCTCACTCACTCCTCTCTCTCTATCATTGCTACTGAGGGTGGTAGGAACTTTGACACGCAACGAGTCACGAGCTGCAGCTGATGTAATCTTGGTTCTTCCCCGCGCAACGCGGAGATTTTCCAGTCTAGTGATGGGCGAAGTTGTTCTTTTCCCGGAACAGTTCCGACGGTTCCGGTTCCGAAAAAATACTATGTTCCAAATAACATTTCCGAAATAACAGTCACCAGTGGTGATGAGTCGGAGTCGTTCATTGATACGTGCCTTCTCTTTGACTCTTGTTCCTTTCGAGGAGTCGTTCAAACCAACGGAAAGTACCCTTCTTCTTCACCATGCAGCTCACAATGGAGCACTCATAGGCATGACATAGTACACATTCTTATCTATAGATGGCACTGCAATGCACATTCGAATTGGTTTTGGAAAATTGCTGTGCATGCGGACAGAACTCAAAAGCTTAATGTTAGTAATTAAACAGCTGTTGACTACAAGGACAGAATACAACACTTTGTTTTCGTACATAAAGTTATAAAGACATGGTAGCCAACTAAAAAAATTAACATGACATTTAAAACATATGGTATGTAATTTCTGTTCTCTCTATTACATAATAAAAAAAAAACAAATAATTTTTATTTTTACTTTTCTTAATGCACAGTTATAATAATAATAATAATAATAATAATAATAGTAATAATAATAATAATAATAATAATAATTACAATTTCATAAATAATAAAAAGATATATTTGCAGTACTGAAACCTGGAAACCCCGCAGTGGGTTAGTAAAATGTTGGAAACGCATCTTTACCAAAGTGTAATTTAAACTTCGCATTAAACCTTGCTCTCCAAATCAGTACTTATATGGGCAGTTTCCAACAAATAATGCTACAACATTTTTGTCGTTCTTTGATAACAGAGAAGGTATCACAAAAACTAGTGCTTGTCAGACTTAACCTCAACAAATGAGATACAGACATTGTAACTAAACCACTCATTACCATTTACGACTTTAACCTTACATGTAGAGAATCAGCTGATGAATGAATTAATAATAGTATGCGTACTTTTGACTTTGTAGAATGTTTATAAAACAGAATTAGTCAACTAATGGTGAAATAAACTATAAAGCGGGAATTAACAATTCCCGCGGAATTGAATAGGAATGAATATTACAGATTATTAAATACTTACTATAACATTACCAGACATCGGATTCTAGGGCAAATGCCTATTTTGTTTCTTTAGGACAAAAGTAAAAATAATTATTAATATTTGTGTTTCATGGAAATTGAAAGGTATTCAAAGAGTTTTATAGTGCCCTAAAATGCCCTAAAACGGTTATTAGAGCCTAATTTGTTAATATTCGCCTAAAAATGCCTAACTCACTGTAAAGTTTCGCATTTTACTCTTACTTTTTATAATTTATACATGCATTCACTGCGAAATTTAAGGCATTTAAGAAGTGTAAAATTTCTACACCGGCCATGAAACCATTGATAAAGGAAACAAAATGTTTTGAATCTCACGACGCTCGCAATAGATTTCACCGAATTTAACATGTTTGAGGCATAAATGCCGACAAAGAACCAACCTTAGTTTTGAAGCAGGCAACAATCACAACATGTGCTGCTACCGATTCAGAGATATACTATACTATAAAAATGACTGTTTTCGGTCTGAAACCGATTAGCTGTACTGCCCTTCAGAGTGTCATAAAATCACAGTTTTTGGAGAAAGAGTGTTTTTGAAATATTTATGAAAAGTCGTAAAACTGCGAATTAGTAGGGTAAACCGTTACAAAATATTTTAAAAAAAATGGCCCTCCTAGTGTTAACACTACCAGGAAATGCAACAATAAGTGGAACTTTGTATTTTTGTCCAATTGAATCTCAATAACAACGGTTCATTTGAATGCTCGTTAACAGTTGCTCTTTCCCTCACCTTATTTGTGTTGAGAAGTTTTGAGCGGTAGGACGTTTTCCTGTGAAGTTTAACGCGATAATGCCGAAAAATATAAGTGCAAAATCTACATTGATCCGGCAATGGCTAACAGAATATTCAGAATTCACTTATGATGGAAAAATAATATTCTGCAAGATTTGTAGCAAACAGGTATGTAACAATAGTTGAAATATATAAATTCTATTAATTTTAATGAGTAGGCCTATAATATTTATACATTGACTGAGCTATCCTGAGGTATAATTATTCTTTTTAACACCACTACACTTTAACCTTTTAAATTCCGATAGTTAAAGTATTTGCAGGTCATTAAAATTTTGATTGTTCGAACCCACAAACTTTGTGATAGAAATACGGCAATACAATAATTAGGATTTTATTTTAATTCAGTTTACTTTACATTTTTAGATTTCGCAAGAAAAGAAGTGCCACCTAAAGCAGCATGTGCAAGGAGCGGCTCATAAGGCTAAAGCTCAGCAGAAAAATCAACTGCAACAAACTTTACTAACACAGCCTACTTCATCCAATCTCAGCAGCAATTTCTATGCTGATTTAACCAGAGCGTTTGTTGCTGCTAACATTCCGTGGAATGCAATTGAAAATCCGGTTTTAAGACAGTTTTTACAAAAATACTGCAAACAAAATATCCCATCTGAGTCGACCCTAAGAAAAAATTACTTAGACAGAATATACAATGAAACTTTAGCTTCCATTCGGGAGGATATAGGTGATTCTTACATATGGGTCTCTGTGGATGAAACCTCAGATCCTATGAATAGGTATATAGCAAATATGGTAGTAGGAAAACTTTGTCCTGATGGACCTTCGATTCCACACCTCGTATGTGTTAAGGAACGTTCGAAAGTGAATAGCCAAGCCATTGCTTATTTTGTAAATAAAGGCCTACAGTCTTTATACTCAGGTAATACTCTGTTGTTTTGTACTGATGCTGCCTCATACATGGTTGCTGCAGCTCCACTTCTTAAAACATTTTATCCTAACCTCACGCATGTAACCTGTCTAGCACATGGCCTTCACAGGGTTTCTGAAACAATCCGGAATGAATTTCCTCTTGTCAATTCGTTTATTTCTAACACAAAAAAATGTTTTTGTAAAGCCCCATCCAGGATTTCAATATTCAGAGAGAACTTTCCAGATATCCCACTCCCACCTCAGCCGGTTGTTACACGATGGGGAACCTGGATTCAGTCAGTAGTGTATAATTCTAAGTATTTTAAAGAAGTGGTCACAGTTATTGATAAATTACCTGAAACTGATAGTGCAGCGTGTGTGAAAGCAGTGAAAGATTGTCTGAATGACTCACGAGTGAAAAACGATATTGCCCACAAAACATCAAACTTTTCTTTCATACCTGCAAGCATTGAACAATTAGAACGTGAAAAACAATCTCTTTGTAGCCAAATAGCAATAGTAAAGGAAGCTCAAGTGAACATACATTCTGCTTTGGGCGAAACTGGGAAAAATTTAAAAATAAGTGGGACAACGTATTAAATAAGAATGTAGGAGTTTCATTGTTGGAAAAAGTATCAAGAGTGATATCGGGGGAAAGTGTAAATGTTCCAGTAAGTATTGATGTTTCTATTGTACCTAATTTAAAATTTGCGCCTCTCACATCAGTTTCGGTTGAAAGAAGTTTTTTCTGCTTTCAAAATGATTCTCAGTGACAAGAGGCAAAGGTTAACTGTGGAGAATTTAGAAAAAATTCTAGTGGTGTACTGTGCAGATAATTATAATAAAGTCTGAGCATGGAACTGAATTACAATAACTTAAAATGAGTAATCTTGATATCAATAATCATTATTTCATTAGTTTCAATATATTAAATTTGTGCAGCTCTGTTTATAAATATAATATAGTATTCTTTTTTAATGTTTAACCCTGCTGTTCTGTTCGGGTCTATATGACCCGAAGTGAATATTGTTTCCTTAATATTGTCTTGAAATAGTAAGGTATGCTTATGAGATTCAGTGACTTTGTCTAATAACGCAATATACGTTTGTGATTCAAAGATAATTTAAATTTTTCAAATAGATTTGTTGTAATTTGTAATTGTTACTTATGTAATGTTCGGGTCAATATGACCCAACATAAGATTTTATTACTTTCTAATGTGGTATTAATACTTTTCTAGAAATTGTATCATAGGCCTACTTTTATTACAATGTGTAGAAATTCAATTATTGCCAACAATCAGATACATTCATTTACAACAATGGACTGGTTTCCTGTTATTTTTCTGAATGAATTCCTTCTAAGCTGTGACATTTTACCTGAATAAATATTTCAGTGTTGTTTCTGAGTTTGAGTTCAGACATCATGACGGAAAGACAATTGAGTAATACTCAGTATCAATTGTGAATTCCTCCGATAGTGAAGAGTTGTTTTAGAATTTGAAGATAATGTTAAGTTATGAATCTGAAAGTGAAAGTGATGACGATTCTGACAGTCAATATTGTTCAGTCAATTCTTTCAAAAATCAAGCTATAGAATGGCAGTTGAATCCACCTCCACAACAGGGCAATCTTTCTTCCTCGAACATCATCAAGACTACACCGGGAGTTACTAGAATAACTGATATAAAAAGTTGGTTTGAAGCAATACTCTCTACAAGAATTTAAAATGAAATAATATAGATGGCAAACATAGAAGGACGGCAAGTTTACGGTTAGCAATGGACAAATATCGACAATATTGTTCTCCAGGCTTATGTAGGACTCCTGCTTCTTCTAGTGTTATTCGATCTCATGGGGAGTCAACAAGAAGTTTATGGTATCAGAAAACGGACAGAAATATTTTTCGGGCAACTATGTCACTTGAAAGCTTTTGCAAGATATCGCGTGTCTTGCGATTTGATAAGAATTCTATTAGAGAATAACGAAGACGCACTGATAAACTTGCTGCTATTCATTGCATTTGGGAGAAATAGGTGGAGATCCTTCCTAAATTATTCAATTCTGGCGAAAGTATGACTGTCAAACAGTTACTAGGATTGTGAAGTTGCTGTCCATTCAAGGTGTATATTCCCAGCAAACCATCGAAAAATGGAATAAAAATATGACAGCAAAATTTCATATGCATGGGTAGCACAAGTTTATACAGAGAAAGAATATGGAGCACTAGAAAAAATCAGGGTATGAGGGTAGTTTGCGATCTTACCAGTGACCTAAGGGGTCAAAATGTAACTTGTGACAACTTTTTCACTTCTTACAATTTGGAACAAATACTTTTGAAAAAATTGACTATGTTGGAGACTATACGGAAAAATAAGTCAGAACTTCCACAGCAAATGAACAACAAGGAAGTACATAGCTCTTCATTATAATTCACAAATTATATTACTGTGGTCAATTGTATTCCAAAGAAAAAAAATGTTGTGCTAATGAGTACACTGCATCATGACAATGAAGTCAGCAACAGGAATGACAAGAAGCCTAAAATTATTTTAGATTATAACGCATCCAATGGCGCTGTAGATACATTTGATCAAGTAATATATACATATTATTTTGCAAACGAAAAACAAACAGATGGCCAGTGATACTTTTCTGCAACATTCTTGATGTACCTGCTTACAATGCGTATGTCTTGTGAACTTCGATAGACCCAGATTGGAATGCAAATAAATTGACTAGAAGGAGATTATTCTTAGAGGAACTTGAAAAATCACTGACAAAGGAACATATTTCATCAAGAAAGTACTTTTCGACATTCAAAATCCTGAAAATGTGACAGAATCGGAATCAGAGTCTACAACAGGAAAAACTGTGAAACGTGCACGCTGTAAGTTCTATCCATCAGGCAATGACAATAAAACGAAGCTACAGAAAACATATTTGTAAAGGTCATGCCACATACTTATGTCCAAATTGTAAGCAATGAGAGAGAATTGTGTTATAAATGTATATCATGTGTACTAGTTCCTTATGTTACGCAAAACATAAGACAGAATTTAATCATTGTAACATATCACGAGCATTTAGTTCAATCTATAATTTTTCATGGTCTAGTGTTGTATTGTAAGATAAACAATTAAGTCAAATAAATGTTTCTTCAATTTGTTGTTACTAATTTAGTAAGAATGTACAAAAATAAAATAACGAATATAGCAAAATAAAATAACAAAACTGAATAGTAAAAAAAGCAAAATAATGTAAGATTATAATAAAATAAGATAATAAATAATAACAGTAATGTTAACAATAACAATAATGTTAAACTATGTTATTGTAGTCATACAAACGTTCACAAACATGATTTTGTAATTTATTATGTAATTTTAATAGGTCGGGTCATATTAACCCGAACAGTACATTCGTATAGTAAAATGTAACAGAACAGCAGGGTTAAACATACTTTTTTGTGCGTATTTTAGTGTATAACTAAAAATTTCAGTGAAAGAAATAAGTATTGATACCTTGATGTGCCTAAAATGCCTATTTTCATTAAAATAGAGCCTAATTTTACAAATTTTGAGTTTATTTTAGGCGCCTAAAACTGCAATTTTTAGTGCCTAAAAATCCGATGTCTAAACATTACAGATGATTGGCCAGTCTTCCAATTGTTGATATTAAAGTTCGCGCCACCACAAGGATTTCAATTTCCATGCGTCCCCCTCAAACCACGTGAGAGTTTCAAGTACTAACTTCATCCAACGAAGTTCCAAGTACAACATAAAGAACAATGAGAACAGTGTAACCGCAGCTGTCATTGGTTCATCGGAACGAGCTCCGACGTTCCGACTGTTATCTCGGAGTCGGAACATATCTTGTGCAACGCGGTCCAGCGTTGCCAACCGTGGCCGAATTCGGATAAACGTAGCTTAATTTTTAGTCATGTAGCTTGTAGCAGAATGGTCGTAGCCGAATGTCAAAATGTAGCCGAATTGAGATTCGATCGAGCGACCATGTGTAAACACTTTCTTTTAACAAATTTATTTTGTCATACTAATACCCACCAGAATTTCCTCACTTCCTCATTAAAATATGAAAACATACCGGTTGAAACTTTGTGTCACAGACTGAATTCTTAACAATGTGACCTGCATTTATGGCAAGGGTAGCATTCCTATTTTCAGTTTTATTTTCCTGTTATGTGAATAGCGGCTATTACCTAACTGACAATTTCTGTACTCGTGAATTTGCAGACACCCGTCAGGCGGTTTATTAAGGGGTCGCCTACCTAACAAAAGTAAACCGTAGGATTTTTCAAAGGATCCCCAGTCGGTCTCTTTTGTTGCTAGAAGAACTTAGCCGCACGGTCCACCCCGGTCATTAAGGGACGCGTGCGGAAATTTCTAGGCGCGCAGTTGTCACGTTTTACATTGACTTCGCCACGTGGGTATGAAAACAATCGCATATTTATTTCTATACAACAAATTGTACTTTCATGCAATCAATCACGAATTAATGAATGGTTAATTTTGAGTTACTGTGTGCATAAATCCGTTATAGAATCACTGTACGGTCAATTTCTTCAAACTAATATATTTTCATACTTAGACTATATCAATAATAATAATAATAATAATAATAATAATAATAATAATAATAATAATAATAATAATAATAATAATAACACCGAAAGAATATTGTCAATTTGTGTTTCGTGTCTAAATTCGCAGCGAAATCTGAAATGTTATGTAATAAAATATGACATTTTTCTTCTCTTACCTCTATTCGTCGTCACTCTCTCCTTAATGAATCACAAATCTCTCTTGATTACTGTCCCTGCCGTGCTTCATATAATTCCCTTCCGTTTTAATTGCATGTTCAACACAGGAGGACCGATTATGAGGACCGATTGTTGCAGCTCCCTCACGCAGAAGTTAACACACTAGACTCAAGTCGCGATAATATTGTTTTTCCTAACATTAGACTTCAGTTGATGCCAGATCATTTCCAAAGGTCGACCTGGTTGGCGCAGTTGGTATAGCGCTGACCTTCTATGCCCGAGGTTGCGGGTTCGATCCCGGGCTAGGTCGATGGCGTTTGTGTGCTTAAATGCGATAGGCTCATGTTAGTAGATTTACTGGCATGTAAAAGAACTCCTGCAGAATAAAATTCCGGCACACAGGCGACGCTGATATAACCTCGGCAGTTGCGAGCGTCGTTAAATAAAACATAACATTTAACATTCCCAAACGATTTAGAACACAGTGGTACGGAGGAAAGCGTAACACAACGTGTCCATATGAGGCTGCGAGCTCCTCCACTGCATGTTTCTTACTGCATGGCTGATTTGATAGCCTGCAACATAACTCCCTTGATGGGTATGGGGTTGGGTAGGGTTATATTATTGTCCTAATGAAGTTAATTATGTCTTTAAAATTGCTGTTCATCTATCATTGCTATCTTGGGGTTGTAAACAACTAAGTAATTTACAATATACTCCACGAAATAATAATAATAATAATAATAATAATAATAATAATAATAATAATAATAATAATAATAATAATAATAATAATAAAATTACAGAAGACTTTCAAACAGCGAGCAAAAGCACTTGTGAATTGTTTGAACATATTAAGAAAGACTGCAGTTAGTTTTAGCATTCAGGGGAGAATTGGCAACATTTATGTTTGCCTCAGAAAGCGGAAACAGAGATTACCCCATCCCCCGAGTGGGCAGAAAAGGTTGGCGGGACCGTCTTACTTCAAAAGACAACCGCTCAGCGTGCGGTAGCCTCTGTCTTTAACTGGGGATGCATAGAGCGAGCCAACTTCCTCTGTTTGTGAACTTCCCGGCACACAGCAGAGTTTTTATTAGGGGTTGCCTACTCGGCAAAAATAACCGTACTCTGGCTTCAAATAACAATGAAAATTAAGCCTCTTAGATTTTAAAAAGTGGCTCTTCCCACGCATATCTGTCTCATTGTCCACTTATTACGACACTTTGTGCAAAACATTGTAAACATTATAACATTGATCGTCTGTTCTATTTATTACTAAAAAATAAGGGCTATGTCTAAATTTCTAAAATCTTAACTATTTTCATACATACTGCACTTTACGAATAGTCTTCCGATGACACCGTGTTTAGGCCTACAACGTTTTGCACAAAATGTCGCAACAAATTGACACTGAGATAGATATGAGTGGGAAGGCCGGGAAGGTCCAGTTTTTAAAATGTGTGAGTCTCATCTTTCATTATTATTTATTTTCTTTTATGGCGTCTTCCCTCGTCAGTATACTGGAAATAAGGAAAACAGTCTTACATGTGTCTGATTTCCAGTCAGTCGAGTTCCACTAAGATAGGACCTACTTTGTAAATGTAACTTTTGTGTGCAGTTTAGTGTAGTGTGTTGTGATTTCATCTTGAGTTCTGATACATCTGACAGTGAGTGCCAATCATCCACGAGGAAGAAAAGCCTGCCGCATAGAAATTAATCCACGTAATAAGATTGCTACGAACACACAGAATGGTCTCCTGTTATCATCGCATGCTAAGATCAATGACAAGTCAGTGTTATATCCTAAGGCAGGACCAAATGACGAACAACAGAAAGAAGACGAGATTGATGGCTTCTTCAATGTGTATTAGTTAGTGTTTACAAAATTTTGACTGTAAATATGTATGAATACGTAGACAAATAATTATATATATAAAACGTGGACACTGTGACATTTTTTTTTGTTTGTGTTAGCAATTGTTATCAAAAGGATCAACTAGATTTCATTAGGTGAGTTAATAAATACTTTCCCTTTTTTATATTACTGCATACTTTATAGACTGAGTTGAGCAACGCTTTACCAAACCTATAGAAGTGTGTTGATGCTTAGGCCTATGTATTGACTTTTCTGTTTGTAAGAAATAATAATGATTATTATAAATATTAACATTAATAACCCCATTAATAATAATAATAATAATAATAATAATAATAATAATAATAATAATAATAATAATATTTAATAATAATTATATTATTTTTTTCTTCGAATTATTTTTATTAAATTAATATAACGGGCAATGAAATCATCATTAAACACAGCACACTGAACAACATATACGCAAATTCTTCAAGTTTTGAGCGTAGCTTAATTTCAGTCTTTGTAGCTGAATTTCGGGACGTTTGTAGCCGACTCGCTCGTGTTCAGGTTGGCAAAGCTGTGCGGTACTGCGAGCCCACAACAGCTGGGCAAGTGAGCAGCTCTGAGTCGGAACACTTATTTCGGAACAGGAGGTTCCGACCTACAGTTCATTTTTGCAACAGTTCCGAGACCGGAACAGTTCCAAAATAACTGTTGTGTTATTTTTTACCCATCTCTATTTTCCACTTCGAACTGACACGTGGCAGTTGAGTTTTGGAATTCTGTGCCGACAGTTCGTAGTAGTCAAGCATATATGTGGGAACAGCAATATAGTTGGCTACGGCCCGTATATTCAAATAACACATAAACATACTGTGTTTATTGCAAAGTTGAACTGTATGCCAAATTCAATGATCTTAAAAAAACATTCTGAGACAAAAAAGTACAAAGTCAGAGCAGTCCCTTTTTGTTCGTCGAAACAAAGTAAAATATCATTTTCAAAAGTAAGCTCGCGCACCGCAGCGGTTTTGCAATGAAGGTCCTTCACTTCCACATTCAAACGCAGAAGTGGAAAGACTTTTTAGCCAGCTTAGCATTGTAAAATCTAAATTAAGAAATAAGATGAATACGGAAACTGTGACATCTATATTACACATTAGGAATTCCCTTAAATCAGGTATGCTCATTCTCTGACTCCCGATTACGTTCTGTAATCGCAACCTTCGAATGTAGAGCGTGCTGTTCCTCGTTCGAAGCTCGACGGATGACTGCGGAAGGTAGTTCAATTACTTAGTGAACGCACGAACAGTGCGGGACAATGACACAGTCAAAACCTTCTGTAAGCAAACGATCATTCCGTACAGTGTGGGAGGAAGACTATTTTTGTTGTGAAAACGTAAAGTGTTTACTATGTTGTAAGGTATTGTCAGGAATACTACTGAGCAACATAAAACATTATACGCTCTGCCATCCAGAACATGCAGAAGTGACAGGGAAGCTGTTTTCTATAATATGTATTCATATATCAACATTATTATTATTATTATTATTATTATTATTATTATTAATATTATTATTATTATTACTAGTACAATTATTGTTATTGTGGTGATTTTATTCCAACAGAAATACATGTTATGATAAAGTAATTTTTCAGAGGTGCAACGTGCACTACAGTTTCAAGAATTGAAAGCACTTCATGATAGGCCAAAATTGAAAAGAGTAGAACAATTCAGAGTCTACGTTTAGGAGCAAAGTTATGTAGTATGTTGGGAATTAGCTAAGGCACTAAAAACCCTTCACGGATGGTGAACTTGTAAAGAAATCTATGGTGCCTGAACAAAATATAGTTAATTACATCTCTCTACTGGAACAGCTCAAATGTGAATTCATAGAAGATGGATTTAATGATTTTAGACGTATGGAAAATGATATTAATCTTTTTGTTAATCCTTTCACAGTACATTTAGTACAATCCGTGAGAGTGCAGTTCCAGGACGAGTTAATTGATTTACAAAGTCACGTAGAATTCAGAACTAAATGCGGAAAAAATGACTTGCCAAGCATAGAAGTATTCAAAAATGAACAAAACGCAATATCCCAAAATGAGCTTATTCGCTGTCACTCGAAATATGTGTGCGAACAATTATTTTCGAGAATGAAGGTTGCTAAATTCAAAAATCCAAACATAGATCCCGATTAACAGATGAGGATCTTTTGTGCATTGCAGTAAATTCGTTGGAAATAGATTTCCGATTACTTGCAGAAAAGAATAGGCCTACACATGTTGAATGTGGAATATGAAAATAACGTTATCTATGATATAATAGTATCATAACTGTATAAAATATAATAAATAATGTAGTCTAATAACTGAATATTTCCTTTTTCAAATCCAGTTTATTATCCGTAATTGTAAGACAGTGAGAGCGATGCCACGGGCGGTGCTGCAATGTAGTTGCGGAGCCCAGTTCCTACACTGTGTGTGTTATGCAGTGCAGCATCATCCGTGTAATCGGCGCTTTTAAAATTTTGAGCATACCTGCCTTAAATGCTTAGGTGAAAATTTCCACACTTACAATTTGCCAGAAAGTGTAGTGTCAGTGATTGGATCAAGTGCAGTGAATTCACAATCAGCCGTTCCCACACCTTCCAACTCTACATCATAGCCGTTAACAGCACAGCCAAACACCACAGAAGAAGATGACGACGAGGACGAGAAAATGATGTTTTTCCCTGCATAAGTATGTTTTTCTTATTTTTCTTTACTGATATTGATTATTAATTTTTAGCGACATTTCTGGGGATATTTTAATAAACTTTGGAGAGATTTAGCTACTTTTTGATGAAAAGTTAGCGACATTGTAGGGCGATGTGTTGGCAACAGTGTATCCACTACCATCTTCCTCAACGCATCATACAGTCAGGAATAACTGAAACCCATTGTTGCGATCTTTCTAATTCAAAACATAGGCTACTCATCGCAGGCAATATTTTAGGTGAAAATTTAGTATGTTATTATCTGTAAATATTCAACTTTTATATGAATATCTATTAGTTGGACGTTATTTATTAAATTCTAATTTGTAAGGCAGAATGCTACATAATATTACAGAGATAGTAATGTGTCCGCCACGAATGCTGAACCCGAACTATTTCGAACGGCTGTCACAGCATGGAGGAGATTTTTTATTTATTTATTTATTTATTTAAATTTAAATATACAGAATAAAGAATATAATTACAAAACAAACAAAAGAAATAGAAATAAAATAAATACAAGCAATATAAAAAGAAGATACAATAGTATTAACAAAATCTGAGACCGAATGAGCAGCGCTCGTGCTCGGTCGCAGTTCAGATATAATATTAAAATAAAAAGAATAATAATAATAATAATAAAAATAAATAAGTAAAATAAAATAGGAACTACAATATAATTACAGCGGCAATGGAATTATATAATATAATATTAACACTAGAGAAGAATAATATCGCACGTGAAAAGTAGGACTAATATATATTTCAAAATTATAGAATACAAATATAATATAGGTTGATTAATTCATACACATAGGCTATAAATTTATTTAATCAAATTGAAGATATTAACACGTTTCTAATTTTCTTGTTATATGTTAGTGGGTTACATGTTAGAAGTTCTGGGTGTAATTTAGTTAAAGCATTGTACAACCGAGGGCCAAAATTTATGCTATGCTTTAGACCAGCAGATGTGAGACATTTAGGTTCTACTAATGTTGAATTAATATTTTGTCTTGTGTCATAATTGTGTGTCTGTAATACAAACTTATTACGATTTTTATGATAAAATTTTAACAGCGTATACTTATAAATTTGTTCAATATTAAATACATTAAATTCGGAATAAATTAATTTAGTTGGATAATCGAAACGTTTCTTCAAACAAATTTTAATTATTCGTTTTTGTAGTAAATTTAATGGACTAAGATTAATTTTTGTACTTCCACCCCAAACAATTATACCATATTGAATGATAGACTGAAATAATGCCAAATAAACATTTCGTAGAACTCTTATGGGTAAGTAGCATCGAAGATTAACAAATTTATAAAATGTTTTACGAAGCCTCTTACAAAGATAAGTAATGTGATGAGGCCATTGTAAATTCTGATCAATAATGATACCCAGATATTTGACATACGTGGCTTCTTTCAATGGTGGACATTTGATGTGATGTAGAATCAGCCATTACGGTTTACAGTGCCTATTTCACTTGTTGAGAATAATATGAAGCTGCAACTCTGATGAAGACAGACCAATAAAGAATGTATAGTATATAGCAATACGATAAGTTATTTTATTTTACAACAAGAAATATAAAAGCTGTGCAAATTTGTTAATAATTAATTTATATTGGAAATATAAGTTACTGCCTTTTTTTGTAAACGTAGATGTTAAGAAATTAATTATCAGGGACATCCACGCATAATGAATTAAGTTGACCCAGATATAAAGAATGAAAAAAAAAAACGACACTGATTCTGGGGAAATCACAAAATCGTCCTTTTTTTTATACTTGTTAAAACATTAAGTAGTTAATTTGTACTTATTTTTCAGCTAGAGGAGCTCATTTTTTTTGTGTTCCACAAAAAAATGATCCCTCAGATGCACAACCGTAACATCCTTCGGATCGAACTGAAACCTATGCAGTGACAATATAATGTATTACAACATTTTATAAACTTAATATCACATCAACTGAAATAATTCCCCAAGCGCACAAAAAAAAAACATTTCCTCCTTTGAAGGCAGGTTTCAATTCTAACCCTGCTGAGTGCTCCATCAGATTCCAGAAATAATGTAATATTTACGTCAGTAATATGATTAAAAACATGAAGAATAATATTGTCAATGAATAAAATATCTTCATTTAGTCACACGTTAAAAAGTGTTAAAATTTTTTTTAAAGTTATATACCTTGGATAGACGGCCCGTTTCGACGCGATGTTGCGTCTTCATCAGTGTCTCCTGAACTACTGGTGATCTTGAATTCTGCGATGTGCATTCGTCAGTTGTAGGGGTGGGGGTGTGTTGCTCTTATGGTGGGGGTGGTAGTTTGTGTGTTATGAAGTATCATGACATCAAATAATGTGTGGGTACTGTAATTGTGTATTAAGTATATGTTGTGGGTATGTTATTGTATGTTTATATATTTCGTATTGTTCTAAGATGTTTAACTGTGAACTTTTTGGTGTGATGTGTAAATTTCCATATCTGTTTCTATGTTATTGTAGTCATGATTATTGTTGATAATGTGGTCTGCGTAATTTGATGTGATGTAGGGTTTCGTTATAGCTTTAATATCTTCATTATATCTTGTATGAAAGGATCTTCCTGTCTGTCCTATGTAAAAATGTGGGCAACTATTGCATTTTAGTTTGTAAACTCCAGTTGAATTATATTTATTTGAATGTTTGATGGGATTATTTAAATATTTCTGTGTTGTGTTATTTGTTTTGTATGCTATCTTGTATTTTAGTTTTCTGAATGAAGTTGCAATTTTGTAAGTATTGGTATTGTGACATGTTAATGTTATGTATTTATTCTCACGTGGTGTTTGTGTTAGTTTGTTCTGTTTTTGTTTTGCCTTTTTTATTAGTGTGTCTATCATGTTATGGTTATATCTATTGTCTTGTGCTATATATTTTATTGTGTTTAATTCTTCAGTGTAGTTGTCATTGTTCATTGGTATGTTAATTAACTGTGTGTCATTGTACTGAAAGCTGCATGTTTATGCTGTATGATTGATGAATTGTGTATGTGTGTTGTGGTTGTGATGGGTTTCCTGTATATTTTGAATTCGTGTCTGTTATTTGTTTTGGTTATGGTGATGTCTAAGAAGTTTATAGCTTGGTTATGTTCTGTTTCTATTGTTTGTCTTTTGTTTTCATTATATAGGACTATTATGTCAACTACGTATCGATACCAGTACATTATTCTCTCTGCGTGTTTGTTGTTGTCAGTGTTTAGTGTGTGTGTTTGTTCTATGTTGTGAATAAAGATTTCAGCTAATATGCTTGATATAAGTGAACCCATTGGTAATTCTTCAGTTTGTGTATAATATTTATTGTTTTGTGTGAAATAATTTTGTTTTGTAATAATCTCCCAAGTCTGAGTATGACATAATCACGATAACAGAGACGCGTTGACAGCGTTCTACTCGCGTACAAAAAACATTCGCTCTACAGATGAAGTGAATTTCCGCAAATGATAACAAGACAACTCTCTATGGCTATATGGAAAAATTTTATTTATGCTCATAAGCTCATTACTGAAACTAGTGTGTACTGCACAAATTCCTTATGACGTTATTAAACATTAAGCAATAAGTAAGTAAAATACAAATATATACATAGACTGGCCACCTTGAATATTTTAAAATGGCACTTTCTTACTGAAAGTACAAGTGTGGAAAAGGAATGCGAAAGATAGAAACAAATGTTGGAGCATTGTAGGGGCGGTCAAGGTCTGCAATAGGCTGTGGTACCAATGTTGTTGTTGATATAATAATTATGGTTTATTTAACGACGCTCGCAACTACAGAGATTATATCAGCGTCGCCGGTGTGCCGAAATTTTGTCCAGCAGGAATTCTTTTACATGCCAGTAAATCTACTGACATGAGCCTGTCGCATTTAAACACACTTAAATGCTATCGACCTCGGCCGGGATCGAACCCGCAACCTCGAGCATAGAAAGCCAGATTTATATGTTGTTAATGATGATGATAGTGATGATGATGATGATGATAACTTAGTTCATTATTTATTCGAAGTCTTCAAATATAAATCTACAGTTGTATGGTTCACTTTTGCACATAATTTGACAGGTGTTATTTGTTTTTAAAACCATCTACAGTGTTTAGTATATAGCTAATTTACTAATTATTTCAATGAAAAATAGCTTGTAGGCCTAAATCAACACTGAAATTTCTGAAGTACGAGTAATTAGGCGTAATATCATTGTAAAATTTCCTTACAGGAAAAAGTAAATAATCGACTTAAAATTTATTTGTAAATAATGCGAATTATTGATGAAACAGCAATGAGCTGTAATGACAGTTAATAAAGTCTTAACTCTTTTTACCAGGAGTTGTTTCAATGTCATTGGTTGCTTGCTAGCCATTTTCCGGATTCTAATGACATTTGCATTACTAACGCCGGCGTATTTAGCAGCTCTGGACGTAGCCTGGCTTAGGGAAGCGATTAGCCTCTTGTTTCGAATCTCTGCGTCGCAACATTCCATTATATTCTTTATAATCTTCCTCTCTCTATTGTGTATTACTTGGCCACGCCGTCGAGTTGATCTTGGTTGCTCCATTGCTAAATACAAACTGTGAGGACGTAATGTTTTCGTACTGGTGATACTCAGTGTTATTTGAGGTCCGCAGAATGCACACAGAGGTGACGAGGTTGTCTTCTCTTTTCCCCACTTCCCCGCTCTCAGAAGTCGCTACTAAACGCGGCCCTACAATACCCTAATAGTGGGTGCTAGTTGTGCTAAGAAGAGTGACTTGAGGACTTCTTCACCTACATGAAGGGAAGCTAAACTTCTGAGCTCTTGTAGATAGTGGGACGGTCGTTTCTCTCCTATAGTTATGCCACTCAATAATCTATTGAGCCATTTGTTGATTGGTTCAGCAAAAGCGGCAATGATAGGTGTGTTAATAGCGTCATACCTGCCCGTGACTGGTGAGGATTTAATTAAATCAGCTATAATTGGAATAAACGTATGATCAGCGTTATTTACTATACATTGGAATTTTGCTTGATCGCGAGTAATCCCTGAGAAACTGAGAGCATTTTCCACCTCTACAAACCACAGATCTGGATCGTCCTTGCAGAATGGAGGTGGCTTCTCAACACGTTGTGCACACACAACCACTACCAGTTGATATAGAACTTTGTTCTGTATCTTTATGAATGTTCGCTGTTTCCATCACGTCGGGTTCACCAATATAGTAGTGTGAATACAATATAATAAGTAAATCAAACTCAGGAACCAGTGGCGGCTCCTGCATATTTCTTAAGAGGAGGAAAGAAATTAACAGCATTAAATGACACCTACTTGAATGAAACATGCTACAAATTAGCCTACATGCATACATGTAAGACCACGTAGTGTTGGGGTTGGCCTTCCCTTCTGTATAGCAATAATCTGTTCTTGTAAACAGAGTTTCCTAAATTGTCCAAAATATATATAATGATTTCACTTCCATTCATTGTTGAATAATTGCACAAATTAACAATTACAAGGAAATTCACAACCTCGTACCATTTTTCGAGCACACTACAGCATCACACGTGTTGGAAGAGACTAGCTACTAACTCGTAGCCGGAACCGTTTTACGGAAATGGAAATGAGAATGGGAAATAATCTGAGGAAAGCGAGAACACTGCACCCACCCACGTGGTCTGTGTTGCTACATGTACATTTTACAAGTTGAGTATCGCATACTTTTGAAGAATGTCAGATCTTGTAAAGTCATACTATCATTATTGTTCGAAGCTGCCGGTGGCCGATTAATTTTTTATGTTAAAAATGATGTAGTTTGGAGTACCTACTTTCAGTTTCAAATATATTTGTACAAAACTGACAACTTGGCTATTGCCCTGTCTAGTAAACAATGAATAGAAGTGAATTTCAGGGGTCAACTACGTAAAACTACTTCCTCTTTGTTTTACATAAACCCGACTTAAACTTTCAAATATCCACGAAAGTTTCAAACCATGAATAGTAGCCTACATAAAGTGCAATGAATAATATTTTTTATTTATAATTGAAAAAAAAAAGTTTACATGGTGTCTTTCATAGCGTTGCGTTACAACTGCTTTTGTTGTGTCTCCTCCTAGATGTGTTATAGTCCGGTTAAATGCAACATCGTTAGATGGCAGCGGTAGCGAGCTTGCTGCACGACCAGTCGGTTTCCATTTCCCGCCCATAACTTATTCAGTGGAGGATCTCCTCCCTCTCCGTTCATTTACTTGCTTTAAAACTCTGCTTCTTTCTCTGGCCGATAGTGCGCTGTTGTCTATGTGTGTTAACTGCAGTAGAGGAGGAATGGAGTGCCTTCCCTCTACAGACAATCTCGCATCTTTCTCACAGTTTTGTACAGCACATGAGCGCTCTTCGTTTAAAACTCGATCAACCGAGTTTTTCTTATAGCTGTGAACTTAAAAATTATCGAATATTCCTCGAGTTTCAAGGCACATATTTTATTTGATATTTACTTTCAGAAGAAGAAAATGTGAGGAGGACGTTCCTCCCTTCCCTCCCCCGAGGAACCGCCACTGTCAGGAACAGTTTTATTTCTAGTAAGAAAGATTCAAATCAATTAACAACAAAGCGTTGTCAAGGAGAGCTAAAATTTTCATGCCCCACTCCGTTGTGTAATGAACACAGACGAAGGCCAGTCGTGAATTCAGAACTCAGAGCCCTACACTGTTAAAAACCATCAGGGAAAATGATTGTGTAGATTAAGCATAAATTATTCTTATAATTCACAATACTCACTATTACCTTTAGCGCCTATACATAGGAATAATAACTAAATAAAACACACTTACACCAACAAATTATCGATCACAATTGATTAGTAGGGTCTGAACGTCGGTAGAGCATTGGGTGAAATCTAGGAACATTCAAACAGTTTCTTGTTACTCATTTTCAGATTTTATTGCTTACGGGATTTAAATGAAAGTACAAGATTTGTTTCTACATTTACTTATAGTCAGAACTTAACTTTTGTATAAAAAATCACTTTAATTTTATGGCTTAGCCCACAAGACAGACTGCCTCGATTCTCGTCCTGGTATTGCCCTTGCATAGCCTAGTTGGTCGCCACATCGCATAGCGTACTTTTCTAACAGATGTAGGGGCGGCAGCGTGAGGAGCGTAGATGGCTGAAGCGGCAGCAACCAAGGGGGCGGCAACAGGGGCGGCGAGGGCGTGATTGATGGAGTGCACGCTGTAGGATGTTCAGAAGGGAGCGACGATGCCACTCTGGTCGTGGTGGTACTGACCAGCACCAGGAGGACGGCGAGGGCGTGGCTGATGGAATGCACGCTGTAGGATGTTCAGAAGGGCGTGGCTGATGTAGTGCACGCTATAGGATGTTCAGAAGGGCGTGGCTGATGGAGTGCACGCTATAGGATGTTCAGAAGGGCGTGGCTGATGGAGTGCACGCTGTAGGATGTTCAGAAGGGCGTGGCTGATGGAGTGCACGCTGTAGGATGTTCAGAAGGCGTGGCTGATGGAATGCACGCTGTAGAATGTTCAGAAGGACATGGCTGATGGAGTGCACGCTGTAGGATGTTCAGAAGGGCGTGGTTGATGGAGTGCACGCTGTAGGATGTTCAGAAGGGCGTGGCTGATGGAGTGCACGCTGTAGGATGTTCAGAAGGGCGTGGCTGATGGAGTGCACGCTGTAGGATGTTCAGAAGGGCGTGGCTGATGGAGTGCACGCTGTAGGATGTTCAGAAGGGCGTGGCTGATGGAGTGCACGCTGTAGGATGTTCAGAAGGCGTGGCTGATGGAGTGCACGCTGTAGGATGTTCAGAAGGACGTGGCTGATGGAATCCACGCTGTAGGATGTTCAGAAGGCCGTGGCTGATGGAATCCACGCTGTAGGATGTTCAGAAGGGCGTGGTTGATGGAGTGCACGCTGTAGGCTGTTCAGAAGGGGGCGACGGTGCCACACCGGTCGTGGCGGTACTGACCAGCACCAGGTGGGCGGCGAGAGCGTGATTGATAGAGTGCACCCTGTAGGATGTCCAGAAGGGCGTGGCTGATGGAGTGCACGCTGTAGGATGTTCAGAAGGGACGACGGTGCCACTCCGGTCGAGGTGGTACTGACCAGCACCAGGTGGGCGGCGAGGGCGTTGTTGATGGAATGCACGCTATAGGATGTTCAGAAGGGCGTGGCTGATGGAGTGCACGCTGTAGGATGTTCAGAAAGGGGCGACGGTGCCACTATGGTCGTGGTGGTACTGACCAGCACCAGGTGGGCGGCGAGGGCGTGGCTGTTGGAATGCACGCTGTAGGATGTTCAGAAGGTGGCGACGGTGCCACTCTGGTCGTGGTGGTACTGACCAGCACCAGGTGGGCGGCGAGGGCGTGGCTGTTGCAATGGATGCTGTAGGATGTTTAGAAGGACGTGGCTGATGGAATCCACACTATAGGATGTTCAGAAGGCGTGGCTGATGGAATGCACGCTGTAGGATGTTCAGAAGGGGGCGACGGTGCCACTCGGGTCGTGGTGGTACTGACCAGCACCAGGTGGGCGGCGAGGGCGTGGCGGATGGAGTGCACGCTGTAGGATGTTCAGAAGGGCGTGGCTGATGGAGTGCACGCTGTAGGATGTTCAGAAAGGCGTGGCTGATGGAGTGCACGCTGTAGGATGTTCAGAAGGGGGCGACGGTGCCACTCCGGTCGTAGTGGTACTGACCAGCACCAGGTGGGCGGCGAGGGAGTGGCTGTTGGAATGCACGCTGTAGGATGTTCAGAAGGTGGCGACGGTGCCACTCTGGTCGTGGTGGTACTGACCAGCACCAGGTGGGCGGCGAGGGCGTGGCTGTTGGAATGCACGCTGTAGGATGTTCAGAAGGGGGCGATAGTGCCACTCTGGTCGTGGTGGTACTGACCAGCACCAGGAGGACGGCGAGGGCGTGGCTGATGGAATGCACGCAGTAGGATGTTCAGAATGGCGTGGCTGATGGAGTGCACGCTATAGGATGTTCAGAAGGGCGTGGCTGATGGAGTGCACACTGTAGGATGTACAGAAGGGCGTGGCTGATGGAGTGCACGCTGTAGGATGTTCAGAAGGACGTGGCTGATGGAGTGCACGCTGTAGGATGTTCAGAAGGGCGTGGCTGATGGAGTGCACGCTGTAGGATGTTCAGAAGGGCGTGGCTGATGGAGTGCACGCTGTAGGATGTACAGAAGGGCGTGACTGATGGAGTGCAAGCTGTAGGATGTTCAGTAGGGCGTGGCTGATGGAGTGCACGCTGTAGGATGTTCAGAAGGCCGTGGCTAATGGAGTGCACGCTGTAGGATGTTCAGAAGGCGTGGCTGATGGAATGCACGCTGTAGAATGTTCAGAAGGACGTGGCTGATGGAGTGCACGCTGTAGGATGTTCAGAAGGGTGTGGCTGATGGAGTGCACGCTGTAGGATGTTCAGAAGGGCGTGGCTGATGGAGTGCACGCTGTAGGATGTTCAGAAGGGCGTGACTGATGGAGTGCACGCTGTAGGATGTTCAGAAGGCGTGGCTGATGGAATGCACGCTGTAGGATGTTCAGAAGGACGTGGCTGATGGAATCCACGCTGTAGGATGTTCAGAAGGGCGTGGCTGATTGAATCCACGCTGTAGGATGTTCAGAAGGGCGTGGTTGATGGAGTGCACGCTGTAGGCTGTTCAGAAGGGGGCGACGGTGCCACACCGGTCGTGGCGGTACTGATCAGCACCAGGTGGGCGGCGAGGGCGTGGTTAATGGAGTGCACCCTGTAGGATGTTCAGAAG
This sequence comes from Periplaneta americana, assembly GCF_040183065.1. Classification (NCBI taxonomy): domain Eukaryota; kingdom Metazoa; phylum Arthropoda; class Insecta; order Blattodea; family Blattidae; genus Periplaneta; species Periplaneta americana. Next base: position 147,553,147 of record NC_091131.1, read on the forward strand.
GGCGTGGCTGATGGAGTGCACGCTGTAGGATGTTCAGAAGGGACGACGGTGTCACTCCGGTCTAGGTGGTACTGACCAGCACTAGGTGGGCGGCGAGGGCGTGGTTGATGGAGTGCACGCTATAGGATGTTCAGAAGGGCGTGGCTGATGGAGTGCACGCTGTAGGATGTTCAGGAGGGGGCGACGGTGCCACTCCGGTCGTGGTGGTACTGACCAGCACCAGGTGGGCGGCGAGGGCGTGGCTGTTGGAATGCACGCTGTAGGATGTTCAGAAGGGGGCGACGGTGCCACTCTGTTCGTTGTGGTACTGACCAGCACCAGGTGGGCGGCGAGGGCGTGGCTGTTGGAATGGACGCTGTAGGATGTTCAGAAGGACGTGGCTGATGGAATCCACGCTGTAGGATGTTCAGAAGGGCGTGGCTGATGGAATACACGCTGTAGGATGTTCAGAAGGGGGCGACGGTGCCACTCCGGTCGAAGTGGTACTGACCAGCACCAGGTGGGCGGCGAGGGCGTGGCTGATGGAGTGCACGCTATAGGATGTTCAGAAGGGCGTGGCTGATGGAGTGCACGCTGTAGGATGTTCAGAAGGGGGCGACGGTGCCACTCTGGTCGTGGTGGTACTGACCAGCACCAGGAGGGCGGCGAGGACGAGGATCTGGAAAATAATGGATTACGTTCAATTGCGATATTATTGCTCAGGCTTGAAGTCTTTTGACATAGCAGATACTGTTAACACCATGGTGAGAACACATTATATTATATTAAATATTTCATATTAGCATATTTGGTATTACTTTGTTTTTACATAATATGTTAACATTAATTATAAAACAGTATAGTAATATGATATTTTCGTTGCTTAAAATTAATGATATGATCAAGTAGAACAAGATTCGAAATATCTCAATGCATGAGTTTTATATATAGGTACTTGCAGTGGAAGTAAATAATTGCCATTAAGATATTCGTCCTTCTGTTGACTGGCTTCGTGTAGTTTACAAATTTGAGAAGTATTTTGAGGAGTAGCATGGGACTACATTAAACAAGTTCAAAAACCTAGCACAAACATTTGCTAATATACTGAACGAAAAGATATCTAGTAGGCCTATAGATCCATTCGTCATTGAATGATACTCCACAACTCGATCATCATGAAAGCCCTCAACAAACGCCGGCAAGGGCAGAAAAGCACAACTAGCCGTAAAACAGCGAAGAAAATTAAGAAAATCGTCAACTATGTAATGTGAGCACAATAACATATAATATTCTTCTTAGAGAGTCATTCTGTATTATTTTCATATCCTCACATAAGTGTTTTAACGAAGTCTAAAGAGCCCACAATACTTGAAAAATTGTTTGCGATCACAATGGTATTTTTATGAGTGTCATAAATATCTTCGGTGCATTGCTTTCCATACTACGAGGCATGTTAAAAGTCCTTGACGGCAGATGACGTCACGAGGGGTGTGATGGCCCCTACATTCTATTTTCCTTAGTGGAGGAGGCTAGCTAGGATAGGGAAGTATAATATGTAGAAAATGAGTGAGATCTGAAAATGAAATGTACACAAGAAACAGACATAATAAGGAACGTATTGGACAATGGTGCAGTATGTGTTAGTAACAAGTATTATTAGAAACAGTGTGTGTTCGATATAAGTGAAGTGAAAATCAAGAACAGAGTCCTAAAAGCGTCAATTTTGAATGATCTAAATTAAGTTGTTAGGTTTTAAATGTGGGAATACTGACTAATTTAAATAGGATCAAAAGTTAAAATACAAGAGCGTCTACAAAAGGTATATCTGTAATGAATGTAATTGTGGCACCGGATACAAAATTGTGAGGTCCACATTACATGGATGTAAATGTTGACATTAATATAGGCCTATATACCCTGTAAGTTGAATGTGTAAGCTCATACCTTACTGTTGGGGGGGGCGGAGGAGGGGGCGAGGACGGTTGGTCTTCCCCCTTCTTCTCATCTTGGTCCTGATGTTCTGGAATTTCATCCTCTGTGTAGACCCTCTTCAACTTCCCCCCCTCCACCACCGTGAAGCGCCCGGTGTTCCTGTTTTCGTGGGGTACGAAGATCCTCGGCACAGGCGTCTCTTCCGCTGCCAATTCCCCGTCCTGGCCAGCAAGGGCGTTGTAGTCTGGCTCTGGTCCTAGCTCTGGTGGTCGAGGCTTGTATTTGCTGTAATCGGTCACCTTGATTTCCTTTTCGGAGGGGGAATTGAGGTCCTCCTCCTGCAGACGGGGCCGCCTATGTCTGTCCTTCAGTATCACCTCTTTCGGGTGGACCCCCAGAGGCACCCTGCCTTTGTCCCCGGTCACGATGCAATAAATCCCGTAGCCTGTGCCCAGTAGAGAGCCTACACCGATCGATGTTGTGGCAGTTGTAACCAGCCTCTCTGGTTTTACTATCTCCCGTATCTTCGCGTTTTGCGTAACGAATTTTATTGCTGCTCTGAACATTTCGCCTTACTCAGAACGTATGTAACACAGCAACGGCATTGCTATTGTTGTCATGCATCGTCTCCATAGAGACCGCAGTTGTTGTTTCGCTAAGTATCGTTTGATTGTACATAAGTTTTCTTTTTTCAGAACTCGCCCTTTCGACTTCTTATGTAAGTAATTTATCCCAGCTTTTCTTTAGAGTTTGAATGGAAAGTTTAACCCAGCAGACAGTGATATTATAAATCGCGTGGGAATACTAATTGTATCGCCCCATACAGAAAGGGCTTCAGTCACAAATTTTGAAAAACGAGATATCGATGGAAATCATATCTTTATGGGTGGCTCCATCGGCCTGTGCAGAAAGGTATTCAGTCCAGTGCTTGGAAAGATAGAAACTGAAGCGTCAGGCTCAGAGTTCTATGCAGAAAGGAATTCAGTCCAGGACTGAAGCCCTTTTTGCTAAGAACCCTCATTTGTGCAAAGATGATAACAATAATAATAATAATAATAATAATAATAATAATTATTATTATTATTATTATTATTATTATTATTATTATTTTACCGGTGAAACACTGGATAAAAGTTAAACTTCGACATCCCAATATTAATGATAAGGCAAAATGGCGTAGTCTACATTGGGTGAGACAATGGTGCACAAACGAAAGGCTGGGAAATTCTATAACAAACTTGAAGATCAACCCCATGTATTATCTCTTGCAATAGCTTTTATGCAGAATATTTATTTACTGGTTATACCTATCCAGGAAACATTTTACTTGAGGCAGCTGACTGTTGAAATATTTTGTATTCATGACATTAGAAAAAATAAAGCAATAATATGCATTTATCATGAGGGTATTGCCAAGAAAATATGTAATGGGGTGTGTTTTTTCCTGTATAATTACTTGCAAGACATTCCTTTTGAAATTAAAGAGCTACATTTGTTTTCCGACAACTGTGCAGCAAGATTGCTCATATTTTTAACAAACACTGGTCGATTTAAAAAAATCGAGCAATTATATTCTGTAAGAGGTCATTCTTTTCTGCCCTGCGACAGAGATTTTGCTACAGTCAAACAGCCCCTTAGAAGATATGATCGACTGTACTCTGTGCATGAAATAACTGAACTGATCATACAAAGTAGCGCATCTGCGAAGTTTGAGGCATGTAAAGTCCAAATTGAGGACATTTTGGATTTGAAGAACTCGTGGCCAATGTTGTATAAAAGAAACTGCACCGAAGTCGGTACCACGACATAAGTATATTCTGATGTCAGACACAATGAAGCAGTTTTCATACAATAGCCAGTTACGTGGATGTATAATGACATCCCAGTTTATTGATGGTATCGTGAAACACACATTCCGTCTTTTCCACCAAACCGTGCATATCCAATGGCAAAAATTCCAATGAAAGCGACAAAAATAAATGACATTACTAGATTACTCCCTTATGTACCTAATGAGCATCAGGAATTCTATGATGAAGGATCGGGGGAGCGGAGAAAAATTCTCTCCGGCACACAGTGGTCTAGAATGCAAATTTAGCGGGACATATTAATAACTTTTCAGCTACCTAACAGATTTTTATGAAATTTTACACAGTAGTTACAGGTAGCATATATTTTTTTGTATGCAAGCTCTCGTTACGTTGGTATAAGGGGAACTACCCCTTATAGGGGGGCGCATTTAGACAAAATTAGTAACTTTTCTCCTATCTGACAGATGTTTATGAAATTTTACAAAACAGTTACAAGTAGCATATATGTTTTGTATACAAGCTCTGATTACGTTGGTATAAGGAGAACTACCCCTTATAGGGGGCGCAATTAGACAAAATTAGTAACTTTTCTCATATTTAACAGATTTTTATGAAATTTTACAAAGTAGTTACAGGTAGCATGTATGTTTTGTATACAAGCTCTCATTACGTTGGTCTAAGTGTAACTACCCCTTATAGGGGGGCGCAATTAGACAAAATTAGCAACTTTTGTCCTATCTAACAGATTTTTATGAAATTGTATACAGTAGTTACACTTAGTAAATTTGTTTTGTGTACAAACTCTGTTTACATTGGTATAAGCAGAAGTGCCCCTTACAGGGGGATGCATTTAGACAAAATATTATAGGGGGGGAGGAAAATGTAACATTTTAGGTACTATTGTACCTTTTGGACACTCGGAAAGCTTATTTGGTACATAATTAACAAGCTTTCATCTTGAATTCCCTGATTTATACTGCGGAAGCAGATTCGGTTCACAGGTATTCAAATAACTGCAACCGAGAAAAATTGCACTACTACACCTCGAAAGAATAGTGCTCATAAATTATTACTTCCGCAAATCTGCGCACCTTAAGACTACATTTAAAATAGAGGTAAATAATGGAGGAAGTGAAAAAAAAATCATTTTTGGACGAACCAAAGGGGTTTTTTTTCTCTACCTTAGCAAAGTCTGCACTCAATGGTTATATTTATATTTTGTTCCGTGTCCATTCATGCTAATTTTGCATACTATAATAACATTAAATCTAACAAAAACAAACAGTGTTACATACCTAAAGAACTACTTGACATGTTGGTACCAAATATGAATGGAATCGACCACTTACTACAGAGTTACAGCACAAAGGAAACGGCAGACTCGCGGCGCTTGCTGACTAAGAATGCTGGGTGGCGAAATGTGGCATGTTACCGGCTTCTTATCTCGCTATGCAGCCACCTCCGCTGAATAAGATTATCAATTCAGTGTTACTCAGTTATATAGGAAAAATAATATAAGGGTTTAATTTCATTTTTTTACATATCATTTTTCTGCATTTGTCCTCCTAAATATGGATTTTAGACCACTGTGCGGCACCGGGATTTGAACCCGGGGTTTTTAGATCTACGTGCTGACGCTCTATCCAATTCCGATGCTGGATTGAATCCTCTCAGTTTAAGCTCCACCTCTTATTCTCCCTTTTGTGGCCAACCCTCATGCACTGTATCACAGATGCGTGACAGTGGCTCAATGTTCAAAACACACCGCTCCACCGATCCTTCATCGTATGAAAATTCAGAATTCCTGCACGGAAATATCATATGTACTTCGGTATATCGCAGTAATCAGGAATTCTACCAAGAAATTATACTCTGGTCCACAAGTGAAGTTGTTGACCCAGATGAGCAAGATTACTAAAGAAATAGTGTATTATATATATATATATATATATATATATATATATATATATGTATATATATATATATATATTTAATTTCTAACATTTGTTTACATAAATATTGTTTCAGAACCAATTGTTTTACTTTCTTTTACGCTCATTACCCTTCCACAACCCCAAACTATAACCATTACCTCAATTAAATAATTAATCGTGCTCATTTTCTCAAGAAAATACAAAAGATGTGAACATATATTTTGCTCCATGCAGAAAGGGCTTCAGTCCAGCACACAAAACATTTTTTTTTTATCATTTAAAAAACTTCAAAGTCGTTGAAACTCTGTAAGGCCATTCTTGCTAGGTCAAAAAATAACCGTGATTTTTTTCATACGCTTTGAATTCATAATGTAGTGTACAGAGTGTTTTTTTTTTTTTTTTTTTTTTTTTCAAAACTAGGTGTAATGGACTGAAGCCCTTTCTGCATGGGGCGATTCAAATTACATAATTATTATGTAATTACTTGCGATGCGTTTAAAGTTTTCGCCATTTCAATTCGACGAATAATTTGCAGTTTTGTTGCATGTTTAAAGTCGTCATCTCTTACCGCCTGCGATGTGCTCGGTGCCAGTGCCTGAACAGAACTGGCATCATCATTGTTTACTAAGCTACGGTACGCTTACAACCTTCACAGAATTGGATTCATATGTAGAAGTGGGTAAAGTCAATCAGTGGGTGTATAATCGATCATTTGCGATTTGTATTGAAAGTTATAGCCTATATTCTCTCAGTTAAGCTTACTTGTTACAATTTTGTTATGCAGGCTTCATTGCCTGACTTTGCAAATGTAAGTGAGAGGGACAACAAAAAGCCTGCGCATGTCAACAAAGGGAACATAGTGTAAATACCGTTGAAGTGAAAACTGTTATTCTCAAGTTTTTTCTCTTAAACGAAAACACAGTCTTATCGTCAGCAGTGAAAGAAGACAGTAGGCTAAGTATACTTAAGTACTTTTCGTTGAAATAGCAGTTTTGCAGTTCGTAAATGTAAGTATTGAAACTTACTATTTTACGAAAACTTGTACCCTTGTAGGGTTAAGTCGATCAAGCCATCGACCTACTCGAAGCAGATAGGACCAGCAGGAAAAATAAATAATTTACCGAAATGCCTCGAACTAACACTTATAAACAGAAAAGTTTCATAGTATAGCTTATATTGATGGGGTAGTGGGAAAAGAGGAAGACGGAATTATGGTGAATTTCTTGCGTAAGAGAAGCACTGCCAAAGGAACATATTTTGTATACCCTTCCCTATCTGACGATGGCAACAACGTAGTTTCTAAACTGACTGCTAATGACATGAGGAGGGGAAGATTTCAAATAACATCTGACATAAACCTAAGCAATGTTGAATAACATTTTAGATTATAATTTAAGTGTGGTATTTCAATGCAAATTTTTAATTCTTAAATCTTTGTTTGTTAGTATGTGAAGTATTAAAATGTGTTTTTATGTTTTATAAGTTGGCAATCATAGTCAAGTTTGTATAGCATAGACCTATATCCTAATTGTATCTAATTATTGTACCATCACAGTAAGAAAATATGAACTATATAAACCTATAGGCATATATTGTAGATTATTATTGCTTTCTACACTCCTTATAACAAATGAATCGGGGAATACTAAAACGTTCTAAATCATCCAACCTTGTTTTTTGGAAAACTAAAAAAAGCTGTTTCTTTACTTTCAGGGTTTGTTTAAAAATATTAAAAAATTACATTTTAATATATGACCTAAACTTGAGCTAATTCATGACCAAAATCACTTTTTTTTCTTCTATAAATCTAAAAAAAATTCAAATTAGGGCGACCGACTTAGAACGTTTTAGTTTACTTTCAGGAAAATTAATAAGAAATTGAAAAATTGTTAATGGAATATTTATTTTGGAAAAACTGTTTTGTGTACGAACAAAAGTGTCAACTAAAACTCGCATTTTAACAAAATGTATGAGAAAAAAATTAAATTGGGGTGTGTGACTTAGAACCTTTTAGTTTACTAGTGGGAAAATTAATAAGAAATTGAAAAATTGTTAATGCAATATTTATTTTGTCTAAACTATTTTGTGTACAAACAATAGTGTCAACTAAAACTCATTTTTAACAAAGTGTACTGGATAGAAACGTATTTTAGGCCAATTTTTATTATTTTAATCAACTTCTTGCTCCTACGCGCCGCTATCTACTCCTCCAGTGGGCAAGTTTAACAACTCTTCATAAAAGTCCGTGTACGCTAGAGGTACATATGGCAATAGTGATCTAATGTCTTGTACTTTTTGGGGTTTTTTATGTACTTTACCTGTCTCGTACGCTAATTGCACTGGAAAAGATGGTCGAGGGTCACTGTTGTGCAATAGCTTGTACGTGTTTACTAATAACCCATCAATGTGGCTTCTTGTGACTATGGTACCTTTAGCAGCTGTGTCACCATCATAAGTACAATGCATTACAGAACTTATACCAAATTGCACTTCGTTTCTTTGTCTGTACCTATCGCCCTCTTGTTTCCTCGAATACACATGTTTTCTTGTAAAACTCTTGCCACCAGTCTTTAAAATTTTTAACGTCACATATTACAACTTCTACTACTGTAAACTTTCAAGATAAACTTGAAATTATAATAATTTTGGTCAACTGATGCATGCTGTAAAATCTGTCATATTTTCTCATGGTCCTTTTGACAATTGCGAAATCCCTATCGCAGGGCAAAAAAGAATGCCCTCTGATAGGATAGAATTGTTCAATTTTCTCAAATCTCTCCGAATCTGTGAACGCCAAAAATACACTATTAAGAGTGTGGCTTTTATTCTGGCCTCCACAGTTGTCACAGTAAACATGAACTTCTTTTATATCATTTAGGACAGAGCTAAGGTATTCGAAAACGAAAGAACACACCTCATTAGGGCCTTTTTTTTGCAATGCTTCATTGTAAATGTACAAAGTTGCATGGTTTTTCTTAACATCATGAATGCAGAATGAGTTGACATTTAGCTATCTCAGATAAAAAGTGCCTTGTACAGGGATAACTGGCAATGAAATGTTCTACATATAATCGAATACAAAGGCAAGAATATGATGTTGATCTTTAGATTTGTCAGGACATACCTCAGACTGAAGCCGTGAATAAAACTTTTTTGATTGATTAATTCTCCTTATATTTTCTTCATCTATTTTCAATCTTTTACTAATACAGAAATCTTACAAAACAAACTCAGCTGTCACCGTTTCAATTTACCGGGAGAACAGCCTAGCCAATACAAACGAAAAACTTCTGAGTCAGTCTGACCAATGGAAACAAAATGGTTCTGTGTCACTGACTCAGAACGTTTTTGTTTTCACTACGCAATACGGAACTCTTATATCACCATACAAAGAGACTTGACTTTGAATATTTTTGCATACATAGTTGTATTTACCTTCAAAGAATGACTTCCGGCCATTAAATCAATTTCGTAAAAATAGTGACTTAGAACGTTTTAGTATTCCCTGATTCAAATGATATATATGTAACACAATTAATTTGTTTTTTTTTTAACATGAACAGTGATCGACTTTACTCCGCAACATTTTAAAATCGATCTCAAACTAAAAATTCAATGGTGATCGACTTTACCCTACTTAAGCAGGTAAATTCGACCACAAGTCAAATATAAAAAAAACAATCTTTGATAGATTGTAATTAACTTCTTGTAACGTGTTTTCATAAGTAAGGGATAAGACGACAAAATTCGATTTTCTGAGAAACTTCGCTCCATTGCATAACCTCAGTATCATAAAAATATTGCAAAATGTTGATCGACTTTACCTTCTTCTACATGAAACATAAATAGGAATATTATGATCCTCCACAAATTAATTTCCCGATTTTGTGGAGACAGAACTACACATTTTTCTCTTTCAATGCACGTAGGCTATACTTCGACAAATACATGTTAATATAATTAACAAAACTTTTCTTCCGTTTCGAGAAACAGTATTTCTGTCTGGCTCCACTGCATAGACCCCAGATTGTGTAACAGCTTCACCTCTGTAGCGCCGACATGAGTCGTAATCAATTTGCGGAAAGGAGGCGTCTGACTTCATTCCACCCGACGGACGGACGGCGTGAATGTCGTGCCGTCCTTCCTCGCTGACGTTGGTTCAATATGGCGAACCGTCTTGTTTGAACACCTTTGAAAGTAATCCTCAGACTCAAATGATAAAGAACTCTAAGTTAACACTTACCTTATGGTTATGATTAATTCCATTGTTGAATATTATGTGCGAAGCTGTTTCATTAAGGTATCTATATTCATGCTCTGCAAGTTTTAACTGTGCATCTCCAGGCCACTCCTCTTTGTGTTTCACGATATTTTCTAAACTTATTTCCATCTAGTACTACCAAATTATGACCCTTCCCGCTTACTACAAATATGCTGTAATGATATGTAAACGTCCATTGTAACACATACTCGTAAAGAGTGGTTAACCGTTAAAACAAATTATAAGGCATTTTCTCTTAATTTTAACTCTACACATCCACATATTTATAAAATTGTCTCTAACAGTGTAAAGAGATACTTATATCAGAAAGACCATTAAAAGTTATCAGAACCGAAGTTTCAAATATGGGAGCTCACGTTACTAGCCAAGATGTTTCCAGAATTAGGTAAAATATTTATCGGACCAGAAGGTCTGTACTTCCGCCATTGCCAATACATGTTTTAATTCGCAAGGATATCATCTAGCACATCGGAACAGTACTCCATTAGAGAGTGGTTAACAGTTAAAACAAATTACAAGGCATTTTCTCTTAATTTTAACTCTACACATCCACATATTTATAAATTCGTTGGCACTATCATTCAGACAGAAATTAGTACTATACTGGGTGTTCATTTTAAAGTGTGTCATGACGTCACTGTTGTGAGTCAGCGATTTGAAGCGAGTTTCAGTTTTTATGTCAGAGAAGTTGCCTATTAATCAAGGCGTTCAATCTGAACTTGAGAACGTGTACGGTATAACTTGAACGTCGTAGCAACAGATGGCGTTCTGTACGGTCTGCGTGCTACCATAATCTCTTTCGAACTGTGTTTTGCGCAGGCCAGTCGTGCGCAGGGTATTTGTTATCATCGGTTGCGTACGGCAACTTTCCACAATACAAATCAAATGCTCCTTGTCCATGTTGACCTTTGAAGTTAATATCAACAAATAGGCTACGTAAGTAATCGTCTTAACCCTCTCCCCATATCCCGACAGTAAGAAAAAAACTCACCTCAGTACGTGTTTCCAAAACAGTTCACATTCCTGCCACTACAGGCTTTACTGTACGTATTGGTAAGTACTCTTCAGAATGAACGCCGTACTTGCTATGCAACTTCTCTGTCACATAGGTAATACGCCTCTGCGGAAGTGTAGGAAGATTTAATTCTCTAGGCTCATCGACTAGCCACATGACGGCATACAGCGAGCCATGACACACTCTGAATTGAACACGCAGTATTAAAATGAGACAGAGATAATATTCCCAGGATGAATCCTACATAGAGAAAACGGAAATAGTATATTGAAGAACTCCTTAATAAATACAAACATGGGAACATTAGTAGAATTGATTTTTTAAAGAGCATTTCGTACTATTTATTGTAAAAGAATATGAATACAAAATTATTTATAAGATTTTTATTCCCTTTGACGAGTACCGATTCAAGTTACGATCATTTTTATTCCTTTGATGAATACCAACTTCATGGTGCAATTGGAACAAACTTTTAAACCATACCTGCCAATAACGTGCAGAGAGTCCTAAGTCTCTAAAATGGGAAGGAATATGTTGCGAAAATATAACGACTGCACGCAACTGATGAGTACTCACTATAGTATAGAATTCTTTAGTTGGCAGAGAAATTTAGACAGAGAAAGATATAGTTCTTACCTCTCACTCACTCCGTGGCTGACCGGTCTTCTGCGGGGGGGATGGTGGCAAGAGACAGAAACCCTCCATGAAATTATCTGTATATGCAGTGGCGGATTCTTCTACTTTCATGTTGTCACTATCAGAGTCCGAACTTATTACGAAACGATCCACCGCCTTGTCAATCATTCCATCCCTTTCCCAATAAAAATTCTCTTCCCTTTTAACATGTTCACACGCATTTTTCCAATTCTCTGGCGTGATCTTGGACAACGCTTCTTAACTAATTTTAGAACTTCACTGGATTTGAAAGATACATTGTGTTTAGCGGCATCATTTTTCACTTGTGCCCAGATGAATTCAATGACACTAAAGTTGCAGTGGTATGATGGCAGTCGTACTACGGTATGCCGGTATGGTTCACTTTGAGCTAAGGTATCCAGTTCGTACCTTACCATTTAATTTTATTATGTCGTACAGTACGATTTTTGTCGCCTTTGGGTCATACTCTATGTTGTTCTGACGTAACCAAGACTGCATGTCTGACTTAGAAGATGCAGAAGTGGGAGCTTTATTTAACTGTACAGAATGGTAAGAGGCGTTGTCCATTACTATAATGCTGTTTTGTGGAATGTTCGCAAGGAGGTTGTTTTCGAACCAATGTTTGGAATTAACGGCGTTCATTTCCTCATAGGGATCGTTGGTAGATTTTGACTTAAAACTGTGATAGGCTCCTGGTATAAATTCAGAGGAAGATCCAGCACGCACAATAATAAATAGTCCCCCTTTTCCTAAGGGCACGTTCACTATCGTCACATACCCCAAATTTTGCTCTTCGTGTAATTAATGTTTATCCATGTTTCGGCTAGGTAAACGATAGGGCGGCCGGTTATTCTTAAGTCGCGCATCCTCCTTAAGAAATGGAATCGCTTAGCAATTATGTTGGGTTTCTCTAGCAGAAGCTTCCATCCGAAGTTATTCTTAGCGTAACAGAAATTAAGTTTTTTTGTAATTCCCATACCGACCATTTGCTGCCAGAAAATAACCCAGACTTATCGAGAGCATCACGAATATCTTCCACACTCGGAATGAAATCAGCTTTATACAAGGAGTAAATCTGCCTCTTGATGGCGGCCGCAGTGAACGAGTCTGTATTGGTTTTCGTGGGAGTTCTTTGCGGCCACATTTTGCCCGGAGTTGACACTTTTCATTCTGATTCATCTGCTTCTCTCTTTTCAATTAGAATACGGTAAACAGTGCGTTCAGATACTCCACATGCAGCAGCAGTTCGCTTCGCTACTTCGACTACTCTTATTGTAGGATTTCCGACTTTCAAGGCATCATACTCCTCTACGAAAAACTTATGTACATTGCACACTATATCCCTGGCGTCAGACTGCAGTTTCTTTCCTCTTATTCCTAAACCAAGAATCACGAACACTAGGACAAGTAGACCTAATATAAAGCACAACACTTCTAACATTTTAATAATTATAAAATGATTATAGGCACCTTCTCAAATTACACTGAAAAATGTCGCTAACGCATAGTTGTAATAACATCCACCACCTTTCTAGATGTGCTGATGAGGGAGAGGGACGAAAGAAAGAGGAAGTGCTGTTATACAAGTGTTTGTGTCATAGGATTAGTTCAACTCACCCTCCCTGACCCTTCCCAAGACATCAGGTAGCTCTGCCAACATAGACCTTCTCAAGTATAGTAACCACTATGCACAACTGATGCACAAAATTCAGGTAAAAATTTTCCATGCGCGCAACTCATAAACTCCCGGTACATAATACCTATTTTCCCCCATTATGAGTTATTTTAAGGTTTTAGAGGAAAAAAAAGTCTCTTTCTGTTTTGTTAGTATGTGCTCGGGACTCTTAGAAAGAGGATGTTGAGGAGTAATGGTTGAATGATGATGAAAGGAAACGGGAAAACCCCGAGAAATATCCCACGTGCTCGCTTTGTCCACCACAAATTTCTTCCTGACTCAGATGGAATAGAACCCGGATCGCCACGGTGGAAGGCAGAGAGGCTAACCACTCCAACATGGGCGAGGTATTTTAGTGCAGCAATGAAAGAGAAAGTTTTGGTTCAAAGGCATTGTAATAGTTTGGTAGTAGGAATGGAAAAACTCCCGGAAAGTAACAGGTTTTTTGAGCACTTGGGCGGCCAGTAGGAATACAAGAGAACAGTCTCGCGTGGAAAGATAGAACCATTTTATAAGCGCAAAACTAACAAAGGTGAAGTCTCACGACAGAAAATTTAGTCCTATATGATCATTATGTCCTGCAAAGCCAATTATAAATAATGTGTTGATAAAAATTAATTAGTTTGATTGTAATATTGAGACGTATCAGCAGCCATACAGAGTAATGAGGCCAATGAATTCATTAATAATTTGATTATTCATAATTTAAGACATAATAAAATGAAGTTTCTAACCATACTATTTTTTTACTGTCTTTATCACTATATAGCGTAATACACAATATTCACTAATTATTTGCATCATTATATTACTGTAGTTTGAGCGGGTAAAAAATATTTAGGTGCCTAAAATCGTATTTCTAGCTGCCTGAAATTGTTTTTAGGTGCCTAATCTGTATTTTAATGCCTATTTTTTTTATTATTTTATAGCCTACTTCAGGTGTCTAAAAGTTGGTTAATGGCGTAAATGTCCTTAGTTTAGTTATATTGTTGGCTGTATAAAATATAATGTATGTTTTTTTTTTTTTTTTCAGGAATCATTATGGCATTAATAGTATTTTTTTTTATCCTTTGGCCAGATTCGACGTGCCTATCTTGTGCGATAAACTTTCGAGAACATTGTACGTGTTAGGAAGAGAGTGAGACAGAGATACTATACGGCAAGGTCCGTGGACGATCGGTCGCTATCGCTCTCACAGGTCCCTTCATAACAGCGTTTAAAGGGAGAGTCAAGAGGGTTGTAAATCTGTGACGTCACCACGGGAACACTATACTCATTGTCAACCCTCAGCTTGCACTTTCTAGCGATAAAAAGTGATTTAAAGACCTATATTTATATATTTGTTTGGGTCACATACACACTGAAGGAGTAAGGGCTTAGAGATAGAGCTCCCACTCCAATGCCCCATCTTTTTTTAAATCAGTGATCGTTTACTTTCCAAATTCTTATAGCAATATAAAAACTATTACGAATGCTTCATTGTACCAACTTGCTTTTGTATCTCTAACCTCTGTAGAATATTTCGGTCCAATTTTACAGAACGTTATTAACGAATACGCATTGCACAATAGGTATATTCAATTTATTTTACACATCAATTTCTGTTTCCGAGCCTCAAAATATTAATTATATTAAAGTAGTGTTCAATAAATAAAAACTACATTGGCGAATGACAGAATTTAAATTACGCACGCAAAATGTATTAAATTTCCCTTAATAACACTGGACTAATTAATAATTAATTTTATACAGAATTGTTAAATGAATATTTTGTAAATTAATCTATAATATTTTAATAAAGTGGTTTTCAATAGCAGCGGGGAGTGAAAGCATCCCAATTTTAACACTGATTTTACAAATAGAACAATTTATTTTAAGAATGTTTCACAAATTTAAACTGACTCACCTAGTCTTGTGAAGGACGCGACGAGCAGCTCTGCAACCATTGTTTCTGCTTCATACGGTTTCTTCTTTTGACGTCCTGTTTCCTTCTATTTAGATAACGAATTCTAAAAAATGTCCGTGCTCTACTAATTAACTTCAATAATTCCGGATCTTCATTTGGAAACTTTTTCCTCAAAAATCTAAATAAACGGCCAATTACATTCTTTTTTCTGTTGACTGATTTTTTATGCAATTTTCTAAATATAACTTCACACTCTTCAATTGTTGCCATCCACTGAGAAGAGGGATAAACCAATCCACCACGTGAAACGACCTCTATCCATCCTGGAGATTGTTGACTGCAATTAGCATTCGAAACAGCACTTTTGTTATTACATTTTCTAGCAATATAACCAGCAACATACCTGAGCGCTTCCATTTCTTCTCTTTTCATCAGCTCTGTTGTGTCAATTCTATCATCAATATCCATCTCTAATGAGTTTAGTTCCTCAGGGATTTCGTTCACGCTTTCATGAGAAATGTCTACGAGATCCTGAAAAATTTGCTTTGTTATTATTACTCCACCTGAATCTTCTACTGGGGCAATTGTTGGGTGGGGCAGTCGACATCCTAATATCAATAGGCGTAAGCGATTTTTTACTTCGACGGGCAGAGGGTTAATCGCTATACAACCCTTTCAAGCTCTTAATAAATAAGAAAGAAGTGCGCACAAACGTGCAATTTAGTTTGGTATGAGTTACTTCTCTTTACTATATTCCACCAGTGACTTCGTTCTATTCACACATTTACTAAAATGATATTTTGGACACACTTCGTTGCACAGTTTACACACGCACACAAGCTCTTAATAGAGGTAAGGAAGCCATTCTGAAAAGGTAGAAGAGTATTTTTGCCTCTGACTCTCAGTTCTTTTATTGTTTCCTCCATTCTATCTAACATCTCTACTTGTTCATTGTGGTTAATTCCGAAGGCACATTTCAGTGTATTGTGTGTAGGATCTTTCGGAATTCCCGAGTTCATTACATCTGTGAAGTCATTTATGAGTTGAAAAAATTCATGAACTTCTTCACTTTCGGGTACCAAATATTTTATTAGAGCAGCAGTGTGATGTGAAAAAAGTTCCATGGCTGGTGCAACTCTTTGCCTATCATTCTCTTGCACAGTAATGTGACCCCAATGTAATTTTGAGAATAGTTGCAACTCCGAAGAATCGGATTTAATAATCCGTTCAATTACATTTTTTTTTCAATAATTGTGTCATTCAATTGAAACCCACTGTCAATAAAATGGTTTCTTAATAACTTAATCAGGTGGGGCAAATCTGCAAAAACCCAAATATTTGCATCCGAAGCAGGATTTGAAAAGCAGGTTTGATTTACATTTATTTGCAACTCATTCCACAGTCTTCTATTGCCGCCACCCAGATCAGAAACAATTGCAACTACTCTGAAACCTGCCACTTCAATTTCTGTTATAATTTCAAATAGTAGCTCTCTGTTCATTGTTTTATCGAAATCATAATAGATGGGCTGCTTCCACTCACCTGTCAATCCTCGGATCATTACGATTTGAGCATTTCTGTGAGGGCCCAATATCGAATCATCCTCGTGATCGTAACAAATGACACCATTGACATTCATCTCATCAAATAGTAACACTGATAACTTATCCATTTCGCTCAAAGACATCCCCTGCTCTTTTAAAATTTTCAGTACTGGTGTAAGAATACCAGGAGAAAAGGGCAATTTTTTTGTCCAACGCTGCAGAGTAGCAACGCTTGGTAGAGGAATTCCCACCTGTGATCTCAAATGATTGTACAGTTTATCACTAATTGCTCGGTGAGCTAATGCCGGAATTATGTCTTGTTCTTCCCATCTTTGCTTTCTTTTCCCGCTATAAGCATTTTTATTTGCCCTGTAGTGAACACTTTAACTAATAAATGTTTTACTTTTCCATTTACTAAGCGATTGAAACACTTTCTTTGTCGTTGTGAATTTTGGTTGACTCTAAAATGTGCTTGCTTTTTATATTTATTTGTAATTCTTTTAATTTAGATTCTAACTTCTCAATGTCTAATTTAAGTTTTTCATTTTCTATATGTAGTTCTTCATTTTCTTTTTTGAGATCCAGCCCCTCATTTTCCAATGAACAGACGAAAGATAAAACACCCACTGGATCGTCCTGCCGCACTGTTGTTTTTGCATCTAATTGTTCACTTACCTCAGACAAAACTTTTTTTCTGCAAGCTCTCTCTTCTACACGTTTACTTCTAGCACTGTTTATCTCACTGTTTTGCACATAGCACACTGGTAAATTCAGCGATGGTTGGGCGTTTAATTTCAATTTTTTCTTTGCTGGTATGTTCAAAAGCTCGGCTTTCAAATCACGCTCGTAGGAATCAGATGTGAAATGTTCGGAACAAATACGCACAGTTTCAAGATTAAATTCATCTTTTCGATAACACTTAATCTCCCAAACCTTTCGGAGCTTTGGATCAGAGGGAAACGTATGATAAATAACACTCGAGCCTTCAGTTTTCCTGCTATAATTCTGACACTTGCTCACCGCACAATTTGGCATTTTTCATGCTATAATAGTAACAATATAGGCCTATTATAAACAGCACACTAGCAAGGTCTATACAAAATCACAAACACACCCCGCGTTTTCTAAATTCCAGTAACTACTAATAAAGGCAGTGCAAGCCAAGGGGTTGACAGTGGAGTGTGTCCCCGTGGTGACGTCACAGATTTACAATGCCTTCACTTTCTCTTTAAAGGCTGTTATGAAGGGACCTGTGAGAGCGATAGCGACCGACCGTCCACGGACCTTGGATAGTAGCTACACATGTGGCCGACATCATATTGATGAATTGAAAATTGGTTTAAATATAATGACATCGGTCGATATTCCTCCATAGCTTCAGAGGTTAGTTATTATATAAATTGGACATGGACATGGTCTCACAATCGTTGAAGTCTAAATAACAGATAAGGGGTGGATATCAGTTTTATTTCACTTTTTTCGGAATCTGTTCTTTTGTTTTATTTCGGTACTTATTTTCAGATGAGATTCTCGTATTTACAGAAGTTACCAGTGATTGCTCATACAGTCTGATATCTCTTTTTATTTGTTTGAAACGGCAAGAATGTTATTATATAGAGTGTTATAAAAGTATCCAATATTTTAGGATTTGATAGCGTGCATCAGAACAAGAAAATAATGTCTAATAAACATGGGTCCTAGAACACATACTTCCTGAGATCTGAACACTTGTTCGTAGGAAGCGCTCAATGTGACGTGCATTCATGGCAATGCATTTCTCTGCCCTACAATAAACATACTACTAGAAAATCATATCGCAGTTGACACCCTTGGCATGGAATAATGATAATTATGTGGCAGGAATACTGAAAACAAAAATCTGGTTGCGGATGTGAGCGAGGTTCAGCAGAGACTCTGTCGTCTGCAATTTTGTACGTTATTTACTGAAGGAAAAAATAATTGGGAACTTATAATGTTGATTTATAATAAAAATAAAATTTATGGTTAATTTGTCTCTTTGACAAGTTTTCTTCATTTATTACAGCTAGCCTAAGTCAAGTCTGCGAGTGGGGATACCGGGATGGAATGTAGAAGCAAAACACAGTTGCCACATAGGTCATTTGAGGCTCAGATTTCAAAGTGTGTACCAAGCCCCTACAGTCTCGGCTGCGCGAAACGAGGAAACCGGGGCAAATTGAACGCTCCGCTTGCCGCCATATTGTTGGAGAGCAGACAAATAATAACAGTGCGTAAATCACGCAATTTAACGCTGTGATGATCTAAAATTGACATATTATGGCCATTTTCGACGTTTAACGTAAAATTAGGACGAAATAAACATATTCAAAGTTTCATTGATATGTGTTAGAACATTAAAGAAAAGAAAATACGTATGCAGCAATTTATAGAAAACATACTGTTACATCCATAAATAGGCCTACACAATACACATTATAGATTGTATAATTTTACGATAATCAGCAAATTGTTAGGTTTCAGAGAATCTAAAATTATATTAACATATTAACTCTTAGATCACAAGACATAAATATATGCACCTTGATTACACAAGTTCTTGTTATAATCAAATTCCTAAGTGAAATAAATATGCGATAATCAGTATAGACTTGTTGTTAAGTTTTAGAGAATCAAAAATAAATTATATTACCGGTACTTTTAGACCACAGGACATAGGTAATCTGGTAAAATATAATATGCGAAGGTAGCCAAATTACATTGAATTCATTCTTCAATTAATAAAGGGAATGCTATCAATTATGAAAAGTATCGGTACCTAATACACTGCAAACAATAGGTAACGTGAAGACCTAAAAACTAAACAATCACTTTATGCAAGATAAAAAAAAACCACATACTTTTTATGTGTGGATTTTTTACATATTGTATTTTTATTTTAAATAAATAAAATAGATATATTATCATTGCTTGCGGAGTGATGGTACATAATTTTTATGCACATATGCAATATCAATAAGATGCCATTCCTTGCTTTTGTTAATAAAATATATCCGGCAAAACGTAAAAGAGTTATTTATAGGTGAACTCTGAATCATAAATTCACAAAGGAGGCTTAGCTATTATAGCTATTTATTTATTTATTATCTGTATATTTATTTATCCATATATGGATCTTGAATGAAAGTTTATTATCTTGCAGATAAATTCATTTACATAATAAAAACAAAAAGTTATCTTTCCACTAATGTTTTAACATCTGATGTGTAAGTTTAAATAATTCACTCAGTGGGATTTCTCTACAGTCTGATATACCTGTACTAACAATTAAGTATTCTTTATTGTCGTAAACTACTGATTGATTTTTAATGATATTGATATTGTAACAACAGAGATAATATTATATCGTACCTTTTGCAAATAGCTTGGAAAATTAAACAGGGATGGTATTATCGCCGCGCTCTCATGGTTAACATTCGGCAGGTCTTTGAGCGGCCTCATGCGTTCGGCAGGTCTTTGAAATTTAATTGTATTATTGTTTTCAATTTCTTGTGTCGCCGCTCCAATCACTCGCCTCAATTTCAATAATGCAACCAATAAGCTGCTTCAATTATTATTAAATGACACTTACTTGTCTAATCCACGTAGACTAAACCCGAGGTTGCAATGTCTTGTGCTGAGGACGAACATTAAGGTATGTGATTAAAAATTATTATTATTATAGAGTTATTATTAAGAGTTAAGAAAGCCAACGTACTCGTATATGAAATAATAAGAATAATAATAATAATAATAATAATAATAATAATAATAATAATAATAGTAATAATGATAATAATAATAATAATAATAATAATAATAATAATAATAATAATAATAATAATAATAGCCATTTAACAATATAACAAACTAGTGCTTATTCTTATCGAGAAAGCAGACGTGACAACGTGACGCTTAGAGTAAAACCTACAGAGCAACAATCGGTCGGCAAAAATTATTTTTTTAAACCACACCGCACGTTATTGTATGATGCCGACATGTTAACCATGAGTCCGCGGCGATAATATATCATCTTTCAAAATTATATTGCCATTACTTTCACACTATTCACTAAAAACACCCGAGACAAAACAAAGGACAAGTATGACAATCGTGTTTACCGCTCTATTTCTACCAATAGCATGGCGGCGTAAACATGCGCAGACTGGTTTCAATTTTGGACAGCACACCAGCGCTCTGTGTGAGTCTAGTATACTATTATAACGTCTTTGGTGTGTACATCGTTTGAAATACACTACGCAATTGTTGTCCTTGTCTTCAGAAAAAGGCAAGCTGTGACAACCGTTATGCTGTCTCCTAACCTCCCCTCCTCATGCAACTTTCTCTCCTTTGCCCACACTTGCCAATAGGAACGCCAAACCTCACTGTCGAAAGTGTGTCAAGCAGATGTAGAAGTACAGTCTATTTCAAAGTGTCTTGTTCTCGGAGTTTTCTTACGTTTTCATTACCGCTCTATGAACTGAAGCGCAGTAGGAAAACTTTACTGTCGTATGTGACTGTACGGTTCTCCTTTCGTTACCGCCTCCTTTCACTACAAACCTGCCTACAACTTCCCCTATGGGCTCGCAGACTTAACTTGGTCGAGCTGTATGTCCTGGACTAATATGAAAAAGAAACGTTTTTAAGGGCGGAATGCTTTGAAAATCGATCTGCTAACTATGCTTGCCATGCAAGTCATAATTTGTCATCTTGAGCTCTATATAGATTCCAAGTATACGGCGCGTCAAAGTAATACAGGTTTAATTTTTTTAACTTCCTTGTTTGTTCGACAGAGGAAGTCTTTTATCAATGAAATAGTACCGCAGTAACATTAACGCGCCGACATTATAGAAGTGCAGGGTTTGAGTCAACTGTAGACGAATTAATCTGATGTAATTTTCAGCCACCGCATTGATTGATGCTAGAATAGGCCTATCTGCCGCCGCGCCGGCCAAATATCAAATTTCTGCTGACTTTAAATATAACAAAGTTGTTTCTAACTAAGCGTCTTCATGCACGCTTTACGGCGACGACAGTGTTGATGAAAAAGAAATGGGTGCTGATTTGTTCTAATGCTGAATGTCAATGTGGATGTGAACAATACATATATATATTATATATATATATATATATATATATATATATATATATATATATATATATATATATATATAGAGTAAGGGAGGGTATTGTCGGATACCATTTTGATGTTTCAAAATAAAGATAATTGAAAAAAGTTAGAACTGTAATT
Source organism: Periplaneta americana (assembly GCF_040183065.1). Lineage (NCBI taxonomy): Eukaryota > Metazoa > Arthropoda > Insecta > Blattodea > Blattidae > Periplaneta > Periplaneta americana. The sequence continues at coordinate 147,575,148 of NC_091131.1, forward strand.
ACTTTGTATTATAATAACCTCTTGGGGTTCCTGCAGATTGTACATAAGTATTAGGTAATTTACATAATATGTATTTGCTGTATAACTTGCAAAGACAAAACAGAAATAATATCATCACTGACAGAATGGGAAGCTAATGTCGGATACATTAGACATTATTATCTAAGAGGTATGATAATGCATTTACTTAGTATTATAATAACCTCTTGGGGTTCCTGCAGATTGTACATAAGTATTAGGTAATTTACATAATATGTATTTGCTGTATAACTTGCAAAGACAAAACAGAAATAATATCATCACTGACAGAATGGGAAGCTAATGTCGGATACATTAGACATTATTATCTAAGAGGTATGATAATGCATTTAAAATAATATATTGCATATCAGAAACTATTACAATGGTGTTCTGTTTAGTCAACTGATATGCAAGCCCTTTAACATCATTTCTGGTTCATCCAAAATATTTTCTCTCCATCATTAACACATAGTCAACTAGCTTCTCTTCAAGTGAAGCTGGGAGTATTGGTTTTCGTCCAAGTTTCGATTTAACGGCTTTGGTGGGCTCAGAGTTGGACTGTACATAATCAAATAATGTTGATCGAGATACATTGAATCTTTTGGAAGCAGCAAGGTAGCCCATTCTTTTCTCCCGTACTGCGACAATGGCATTTACCATAACTTCAGACTTCCATTTTTTTTAGACTGAATCTCTTTTTTCTTTTACTTTAGGCTCTAAAAATATCAGAAGAAGAAACAATTCGTTACTTCATAATATTCGATTAATTAGAAAATTAATTACTTACATTAATTAAAAATACCCATGAGTAAAAATGTAGTGGTTTGTTATAGAAAACATATAAATGGGTTTAAGGCAGCTTTTATGTAGCCAGCAGCATTGAAAGACAGCCGACAATGCCTTCGGCTAGTATCCGACATTGCCCTCGGCTAGTATCCGACATTGCCCTCAGCTAGTATCCGACATTGGACGACTCTTCACAAACAGTCAAACAAGCCAGCTGCATGAAACATGTTGTCGATAGCATTTCTGCAATTAGAGAATTAAGAAGCCTTATCTATGGTATATCAAACAGTGCATACCATGTTTTGCAAATATAAGAATAATTTGTAACGAATAAATCACATTACTTACCCTCAAAAAGTTTTTTTTTTTTTTTTTTTTTTTTTTTTTTTTTTTTTTTTTTTTTTTTTTTTTGCAGACACTTTGAAAACACGCTATTCACACACAGTGAAGCACTCAACAGTAATGGCTATTCATGCAGATGTTCATCTACTTGTAGAGAACGTAATGCATTATTTTTACATCAGACTGCACCATTCGATGGAAAAGAAATATGTTATCCGAGATTATCCCACATTACCAGACCTATCCGACAATCCCCTCCCTTACTCTATATATATTGGCGCGGTTGTATCGAAGTAATAAGAGTTTAATAATAACTTCCTTGTTTGTTCGACAAATAGTTTTTTTGTTGTATATATAAATAAGTTTATTTTGTGATTTTTTATTAACTGCGTGATAACATGAAGGTGATAATGCCAGCGAAATGACTCCAGCTCCGAAAGTTACCCAGCATTTGCTCTTAATGGGTTGAGATAAAATCATGAAACAACATTAACCAGATAACTCGTCTCATCCGGGATTTGAACTTCGGCCCGCTCGTTTCACAGTCAGATATGCTAACCATTACTACAGAGAAGTGGACTAGAAGTACATTAGGTAATTGAGAAATATACGACAGATTTATGCTGAAGTACGATAATTTTTAAAGTTAATACGACGGTTTCGGTTCCTTTATCTGGTAAACCTGCGGAAATATTTAATTTCGATTTCAAATTGAATTACTTCTTCAAACTTACCTACGTTAAGAGCACTTACTCGACACATTCGCAGATGTAAGATTAAGTTATAAGAGTCATACCATTAATAATAATTTGTGTTATCGGCATCTGTAAGGTAGATACTACTGCAGGTTAACAAGGACGTTGACATCGCGTCTTGAGAGGCGATAGGACGTCCGAAAATAAGTGACAACAACAACAAGAACTATTCCCAGGAATACTTCTGCATTGATTACTTATAAAAAAATCCAACATACATTGTACCAATCAAATTTGTAGCCGCCGCGCAAGTGTTGCTGGGAACACATTGTATCCATGTACCTTGCACCAATCAAATTTGTAATCGCCGCCCAAGTGTTGCTTGGAATAAAATGTACAAATTTGACTGGTGCAAGGTTTGTTGGATACATTGAATTCCCAGCAATACTTGCGCGGCGACTACAAATTTGATTGGTAAGCTTACAACGATGTTTCCTACATTTTTTTTCCCAGGATCACTTGCTTGGCGATAAAAAATTTAATTGTTGTAATGTATGTTAGTTATATTGTATTCCCTACAAAACCTGCGTGGCGATTAATTAATTAATTAATTTTATTGGTGTTAGGTTTTTGGATACATTTAATTCCCAGCAACACTTGAGCGGAGACTATAAATTTGATTGGTGCAATGTATGTTGGCTACATTTTCTTCCGTGCAACACTTTCGCGGCGATTACAAATTACATTGGTGCTAGGTATTGTATTCCCAGCAGCACCTGCGTGGCGATTACTTAATTTGATTTGTGTTTGTTGGATAATTATATTGAATTCCCAGCAACACTTGCGCGAGGTCTACAAATTTGATTGGTGCAATGTATGTTGGCTACATTTTATTCCCTGCAACACTTGCGCGGAGACTACAAATTTGATCGGTGCAATGTATGTTGGCTACATTTTCTTCCGTGCAACACTTTCGCGGCGATTAAAAATTACATTGGTGCTAGGTATTGCATTCCTAGCAGCACCTGCGTGGCGATTACTTAATTTGATTTGTGTTTGTGGGATAATTCTATTGAATGCCCAGCAACACTTGCGCGGGGTCTACAAATTTGACTGGTGCAATGTATGTTCGTTACATTTTATTCCCTGCAACACTTGCGCGGCGATTACTCTGCTAGGTATTGTATTCCCCCTGCAGCACCTGCGTGGCGATTACTTAATTTCATTGATGTTTGTTGGATAATTATATTGAATTCCCAGCAACACTTGCGCGGCGTCTACAAATTTGATTGGTGCAAAGTATGTTGGCTAAATTTTATTCCCAGAAACGCCTGCACGGCGATTTCAAATTTCATTGGTGCTAGGTATTGTATTCCCAGCAGCACCTGCGTGGCGATTACTTAATTTGATTGGTGTTTGTTGGATAATATATTATATTGAATTCCCAGCAACACTTGCCCGTCGACTAAATATTTTATTGGTGAAAACTTCGAGCATTAAAGTATATAGAGAGGGCGCTCAATATTACTCTGCCGGATGAATGTGGCACCAAAATAACAGCTCTCTCAGATCAGCTGATCTCGGGCAAAACATTACACAGTATGCTTACGAACAAGCAATTTATTGTAATGATTGCGGATAAGACAGCCTATCCTAGAATGTATTAAGATAAAAAAAAATGTTTCGGTAGATCCTAATTGAACAAGTGTCTTGTTTTAATGGCTTGTTTTATAATACAACATGAAATAACTTAAAGATAAGCCTGCTATAAATGTCTTATGAAAATGTGGGATACTTTTACTGTAGACGTTTTAATAAGGAAATTGCAGTTAGAAGTTACTGAAAATGTATCAAGTGAGATTGAAACAAAGGAGTTGACAAAAGGAAGGATACTATTGTTTTTAAAAATGTTTAATCATGACAATTTCTTTACGTCACTTGTCAGTACTTCATTTAGGGCGAGTGAAAACATAGGTTATGTAACTTTTATTGATTTGAAAACTATAATAGTGTGAGAAAGTAAAGTTGTGTCTTACTGAAATATTAAATATAATAGCTTTGATTTTGTGATTAACATCTTGAGGGCTCTACCGAACCTTGTATTTTAGTTTAGTTATTCGTAAGTTCGGCAAGTTTATTTACTAGTAAAACTGGAATATAGGCCTAGGCCTACCGTGTCTTTATATAATACTTTAATTCACAGATTAATAAAAAATATAATTATATAAGCCCATAAAAAGGAATAGGTCACAAACTGGCAGCTACTTATACAAAGAGGAAGGGAAAGAACATGATTTTTCGCTATTTCGCGTAAAATGAATGTTTGAAAAAATGTAACGAAAAATGTTAACCCATTATGTTTCAGTTTTAAAATTTTCTGGGTAATTTTACACAGGTAACAAGAAACATGGATGTCTTGTAAATTATAATTAAATCCTCACAATAGCCCTTATAACTAAATATAAAAGTATAATAATAAAATGAAAACTTACAAATGAAGTCATGACACAGAAATTATTTAAATAAAAACTTGGGGAAAATAATATTTCTACGTTATTTCACATAAATTTAACTTTTAAACGGGAATAAAAACAATATAAATAACATTATTAGGCCTAATACCGGTACTTTTTTTATTTTTATATACGGTATTCTGATTTTGTTCCGAATCTGGGCAAAACTGCTTTTGAATCAATTCATGTGGTTGCTTATAAATCATCTATGTTTAACCCACAGTGGAACTGGAAGCTTGAGTCACAAGCTTCATGCACCTCTCAACTGGCTGAGTGTGATAAGGAAATAAAGGAAATTCCGATGCCGAAATTTCTGGATCACTGATTAATATTTCCATACCATTTTCTTAACATAGTCCTCAAAATTAGTGGTGCTGTAATTCAATTTTCGGCTAAACTAGTGCTGAGGTAGTTCCCTTTGTACTCCTTTTAAACACCTTGCATCTGTGACAGGTTAGATTTTGTTAGTTTAGGCGTTTGTTATGCCTTGCATATACGATCAACTGCATATCCACAAAAAAAAAATCCCTTCTAAATCAAACGATTTTGACTTCCGAAATCACAGAAACTACCTCAATGCTAGTTTCATACTCTCATACTTCCATTTTTTTTTTTTTTTTCAGAATTCTTCTCAAAGCAAATTTCCTTAGAAGTTGACTTCTATCTTTGATCATTACATCCCTTCATATGCTATTCGGAGCTCTTGCAAATGTTTAAAAATGGTTTTGTAGATTTGTGAATTCAGTACCGCTTACTTTCATCTGAAAAGCTGTTCAGTTCTTCAAAATCTAAAGACAGTTAAAATTTTAATGAATAAGAACAAGGTAGCAATAATCAAGACAAAAGGAAACAGATTCCAATAATAAAAAAACACTTCCCTGCCTGGCATTTATTTACCACTAAGAGGCGCCATCATGACAATGATCCATTAAATGTTATTACCTCAGTTGAGCCACTTCTATCAAGTACCGTACTCAGGACATTTTTCGAGGGCTTCTAGGTTTTATTATGGATGCGGGAGCTAAAGATCTACATAATCAATTTGAGAGACAAAGTCTCAATTGCACCATGATAAGTCCTACTATACAAAATTAATTAATCTTATCTATAGGGAAGTTACTTGCACGATCATAATCAGACACATTAATCTTGTGAAATATTTTCATAGACATAAGCACAACAGAGCAGATGACAATCAGATATGTGAATATGACGATCTTAGTTGTTGTTTAGTCAACTATCCAAACCACACAAGTGATATCAACAAGGCACCACTTATGAGGCAACTAGACCAGGAAAATGGGGTAGAGTGGCCTGTTCTTTACTCCATCCATTGCATACATCGCTGACCAGCATCAGACAATTTCTTTTCATTTCAATGACCTCTACGAAATGTATAAAGGAATTGAAGGTCCTGGGTCTAAACTACAATGATGTTCATGGACAAAGATATTGTGGAGAGTGTAATATGTCGGGGAAATTTAATGGCTTGCAGTATCTATCTTAAAAGATGAGCCCTCTATACACACTGTTTTAATCCTCCAATCAACCTGTGCATTTCTACACTCTGCAATGTGCCATACTTAAACCAGCAGCTAGGAATACCGAGTTAAATGTCTACATTTTTGTCAGCATTGCCCAAGAGAGTGGCTGTACTTAACACTATTATTTCTGAACAGGGTAGAGGTAGTGCCATTGTGCCATGGCACTACCAGAATACAGAAGGAAAAGGAGAATTCATATTTTCCGCTCAAAACCTGAGAGAAACAAGTTACGCTTACACAAACTCTACCGTCAATATGATCTTTGCACCGAAACACGTAACCAGTGTTTGGAGGATGGATCTGTGCCAGGCACTATATCCCATAAGAAATATAATGGGATGCGCGCGAAATCTTCATGTTCGCTCGTCCTTTTCAGCATCTAAAAGCATGATCTGAAATGTGCCAGGCACAAATTGCCGCTGGCTTTTGCAATGCTTGTAAAACTGTATACATCCCCATTTACTATGCCGATCCCTTACTACCTCGCGCTCTGTCTATCCTTCCGCTTTGTCGGAACAAGTTTCTAAGCGAAGACTGCAACAATAAGATAATAAAATCTCTCCCGGTTTCTTGAAAACTTGGCTTGAGAAAGTTTTCACTTTATTATTTCTACCAACAGTACCAAGTGTAGTGTGAACGTGTTAAGTCATGAGGTTGTCATCGTAATAGTGGTCGTGTTATCTTGTTGTGTACTGTTAAAAAATTAATTCGGTTGGCGCTTTATTGAAATCTCAGTTTTCAACATTAACATATGAAAACAAACTTCGTGTTAAAGAATTAGGCAGACCAACACCGCACTTAAATATTCATCGAAAGCAGCAAAGTGCTAAAGTTAACAGATCTCGCAAATTCAACCCAGATATTTATTTAATTAAATAACAACTGGTTGTGTGGATGTGATGTGAAAAATGCGTTCTTCTTTTTCCTGTGTGTTCTGTTCGGAGGTGAACTTAGCTGGTCAAAAGTGGGTGTGACAGATTTAGTACACTTATGGGGTAAAATAAAAACACATCATAAGTCAAAGGTTAATATCAATAACGTCTTCAGTTTGTCTATGCTGGGTAAAGCGAACACTGAAAATCAGTTAAATTCGCGATTGCAAAATACAATGAGCAAGTTGATAAAAACAGATATGCGTTAAATTTAATAATAAATTGTATACGATTTTGTGGGGCACTAGATTTAGCACTAAGAAGGCACGATGAATCTGAGGAGTTTTGTTTGCAAAATAGACAACTTCAACAAAAAAATGATGGATTTATTTTCAAGTCAGAAGAATAGGCGAATGGGTTTTATCTATCGCGCATATTAACCTGGTCAACAAAAGTGCTCAAGTGCTCCAGTTGTATAAATTTTGGTGAGTGATTATTATTATTATTATTATTATTATTATTATTATTATTATTATTATTATTAGAGACGAGAATTTTATGCACTATAAAATCCCAAAATATGCATGCATTCATGAACTATCAAACTATGAAATATGCATGATCAAGCGAAAAATACATTAAAATATGCACTTTTATTTTTGTTTCAAAATGTCTTATTTCACTTCACTTTTTTGCACAGTTAAAAACCTAATAACATTTTTAAATTGGTTTCTGTGAGGTTCCTGCACTTGTCTCTATATTGCAAGAAGTTACGGGTTTAAACTTGAATGAACATATTTGTGACAGTGTCAGGTCAAATTCTTCATTCAAGTTTTCGCCACAAATAAGCTTCTTCACTGAACAAAAGAATCCGCAGTCCGGGTTAGCATTTAGGACCCTGTCCAATTTGTTTTTCGCCGCTACATTCACTTTCCCATGGGCATAACTGAGGGATCTATGAAATTCTTTGAAGATTATTTCTTTTGTTGCATTCTTGCAATATGTGAAACAGATGCGACATGCTGGTCGACTTGAAATTTTTTAGTACATTTCATCTGAAATTATAATAGACCTTACGGTTACCTAGATACGATTTAAAAACGGATATCGTAATTTAATAATTATTTTGAACAAGTTTTGTGATTTTTTTACAAAGAACAATTGTCATATAAAATGTTCGGAAACAGAACAGCATTGCTTTACTCTTTACTCCAACAGTCGCAAAATACGACATCCTCAGCTGATCTAACAAAATCTTTTCCTTTACAGTAATCCACTGTGCAAAGAGTACACTTTTGGAATCTTTAAATTGGAAACATATTAGGACCACATTAACACGCGCAAACAGAATAAACAAGCACATTAACAACTTACAACATTCACACACTGCAAACACAGTTTTACGGTGATTCCAATTTTAGAAGAATCTAAATTGCTACTAGTACTAGAAAAGGAAGAGAATTTACAACCTCCCTGAAAGAGGATGCTTTTGACCTAAATTATTTGTCGGCAATTTCCTTGAAAAAATATCCAACGTAATAAAATTTATGACACGCAGTGTATAGAGGGTCGTCGGTAAAGTGTTGTAGAAGTGGACTTCCCTCCAGGGAAAGGTCCTCTAACTCCTTATTGAGAAAATCTTAACATTTTATTTAATTTTTCTGTTATTTAGTTTTTTTTTTCCAATCCTGATTTCTGAAGCTAAAATATGGGACATAAAATCGAGAAACTAAGGTGTCCACACAAAACCATTAAAACATGCATTTAAACTGAATTAATGTATATTATATGCATTATTAAGCTAAAAATTACCTAAATATGCATTATGCATGTTTTTATCCCTAAAAAGTGGAAAACATGCAAATATGCACGGGAAAAGTACACATATTTGGAACCGGAAAGTAATGAAATGGATAAGTACTAAGTATGAGCTACATATGTCCTATGTTCCTATAAAAACATGCATTTGCATGGAATTCTCGTCTCTAATTATTATTATTATTATTATTATTATTATTATTGCTTATAGTAGAAAAAAGAGTTACCCTCCCCCTTAGGGTATCCTGGATATACCACTGATTTTGGCACTATGGATTAAATATGTATGAGCCGCCACTGTTTCTGAAGCAGACTCTCTCCACCGAAAGAGACAACTGAAATCATTGTATGCTACAAAGTGGGTTAATAATCATGATTCTTTCATTACTAAGGCCAGCTCTTGGTCACTAACTGAAGAAAAGATATTAACTGTGCTATGGGGTATAGATGATAGCACATGCACATAGGATGTTTGGTAGAGTCAGCACAGAAGGTAGGAGTAAAAGAGTATGGCTGGTAACATGGATAAGTCTCGATTATTTACATAATCATACTCAATTTTTTTTTTCTTCACTTCACCCTACCCTTCATACCAAGTTCATTTACGTTTGTTGATTTCAAATTCAAACATTTATCATCATCAGCCATTCAAGCAGTAGGCCTAGTGGCCTGTTACTGTCTCCTTCCATCTTTTTAAGGGCCGACACAAAGATCTTTTCCCTCGAGGTATGTATCTGAGGATCTGTCGAGGCAATCTGGAACCGTCCATCCTGTTGACAATGCTGGAGCCAATTCTGTCTATAATTGTTGATGTGTTCGTGAATGGGGGTTATGTTTAATTCCTTTGTTATCAGGGACACCCAACACCTAGGCCAAAAAAGGAGACTATCTCATTTTTATGGGATGTATGGTAAGCTTACCTAAAGTTCTGTTCACTTGTTAGTCCACCTGAAATAAAAAGGTTAAGGAAACAAAATATAGGAAGTTTTCAAGAACATAATACCAGTATTTATATTTGACATTAATTTCGGGAATTTTATTGTGAGTTACAGGCACGAGCATTGTTTCAGAGTATGAATCACTGAAATATATAAGAAATAATTTACCTTAATGGTGCATTCTCAAATTTGTTATGGATGTTTTGAAGTTATTCCGTCACAATTTATTAACAAACATAAATATTAATAGAAGCTTACATCACTGGTATGGTTTAAAATGTATTAAACAGATCTATTATTAAAACACAAGTAATTACATTAGTGAAACTGTTTTAGTTCCAGTTCCTCCCCCTCCACTGCATACATCACTGACTAGTAACATATTTCACTAATCAGACTTGAGATGTAGTATAGCCACAACCTCAATCTGAGGAATCTCATATCTATGTGCATCATTAGTGATCATTTGGAACATAATTAGCACTGTAGCTGTCTAGTACTTTCAAGTTGTAGGCCTAACTCAGTATCTTAGGAAAAGGCATCCTGATATGCAAAATATACTTTATTTTTCTGATGGTACTGCTAGAAAAAAAAAATAAGAATTTCACAGGTATACTGATCCATACAAAATACTTCCATGGTAAAGGCTAAATGACATTTCTTTGCAACAAGTCATGGACTTTTTTTTTTCATTGTATAATAATGCATAAATGTACATTTCATTGTACTGGAAATAAAAACTGGATTTCATGTTGAAATATGGCAAATAAATTTCTAAATTTCAGACTTTCCAAAGAGCTAATTTGGTGGTGTTTATGCATCACCCTTTGGTTGCATTAGCATGGAATGACCCTAAACACAATGTGCACAAGATACAAAATAACAAGATACAAATGTAACAAAACCAAAAAGTTAATTAGGCATACATGGAAAAAATTGGTATAGCCTATGCCTGAACCCCACATATTAGGTATTAAACACAATGTACACAAGAACATTTTTTTTCTGCTTTTTTTTTTTAATAGCAAGTTTGGGCAGCTAGTTTAACTTTCATTTTTTCTGACTCCCAATTGACATGACGCTTTCTAACCCTAGTAGCCAGAGTTAATCCTTCATGTTGCTTCTCAACTAGCTTTAATATGTGATCCCACTTTATTGCACTGCCATCGCTGTTGTATATCACACCTAAACTGGCTAAGGAGTTTCTTACCAATTTTAACATATGGCATGCATCAAGGAAAATAAACACTGGTTCATTTGTGACTGGATGTGAAAAAAAGGTCTTTGCATTATTTTGATAGATGTCAACCCCTAGATATTTAGTCATTGTTATATTGCTGGCAGTACCACCAAACATCAAACTAACAACATGAATTCCAGTATAATGTAACATTGTAAGTGCATTTGATACTAAATTTGCTTTCTCCTCTCCTGAAAAACTATCAATTAAAAAGTCTCCAACTGGAACTTTCCAACAATCGTTAACAGCATTCACTAACAGCACAAGTGCCTCCCTCGCCTCTGGTAGTGAATCGTCATCAACCTCAGTTCCCATATCAACATAGCCACATGTTTCCTTACTATCCCATTCAATCTTACTCCTAATGCCCATTTCATCCATGAGAAGGCTGCACACAACTGATTTACCTGATGTTTCAGCTTCTTCAGCTTTTAGTTTAAGCGCTGTTAACGCTTCCTGTGTAAAGCCAGGTGAACCTTCAATATGCTGGTACCATCTTCTTAGGGTACGGGGATGTGGAAGACATGTATTAAATGTTTTCCTCACATACTCTTATGCTTTTGCAGAATAAAAATGTAGTATAAGGGCAAAACTTCGTAATTGCTGAGAATAAGTATCTTTTTTTTTCCTTCTACCATTCTTTTAAACAGCTCCTCTGCAGGACCAGAAAATGCAGCCTAAGGAGGAAAATAAAATAATAGTTAAATTCTTGCTTCCTTATTCAACAACATAGCTATAACAGACAAATACAGTATTAGGAAAACAGGAGGAGCCATGATGGATGGATAGCTATACTATACCTGACGCTCTAAATTTAACATCCATGGAAACATTCTATGTAATAGACAACCATGAAATCTCTCAGATCCTGCTGTTTTGCCTAATTATTTACATCATTTATGAAAAGTCAATTTAATTTTTTTAAATTTTGCTTAATAATATTATAATATGGGCAACCATAAAAGCATCAACGTTCCCATTTTAAGGGCAATGAACATATGAAAGTGCACATGCAAATATGTTGGTAATTTCTTAGATTAGATCACACATGGGTTGGGTTAGGTTAGATTCTATTGTAAAATTAATTGCTCTATTGTGAATGATTTGTTTTTCCATTATATGTTTCTCCATTCTCACACTATATATTATGTACCCTCTTTCGAACAAAATTGTTATAACAATGTCACCTGATCTAACCAGCAAGTGACATATTCCTTTAAAGACCAGTTTATAGTAGGGACTTGACATAAAAATACTAAAACAAGATTTTAAAAATACATTACATTTTAACTATATCTGTAACCAACCTTTAGCACTGTTGCAGCATTTTCATTTATCATCAGTTCCTTTTGTAAGTGGGTAATTAAAGAGTTTAAAGAATTAATTTTCTTCTTAACTTACATCTCACATTTTTCTTCATTAAGTTTCTAATTCTTTTTCTTTGATCCTTGATCGTATTCTGAGCCATGAATAGGTACTTTTTAGGAGACTTCATGTCACACTCTTCAAAGTCGCCCATGAAGTGTTTCCTCTTAAACCTTTTCTTTTCATTTCTGAGGTTGGCTGCTGTGGTAGGTGTACAGTTGTCGATTCTTCAGAGCTGAAGGATTGTGAAGTATTAATCCTTTCGTTTGAGTTTCCAACTGAGGTTGGGTGCTGTGATAGGTCTACTGTTGTTAGTTGTTCAGAGCTGTAGGATTGTGAAGTATTAATTAGACCTACAACACGAGGTTTAGGAGGCTTGTGATGCTCAGGAAAATCAAAAAGTGTTGGCACCGATCCTTTTTATAAGAAATGGATGGCCAAACCTTTGTTTGTCGAAACAGCTATCCTCAAAATGTTTTGAGCATATTTTGCTATATTTCGATGGATGAAAATTCTCCCTTTTCATGTTTATAAACCATTTTTTTAGTAGCTCAGGATCAGACGAGAAGCTGGAAAAAAAAAAAAAAAAAAAAAAAAGACATTGTGATTGTGTCCCACATATAGCCTACTTGTAGGCTATTCGGCTAAACTAGCACTGCAGTACTCTGCTTGTACACCTTGCATATACGAATCAGTGACGGGTTAGGTGTTGTTCATTTAGGCTTTTGTTATGCCTTGCATTTACGATCAACTACGCGCGCACACACGCACGCACACACGCACGCGCACACACACATACACACACAAAACTTATAAATTCAACGATTTTCACTTCCGAAATCACCAGAACTACCTCAGCGATAGCTTCACTGGCTATTAATACAAATTTGGTTTTATTTACTTTATCGATACCGTTCGTATCCACTATTTGCCCACTTCTTTCTGTGTGACTTCCATCCAGCCATGCTTTAGACTACTCCTCACTCTTCGGAAATTAGTTACTTAGCCTATATGTTAAACAACACTATATCACAAACACAATGCACTATGTTAATGATGCAATAGTTGCACGTCAACAACTACGGTATCAATAAAGTAAATAATTACTAGGTTAGGTTAGAAGCAACCACGTTATGTTAATTACTTATATAACGTATGTTAAACAACGCCATGTCATACACAACGCACTATGTGAATGATGCAACACTTTTACGTCAACAACTACGGTATCGATAAAGTGAACTATTAACTTAGGTTAGAAGCGACCATGTTATGTTACTTATATGTTAAACAATGTCATGTCATAAACACAGTGCACTATGTGAATGATGCAACACTTGTACGTCAACAACTTTCATTAGTTACACATAGCCTATATATTATGCAAGGTGTATAAGCGGAATACGAAAGGAACTACCTCAGCGCTAGTTTAGCCAACAACGGTACGCCTTGTCACAAACACAATGCTCTATGTGAATGATACAACACTCGCTCGTCAACAACTATGGTATTGAAGAAGTGAACAATTACCAAAATTTTATTGTATGTGCACCTTATTTAATGTACTATTAATGAGTTAAAAATTTAATCCTTACCTGTGAAATGATATCTTGGCCCCTTTTTCAAACCTTTGGGTGCAATTATATGCTGCACAAGACATTACCATTTTTACAATTGAATAGGACACACTGTAATTACTTTCTTGCAATAACTTGAGACCTACTGAAGATTCGACTGCAAAACTGAAAGAGGAACACGAAACAAATAGGGTAATTTGGTAACTTCAGGTAGGCCTATTTATTTTTATGTATTTCAATTCGTAAGCGTGATGATACACATTGGACAAACACAGACAAATCTGCTCTTTTTTTAAGATAAATTTCTGGCAGTGTAGAAATCGTATACTGAAATTTTACGAAATAAATAAACATCATTAGATTAAATAACATTATCGCACTTTAATAAATTGCAGTGAGGTTATTAATAAGTAGTAAGTGTACCCACCTACGAAATATTATCGTTACTTCTCATTTTTTGCCCCAAAATCAATTCAAAACACTTGTATTTCACTAAACACACAATGGCCTTTCCATATTCCATATCGCTTTCCTGCCCTAGATCAGCTGATTTAACTCTGGTGCCACTACCCAGCAAGCCTTGCCCCTTCCATCTATTTTATGTTCGAAGGGTGAAAAGTATGTCGATTAAATTTTATTCCCAGAAACGCTTGCGCGGCGATTACAAATTTCATTGGTGCTAGGTATTGTATTCCCAGCAGAACCTGCGCGGTGATTATTTAATTTGATTGGTGTTTGTTGGATAATTATATTGAATTCCCAGCAACACTTACGCGTCGACTAAAAATTTGATTGGTGAAAAGTATGTTGGCTAAATTTTATTCCCAGAAACGCTTGCGCGGCGATTACAAATTTCATTGGTGCTAGGTATTGTATTCCCAGCAGAACCTGCGCGGCGATTATTTAATTTGATTGGTGTTTGTTGTATAATTATATTGAATTCCCAGCAACACTTGCGCGGAGACTACAAATTTAATTGGTGAAAAGTATGTTGGCTACCTTTTATTCCCAGAAACACTTGCGCGGGGATTACAAATTTCATTGGTGCTAGGTATTGTATTCCCAGCAGAACTTGCGCGGCGATTACTTTATTTGACTGGTGTTTGTTGTATAATTATATTGAATTCCCAGCAACACTTGCGCGGCGAATACAGATTTCATTGATGCAACGTATGTTGGCTACATTTTATTCCCAGAAACACTTGCGCGGCCATTACAAATTTCATTGGTGCTAGGTATTGTATTCCCAGCAGGACCTGCGCGGCGACTATTTAATTTGATTGGTGTTTGTTGTATAATTATATTGAATTCCCAACAACACTTGCGCGTCGACTACAAATTTGATTGGTGCAATGTATGTTGGCTACATTTTATTCCCAGAAAAACTTGCGCGTCCATTACAAATTCCATTGTTGCTAGGTTGGTATTGTTTACCCGGAAGGACCTACGCGGCGATTATTTAATTTGATTGGTATTTGTTGTATAATTATATTGAATTCCCAACAACACTTTGCGCGGCGTCTAGAAATTTGATTGGTGCAATGTATGTTGGGTACATTTTATTCCCAGAAACACTTGCGCGGCGATTACAAATTTCATTGGTGCTAGATGTTGTATTCCCAGCAGCACCTGCATGGCGATTACTTAATTTGATTGGTGTTTGTTGTATATTATATTATATTAAATTCCCAGCAACGCTTGCCCGTCGACTAAAAATTTAATTGGTGAAAAGTATGTTGGTTAAATTTTATTCCCAGAAACGCTTGCGTGGCGATTACAAATTTCATTGGTGCTAGGTATTGTATTCCCAGCAGAACCTGCGCGGCGATTATTTAATTTGATTGCTGTTTGTTGTATAATTATATTGAATTCCCAGCAACACTTGCGCGGAGACTACAAATTTAATTGGTGAAAAGTATGTTGGCTACATTTTATTCCCAGAAACACTTGCGCGGCGATTACAAATTTCATTGGTGCTAGGTATTGTATTCCCAGCAGCACCTGCGTGGCGATTACTTAATTTGATTGGTGTTTGCTGTATAATATATTATATTGAATTCCCAGCAACACTTGCCCGTCGCCTAAAAATTTAATTGGTGAAAATTATGTTGGCTAAATTTTATTCCCAGAAACGCTTCCGCGGCGATTACAAATTTCATTGGTGCTAGGTATTGTAATCCCAGCAGAAACTGCGCGGCGATTATTTAATTTGATTGGTGTTTGTTTTATAATTATATTGAATTCCCAGCAACACTTGCGCGTCGACTAAAAATTTAATTGGTGAAAAGTATGTTGGCTAAATTTTATTCCCAGAAACGCTTGCGCGGCGATTACAAATTTCATTGGTGCTAGGTATTGTATTCCCAGCAGGACCTGCGTGGCGATTATTTAATTTGATTGGTGTTTGTTGGATAATTATATTGAATTCCCAGCAACACTTGCGCGGAGACTACAAATTTAATTGATGAAAAGTATGTTGGCTTCCTTTTATTTCCAGAAACACTTGCGCTGGGATTACAAATTTCATTGGTGCTAGGTATTGTATGCGTGGCGACTATTTAATTTGATTGGTGTTTGTTGTATAATTATATTGAATTCCCAACAACACTTGCGCGGCGACTACATATTTGATTGATGCAATGTATGTTGGCTACATTTTATTCCCAGAAACACTTGCGCGCCCATTACAAATTTCATTGGTGCTATGTTGGTATTGTTTACCCAGAAGAACCTGCGCGGCGATTATTTAATTTGATTGGTGTTCGTTGTATAATTATATTGAATTCCCAGCAACACTTGCGCGGCGTCTAGAAATTTGATTGGTGCAATGTATGTTGGGTATATTTTATTCCCAGAAACACTTGCGCGGCGATTACAAATTTCATTGGTGCTAGATATTGTATTCCCACCAGCACCTGCGCGGCGATTACTTAATTTGATTGGTGTTTGTTGTATAATATATTGTATTGAATTCCCAGCAACACTTGCCCGTCGAATAAAAATTTATTTGGTGAAAAGTATGTTGGCTAAATTTTATTCCCAGAAACGCTTGCGCGGCGATTACAAATTTCATTGGTGCTAGGTATTGTATTCCCAGCAGAACCTGCGCGGCGATTATTTAATTTGATTGCTGTTTGTTGTATAATTATATTGAATTCCCAGCAACACTTGCGCGGAGACTACAAATTTAATTGGTGAAAAGTATGTTGGCTACATTTTATTCCCAGAAACACTTGCGCGGCGATTACAAATTTCATTGGTGCTAGGTATTGTATTCCCAGCAGCACCTGCGTGGCGATTACTTAATTTGATTGGTGTTTGTTGTATAATATATTATATTGAATTCCGAGCAACGCTTGCCCGTCGACTAAAAATTTAATTGGTGAAAAGTATGTTGGCTAAATTTTATTCCCAGAAACGCTTGCGTGGCGATTACAAATTTCATTGGTGCTAGGTATTGTATTCCCAGCAGAACCTGCGCGGCGATTATTTAATTTGATTGGTGTTTGTTGTATAATTATTTTGAATTCCCAGCAACACTTGCGCGGAGAATACAAAATTAATTGGTGAAAAGTATGTTGGCTACATTTTATTCCCAGAAACACTTGCGCGGGGATTACAAATTTCATTGGTGCTAGATAGTGTATTCCCAGCAGAACCTGCGTGGCGATTATTTAATTTGATTGTTGTTTGTTGCATAATTATATCGAATTCCCAGCAACACTTGCGCGGCGACTACAAATTTGATTGGTTCAATGTATGTTGGCTACATTTTATTCCCAGAAACACTTGCGCGGCCATTACAAATATCATTGGTGCTAGGTATTTTTTCCCAGAAGGACCTGCGCGGCGATTACTTAATTTGATTGGTGTTTGTTGTATAATTATATTGAATTCCCAGCAACACTTGCGCGGCGTCTACAAATTTCATTGCTGCAATATATGTTGGCTACATTTTAGTCCCATCAACACTTTCGCGGCGTCTACAAATTTCATTGGTGCAAGTTTGTTGGTTACATTTTATTCCCAGCAACACTTGCGCGGCAATTACATATTTGATTGGTGCAAGGTGTATTGGAGTAATACCAGCGTATAGGTAATTGTGTGCACTCAACTTTGGGTTTCTGGCATCTTGTCAGCCCATTTGGGTTGTGGGGATGTACTCGGCCGCGGTACAATTTTTCCCTTGAAATTATTCAAGCCTGCTTCTCAGGGAGCTTCTACCTGAAAACCAGATTTGCATAATATGTTCGTTACTATAGGTATGTTAATACAAAGCCACAATTTAAGTCACTCAGAATTATGGGCACTCAAAGTTGGGCTTCTGGCATCTTGTCAGCCCATTTGATTAATGTGGATATAAAATGAAAAATTGTGACGGTGTCGTGTAGCTCCTGGAGTAGCTCAGTCGGTAGAGCATGCGTGCGGTAAGCGAAAGGTCCCGGGATAGATACCCGGCTCCAGAACAATTTTTCTCTCGAAATTATTAAAGTCTGATCCACAGGAAGCATCTACATGAAAGCCAAATGTGCATAATATTAAATAACAATTCTTGTACATACACTTAAATTGAAGGGCGGCCGGGTAGCTCAGTTGGTAGAGCAGCTGGCTACAGACTGGAATGTCCACGGTTCGACCCCAGGTGGTGACAGGATTTTTTCTCGTTGCCAAACTTTCAGAACGGCCCCGAGGTTCACTCAGCCTCCTATAAAATTGAGTACCGGGTCTTTCCCGGGGTCAGAGCGTGGTGCCGACCACACCACCTCATTCTAGTGCCGAGGTCATGGAAAGCATGGGGCTCTACCTCCATGCCCCCCAAGTGCCTTCATGGCATGTTACGTGGATACCTTTACCTTTACCTTTACACTTAAATTGAAAATTTTTATTTGAAAAGCACTTATTTGAAAATATAAATATAAATATAATACACTCTTATATTTAAAAATTGTCTACGTTCAATCGTTTGTCCACAAATAATTTTCATAATCAGGGAAATTATTTATACTCACTCTGTATATATATAATTTGAATTGCTAATTGAAATTAAGGGAGAACGACTGAACAGATTTTAATAAATGACCCCTCATTTTTTAAGCTTGGAACCCAAAGTTTTTCGGAAAAATGGTAGTTTTAAGTGAAATGTCTATTTTCCTACATCATTTTCCTATTTTCCAAAATCCATCTGTCGTGAGTTTTGAGAAATAATGGGTTTTCACAATAAAACAAAACACAAACACACTCAAATAAACAATATCACTCGAAGGCTAAGACCTGCAGAATTTCTGATATATTTAGAATTCAGATGACTCAGATTCTCTCACATCATAATTCCAATATGTCGATCTTTTAAATTATGGTTTATTTAACGACTCTCTCAACTGCCGAGGTTATATCAGCGTCGCCGGTGTGCCGGAATTTTGTTCCAGAAGTTTTTTTTTTAAATGCTACTAAATCTAGTGACATGAGGCTGTGGCATTTAAGCACACTTTAATGCCATCGACCTGGGCCGGGATCGAACCCCCAACCTCGGACATAGAAGGCCAGCGCTAAGACTTATAGTAACTTTGCCACCCAGGGCGACTGTCGATCTTCATTTGTTTAAAATTTTCAGAATGTTTCTGTAATGTTGATAATCAAAAACTTCAAGACTTACTAAAAAGAATTTACAGATCAGATTGTCTTATGTGTAATTTTCTGAGTACAGCTGTCTGTGTATTGGATATTAAAAACTACAAAGCTTAGGAATGTTTGATGACATTATAATTAAAAATGAAATATTATTATAGTGAGTGCCATGATGTATTTGTCACTAATTATACGGATTAATGCTTTATTGATGATGAAATCTTTTATGTTTATGTAAGTAGGCGTATAGAATATTTCAAGTTAGATCTTCATTTCTATACTATTTACTGAGTGACGGCTATATAGTAGTCTATACAAAACTTAAGTAATATATAACAATATTGTTATTGAAATGAAATATTTTTATAGTTATTAATCAAGTGGTATGGGTCTTTTCGATAGTACATTTAATAGTGGTGTGTTGTAGATATTTAAAGATGAAAGTTAGAATTTATAAAACAGTTATGCTACCGGTTGTTCTTTATGGTTGTGAAACTTGGATTCTCACTTTGAGAGAGGAAGAGAGATTAAGGGTGTTCGAAAATAAGATGCTTAGGAAAATATTTGGGGCTAAGAGGGATGAAGTTATAGGAGAATGGAGAAAGTTACACAACGCAGAACTACACGCATTGTATTCTTCACCTAACTTAATTAGGAATATTAAATCCAGATGTTTGAGATGGCAGCCCATGTAGCACGTATGGGTTAATCTAGAAATGCATATAGAGTGTTAGTTGGAAGAAATTAAGGGAAAAATCCTTGAGGGAGGCAGACGTAGATGGGAGGATAATATGATAATTGATTTGAGAGAGGTGGGATATGATGGTAGAGACTGGCTTAATCTTGCTCAAGATAGGGACCAATAGTGGCCTTTTGTGAGGACGGCAATGAACCTCCGGGTTCCTTAAAAGCCATTTATATCTAAGTGATGTAGATATTTATGTTTGTGATTCTCTTCAGTATTATCTGGAAGAAGCGCAAAAATTATAATGCCTAAGGGAAGACCAAAAGGTATTACTTACTGATAAAATAAGAGGCCTACAAAATGTTGTAGTGTCCCGATCACTTTAGCAAGATCTCTTAGCAGGAAAAAGTTATTCTACCCTCTACATTTCAAGGTAGTTCACGAAACATGCAGTAGCTACACCAAGAGGCTATGTCTATTATTGGAAAGCATGGTAAATCTGGTATTTTCATAACTCTCACCTACAATCCGCAATGACCTGAAATAGCTACTGCTTCACTTCCACGTGAAAAACGGACTAATCGTCCTGACATTGTTACTTGCGTTTTCTCATTGAAACTCGAGAACTGATGATGTATAGGTTCAATAAAAAGTATTTAGCAGGAAGAAAATCATTCAGAGGAGTATATTTAATTTTCATGGCAGCAAATAACTTCCAAAATGTCTGGTATTCTTCATTGGCAATAAAGTTGAAAAAAATTTAATTTGAACTTCTAATTATGTATATGTATATTTCAAAGAAAATCAATCAATATGCATTTAGAAAAAGACTGTGACTTAGTGCAAATTAAACGTACGAGTACATGTAAACAAACAATGTGATATGTGGATTACGGTTCTTTGATTAGTATAAATAGGTAGAAAATCACTTATTATATTCTCTGTGAAAATATTACACTTCTTTTTAATAAAAATGTAAGAACATCATTATTACGAAGCAATTTATATTTTTTTATTTTTATTAACTCTCATTAGCCCTACCACTACATATGAATAGATAATAAAAAGACATATTAATATTACTGCCTTCAATGTGGAAAAGTTGTCTTCAAGGACTTTCAGAATCTTGTCTAAGTTTAACAATCTCCAGATAATTTTTATATTCAATGGGCAGAATAAAATTTATCAAATTGTCCACACCTTCTTGCTGCATTACTGATCTCAAATAATTACTCAAGTACATGCAACATTGGATTTTCTTCATTAATTTTCTAATATACCTGTAAACACCTGCGATTATATTAACGACTTTTGTTTTCTGAAATGTTGAGAGCTGTGCAGTTTAGTAAGTTCATAGTTCAATCTTCTTCCCTACAGAGAACACGTTATGATGGAGTATAGTATAAACCAGTGGTCGTGAGCACTCGCTGAAATGTGCAATGGGTACGCGATGCTGTCTTGCAACAGGGAAGATAGAGAGCATACCCGCTAGCAGCTACGGAGTGCACCCTAGTGCACTGTAAGAGAGACAAGCCCCAGCGTGCTCTGTGCTGACGACCCCTGGTATAAACCCTAATTCCGAAGAGATACTGGATTAAATATATCGGGTGTTCTTAGAGAATTACGAATCACAGTTTTATTTCTTTTAATTTCACACCAACTAAAATTATTATTATTATTATTATTATTATTATTATTATTATTATTATTATTATTATTTCATATTGTCTGTTTATAATTTTTATTTATTTATAATTTTGCTTATGATTCTGATTTAATTTCTTCCTGTAACCACTACAGGTTGCCATCGACAAAGAGTACCATAATACAGTACAATAGAGTAAATGCCTTGAGGCTTAGTGATACATTGTTGTTAGAGTGAAAAATAACAATTTGAATTATATTGAAACACATGATATTAAACGAAGTAATGTCAAGGAGATGCGAATTAGTCATGGTCCATATGTATGATGCCTGAAAATAGCTATTGAGCCTTTGAGTGCTGCAATTGTTAGATCTCTTAAAATATTTTTATGCAGGCCAAAAGATTTACAGAAGTCGACTAGGAACCGGGGTATGGTCCTACGGGCTCCTATCATTAGTCCCGTAATGATGGATTCCAGATGGTATTTGTCCTTATAAAAACTGATATATATATATATATATATTCCTTTTTTCCTCGTGTACTTCTTCTGGCTGGTGTTCGTGCGATTCGAATCTCACAGTAGGGTCTATGATGTAACCTTCAAGACAGGGAAGTTTAAATGTAATTATGTCGATTCTTCGATTACTGCCCTCGCTGGATATGCCGTGTACTTCTTCATATACTGAATAACCTTTGTTCCTTAAGCAGTTGCTATTATAGATCTTGCTGTATGATGCCGCGTATTTCGTAGAAGTTCACCGTGTGGACAGGCCCCCAGGACATGGGCAAGGGTTTCAACCTCCCTGTCGCAACGTCGACAGAGGTTACTGCCCGAAGACCTGCCAGGTACACTACGCACAGCTGACACGTTCGCATTCATCTTAATTGCTTCCCTGCACTCATTACAGGAAAGACTCTTGTGATTCCGGATCCACTTATTGGCCGGGGTATATATCAAAATGATACCTTTGTTGGATTGTATCTCTTTTCTTTGATGTCAAATAAGTTTTGATCTGTTTAAGCTTGGAAAAACTTTTCTTCTTTCGCAACAATCACTAGGATTATCAGAAAGATCCGAAGAGCAATAAAAATAAAATAATGCGGATTTTAATTTCAGTTGAAAGAATTATTGTCTTCAGTACCTCACTCCACAAGCCTGTAACCATTTAAATTAGCAACTTTATGTTATTCACTTATTCTTGTGTCTATTATACTCTCACATCTGTCATTGAACTTCCAGACCTGCTGCGCATTTTCCTATAGTATCCACAGATAAGTCCTGAAAATAAAAATCATTGCGAGGCCTCCATAGGCGTGGGGCCCAATTGGGATAAATTGGCCCAAACGGCTTAAAGCCGGCCCAGGTCATATTTATTTTCTAATTACTTACTTTATATAAGTTACTTTCTACTCTGTACGTAAACAATACTGATATGTCATAATATTTCAACTACGAGAATAATTTTGCTTCACGTACCATACATAATATTGCCGCATAATTGCAGTCTGCAGTTAAACAAGACCGACAGATAGGCAGATTTTCACCTTTTAGTCTACCTGCAGCCCCTGCTGCCGTGATTTGGTGGTCAAACATGTGAGGAAGTCGTCTATCGCAATTCGGGGAATACCTACATTTAGATGAACTTATTTCTTATTCTGATAAATCTCCCCCTTTATCCGACTTACACACCACTGTGGGTAGTGTTGACACATTCTAACCTTCCTGAAAACGGTATCGGCATGACGCAGGGCCACCGCAGAGATAACACAGAGCAATCACAAGACAAGGATAACACCCAGTCCTGTGTTGGGAAGCACATGCATGCGTTATCCACACAGCTACAACGGGAGACACCTATTGATAATATGCGATGAGAAAGGTTTTTATTACATAAGCATTGATTTGAACGAATAAATAGAATTAAACGTTCATAGTTATAGCATATTTCTTGTTGAAATGTGAATTAAATAAGAAATACATAATATTATATTATTGATTTCCTCATTATATACAGTATTTAGAAGCTGCGAACAGTTAAATGCTACACGCTACAGTTCATTCCCCTCTCCCCTTGCCATGATTTGACGCTCGTTGTAACGCGTTGTAACAATCGTGGTAGCCACAGACGTTCCATTAACTGCTCCCGCAATATATCTACGAAACAATTTTATTTTTAAACTTCTAAATGTAATGAATAAATGCCCAGCAAATACATTTTCATTTCAAAGTTGTGTATTTATAGGGTTAAACTTTTAATGATTTGCTAAAGTTTCACTTAAAATATTGACTGCATTGTGTATGTTTTTAAACATAAGCAAACAGTTTTTACTTGCAAGAAACAGAACGCAGGGGTAGTATAAATGGTTGCTCCTCATTGGTTAATGGAATTGAGTACAGGGAGTGGAAAGATGGCCAACTAAATATATTTGAAAACAATTCAGACGCTTAGATATTTAATAAGTAAAGGAATAGGAACATACATAAATGGAATTAACTGTTCTGATTATACCAATCTCCTTCATATGGACATACTAAGCGCTTCGCAGTGCAATTTTATTGTTTTATAGAAGCATGACACTATTGGTACTGCTGAATGATATTATGCCGAACGCTCCTCATCTTAATTTCTAGCGGGAATCGCAGATGTGCAGTTCGTGGTTGTTTGTAACCGGCGAAGTGTTGTGTGCGTGATTTAATTTTTGTATTGGATAATTGGAGGATGTGGATAAATATACAGCCTGAGAATATCTTCGCGAGTTGAAAGGTAGTTACACATTTTTTTTGTACACTATATTTGACATTTTCTGAAGATGATTGTTTGTTAAAATCTTCCGATGGTAATGTGAAAGGGGAAACTAGCTTTGAGGTTGTTCCCGTGATTTCAGAAGTGAAAATCGTTTAATTTAGAAGGTATTTTGTGGATATTTGGTTGATGGTATATATGACATAACAAAAGCATAAACTAACCAAACGTAAGTTGTCACAAATTCATTTATGCAAGTACGCGAGTACCGTAGAAGAGGGTAAAGTCGATGCAAATTTTTCAATTTTTGAATGATATTGAGGTTATGCAATGGAGCGAAGTTCCTCAGAAAATAGCATTTTGTCGTCATATCCTTCACTTATGAAGACACGTTACAAGAATTGAGTTACAATCTATAAAAACTGTTTTTTTTTTTACTTGTGATCGAAGTTACCTGCTTAAAAGGGTAAAGTCGATCACCATTGAATTTTTAGTTTAAGATCGATTTTAAAATATTGCGGAGTAAAGTCGATCACTGTTTATGTTTTTAAAAAACAAATTAAGTGTATTACATATATTTCATTTGTTATAGATTAGATTAGATTAGATTTATTTATTTAACCTGGTAGAGATAAGGCCGTCAGGCCTTCTCTGCCCCTCTACCAGGGGATTACAACTATAACATGAACAATAAGATTACAATTAATATTAAATTTACAATTACAATTACAATAAAAATTAAAGTACGACAAGAATACCTGATTAATGAAAGCTAGACATTTTATCATAGAAGTTAAGAACAAAGAATATTTTTGTATTTACGAAATTACAAATTAAACCTACAATAACAAAATTCTATAGTGATGAAATTACCGGATATTGAGATATTTTGTGGTAGATTAAAAAACTATTTACAAGAAACCATGTCTGAACGAGTGTCAATTACTGACCAAGTGCCTAGTAAGTTTGCGTTTGAATTGAATTTTATTTCGACAGTCCCTGATGCTAGCAGGTAACGAATTCCAGAGTCTTGGCAGGGCTATTGTGAAAGAGGATGAGTATGAGGAAGTGCGATGGGATGGTATTGTTAGTATTGTTTCATGGCGAGAGCGTGTGTTCAGATTGTGGTGGGAAGAAAGGTAAGTGAAGCGAGACGACAGGTACGAAGGAATAGAAGAGTTCAAGATTTCGAAGAGAAAGAGAAGTGAATGTAAATTTCTTTTCTTATCTAGTTTAAGCCAACCTATTGCTTCCAGGGATGGGGTAATATGATCATATTTACGAACATTGCTTACAAAACGTACACACAAATTATGAGCACGTTCATTTTGTTGTCGCTGGAAAGGTCAGTCAGTAAAATGTCAGCATAGTCAAAATAGGGAAATACAAGGGTCTGCACAAGGGACTTTTTTAAGCAAGAGGGAAGATGAACATTTATCCTTTTTAGCACATGAATAATAGAATATACTTTTCTGCAGGTTTCTGTGATTTGCATGTCCCAGTTGAGATTATTATCCATGTGAATGCCAAGATTTTTTACCGAAGAACTGAAAGGGATATGCACTGTACTTACTTTAACGGGGGAAATGTCGAGGTGCTTTACAGCGTCGGTTTGCCGTTTGTGTCCTAATATGATTGCTTGTGTCTTTCCAGGATTGATATTAAGATGGAAGGGGAGTAAAAAACAATAATAATCTTCAATATATGCCTATCTTATGACGAGTTGCCAAACTAACTTACTATTATGACAAGTGTTGTATTGCATGTTTCCACGTATTCACATTTTTTTATGTTCTAGTGATATTTAACTTATTTTATATTTTTGTTTTCATATTTTCCGATAATGGTATATCTCTAATGTGATAAGTTGAGCTATATATAAACATAATTTTCCTTACTGTGTATACTTAAAAATATTGTATGCTTTGTACTGCACTATTTTATTACTACTATTAGTAGTATTATTATTATTATTAGGCCTGTTATTATTATTTATTATTATTATCATTATTATTATCATTAATATTAATATTATTATTATTATTATTATTATTATCAATAATTGTCTTATTTTTTATACTTTGTAGGCCTCATTTATTTTTGACCTGCTGTTCACATTTTATTATGTTTTTTTCTTTCCTTCTCTATGTTATATATTATGTCTGATTTCTTCTTACTTGTTGTTTACATATTATTATTATTATTATTATTATTATTATTATTATTATTATTATTATTATTATTATTATCTTATTCAGTTTTGTGTGCACTTTGTAAATTTGTAGTGTTTCTGTAACGCAGTTTTTACTCCTGGTTGAGTGTTAGAGAAGGCCGTATGGCCTTAACTCTGCCAGGTTAAATAAATCATTATTATTATTATTATTATTATTATTATTATTATTATTATTATTACTATTATTATTATTATTGTTATTATTATTATAGCATTATATAGTGTATCTTTTGTTACTGTGATCATACTATTCGATATAATTAGGCCTATAGGTCTCCACTGTACAATCGTGAATGATTGGTAACTTATAAAACATAAAAACCCATTTTAATACTTCACATACCAACAAACAAAGATTTAAGAATTCAAAATTTACATTGAAATACCACCCTTCAATTATAATCTAAAATGCAATTCAACATTGCTTAGGTTTATATCAGATGTTATTTGAAATCTTCCCCTCCTCATGTCACTTTAGAAACTACGTTGTTCCCATAGTCAGGTACAGAGGGGTGTACAAAATATGTCCCTTTGGCAGTGCTTCTCTTACACAAGAAATTCACCATAATTTCGTGTTCCTCTTTCCACACTATCCCATCAATATAAGCTATACTATAACACTTTTCTGTTTATAAGTGTTAGTTGGAGGTATTTCGGTGAACAATTTATTCTTCCTGCTGGTCCTATCTGTTTCGAGTAGGTCGATGGCATGATCGACTTAACCCCACAAAGGTACAAGTTTTCTTAAAATAATAAGTTTCAATACTAACATTTACGAACTGCAAAAGTATTATTTCAGAATATAATCTCCACGAAAAGTACTTACGTATACTTCCTGTCTCCTTTCACTGCTGACTATAATTTAGAGTTTGTAAGACTTTGTTTTCATTTAAGAGAAAAAGTAGAAAATAACAGTTTTCACTTCAACGGTAATTACACAGTGTTCCCATTGTTGGCATCCGCAGGCTGTTGTCCCTCTACAATGTAAGGCCATTAAGTCAGCATAACAAAATTTTAACAAGTTACTGAGAAAATATATACTCTTCAATAAAAATCGCAAATGATCGATTTTACACCCACTGATTGACTTTACCCACGTCTACGGTACGAAGGGAACAACTTCAGCGCTACTTCAGCTATTTAAAACTATGATAAATGGTAGAACGGGAAGGTTAGTTCAGTATCATGTAATGCATTACTTTGCATGTAACACAACCGTTAAAAAATAGAGCTGATTGAAGCTCAATAAAGGGCTATAATATGGTCTTTTAATTTATTTATGTACGAATTTATACTAGACCTAGATTTTATGCATGGATGCATGTCCGAGTGTGAGTGCGTATGGTAAAATGCAACGCCGTATGACTGGGTTATTTCCAGAACCAAAGATAGTAGGACTACATTGAGTGCGTAGGCCTACAGTTGCGTGAAAACTATATTCTGCAACGCATAAAGTTGGATTGTACGAGTACGATCATAGTAGTCTGTTTTTCATAGTGTAGCTTTCACACCGCTTAAGTTACTAATACCACACTTTGTAACATTCATTTATTGGATGTTACATTACCGATGAAGCTTTAAGATGTGGAGGAAGTCAAAAATTTAAAAGATTACCATTTTATGGCGAGATGTAGTCAGATGAGGCAGAAGATTCGCCAACAGATTACCTGACATTTGCCTTATAGTGGGGGAAAGCCTCGGAAAATCCCAACCAGGTAATGGGGCCAAACGGGGATGAAGTGAGGTGGGGCCGAGGACTCGACATAGATCACTCGGCATCCGACCCATAGCTGAGGAAAACTTCGGAAGAAACCAGTCAATCAGACCAAACATTTAAGAATTTTCGTTAACCAGTTCTGCGTTTGTGTAAGGGAGAGAATAATGTTATGAAATATTAGTTAATTGGTCAATTTGTTCCAATTTGGCTTCCTCAGACAGGTTATGATGGAGCCTTCTTGGATAACGAAAATAGAGGAGCCATAATAAAACTAAGCCTATATTTTGTACCAGTTTTCATGTTGTTCTATTTTTAAAAGATACACGTTAATTCAAACGAGTTTATTATACCCTAATTTTTTGTGGTTTTGACCTACAAAATTTTTGAAATTACAGTAACGTATAGTTACGTAAATGATTGGAACAGCTCTCTTACAGCATGTGAATTATTGGAATTGCAATATTTAATTAACTAGGCGCCATTGTGGCTAGAGCGCTGGGGTTCGATCCCGGTGTACTCCCGATTTATAAATTGTGTTAGGCAAGTTCGTGGTCCAGGTAAGACAGGAGTTTTCTCCAGGAATCTCCGGTTCCCCTATGACATCCCAACAAATCTCCATTATCATCTCATCGAGGACTCGTATGGCGAACCCTGGGCAACGACTCTATCGGTAAATTGTCTACATATCTGCCTTCATATGGGTGAATGATGTAAGTCAAGTGCCCGCCATTGGTTTTTTTTTTTTATTTTAGTAGGTTATTTTACGACGTTTTATCAACATCTTAGGTTATTTAGCGTCTGAATGAGATGAAGGTGATAATGCCGGTGAAATGAGTCCGGGGTCTAGCACCGAAAGTTACCCAACATTTGCTCATATTGGGTTGAGGGAAAACCCCGAAATAAACCTCAACCAAGTAACTTGCCCCGACCGGGAATCGAACCCGGGCCACCTGGTTTCGCAGCCAGACGCGCTGACCGTTACTCCACAGGTGTGGACCCGCCATTGGTTATATATATATATATATATATATATATATATATATATATATATATATAATTAACTGGTCGATACATTTTAGGATTTCGCTGTGTGTTAGAAGCGAATCTTTCATTTCTTCTGCCGTTGCAAGGATATTACAGTTATCATTGCGTTCTTATTCCTCAACATTTTCATTAAACTAGCTACTGTTACTTCTAAGCATAAGGGGGTGGGTGAAATTAAAAAAAAATGCTTTGTAGTGTATTATAAAAAATTTGTGTACAGCACTAAAAATAATTACCAATTGTTAAACTACCTATTCTTAAAGTGGTGAAAAGTGCATAAATATAGCCAAACTGTGGTCAAGGTTCACGTTAGACAGGAGGTCAACTTAAGTAGGTTCTATACAGGGTGGATATAATACAATCTAGTGGATGTAATACAATTTAGCTAGTTGAATAAATAAATTTCCATTCTAGACAAAGAAATAAAATCTGCAAATTTTAACAGGTTATTCCTTGAATAGAGAACAACAAAAAATTCTACCATATTAATTCCAAATGAATACTTACCTTAGAAAAAATAATTTTCACATACCGGTAAATGTTAACACTGTTTGACTGGATAACTACTATGTTTTCGGGTAAGGTGAGCCACGTATTCGATGGCTTACTTAACCTCATTTAAATTAAGACACCATTACACAAATCTGGATTAAGTTTTATGTCTGATTTTGGTGTTGAAGGCCAATTTTGACTGTATAATTAAATATTTGCATGTATATTTTGCTGTTACACTGCTTTTGAAGAATAGAGTTCTATCTGTCCTCATACTTCTTAACAATTTGCAAAATTCAGTGTTTTTTATTTTCCTTTTATAAGGAAATATTCTTTTCCGAACTTCTCTATAAGTTCCTTTTTAAGGAAACTCTTGGTGCTCTCAATTTTCAAAATGTTCCTCAGTAGTGTGAATTATAAAACAGCAAAATTAACACTAACACAAATATTCATGTTACAAATAGGCCTAATCAAATAAATAAATGAAAAGAAATAAAATACACTTGTTTACTCACAGAATGTCAAGTACGTTTGGTGATTGCAAGGACACATCCCAAGCAGAATTAGAAAGGCGCTAATGTAATTTCTCACGAAATTAACTGTACTCTCATAGTACCATCCTACCCCTTGGGTCATGACGTCGTGTATACTCCGTGAGTTTAAACTTCAGTCTCGCGAATCGGTGGCCCTGGGCCGCAGTTTGGTTATGGCCCTAAAGGGAAGAATAAAGAACAAAACAGTCCTCCGAAAGTTTGATCGAAAATCTGAAGACGCCCCCGTCTATGACTAAAACATTGGTATCTGATGTGACAGTTATGCAGCGAATTGTTGGAATATTTTATCCAAATGTGTGGACAACATGCTATTATCCATGACCGGACAGTTCAAATAAAGGAGCACGTTAATCGATTGTAGTTTAAGAAGTCTGATTCCTCGATCATAAAGATTTTGTCGGTAATGTGCGGACGTTTTTAGCAACGTACCAGATACGGGATTAGGATGTGCTGACCAGTGGAGCTTCGAGAAGGAACTCCCTTGCTGTGAAAGGAATGAAACGCATCTTTGGTTCAACAGGTGTTATTTCTGCAACAACACATTTCTACACGATAATGCCAATGACTGGAACTCTTCTACCACACGTGTATGTTTTAATGTCTGAAGCAAGGAGAAAATCTCTTGCAAACGTGACTCCTAATCTGCCGAACATCAAAGCCTATCCCGTCAAGTTAGCAAACATGTCCAAACAAGAACATCAGGTATTTTTGAAAGACGTGTCATGGACAGATCTCATAGGAGGGAAGCTGAGGCAAACGTCAGCAATGACATTTAACCCTAAAACTCGGTATATATTCGCGGCTGAGGCTCCTGGGAGTAGCCATCTTATATGGATTGAGAGTAGAATAATTGCCATCGGTTGCTATAGTAACCATCGTGCTCTATCTTTACTACTTGCAGCTTATACGTCTGCTTCCATTTTCGATGCATATGTCTCCAAATTGCGAGTTTTCTCCCTTCTCTCCATTTCACTCGCGAATTTTTCCAATTCAACCTGTCGACTGCTGCTTGTTAATGAATTGTTATTATTTTTGTAATTTGTTATTTAACAGCGCTGTATCAACTACGAGATTATTTAGTGTCGATGGAATTGGTGACACCTGATGATGCCGAGGATGCATCATGCATTACCAGACATTTATTTACGGTTGGTGAAAACGTAGGAAAAAACCCAAGCGGAAATCGAACCCGTGCTCCAGAGCAATTTCTGATCGGCAGGCAAGGGCCTTAGCCGACTGAGCTACGCCGATGGCTTAATTGTTATTCTAACCTGCTTCATTACGATTGGTTTGACATCACAGCGAACGTCCTACCACTTCGCGTTCTCGAGTTACACTGCCTTGGTAGCCTACGATCCGCCAATTCATGCCTGAATTTCGTTCCTTCCGCGTATTGCTAGATGACGTCACCCTCTCAAACTCAAGGTCATGTTGGATATATTGATTCTTCGGCTATCGATCGCCGTTTACCTCATTGGAATATGTCGTGTAGTTTAGGAATTATATGCGCGACAAAGCTGACCTGAAAATGTGTTGGTCGACTTTCTGAGATGGCATCCTAGTACTGGACCGAAATTACAGACGAATTAACGTCAGAATTTGTTTACTTTACTATGTTAAGTTAATTATAACTTCATTATTAGCCACCGGCGTGGCTCAGTCGGTTAAGGCGCTTGCCTACCGGTCTGAAGTTGCGCTCGGGCGCTGGTTCGATCCCCGCTTGGGCTGATTACCTGGTTGGGTTTTCTCCGAGGTTTTCCCTAACCGTAAGGTGAATGTCAGGTAATCTATGGCGAATTCTCGGCCTCATCTCGCCAAATACCATCTCGCTATCACCAATCTCATCGACGCTAATTAACCTCGTTGATACAGCGTCGTTAAATAACCGACTAAAAAAACTTCATTGTTTTATTTTTAGTGTGCGCAGTAACCTCGTTGATACAGCGTCGTTAAATAACCGACTAAAAAAACTTCATTGTTTTATTTTTAGTGTGCGCAGTAAGCTGTTTAAGTTAACAGTTACATGGGTGTGCTTGGCAGGCAGGCAGGCAGGCGAATTACTTCTGTGACGCATGATAAGCAGGGACAAGTAATTAGGCTAGACAGCTCATTGTGATAAATTCTACCAGTGGGTTAGAAGTCGGGTTGTTAATTGTATGCAACCTGTACCAGCAGGTAACCGCTAGTACTTCTCTGCTTCTGTATTCACTCTGATATCCGTACAGTCGATATAACAACACTGACGTTATTGTGATCAAATGATAGGCAATTGATAAAATATAAAATTTCAGTTGTTAATGTTTCGAGTTTAAAGATTTTGAAACAGTTGTGAATTCGTATGTCTATTGGTAAACTGATGTCAACGCCATCTCTATACAGCGACTTCCTACAGTCGAGCCGTTCTTATTTCCGGCCTTCTCGACTTTTGGCGCGAAGAAGGTAGGCAATAGCGGTGTTGCTAAATCTCTGTCAAGCCAATAGTGAACGGACGCAGTTCTAATAGCTGGTTGTCAAACAATCAGTCGGTATTGTTGTTAGTGCTGTGTTATCGCTGAGTTTTCAGCATCACAATGCCGCGGAGGAGTCGAAAGACCATCAATTCGCAAAGCAGAGAAATGATTCTTAGCGTTAGAGATTATTTCGAAAATGAACGTAAAATAAGAGTAGTTTATTGCCTTTAATGCAAGTGGTGCAATGAACAGCTGATGCGTGTGATGTGAACAAGTTCACGGTTTCTCAAATAACGACAGAGAAGTACGGACAATCCGGCAAAGAAAAAAATAAACTGAGAACTATGGCGGCGGCAGGTACTAACAATGATTGTAGCGATCTCGGCGTAGCACCTCTAAATTGAACAATACCGTTAGGCAAGGTTCTTCGTGTAATTTTTTTATGTAGCAATGACTTATCATGACAAAATTTTTAATACTAACATAGTATTATTTTACTTAATTTACATGTTGTGTGGTTTTAGTTATTCATTCACATAAAAAATGTTTATTTGTTATATTTTACAGCTTTCTCCCATTTTAGTAATTTATAATATTGTTTCTGTATTTATGAAAATCGTTACTTCAAATGGTCGGAAAAACCAATCATAGCACAACATGGTAAGTCTTCTGTGTCTTGGGATGCGAGGATCAACAATAACAATAATATATAATATTATGTATTCATATATTACTAATTATTTATCGCAGGAAATAATTTTTCGTTCGATGTTTAAGACTAGACATGTGCTAAAACTTCGTTAAGAGTACAAGGGTAGACTTGACAACGCAGTAACATCCACCGTGAGCGGGAAGCGGTATGTCGTCTGCATAATCTTGACTACAACCACTGCCAGTGAAGCAGCGTGTCAGCTGACCAGAAGCTGTCGTGTGATTTGCTGCCGGAAATAAGAACGGCTCGACTTTTTTTTGTAGCTTACAGTATTTCGCCTGTTGCATAACTCGTGAGTGGTTTCATTGCATTCGATTGAAAAATCTGCCGTAATGTAAACATTATCTCCATATAATATGGTACTGAGTTTATTTCAAGACTAGGAAGAGTTTTAATTTCTCTAAATAGTTACGCTGATACGCTAAAATCACGACCATCTGTCTTCAAGATTGCGTTTACCATTATTATTGTGTAGTGCGTAGTTGACTGTATTCGTTCGTTGGAATCTGTTGTGTGCATGTAAATAGTTTCTGTGGACTGAGTTTAATTAAAGTTCGGTGTAAACCTTAAGATATAGGAATAGATTACGAAGGGAACGGTGCAACATAACGGTAAGTTACATACCGATGATTTATAGCAGTGATGTCAAAGCAAGCGCATTTTTCTGACCTCTTGACGTCGTGCGCGGGCAGCAAGCGCTAAGTATGGAAAGAGGAAGGGTTGTGTATATGAATAAGCAACCTGTTGGATTAAGAAAACAGTGGTGCACAAACTTCAAAAGGAACGCGAAATTTTATGTCGTTATTTTTATATGGCTTCTTTCTGTTTAATATTATCTATATTGTCTGTAAAACAAAAGTACTAACACTGATTTCTTAATATTGCACTTGTGTTTTAAATCTTAATAACATAATAGAGAGTTAAGAAGGAATATTCACTTAAATTCCATAGTAGTATAATATTATACTGTATTAAGTGGATGAAACACATCATTCATAAAGAAAGTGATATTCCAAAGAAAGAGATTGAGTATGACATGATAAGTTGGAATTTATATTGATGGTAGCCTATCTTTAGCCTTACAAAAGTAATCAATAGACTAATCAAAACTAATATTACATAACAAAACTCTTATCGCATTATGCTTTTAAGGTGATATTTGTGAGCAACTTCCTATCATCAGAATATTAAATTATTTTCTCGAAATCTGCTGAAGCTATAGAGCTGACATTTTTACAATACATGGGCACGTATCTTTTGCTTATGATGTAGTAGTAGTTGCTTTGTTAATTCATTTCCTTACAAACAATTTCCATGCGAATATTTTCAAAATTTTCCATTACACAATCTTCAGTAATACATATATACGGTATATTAGATTTACGAAAAATTTGTATAAGGCTACTAAATAAATAGGCCTGTACCTGAAAATTTCACTTTTCTATACGAAAAGTTGAGAAAATATTTATTTTAAATAAAAAAATCAAACTTGTGAAAAATGAGCATTAAAATTAAAACTTACATTCTTATAATGCACTTATACTTCTCAGGCAAATCTAAAAATTAACATGGATACAGTTTTATTAAGTTCTCTTCCCTTTATCTATTGAATCAGTGCTGGCCATCCCTGAATATAGCTCGACCAAGCGGCATATACCACCTCTTTTGTCTGTCTCTTTTCTTTCCGCTGTAAAGCGCTCAGGCTCTCCTGGGCTCTAAAGCGCGCGCTTGCTCCTGTGGGCATCAATTGACATGCCTGATTTACAGCAAAGACAGTTTAGATACTTAAAATAGTTAATAAAATAAGTTTTATGTTTTATCACGTTTAACCTCCAAATTAAAAAAAAAAATCTTTTTTGTTGTACGTTTATCAACAGTAATCTCACTAGACGTTTTGATTTATCTAGAGAAAATCAAAACTCGAGTGGGATTTAATTGACTATTACACGATTAGAAGAAAGTATATAAAGATTGGAAGTAACGAAGTACTCCAATACAATAAAATATTAATTGACTTACGAAGATAAAACTGTCTTCAAATGTATTATTGTACTGTACCATCTCAACATTACAAAATTACGCTAGAGGCATGCTAGATGACAGTAGTGAGTTATGATTACTAGCAATGCCTTCTCGATCTATATCACGATGGCAGTGCTACTAGTCAAGCAGGCTTTGTTGATTCAGTTTCATTTTTATTAAAACAGTTGCATTCCACTTAAATTATCCGAATCCCAGTAATCAACGTCACTTGACAGATGATTTTCAATAAATCTTAATATTAAACAATCTCTAATACGTGACTATCCATAGGCTAATATCATATAACAGAAGCTATAACATAACCTAAATAATATATACTGTACAAGTGTTAGAAAAGTTTTAATTAACGACGATGACAAAAAATAAACGTGAATAATTTTAAAAGGAATAATTATTGAATGTACAATTTTCAAATTTGAATATTTTAGTGGTTGGCGATTCAATTGATGTTATATTGGACGTGTGCGTAAAAGAATGGAACTCGTTGATGTAGGCCTACATGGTGTATTCCTCAACTTATTCAGGATTTCCGAATGGTGCTCTTCATTTATTTGTAAATAGGATTTCAGGGAAGATGCATAGATATGACCAGTGATTTTGTCACGAGCAGGTGTCACGAGCCCGTGTCAGAGGCACCAAGCTGTGTGTACATTATCATTACAAGTTTAAAATCTTATGTACACGACAATAAATTAAATGTAGTATAAGCAAAGAAACTGTAAAGATATCAGCAAGCAGGTATAGATCGTTCCTTAATACATCCCTCCGGAAGTGACCACATGTTTATTATTGCGACCCTTCAGCCGAGCTCTAGCCAGCTGTATATGACTAAGACTTCTAATTAGCTGGGGAAACATCTAGAAGGCATCGCGGCCCCTAATTAAAGATGACGCTACCCCAAGCCGTCATATCACCTGTCCCCTCACCCCTAACTTGCTGACATCTATAAATATTACTGTAACGCTCAAAGCGTCGCTTATTTGGTACGAAATCGTTGAATAAAGTGTGTCTGAGTCAATCTGAGAGACTTAGCTTTCTGCCGATCTCCACACCCTTTCCGAAGAGACGTTGGATTGCTTCCTGCGGCGAACAACATCACATCTGCAGGACGCGACATAATTTAACTGGTGGCAGCTACCGGTGGGATCAGCTAGCGACAGGTCGCGGGTTCGTTAGCGGAACGAGCTCCCTGGAGATCTTCTGCGAGAAGAAGGCGCCTCTTCCGCAGTGCTGCTGCGGGCCTGTGCGGCGGCTACAGATTGGCAACACGACACATCTTTGGCCGAGGTCCTTGGTTCAACCTTCCTTACCAGGTAAGCCCGGGATAATCATTGTTCATCTTTCTGTGTTTGGCTCAGGTTAAATTCTAAATTTTCATTGTGGCTCAGGGTAATTTGTACCCAGATTTAAGTGATATGGCTCAACCGTTAGATGGTAGTGGTTCGAACAGTTCCGATATTGGGGATGAAATTGTAAATGATGTGGATGAAGGGAGTGTTAGTTATCTTCCAGTAACGCAAGCTATCAAATTAATTCCAAAAGTGTTTAGTGGAAATAAATCAGAATTAAGAGAATTTATATCAAGTGTAGAAACCGCGATTGACATTGTAGCGCCAAGTCAAAGGCAACTGTTTGTGAAATTTATAGATTCGAAAATAACTGGGGACGCGAAGATCAAGTTACTATCCAGATCAGGGCGAGATGATTGGGGACAGATTAAAGCGATCGTAGAAGAAAATTATGCTACCCGGCGCACAATTGATTTTTTCGCGTGTAAGTTATTTAATAGTAAGCAGGGTGGAAGTGAAGGTGTTGCAAGCTGGGGTAGTCGGATCGACGCGATGTCGTCCGAACTCACTGAAGCTATGGTAAGATTGTTACCTACGCGTCACCACGAAGGTGCAATCGCTTTTCTAAAATACATTTCCAAGGCTTGTTTTATTCAGGGCTTGCAAGACGAAAGAGTACAGACTGTAGTGCGCGCAAGAGACGAAAAGATGCTTCTTCCTAACGCTGTCGAGATAGCATTAGAAGAAGAGAGCGCGATTCTATCAGGCAGATTCAAGAAACAGTCCCTCCCTCAAGTGCGGAATCTGAGTTCGAACCCGAGACCTCAAGTTAGTCAAGTGAACAGTAATGCGTATAAAGGGTTGTATAAGGGGTATCAAGGTAATTTTAAGCGGAAT
This sequence comes from Periplaneta americana, assembly GCF_040183065.1. Lineage (NCBI taxonomy): Eukaryota > Metazoa > Arthropoda > Insecta > Blattodea > Blattidae > Periplaneta > Periplaneta americana. The sequence continues at coordinate 147,612,989 of NC_091131.1, forward strand.
AGGAACGTCCCACAAGTGAATGTAATTTGTTTTAATTGTCAGAAGGAAGGACATATGGCTAAGGAGTGCAGGGGCGCTCCTAAGTGTGACAAGTGCTCGAGGCTTGGTCACAGAACTCGTGATTGCAGAGTCGGTCAGAGTTCGGGAAACAGGTCGTAAGGGAAATTGAGCTGCCCGATTTCCCTACGAACCTCAATGATGGCAGTAGTAGTAAGAGTGATGTATGTGAAGTAGATAGGCAATGTCAAGACAGTAGCCAAGGGGTTAACTGTATGGTCGCGGGCGAAACGAGTCGCCGCGTAAGTGTAGAAGACGCCAAGGAGCGCAAAGTTAGTAACGTGCACGCAAGTAGTAATGGGTTAAATAGGGATAGCGCTATCCGGAGCAGTCAAGAGGTTACCCGGAGGTGCCCGAGGGATACCCGAGACGACGATCTCAGTAGAGACAACGGTTTCGGTAGTGGTAACGCTGGTCGGGGTAATCCAAAGACTCCTCAAGGTTTAAAGTTCGGAGGTCAAGGGACCGTCCAAGATTGTAAATTTAATAGCCAGAGAGCTGGCAGCGATAATCAAGGGATTAGTCGCATAAGTAGATGTGGGGACAGTAATAAGGGAAACAATGATGATCGTAAGGAAAGTAACCGCTATACACAGGATGCTACCCGTGTAACATGTCAGCCAAGCCTGGTGTTCGCGAACTCAGTAATTGAACTGAGTAGTGTAGATTTGAGCTGTGGAAAAACCTTGATAGACACAGGGTCGGAAGTGTCATTGGTGCGAGAAAGGTCTCTAACCAATCCCTCAAAAATTAAGCATAGTGAAGTCTCCCTGCAAGGTGTGACAGGAGATTTACTAACTGTTAAGAGTAAAATTGCAATGCGAGTGTGCCGTGAACTATTTCAGTGTGAGCATGAGTTTCTTGTTGTGGATGAGTTGCCGCCACACTTAGATGTAATAATTGGTCAGGATTTCCTTCGTAAATATAATGTACAGTTAAATTTTAATGCCAGCGGTAGTGTTCTTAAGATTCCAGCTAGGTGTGAATCAGTAATAGAGATTCCTTTAAAGGGGACGGGTGACGTGTTAGTAGTAAAACAGCAGGTAGCCCCAGGTGTGTTTATAGGTGATACAATGACGTCTGTTAAAGAGGGCAAGGTCGTAGTCTGTGTTTTAAACACAACGGACGAGGAGGTGAGGTTAGACAATATTGATTTAAAGTATGAGCGACCTCCACGAGGTACAGCTGTTGTCTATCTGTGCAGAAAGGAGACGATGTAGAACGTAGGCATAAGTCACTAGACAACCTACTAAGGTTAGATCATATTAAAGACGGACAGGCTAGTATACGCTCTATTTGTCATCAATTCATAGACGTTTTCCATCTTCCGGGTGATAAATTAACTGCTACGACGGGTGCGACTCACACAATTCCAACACCCGAGGTTTTACCAGAGCGCGCCATACACGTGAAAAGTTATCGGATACCACAGGTGCACCACGAGGAGGTAAATAGGCAAGTTGAGAAAATGTTAGACGATGGAGTTATAGTTCCGAGTTCATCGCCCTGGAACTTTCCCATCTTGGTGGTACCTAAGAAAATGGACGCGTCAGGAAAGCGAAAGTGGAGAATCTGTGTTGACTTTCGTAAGCTCAACGATGTCACTATAGGTGATTCGTATCCCCTCCCGAACATTCAGGATATTCTTGATAAACTAGGTAGATCTAGGTATTTCACTGCTCTCGACTGCGCTAGCGGTTATTTACAAATACCTATCTCCGAGTCAGATCGTATGAAAACAGCATTCAGTACATCGCAGGGTCATTACGAGTATACCCGTATGCCATTCGGTTTAAAAAGTGCCCCAGCAACTTTCCAACGATTAATGAACAATGTTTTTGCTGGTTTAGTTGGGATTAAGGCGTTAATTTATTTGGATGATCTCGTTTTGTTCTCGGAAACAATTAGCGATCATAATGACAAGTTAAGGGAAGTCTTTGAAAGATTGAGAAAATATAACCTCAAATTGCAGCCAGATAAATGCGAATTTCTAAGGGAAGAACTAACTTACTTAGGGCACATAGTGTCAGGAGAAGGTGTAAGGCCCGACCCAGGCAAGATCGAGGCGGTGGTTCGATTCCCTGCACCCACCAATCCCACAGAGGTAAAGTCGTATTTAGGCTTGTGTGGATACTATAGGAGATTCATACAAAATTTCAGCGTTAAGGCTAGACCACTAACAGATTTGTTAAAGAAGGAAAACACATTCACGTGGAATGAAGAACATGAAAGGGCATTTGAAACTTTGAAATTACATTTGGTAAACCCGCCAGTCTTACAGTATCCAGATTTTACAAGACCATTCATTTTAACGACAGATGCTAGTCAGAATGCGATTGGTTGCATACTAAGCCAAGGAAAGATTGGGCAAGATTTGCCAATAGCCTATGCAAGTCGAACGTTAAATAGAGCTGAGAGAAATTATTCGACAGTAGAACGCGAATTACTCGCAATTGTATGGGGTTGTAAACATTTTCGTCCCTATTTGTTAGGTCACAATTTTTCTATTGTAACTGATCACAGGCCGTTAACATGGATATTCAGCGTTAAGGACCCGAGTTCGAGATTATTAAGGTGGCGACTTCTATTAGAAGAGTATCAATACGAGGTTTACTATAAAGCAGGAAGTAAAAACGCGAATGCGGATGCGTTAAGTAGAGACCCCCAATTATGTGCGTTAATTTCGCCTGACGAGTTAACAGAAGAAAGAAAGGAAGCCATTATTAAAGAGATGCATGCGTCGCCAGTAGGTGGATATCAAGGAATTGGTAGGACAACAGAAAGAATAAAATTGTATACCCAGTGGCCGTCGATGAAACAAGATATTGAGAATTTCATTAGAAACTGCGATACGTGTCAAAGAAACAAAGCTACGAGACCTCAAACCAAACAAGAATTGAAAATAACCGATACACAAGACGAACCATGGATTAAAATAGCGTTAGACATTGTTGGACCATTTGCTATGAACGAGCAAGGTAATAAGTACCTTCTCACTTGTCAAGATAATCTATCCTATACCTATTGCAAATCAAGAGGCAAGTACAGTAGCGGAGATGTTTGTGACGAAATTATGCCTAGTACACGGCATTCCACAGATTGTCCTTACCGACTGTGGTGCTAATTTCGTAAGTCAATTATTCAAACATGTATGTAAGATATTCAAAATTGAAAAGATTACGACGTCGGCTTACCATCCGGAAACGAACGGTTCGCTTGAGAGATCACACAAAGTCCTTGTAGAGTATTTGAGATGTTTTTGCTCTAACAAACAAGACGAATGGGAAAAATGGATTCCGTTCGCAACCTTTGTTTACAATACTACACCACATTCAGTGACAAGGTTCACGCCTTTTGAATTAATGTATGGCAGAGTGGCAAACCTGCCGGGTGAGCTACAGAAGGGTCCGATATCACCACTGTACAATTATGATGATTTAGTTTTGAATACGAAGCACAAGCTTAGAGTGAGTCATGAAATCGCGAAGGAGAATTTAATTAAGGCAAAGTTAGAACAGAAGGAAAAATTCGATAAGAATAGGGCACGCCCAGTTGAATTCAGTGAAGGAATGAAAGTGTTATTGAGTAATGAATCAATTAAAGTAGGGACGTCTAGGAAGCTAACGTCACCTTGGATAGGACCATTCGAGATAGTTAAGGTGAATAAGAACGGCACGCTCACACTGCATAATTTAGGTAAGCGCGGAAAACAGAATCAGACTGTCCACGCCAATAGAGTGAAACCCTATTTCTCTAAATTACAAGATGTTAATTGAGATTATGATTCATGTAAGGGTGGAAAACAGGATCAGATTGTTTACGCCAATAGAGTAAAATTCTATTTCTCTAATTTTCAGGATGAGAATTGAGATTATATACGCTGGATGCATCCTTGTATTGTTCCATTTTAGCAATTGTTCCGATTATAACCACTCAGTCCTAACCAGTAATAATGGGATATATTTTGATGCATGGGACTATGTACAACTGTACGCCTCCCACCATAAGTTAGTAACCTACGTGAACATGGAACCAACTAGGGAATCCTTAAGACTAGTTAAAAGACATGTCCAATCAGTATTTCAGTTTTGTGATGGAATTAAAAATCGAACCTGGTATGGTTACACGGACTGTCTTTCGTTTCGTTCATATATTAGTAACCGTATTAAGTATGTAGAACGCTTGAAAGATGTGATTGCCGACTACACCATAGAAGAAGCACGGTCGATCAGACGTAAGCGAGGCGCGCTGAACTTTATAGGTCAGTTAAGTAAAGTATTGTTCGGTATATTGGATGAGGACGATGCTGCGTACTATACGGACAAAATTTCGGAATTAGAACATGATCAGAAAGACTTTTTGCGCATAGCGAAGGATCAAATGACAGTAATTAAATCTGCAGTAAGCTCATTTAATTCAACTATTCGCGACGTCGAAAAGAATGAACGAATTCTAAAAGAGGGACTCGCAGAATTAGTATCACATGTTAAACCAAGCTACTAGCTCTTTGGATGACGAGACGCAAGCGCTCGCGATGTTGTCAGAACACGTGGTTCAGATCGAAAGGGTTACGGACGAATGCAAGGGAATGTTTGAACTCATAATTGATGCGTTGATCCATGCACAAGATGGAGCCATACAGCCGCAAATCATTACAGCCATACAAATCAGAAACCTACTGAAGGATGAGCAATCGATAGCGGGCCTAGATTATCCTGTAAACCTCCCGTCCCAAGAACTGATGAGAATAATCACTCCACAAATTTACCTACAACGTAAATTCCTTGTTTATGCTTTGAAAATTCCCCTTTTGATTCCGCAACAATTCCAGTTGTACCAAATTGTTCCCTTCCCGGCACCAGCTAATTTGTTTAACAAGTCATCGACGAAGCACCTCTACATTGAGTCGACGAGAGTATTTATTATAACTGACAGCCTACATCAACGATTCGCGAAGATGACGAGGTACCAGGTGGAGAAGTGCTACCAACTGAACGAGATGAAGTTCATATGTAAGGAGTCCTTCCCAATCACCTCCTACAAGGCAGGAGAAGACTGTGAAGCTACACTGCTGCATCCTTCGACGACGGAAACGCCGAGTACGTGCTCGCACCGCATGATCGAGATCCGGGATACACTGTGGGTGAAGCTGTATGCAAATGAATGGCTTCATGTAACTCCGAGACCCGAGATCTTCACCATTTTATGTGGCGCAAATCAGACGCCTAAGTCACTCACCTTGAAGGGCAGAGGTCGCCTACAGATGCGACCTGGCTGCAAAGGGTACTCTACGCACAGCACGCTCTTTGCCTATGCAACTATTACATCCAATGTCACCCTTCCTGATATAATTCCTAACACCCCTATCGACCTTGATTGCTGCCTAACCATCAGCCAGCAAACTTACCTTGAGAAGATTAAGCTGAACCTTCCCGTTAGTAATGTCCTGTCACATTCCGATGAGTTGCGAGTGACTGCACACAAGATGGAAGAAATTAACAAATTAATCGACGACGAAAGATGGCGACTCGAGCACTCACATAAATTGCAGTACACGTCCTGGATGACTACCCTTGCCGTCATCGTCTTCGCATTACTCACCTCTATATGCTGCAGCTGCTGTTGCTGTAAATGTTGTAGAAGGATTGGATCCTGGCTGTGGAAAATTTGTCAACACACCGACTGCATAGACTCAACGAGACAGTGTTTCCTGCGACAGACCATTCATACTGGTAATGTGCATTACCATCATGGAAGCACGGTGTCACTACCCATCGTGAACGACGGAGTCAGCGCTTCGAATTCCGGCACTTCATTGGCAACGTCTGATAACCAGAATGAGGGAGAAGTCGACGCTGTGGCTCAGCGGACGCGGTCGCATCGGACCAAGAACACTAAACCCACATGGCGATAAAGCGAATGTAAGAAACGAAAAGTGTTAAATTTTGTGAGGTCAAGTCCTAGTGTTTTATATTAAAGTGCCAAGTGAAAGAGAAAGAGAAATAAAGTGTTAAGTGCCAGTGCTTCAACTAAGTAAATGAGTAGGGAAGATAACAAGGGAATGAATAAATTAAACTTAATGAATTTGAATATTGAGAACTAAAAGAACAAATAAATAAATTAAACTTAATGAGTTTGGACATTGAGGACTAAAAGAACAGTATCAGTGAAAAAGAAGGGAGAAGGAATTTTATGGAGTGTCAGTTCTAAAAGTTTTTATTGTTCTCATTTTACCATCGAGAGAACCTATTTTATGTGTTATTCTTTAATTGTATCTTCTTTTGGGTGTAGAATATTTCATTTCATTTGTCTTGTTTTCAGCCGCAGGTGTTGCATTACTCAATGTCAACATATAGCGTGTATTATACTGTTTATCTTCGACTTATGTGTTCTATATTTTTTCATTTTTCAGCCTTCATACATATAATCATGTATCTTGCACTGTTCATGTCTAGCTTCTCTATATATGTTTTATTATAGCAGATTGTGTAAAAGAAAAGTATGACTAAGACATGAAGGTTATAGTGAACTTTTGATAATTTAATAATGTGCTAAATTTAACCCTCAAACATACAGTCAGGTAAGACTATATGTTTGCTCTAAAAGAGGGGAGGTGTCACGAGCAGGTGTCACGAGCCCGTGTCAGAGGCACCAAGCTGTGTGTACATTATCATTACAAGTTTAAAATCTTATGTACACGACAATAAATTAAATGTAGTATAAGCAAAGAAACTGTAAAGATATCAGCAAGCAGGTATAGATCGTTCCTTAATACATCCCTCCGGAAGTGACCACATGTTTATTATTGCGACCCTTCAGCCGAGCTCTAGCCAGCTGTATATGACTAAGACTTCTAATTAGCTGGGGAAACATCTAGAAGGCATCGCGGCCCCTAATTAAAGATGACGCTACCCCAAGCCGTCATATCACCTGTCCCCTCACCCCTAACTTGCTGACATCTATAAATATTACTGTAACGCTCAAAGCGTCGCTTATTTGGTACGAAATCGTTGAATAAAGTGTGTCTGAGTCAATCTGAGAGACTTAGCTTTCTGCCGATCTCCACACCCTTTCCGAAGAGACGTTGGATTGCTTCCTGCGGAGAACAACATCACATCTGCAGGACGCGACAATTTTTATTAATGCTTGTTCTTGAATGCCAATGCGAGTCATATTTGAAACTGCTGTGCATCGACTGGAGTGGTTTGTAATTTTCCATTTTTTTTTTTTTTTTTGACGTCCAGACCAGCGCAGTTTGAAATGTTGGCAAACAAAGAAACAAATGCTAGGGACGCGATAAAATTAAACAAATGCTAGGGACGCGATAAAATTGTGCGGTAAGCAGCCATGATTGGTTGAAATACGTCTTTTCGTACAGTTTTATTGGTCAAAAGTAGTATGACATAGTAAAAGTGGAATAGTCATTGTAATACTTACTGAACGTTCAAGCTACAAGCTGAAGCTTGGTGTGTATTATGTATATTTATTATTATATTAAGAAACGTGTTATAGACAGACCTGTGTCTATTTCTTATTTACGATAGGGGTAAAATACGAATTTGGGAAGAAATATGTACCGTATGTACACTTTTCAAGCTTTACACGTAACTGATTTAGTTCATATTTCCAACTTGAATTCGGACTATTCCAGAGAATTCTTCCTTAGAATTTATTATATGTGTCAAAGTAAATGTTGAGTGTTTGTTTTTTATTAGTATAGGTTACACACTCATACTGCAACTGCGTGTATTACTTAACACTGTTGTACCAGTAGGTCTAGGCTATCTTTGACTTCAGTAGGGATCTTGGTCCGGTGGTTACAACAGCAGGAATATTAGAGCCATTCTTAAAGACTACTTTAACACTGCTTTAGTCACACGTTCCCTTCCCTACTGATGTGGAGTTGCGCTTCAGCTGAATAACTGGCTTTGTTTTCTCAAGTTTTTCCGAACTGTAAGCAGAATGTTAGATAGTCACATGGCGATACTTCGGCCCCATATTCTTTAAAAGACATCTCATTATGACTAATGTCATCGACGCTAAGTAATCTTGTAGCTGATAAAACGCCGTTAAATAACCGGCTACATACTTCTTATATCAGCCAGGAAAAATAATATGCTACAAGTAGATTTTCTTAGAGAGGAATCAATCCTGTTGTTCCAAGACAAAATATGATGTCATTTTTTGTAGTCCTTCAGGAGCGAGAATTTAAATTTTGAACGACTGTATAAAATCATAGTACATACCATGTTTCATACTAATTGGTTGGAGAGAATGCTATAGAAATACAATACGCATGCCATATTTTGCCACAATAAAGATAACATTAGGATGCACAACATACAGAAAAATCTCATCTTCGCCAAAAATTGATCCATTATATTTGCCTTGAAATCATAGAATTTCTGTAGGACCTATAGGCACCGTGCATAGGTCTCAAAATCGTACTGGTGGCGCCGCGCAGTGTCTCAATTCCTAATTAACTACAGGCTCGCAATCATTCACTAGTCATGTGTGATATAGAAATTGCATGCGGCTTTCTGCAGATAAAAAGTTGTAATATTAGTAAGATTGAGTTCATTCATTCATAGTGTTCTGCCCAAGGGCAGGTCTTTCACTGCAATCCCAGCAATCTCCAGTCTTTAATTATTTTATAGACTCGGTGGAAAGTTCAGTACTGCTAGAGGAGTGTAAAAATGTAACTACAAAGTTCCTGAAATATCAGTGAAGATGTTTGGCATTTAAATCAGATTTCAGACCATTGAATGAGGGTGAACAGTCATATTACAAAAACATTGATATACTTATATTTGATGTCATGACGTGTGTAATATTTGTGTGTATAATGTCTCTATAAATTACGTATTTTAATGTGATTTAATTCTAAAAGTAGTCTTAATTACACTTCCTGAATAATGGGCGACTGAAAATTCTCTAAAACACAGCACATAATGAACAATATCATCAACATACTACCTCTGATTGAGGTTCTGGCTGATATGTACATCTGTTATCAGGCTGTACATCTCACTTGACGATATGTGTCAGAGGAAGAACAATATTGTTTGTATGCATATGAAGTCCGACTAGTGTAATTTGTAGCTAGTCGGCGATATATGCAATGGAAGGGAAAAGGAACTGGCCACTCTACCCCATGATCTTCTGGTCTAGTTGCCTCATAAGTGGTGCCTTGTTGGTATCACTTATGAGGCTCAGACTTCCCTTTGGACAGTTGAATAAACAACAAGATCAACATGCGGAAGCAGTTCAATTGATAGTTTGTGTAAAATGTTATAGTGTATATTTTAATTCGCTGAATGCACATTTCAACATGAATTCGAACACTGGCAACGCTGTAAGTAGTTTCCACTTCTTTAGCTATTAATTTACCATCGTGCACATACGGTGAAGTAACAACAATGATCCCTTTATCGGAGAGGTTTGTTATTATTCCGGGAAAACCTGACTTCATCACCACCTTCTAACTCCGAACATCACCCTCATAGCAGAATACGACAATCCAGTTTTCATTTTAATTGGAAAATATAAGTAGACGATTTTCTTTACTAATCTTACTCTTGGACAGAATTTTTCGAAAGCTTTCGATGTGAAATTCACTAATAAAAATGGCAAAAATAATATGTATGGTCTACATCTTGGGGCGTTTCGACTATCTATGGTAGCTATTTTTGGGTTAAATGATAGAATTGGAAATATTTCTTATTATGATTCTACGGGTATGATTGTGTTTCAATTGGCAGCAATTTTAACAATATATTCGAAACCACAAATGTCACTCCCATTAAGTCTGGTAGTTCTGTCTCATATTTTATTGTAGAATAATTTCGGAAACCTTGCATTTCATTAAACATATCATCTGTTCCTGAACGCTTGTCATAACATTTCTTATGTGACTTCAGTTAGGCATGTAATGGAATAGACACTTGAGTAGACACTTCACACAATTCAATTGTGAAAGAAAATAAATATCGATATGAATACATTTAAAAATAAGTAGCCTATATTATTATTATTTATTGTTGCTAATATTATACATAATATATATGTAAAGAACTCTGTAATTATGCACTTTTTGAAATTTAAATTATAAATTCCTGCCGTTGTTAACTTAATGGTTATTTATAAACATAATACTATATACATTCTATTTTTTATATCAGGTCTAGTATATAATAATACTATGATTACAAGCAGTGTAGCCTTATTTACTTCCGTCTGCGTACAGCATGGATCCACAATTAGCGTCGTTGCGCTTCAGTTTTCTGTTTTGGGAATGAATAAAAACAATATCGGTTGGTGTGTTCCTATAAGCATTACTACACTCAAGAACATAGTAATTTGCATTACCTTTCCACTTTTTAGGATCATCCATTTTTATAATCATTTAACCTGAGATGTTAAGTATATTCATACGCTTCAAGCACAACTCTATCGCTGCTGTCCCGCAGTTAGTAACAACAGTCGCCACCAGAGGAGCGTGCACGGTGCCTATAGCCTATGTAGAGGCATTTCCTCTAATATTCTCCGAGGGGTTAACTATAGCTCTCGACACTGACCATTTTATTGACGAAAAAAAGTGAAAGAGCCTCATTTTCAGTGGGAAGGTAGTTTGGAATGTGAAGAATTCATATAGGACAGCGGTCGTCAGCACAGAGCATCCTGGGGCTAACGTTACTTACCCGCGGAAAACACAGTGCATCATGGTGCACTCGTAGCTACTAGCGGGTATGCTCTCTACTCTTTTCCTGCTGCACGACTGTGCACACGGGATGGCTCAGCTTACCCTTTTCACATTTCTGCGAGTGCTGACGACCGCTGGTATAGGACGTCAATTGATTTGTAAACATTAGAAAGTAGGTAAAAGGTGGAAATAATTGATCTGTACCGATAACCTAAAAGTGATTATTTAACACATTAAATAAAGAGGTAGAACACTTCAAAATAAACGTGAATCGCACATTATACTTCACTTAGTATATTCAAGGCATACAAAAGTCCTAAACAAACCCAACCTAATCTGTTACAGATTCGTATACACAAGGCATATGAAAAGCCTAATCTAAGCTAATATAACCTAACCTGTCACAGATTCCTGTACCTTAGAACTTACAAATACTCAAGTTGGAAGTTGCATGCTACAGAAAAGCCTTCTTCGTTTCCACAGTGACATGTTTGCTAGCTTTGTCTAAAGTGCGGGCATGAATTATTACGCAAAACGCACTAGCTTTGCGAAATATGGAATCGCATTGTGGAATATGCTTTTATACGTTTACAGCTGTGGAAAGACAGCCCAATATGTGCGAATATTTAATTTATTACCGCGTAACAATCCCCCTGCTGGTCTATTCTTCATTTAATTATAAGAAAGGACATAATTTGGTGGGAAATATGGACACAGGTCCCATAGTGCCTTTAATACTTTGTTGGAGTGATTTCATGGCATTTCCTGTGTGCCGCGTTGGTGATTACAAGTATCTCTTGAACTTCATCTTATTATTATTGAATAAATTATTTTAGTTATAATTATACGAATCTGCAACAGTTTAGGCTAATGCTAGGCCTATGCCGTGCATATATGATCAAATGCAACTACACAAAAAACATTACAAATTCAACGATTTTCACTACCGAAATCACCGGAAGTAGGCCTACTTAAGCCTTAATTTCACCAATCATACCTTTTCGTTGTATCTTTAAAATTACCGAATAAAATTTTAACCAACTTACATCGGTAATTATTACAAAACGAACACACAGAAATTATAAAATAGTCCGAGTCAGCATTGATAGTGGACGATTTGCGAGTGCCATTTAGTATTCAGATTTATTTTAATGTTTTAAATTATTTTTCGTAAGTCGTGTGCTGTGTTTAACCCCCCCCCCCCAAAAAAAACATCTCCTATAGCGTGAATTTGTCCATGTCCACTTTGGGCAGCGCCTGATCCACACGACTAGGGAAAGGATGTTATTTTGCACCTAATTTAACCCCTTGCAGGTATATACTTTTATTATAAACAATTATTTAAAACACTTGATATATAAAGATACAGAAAATGGAACAAACAAAAGCAAATGAAGAACATAGCGGAGTCTTGCATAAGATATTCCTTAACGTGTAAACGTAAGATGCGAAGGGGACTATGGACTTACCGTAAACAGGAAAGCCCTTCCGCCTCCCTGTCAATATGAAGTGAGGCAAATGTCAGAAACCTTAGGGCCATATTCATAGACATTCTTAGCGCGGGCTTCCGGTGGATGATCAGCGAACTAAAGTTTTTCGTATTCATAAACCAGTTTTAGCGATATGATATGATATGAATCCTGTACAAGTAATCACTCGATAGCCGGGGCTAGTTTAGCACGCTCGTAGCGCGGGCTAGCGAAATGTCTAGATGCATAGCACCCTTAGTGTTTACTTAAGCGTGTATTGCCTGTACGATATGTTTAGTATGGCGACCCTCTTCAGGAAACAACGCTCCTATTTCTTCAGAAGAAGAGTAGGAGTAGGCCTACAGCAGGCGGTATTTATTTTTCTTTTCATATGATGTAGATCGCGGAGATTGATGGCTTATACCATTGCCTTCATATGACTTCATAGGTAGCAATCCTTTGGTGTGGGGTTAGGAGACAATGCGGCCCACTCAACGGGGCCTCGCTGACCTATCCACCTCTTTGGAAACTGGTCATCAAGCCATTGATGTACGAGTAAACCATAATACGGTGGAACACCACCCTGCAGAAACATTGTAGGGAACTTGCCGTCGTCTTTCAGAACTGACACACTCCTCTAAGAGAGTGAGTCTTGTACTCCTCGTCGATCAGGGTACCTTCGTTAAAAAACGAACCAACGATCCTCCCACCCATATTCCACACCACACTATTATATTGTTCACACCCTGCATCTTGGACGGTAGCATCTGTTCAGTCACTCCACAATCGCCAGTTCTGCGTGTTGACCTCACCGTTCACATAAAAGTTCGCAATGTACGTTGCAATATCTGGGTTCGCCTCGATCCTGTTGAAAGAATATCACCATTGTTCCTGATTTTTGACACATTCTGTATTCTGCAGCCTCCTCAGATCGATGTCATCTGTTCACAAATTACGCACTACGTCCTGCTTCATCCTATATTGACCTGATGATCGAATTACCGTTGATATCGTGAGTCACCCTAGTGCCATCCGTCGATTCTGCTACACAACTCCCTGATCTGACGCAGCCCGCTATGATAGCCCCTCCGTCTCCTGAGATGCATGCAGCTTCCTCAGACAGGGCCATCTGCGATACTACGTCTGCTACATCTCCTGGTCGAACAGAAACTATTAAAGATATTAGATGAAGTTGAATCCAAGGTCCAACGCAGGAAGTTACCCAGCAATTCTGCTTCAATTGGTTGAGGGGAAAACGTCGGAAAAAACCAAACATGGTTTCAACTCTGGACCGGTTATTTTCACGGTCGGACATGCTAAGCGTTATAACTTATAACACAGCGGTGGGGTGTATTCGTTCGTTCGTTCGTACATTTAAGTGTTCCTCCCTTCACTACAAACCCAGTATTTTTCAATTTTTCGGTCATCCCTTAGATTTTATCTGATACTACAATATTATCCTGTTATAAGATTTATTCTAGAATAATAATAGCCTATAACGTACAAAAGCCAATTGCAGTAGGCCTAACAGTAGTATTCAGGGTTTCCATATGTATGGCTATAGTCGTATGCATACGACTATTTTGACTATTGTATGGGGTGAAGCAAAGACTAATCAGCATTTACCGGTCTCTGAATGGGTCAAAAGCCATAATAGAACTGATATTTAAACATTGTAGTGAATTTCGTCGAAGTCTGGAGGGTCAAATTAATCAAATCCACTGTCCTCATCTCCACATTGGAGCTCCTGGAATCTTTTAAGGCGAGAGAGAGAGAGAGAGAGAGAGAGAGAGAGAGAGAGAGAGAGAGAGAGAGAGAGAGAGAGAGAGAGAGACGTGCTGAAAGTAACGGGAAGCTACCGCATTTATCTTTCCCGAAGAAATTGCAAACCTAACATGATGAGTCTTCGGACGGTAAAAGAAAACAGGAAAAATTGGAGGATGCTGGGTTTGCAATGAAAGACCTGCCCTTGGGCAAAACACTATGAATGAATGTACGAGTACTACCGAACACTATGTCGTACGAAATTTTATATTACTGTGATAATTGTTGTAGGTGTTCACTGAAATGTGTTTTTGACATAGTGTGTACAAAATTAGTGAGGTGAGAAGTAGCCTACGACAATTGTATGCTGAAGTACGATAATTTTCATAAGTTGGTACGACGGTTACGTTTCCTTAGGCTGACACCTTTGGTAGTATTAGAACCTGATGATGTATTCAAGAAGATGGAATCATACTTAGATTATATTTTCACCATCACACTGAAAAGAGACTGTTTGTGTGACTGCAACCTGTGTATATTTTTGTGTGGCTTTACTTTGTTTATAATGTTTTTTTCTCTCTCTTTTTTTGTGTAACTTTACTTTGTATATAGTGTATTTTTTTCTGTTTATTTCTATTATTATATTTGTATTCCTGGTGTTGTGGAAGAGAAGGCCTGATGGCCTTAACTACACCAGAATAAATTTAAAAAAAAAAGACGACGATTTATTTTATCAATTTGTTTCGCTTTTATAGATAATAACAAGGCTTTTGATGATAGAGTTGACCTTGCGGTCAATGGTATAATCCATCGGGAGGCTACGTCAACATGAAACACTGCAATATGAACGCATCCATGACATGTCTGATGAAGACCTTCTGTCGTTGTAGAGAGGGTTAGTTATTATGGAAAATAGAGATAAAACGTAGGATCCCGTCTGAGTTAGTGTTATACGAAGACTTTCCTAAAGCATTTAAGCGATGGTTTAAAATTCCGAATGGTAAGAGTGAGATAATAGAAATAAAACGGAGAGTAGACAAAAATGTCTTCTTTCACACGAAATGGGTCACAGTTCTACCATCTATCCGCAATATTAGGAACCCGAATCACGTAAGTGGATACGCTCGCTCACTCACTCACTCACTCACTCACTCACTCACTCAATATCTTAACGTATATCCGGACAAACAAAGTATGATTAGCGAAGACATTATTTTATTCATAATAAAATGAATTTTATAGCTTAAAAATCACCAAGTGATAATTAGTCGGAATAAAAATGACTTACAAAACAATTTATCGATTGAATAGGCCTATAGTAGTCAGTAATTTTAATATGAAGATATTATGAAAAAAAAAACGCATTTATTTTGTAGGATCAAAACTGTTACAGGTTAAAATTGAATTGCGTAATGAAATATTGGAACAATCAATTATTTTGAAATTCTTATGGTGTATTGTAACTAACGAAAATAATTCGGAGATTGAAAACAAAATAAACATGTTTCATTGATTTTATGAAACAAGACGACGTACTTTGGGCAGATTAGATAAGAAATAAGCATTACAGAGTGATGGTTCTACCAGCAGTGAGAGCTGGGTATTGCGGAAGGATCGAAAACGTAAAACTTCGGCTAGGAAATGAAGCCGTTAAAGTACCTTGCGGATTACACATTGGACAAAAAATTACGACATAAGAAATTCATTAAAAGTGTTAAGTTTAATTCAAAAGATAAAATATGACTATATGTCCGGAACAAGCAGGTATTACAAAACTAGAGACATACAGAATGTAACAGCTTAGTAAGTTGAGTTTACCTAAAATAATAGGTCCTTTGTAAAAGCAGATTTTATGTTTAAATCTCTGATTTGTAGGCAACTTCTCTCCTCAGGTGTGTGGTGAGACAATACACTCTACAGGCGAAAACTGCAGATTCCTACTGTATTGGGGAGGAGATTTATTGTTGTTATTAATTCGCTCGCAGTAGAACATTAGTATCCGGTCTGTTGGTGCATTTGTAAATTGAGTTTTGTGATTTAATGGTGCGGGAACGATATACAGTAGTACGGACGAGTTGGACATGCTGTTTGCGAATGGGGCAAGTGGACGAAATTAGAGACAAGCAGCTGCCTTTATAGGCAACTAGTGGCTTGTGCAGCAAATGCTGCAAACTAAGTTCATAAGAAGTTCAAATAAAAATTGCTCAGATTTATTTTCAATGAAGAATACCAGATATTTTGAAAGTTATTTGCATCCATAATAGTGAAACATACTGCCTCTGAATGTTTTTATGCCAAATACTTTTCCTTGAACTTATTCGTCTTCAGTTCTTGAGTTTCACTGCGAAATAGCAAGTAACAACGTCAGGACGATCAGCGAGTTTTTCATGTGGGAGTAATGAAGTAGCTATTTCAGTTCATTGCGGATTGTAGGTGAAAGTTAAGAAAATGTAGGTTTGTCATGCTTTGAACAAAAGACTTAGCATCTTGGTATAGCTGCTGCATGTTTCGTGAACTACCTGAAATGTAGAGGGCAGAATCACTTTTTCCCCACTAAGAGATCTTGCTGAGGTGATCAAGAGAATATAAAATCTTGTAGGCCTCTTATTTTATCAGTACGTAATACGTACCTTTTGGTCTTTTCTTAGGAACTGCAATTTTTACGCTTCCTCCAGACAGTACTGATCTACCAAATACCGCTGGATTAATTTTTGTAACAATGAATGTTATCCCGTATATTTTCTGTAATATAGGCTGTTGTGAGGAATCTATTGCTGAGATGCGGAAAATGAGGCGAATGATATGTCAGAGTTGTAAAATTTATATGCGCCCTAAATAAAATTGTCCATCGTAAATCGTTAGCAGTTTCAGTGTTTCATTCGTTGCTGGTTGCGGGAAATAAACTTACTCATCACGGTAGCAAGAAGTGAAATGGCATGCTATTTTTCTTACAGCAAAATCTGCTTGCAGCGATCACAAATCTAATCTATTAAACCAAAGAAATATGAAATTAAATTTGATGTAGTTTAAAGACGCAGCTAAAATAGGAAGCGTGACTCAGTTACTACCAAGGAAAATTAGAGAATCAGACAAATAATTATCTATATCACACTGCCATTAAATATATGAAAAAGATCCACACCATTTGATTAATAACTATAAAAGTATTTCATTTTTAATAATAATATTCTTACCTTACGTAAGTTTTATAGTTTTCAGTAACATACAGTATATATAGCCGTTACTCAGTTAATTATATAAATGAAGATCTAATGTAAAATATTCTTTCTCTTCGTCTACTTACATAAAGCCCCAAAAGGTTTCACTTTCGTATCAGCATTGTGTTTTGCATTAGCTATAATAATATTTTATTTTAATGGTAATAATGTCATCAAACATTCTTAGGTTTTGTAGTTCTTAATATCCAATACACAGCTGTACTCGGAAAACTACAGACCAGAGAATCAGACCTAATTATTTTTATACGTTATCAAAAAATTACACAAATGAAGATCGACATATTGGCATTATGATGTGAAAGAATCTGAGCCATCTGAACTCTATGTCAGCAATCCTGTGGGTCATGGACTTCGTGTAATAGTCTATTGTTTATTGTAATGCGTGTTTTGTTTTGTTCTGAAATGCAATTAATTAGTTCTCAAGACTGACGAAAGATGGATTTTGGAAAATAGGAAAATGATGTAGGAAAATTGAAATTTCACTGAAAACTACTATTTTTCTGAAAAATGTTGGGTTCGAAACTTCAAACTGAGGGGTCATTTATTAAAATCCGTTCAGCCGTTTTCCCGTAATTTCCATTACCAGTTCAAATTATATATATAGATTATATCCGAAAAGGCGACAGCAATCCACGGCCGATTTAGGGAGTAAGAGAGACTGCAATATGAACGCATCCATAACAGTCCGACAAAGACCTTCTGTTGTTGTAGAGAGGGTTAGCAGCAGAATCTCACACCAGTACGAGATCTGTGGCTCGAAACTTGCATCTGAATCACATGATGGTCCATCGAATTCTTAAACGGCATCCGTTTAAGCGACACACAACTCAGGCTAGAACCTAGTGACTATGACCGCCATCACGAAGAATTTTGCGAGTGGTTTGTGAAGCAGATTGAATTCCAAGATTGAATTCCAAATCATTACCACAATTACAATATGCCATTTTTTGGCATTACATTATTTAGTTTTCTTATCTTTTAGGTATGTATTGACGATCAAAACTCCTAAAGGCAAATTTTATGGACAGATGAGTGCACAATGGGGAGTGAGAGCAATATCAACCGTCGCAACGAACACCACTACGCAGACGCCAATCCACATAGTAGGAAGTATTGTAGGTACACATTCAAGACCGCTTTCTCATCACTATTGCGAGAACTGTTATAAACGACCAGATTATTGAGCCTATTTTATCTATGAAAACAGCAACGGCGCAGTATATTCGGCTTTCTGACCCAGCATTTGTGTGTGTTACTCCATGATGTCTTTCTTAATATATGAGAAAAGGAAATTTGTGTGTTACTCCATGATGTCTCTCTTAATATATGAGAAAAGGAAATTATAACAGGTGATACGCTACTGAGGGTAAATGACGGCAGTGAGCAGTATGGGAGGAAGAACAAGACGAAGACTATTGTTATCTGAAGAAGAAGAAGAAGAAGAAGAAGAAGAAGAAGGTACAGGTGCCAATTCCAAATGAGGTGGTAGAACAGGTGGACAGTTTCAAATAACTTTGGGTGTACTACAGGGATATCATTTTATTTTTACTTCAATTTTTATTGTACCTGAGTTTTTGAATGTACTTCACTCCCACCCCTTCTACTAATGAAGTTCAACCGTTACGGTCATAGTAAACAGTACGTTCCAAAAATATGTTCGCGTTTTCCAGTGACGAAAGAGCTTTCAATATTGAATAATTTTCTATTTGCCTACGTCGCATCCTGGTTTCCCCCACCTGCTTCTATTCGCCTCTCTGTAAATGCTAGTGGCTGGGCTGTCTTAGCTCTTTTCTGAGAACATTAATTTCTGTTAGGAATTGGACGTCTACATAATATTATACTCATACAATTGTTTAAAATAACTTAAATAAAAGGACCTCGTTAAGTAATTAACTGTCACGTGATTTCCTCCCTTTCTACGACGCTGCGACGTACCCACGTGGACGGGCAGTAGATAGCATGTCTGAGTAATTTTATATTTTCGGATCGGGCAGAAGTGAAGATTGAATTTACAGTATTTAAGGTACTCTTTTATAGATTAGGTACAGAATTATTTCAACATGAATTACTGGTTCGAAGGACGAAACTGGTAATTGAAATTACGTACAATAGTCTATAGTGCGATAATATGCACATTAGAACTGAAGACTGTATCGAAATGAACGGTCACCATTTTCAAAAATGTGTTTAAATATCCATATTATGATTATTTTTAAATTTAACTTCATTCTCTATAATGTATGCTAATGTGCTGTAGACAGTATAATACTCGTACACTGCATAATGAATACGTCCGCATGGACAGCTCAGTTCGTGAGTAAAAACACTCATTGTTAATACTGTACTGTATTTTAATTAAACAAAAACCTAATGAAAATTATCAAACTCAAAATCGCGATATTTCCTAGTTTACGTAAATGGATGAACTACTTTTCTTCCCTCCTATACCTAGTAAAGCGATTTGTTTGTATATTACGCCAGTATCATCGAACTCCGGTCGAGGAAGGGAGTAGCAAACGGTGTTGATCCAAAGGTATAGCCAGGTTAATATTAAAAATGTTAGTAAAAATAAAATGATGTCCCTGTATAAGTAGTAACATGAGTAGCTGCCAGGAAGTCAAAAAGAGCACAGCGATGGCGAAGGAAGCTTTCAATAGCAAAGAAGTATGTTCTGAGGATCTCTGGAAAAAGAAGCTAAGGAAGAGACCATTGAAAAGGATTGTGTGGAATATTGCATTGTATGAGTGAGGAACATGGGTACTGCGACGAAGTGAAGAGAAACGACTGGAAGAATTAAAAATATGGATATAGAGAAGAGTGGAGCGTATGAAATGGACAGACAGAATAAGAAATGAAACTGTACTAGAAAGAGTGTGTGGAGATAGAATAATACTGAAACTGATCTGGAAGAGAGAGACAAATTGCCTTGTTCTCTGGCTAAGTAGAAACTGCCTACTGAAAGATGTACTGGAAGGAATGATGAACGGAAGACAAGTTCGGGGTAGGAGAAGATATTAAATGGTAGATAACATTAAGATAAAATTGATCGTATGCAGAGACTGGAGAAGGTGGAAAAGATGGAAGATTAGAGAATGCTGGATTTGTAGCAAAATACTTGCCTTGAGCAGGAAACTATTAATGAATGAATCTTTAATCTGTTAATCTGTAAACCAGGGGTTCCCAACCGGTGTGTCGCGTAGCTCCATGGAGTGTGTCGCAAAAGTTTGGAATTCAAAAAAAAATTTTATGCCATCTAGAAAGTCTCTTAACAACGCGTTTTTTATTTGCAACAAAGTCTTTAGTATGGTACATTTTATTTTGGGACAGACTTTACCAATGAAACGTGAACACCTGCAACAATTAATCTTTGAGAAGAAAAATTCGCCCCAGCGCCGGGGATCGAACCCGGCTCCTTGGTTCTACGTAGCAAGCGCTCTGACCACTGAGCAGTGCATATGTCTGTACAGATTACTGTGCACTTAACTGCGGAATCCCGGCCAAACAAGTCACTCAGCTGAGTGCGCTCCTAATATAATGGCAGTTGACATTGGACATATACGTGAACATATATGCCTAACTTGGAGTCTGGCCACAAAGGGAAACATTGAAGGAGGAGAATTCGATCCGGTGCTGTGGATTGAATTCGGCGTAGCTCATTGATCAGAGCGCTTGGTCCGTAGAACCAAGGACCCGAGTTCGATCCCCGGCGCCGGGGCGAATTTTTCTCCTCAAATATAATCCATACTAATAATAAATCTGTAGCCGAAATTTTTCTGGTAATTTTCGATTTTCCAAAAATAATTGGTCCTAACATATATAATTAACCACCCTGAAACCGAAAATCGCTTTTTTGAAATTTTTGTTTGTATGTCTTTCTGTATGTTTGTTACCTTTTCACGCTATAATGGCTGAACGGATTTCGATGAAAATTGGAATATAAATTAAGTTCGTTGTAACTTAGATTTTAGGCTATACGGCATTCAAAATACATTATTTAAAAGGGGGGTTATAAGGGGGCCTGAATTAAATAAATCGAAATATCTCGCTTATTATTGATTTTTGTGAAAAATGTTACATAACAAAAGTTTCTTTAAAAATAATTTGCGATAAGTTTTATTCCTTGAAAAATTTTGATAGGACTGATATTTAATGAGATAAATGAGTTTTAAAATTAAAATAACTGCATCTAAAGCCGTGTAATGAATTAAAAAACAAATGACTTCGTCTATAAGGGGCCTTGGACAGCAACAATCGAAAGCTATGAAAGATAGCCTACAGAGAATGTTTCTGTGTTTGTATGAAGTAATATCGGAAGCTAAATTAACCGATTTGTATAATTAATTATTATTTCACCATTGGAAAGTGTACAGCAGTTTCTCTAGATGGACATAATGCTGTAATGTTATTACAGTAACTTCTGATATAATATAATATAATATAATATAATATAATATAATATGTCATATTATATAATATAATTTAAGTTATTTGAAGGGTTCAGAACCATAGTGGGCCAAACGCCATTTACTGAATACGTAGAGAAGAAGGGTTAAAATTAAGTTATTACCATAATTCAATGGAAACATATAGCAAGTAAAATAAAGTATAGACATTAAAACTAAATGATATGTCAATCTTCATTAAACTATGGTTGCATGTAATAACAAATAAGAAACATGTTAAAGGAATTGTCATTGCACCAAATGATTGCTCTCTGGACCAAAATGATCGCATTTTAATTATTTAAACACAATTTAAATTAAGTAGCATATTAAAGGATTTATTCTTCTATCAAACACGAATGTTCCCTGGATCAAACGTCCTATTTTAATTATGTAATTACTTTATATTTATTTCTAACGGCTGCAGCGGAGAGCACGGGTACGGCTAGTTGTCAACATTACAGATATTATTCTGTATGACAAATTAATACATATATAATATCTGCAATAATGCTAGTAATTCGTTTCATGTTTCCACTTATTAACAAATGGGCCCTAGAGTTTAGAATCGTCAGAACATATTGGTCAGTTTCATTATGAGCGGGTGATAGTGCGACTATTTTATGAAATGTGCTTAATTTAGATTTTATCATGGGCAAATTTTTAATTCGAAATCAAGCTCTGGGTTTAGATAACAGTAATGCTAATTCGAACAATGTGCACGAAAATTCCCTCCAGGTTCACAAAAACGTACTGCGTTCTGTAAGCAATATGGCTTTACGTGACGTGGAGATGAATGTAAACAAAATACCGAGTGTATTATATGCGGAAATTTTTGTCAAATCAGTCTATGGTGCCGAATAAACCAAAAATACATTTAGAACTGCCGTTTTCAACGTCATATTTGTGTGAATCAGTATTTTCTACCATGAAAATAGTGAACTCTAAACAATGTAACAGAGTGCTGCATCTTGAAGATGATTTACATGTCCTGTGAAACATAAGGCCACGTATAGAGAAATTCTGTGCAACCTACCAAGCGCAGACTTCACATTAATTTACTGTAAATAGGGGAGTTCTCAAAAACGATCATAAAAATTGTTTATCGGACATCCAGCATAGATTATCATTTCGGATTTTTGACACATAGCCTACTAAGTTTGTTTTTTTCTAATGCCAATCAAGTTGTTGCTTGTTCTTTTTTTTTTTTTAGATTGCGTGTTAACATCGACCTATCTACTACACTGGATGTCCAACAGTACATAGAAGTTATCAGTGCATTTTTTCTGTTGGAACGGGCTGGAACGGTGTTCCGACACTTTTCTTGTATTTTCTATCATGAAAGCGAAATATGTATGGATAACTATGGTTTTAATTTAATTTTTCATTTAATTCCGCTTACACCTTGAAAGTCTTAGTTGAATGAAAAGGAGGATAAAAGCACAAAATTCCCGTGCAGTGAACAGTAATTGTCTCCCCGTACCAGGGGCGTAGCGTCCATGGATGTGGGAGATGTGTTACATACCCTGCAATTTCCTTCAAGTGACTCTGAATTATGAATTATAATATTGTAACATATAATCGTTTTCGGACAGACCAAGTTTTCCCAGAATGTTTGATTTTGAATTCGCACTATGTTTTAATCACCTTGAACAGAAGGCGCGACCATAGTAAGAATTATACTGTAACTCTATGGGCACGACTCGCTTGATGTTTAAAAACACTTCGCAAGGTCTCAACGTCATCTGTCGTCAGCCCGAGGAAACTTGTGCAGTGAGCATGCTCGTGACCCTGTGTATGTACAGCGTTGTAATACATATTGTCGTATAGTCATGCTTGTGTTATAATCGTTGCTTACGAGATTACACAAGCTGGCGCATAGAGCTTGAAAAACGAGTCTGAAGTGGTTCCCTCGTAATGCCAATTCCGCCGCTCGGAGCGCTGTTCTGCCCTATATATTCATAGCAGAACACTTAAAAGACATTGACATTTGGGACATTTAAAGGACTCACCATTGCTTATTAAATGCTTCGTACAATATTTTATGGAGAATAGACGTAATTTGCAAACTTCTACTCCTCAATTATATTACAGTAAAAGGCTGTCATTCTTGATATTAAAACATATTACATATAAACTGAGGGACTGTCTGCTCTGTACTTCAGTTCATACACCAAACATTTCCGGAAATAAATTAACTTGACATCTTACATATACGCACTATAGCCTACCCTTTTCACCTAATATTATTAATATTGTTATTAAATAAGATATTGCAACTAATTAAGGTACTGCATTATCTTTCGTTTCCTTGAATTCATAATTAAGCATTTGCAAGAAGGCGTAACTTTTTCCCTCTCTTTAAAAAAAAAATACGAACGTCACAATAATTGAGAAGTATAATTATTACGCGATTTTTTCTTGCAGTGGTGAAAACATTTCTATAGGCCTACTAATTAATCTATTGAGCATAGTAATAGTAAACGCTGTAGTATTCTTTTCTTAAGCCAAGATTTTCGCAAGAACTGAAGTGCGACACACGTAAAGATGAGGAAATGTCCCTCTTTCTTTTGGGAAAACTTGTGAAGCACTACTGGACAATATTGCCAAAGATATTTCCAGTAAATACGAAGTGATTAGGAAACTTAATCAGAAGCCCCTAAATAGAAAAGTGCTGAAAGTGCAATAAACTAGGCCATTTCTTAATTACATATAGAACACTGGAACTATCTACAAGGACCCTCGTGTTATAAATATTATGATTATTTCAGATTGTGATACAGTTATAAGCGTACATTCCTAAAATTTAAAAGTAACAATGAGGATGCCATATGTTATAGGAAAGTTTTAAACGTGTACATTTAACTTTTTTATGAATGATTTCCTGATCAAGATTTTCATTAACTATGTGCCAAACTTTTGAAGTGAAGAGTGCAGTAAGAAACTGTTGGACATCTGATCAGTATTTTAATCATGTGCTGGTTACAGTACATTAGATGTCTTCTTGAATATACCTGATGAGGTATGTATATGAAGTTTGTATCGTCAGTATTCAAGTAGCCTACTTATGTATGTAATTTTTATTATCTGTAAAGAAAAAATTTAGCTTATGTGATAGTATGAAGTAATCTCTCACGAAATAAGAAGGAAGAGAAAGGTGCTTAAATTTAAATATTGAAAACAGGATGATAAGAAGAAAATAATTTTTACTTCCTTTCAATTATTAATGAAACCTGGCCACTCACCATTCGCAGTTGATTTCTATGGTTACAGGTCTAGTCTTCATATTCTGTAGCTTTCAAATAATTTCTAAAATAAATATTACGCCTACTTACCTCTTGTAAAACGAAATTTTTCACTTTCACTTTCAACGGAACACTCACTTATATTCAGCTCTTGTATCTTGCAGTAAATTATCCATTTGTGATCATCTTTCCAATATAACCTCCCATTGAAACGACCACTTAAAATCATGAGCTAGAATTTATTATTTTAAAAACATTTCCACGTACATACTGTTATAATTGTTATGAACCACAATACAAAAGACAACACTGTGAAATTGGATTAATTTACCAAGATCAACATCAATACCGGTAGTATAAAATCACATATAGGCCTAGGCTATATTATTTCATTACTTTATGGTCTTAATTAGAAGAATTAATTTTGAAGAATTTACAAATATGCTGAAATAATTTATGACACCTCTTATAGAAATGTAAAAATATGTATGTACATTTTGAAACAATGGGTATAGCACCACTTGAAAATGTTGAGCACTTTAACAGTAACTTGTAAATTGTTCCATCACGTTGTCTATAGTGTTCATTTAATATAGCACTTTTAGAATGAACGTGGTTCACATACATAAGAAGAAATGACGATGGAATGAGTCGAAGACATACAGTTTTCTTTAATTTTTAGCAAATGATGAAGTTGAATATATACTGTTACTTCATATCCTAACATAAGTAGAGTTGCCACCATAGATGTAACACCTCCGTAACACCTGAAATGAATATAAAATAAATGTATTGGTAATGATACAAGAATAAAAAGAAATTAGGCTAGACATAACCTCACAAAATTACAAACACATGCTAAAACAAAAAAAAAAAAAAAAACTTTACGTATCTGTATATAATAAAACTAGATATTCTAGATATAATTTGATTCACACGAAAACCACCTCAGCCTATTTCGCAGCAGCCATTAGTTACCAGTTTGAGGTGCATTACCTAATCTCATACTAACCTTGTTAAGTTCTCTTACCTAATTCACTGATAATTACGTAACAATACACAGGTCTAAAATACAGACAAATACACATTAATTACCTAATAAGTACAGCATGAAGATAATTCATTACTTTTGTCGGTATTTTCTAAAAGAGAAAGGGAAAACAGTAACAACATTATCTTCAATGTTTACATCACGTCGTTCACATTTTCATTAGGCCTATATCAGTAATGCTTGGTAAGTGAAACAATGCATGAAATTATTTTACATTTCGGGTCACATCATTCGAGAGTCGGAAAATGCAATTCGCCACTTTTAACATAGCATTGCTTGTTATATGAGAGAACTTTGACATTTACCTTAACCTATAAAGATACGACCTATTGGTACAGAGTTCTTCACATAACAAAACACAGACAATTTTCGAATATAACTTAGCTGAACAAACTTCAAATAACACTGTAATATGCTTGGCATATTTGTAATATTCGTACTCAATGAGTAATGCACAATTAATCGAACTATTTTCACGATGCACAATGCTTTGTAATGGTACTATTCATCATTTCATAGGGCAGGGAGGTGAACCTAGCGGCAGAAATTGCCATGACTCACAGAGACCTACTCTCGATCATGCTATGCGCCAGCTTGTGTAATCACTTAAGCAACGGTTATAATATTATTTCCAGTGACTTATAAAGAATGATGAGTGAGTTATTTGTTCCAAAATGGGTACTCTTTTCATTTGTGAACACTGGAGACTGTTTTGAAAGCTTAACCCATTAATGCCCGTAATTCCCTGAATGAGATTTTAGCGTGATATTTCTGTTATGTGGTCCTGGAAGAACCCAAGCACTATAATTTTATATCATTCATGTACTTTCAACCAAAAGTGCCATTCTAGGCTGGCAACTTTAGTTGCCACTGGGCACTTGCGTGTCTAATATTTTGTTATTGTGAAATAAATGCATCTTACTTCGATAAAAGCTTTTGCTTTATTTAGCACTAACAAAATTACAAACACCACATCACTTTAGACTATTATTTTTCACTCAGTCCATAATTGTTATGTCAAATTTAAGGAAAAAGTCGATTTTATTCAACACCAAATAGTCCTCATGCATCATGAAATGTTTTGAGACATGAATCAGGAAAAATAAAAATGCAAACTGCAGTTGTGAAGAGATTATCGAAGTAGAATTTTATTCCTTGTGGTAACTGCACATGATCAACCAATCCCAAAACAACATTACTTCCTTGGCCAGGATCTGTTTCAGGAAGGCAAGTTGAACTGTCACAATATGGTTCAGCATGAAATATAAACCCAGATGGATCATCAGCAACTCTCAATTTGAATCTGATGCGCACAGTCTTTCCCCTTATGAATTGTCATTGTGCTAAACAGTTCATAGGATCATACTTTCATCAATGCTTACATATTTGCCAGACACCTGTTTGAAGGAAGCGTTCACTATGGAAGAGTTGTCTCACTTTATATAGAGAATCAGAACATGTAATCCGTCATTATTTGTTAGGTGAAGGAATCTCAGTAGTTCATCAAATCGGTTGTGTCGCATAGATTCTGACAGTAGTGACACATGAACATCCGAATCGCTTTTCCAATAAAGCCTTCTTGATGGCAGTTTGTGGTACCCAGACAGAAGTAGAATACCAATTAGAATAAAAATCTCTTCCCTTGAGATATTCAAATTATGCATAAGCTGCTGGCTGAGCCGCATATCTGTTGGTTTCCATAACTATAAGCTGAAGTAATTCTGTAGAGAAAAAGGGTCTAAGACAGGCTCGCAGAAGTGGGCGCCAATTGTGGCGTTGCGTCACTCATCCGAATACGTCACTCATTCCTTCCTTCCACCCCCGCGTCATTGACTTGGTAGAAGAGGGAATTTGTATTCTAGCTGGAAGGTGATCAACGTTGTCTTGAGCTTCATTATACGAGCGGTCTAAATCCTGATCTGTTTCACTTCCTTCTCCTCGAATGGAGGACCGATTGCTATGTTGTTCACCGTGCTTTCTTTGTCTTCCGCAATATCCAGAATTTCGTGAACTGTTAAAGATTTTACCTTTCCTTTTCTTGGAATTTTGTGAAATCCTAAAATAAACATAAATTTTATTCCAATTACTTCATAATGAATGTATAAAATCTCTATACTTACAGTTTTATATATAGCCTTTCTATAAAACGAAAATGCTATAACAGATGAAAATCAGAGGTATTAGTTCCAGATATTACGTAAATAAAATCGAACTACGAACTAGCCAGTAGTGAAGGAAAGAATTGCTATAAAAAATTTATATTATGTCATTGTTCGTTTCTAGCGTTAGCAATGGTCAAATTTGGAAGAATTTGTAAAATGGATAAACAAAGAATCGTAAGTGCGCACTGGCAACTAAAGTTGCCATACAAATTGAAGCCACTCTAATGAAATTGTGATAACTTGTACATTAAAAATTTGGTTAATATAATAAAATTTCACATATTCTTAATAGATTTATGTAATTTAAATTGTTGTGCAGCAATTGTTAGGTATATTTATAATTACATTATTGAAGGAATGTGTAGCAATCGAGAATCTTATGTGTGCACTCCTCATTAATTTCTTCTGTACTAACGACGTAACGAACGGATGAGCTAAAACTCAACACGAACTAGTGGAGGACATCTTAATCTTTATACCAATTATTGTGAACAACGAAAAAAATTCAAATCAACCATTCAGTAAAACATTATTGCCTTGGCAACTTTAGTTGCCACTGGGATATAATGGGTTAATTGTTTAGTGTTGAAATAAATTATTTAGGTTAAGATCTTTGTGTTACGCGCTTATGGGCTCAAGATATGTACGCTGACAATGTACAGTTTCCCTAGAAAAGGATGAGACGATTGAATATTCCTAAGTCTCAGATGTAAGACACTGCGCATGATCAGAGACCAGAGCACTGATACATAAGATAACGAATATTGAGTTACTTAAATTCAAGCTATTTGGTTTGTTACTAGCATCGTTCCGAAATTCACTTCAAAAACTGCAAAAAATATGATAATATTGCGTAAATAAAAGATAAATATATACATAAATCGTGTAGTTAAATCGACAATGGACCTTCATGACTAGATTGACACTCCGCACAGAAAAGAAAGCTTTCGTGTCGTTTCAATAGCTCAGACGCTAAGACTTCTGCGTGTTGTGCAGAAGAGTGCGAGTTCGATTCCTCGTCTACACAACTATTTTTTTTTTGTCTAAATAACTTTGAAATAGCTAAATAACGTTGAAATAGAGTTTTAAAAAGTCCTCAGATTAAGTGTTAATGATCACAGACAATACAAAATTACAAGTTATAATATTATAAACGTTAATCTAATGAATGCATTTACCCATACACACATACAATGTAAATGCATATATATTAAAAATTAACAATTAAAATGAAATTAAAAAAATATTCCTAAGCCACACAGACACACTTTTATAAAGGTTTAGAGTCCTTAGGCTATGTCATTTGTTGAGTAATTATTACAATATTTTATTAGTAGCTTTCCCATATGTGTAAGAAATGCACTCGCACAAAAACAATTTTTGTTAAAAGTGTGGCTTTGGATTATTTCATTCTCACCCCTTCAGTTGATTTTAACTATTTTATCTACGTGTTTGCAATAGTTGTTTAATTTAATGTGAATTCAATTTTATTCATGTTATGATTGAACGAAAAAGCACATTTGCAGTTATTGACTAATTACATATATTAATACTAATTATTAAATGCAACTGTGAAGTTACCAATTGCAGAATCTTTTGCAAAATCTTGAATGTTTAATTTGTCAATAATATTTCTTTACTATATACTATAAGACGTTAAAAGAATTTGCAATAGATTTGGGATCCTCTACTTTATAATCACTGGTTTTAGTGAAAAAATATTTTCTTTCTTAGGATATCTACAAGTTTAACTTTAATAATATTCTGAATAGCTTTAATTGCATTATCTGAATTTTGTACTTTTCTATTCAAATGTATTCTATTTCCCTCTTTCATAATTTTTAATAAATTACACTGTACTTCTTGTAGTATTTAAGAACATGAGGATCATTACATTGCAACTCATTACATATAGATTCTTCTTTTTAATACATGAGATTTTTAAGTCCCTGCGTTATCTACATGTTTTTACTTTTGAATTTTTTTACAACATCGAGTGGAGAACACTACTGAAGTGATTCTGAAATTAAGTGAAAAATACAATACATTTACTCTTAATATCAGTAGTATCAGTATCATATACGTTTTCCCAAGATTCATTTCGTAGACATAAATGTAAATAATCACTAGATAGGCTACAGTATTTACGACCCTTTTTTAGTTTTTAAATTAATATTTTGAAATTGTTCAGTGACATTGGAAACACTTAGGATTTGTTTATCATGTTCAGACAAGCCATTGATTATAGGTTCTGTCGAATAGGTTCTGTCAGTCTAATTCTGTGTACAAAACTTTTATCAATGGCTGTGCTACTTCAGCTTGTATGCAGGTGGGAAAATGACTCTACGACTATGGTTTCCAGTTTCAAGGAGTGAATTTAATTTACTTTTACGGAAAAGTTCCGAGAGATAATCTATGTTTATGTCACTACAGATCACAAATTCCATATGAGCTTTCTAAAGTCTTTTCTTTACAAATTCAATGTTGGCTATAAATATTAATAAATGTAAGAAATATAAATGTAGTTAGAAGTCTGATTTACATTATACAAAGCAAGAAGTTATATTCCTCGGCAAGATTCGAACTTTCGATGTTTGGTTTTGTCGTCCAACGCATAAGCACGGACCTATTCAATGCTTATGTTAATAACCTACAATTTAGCTGTAGCAATGTGGTGTCATAACTTGGGATTTGTTTACTTAATGTAATTAGATTTAATTTGATTAGTTTCGCAACGATTGAACTTCCTGTTATATCCTGTTATTTAAATATTTAATTTAGGATTGATTTATGAACTCTCACTGTGCAAGATGCCCCTTATTTCAATATTTCTATATTACGTTAAATAGTCATGTCTACACTAAAGTATTATCGTCATCCCTCATTTCTCATCTTAATGGCGAACCGACGTGACATGAGACAGCGATTTATAGCTCTAGTTGAGACTGGATATGGGGCTAGATCTGCTGGCCGTTTGGTCGGTGTTCCTGGAAGTACAGTCGCGAGGGGGTTCATCGTTACCAAAATTCAGCGGAGGTCAAAAATCGCCCTATTCCTGGGCGTCCGCGGATTTCTTCATTGGAAGAGGATGCTCTCTTATTTGAGACAGTTCGACAGGACCCCTTTCGGACTGCTAACGAAATAAGAGCAGCATCTAACTTTCCCGGTTCTTCACAGACTGTGATCAGCAGGTTGAGGAACCGCGGTATTAGGAGACGGAGGGCTGCGCAAATGGAAATATTGGGGGAAGCACAAGCTGTCAACCGTCTTGCCTTCGCTACCAATCGAGTGGATTTCGATTGGAGAAATGTAATTTTCTCCGAAGAAACAACCATCTCGAGTAACTACGAAGGTCCTGTCCGTGTCTATCGTGAGGATGGTCTCCGACATGATCAGCGCTATGTGCACCGACGTGAAAGATCGGGGCACTTTAGCATATCGTGTTGGGGGTGGACCTGGCGTTATAGAACGCATCGATGGCCGGTTTAATGCGGGAACTTACGAGCACATTCTGGAAAATATTTTCCTTCCTTCCGTCCGAGAACTTTTTTCCGAAGGAACATTGCTGTTCCAGCAGGGTAACCATCCCGTGCACTATGCCGCAAGCATTCAAAGATGGTTTCAAAGGAGACCCGAGATCGAAATCATTAATTGGCCTCCGAAGTCACCTGATTTGAATGTCATCGAAAATTTATGGGCGGAATTTTAAAAGAGAAGGATAGTCACCTATGCCCACCGACGCCCTCGAAATCGAGACGAATTGTGGGATCAAGTTGTTGACACCTGGGAAGATCTCGCCGGGGATCAGAACTTATTCCACAATCTCGTGACATTCATGCCGGATCGACTTAGAGCTGTAATAGAAGCTGATGGTATGTGGACAAGATTTTAAATTACCAGGTCTCTTTTAGTTCTTTATGATTTTTGTTTGAGGAAGAATACTTCTAACTTCCAAGTAAGATTTATTTTTTTTTGACGAGGTTCAGCCCACTTGTAAGACCCAAAAATTGGACATAAATTATTCCATATTTTTCAACAAATTAGATAGTAGAGGAACTCTGAACAAATTAATTACAACTCAATAAAAAAGAAGTTTCACCTGGGATCGAACACGACATGTGACGGTTATACGGAGGAACCGACACGCTACTATATGAGCTACCGAGACAAGACAATGACCGCAGCAGTCCAGAATGTAGATCCGATAGCAGGCATTTGCCATTCGGTACAGAGAAGCAATGATATTTTGTTACCCGAGCTAAGTTGTGAAATCGTGGCCTTAAATGGCTGTCTTCTTCGTGATCCTTATTCTGGTCCTTGTCCTTGTGGTCCTTGTAACAATTCTTGTTCTATTTTTCATGGTACTTATCGTTACGTCGATATCGAGTGAACCGCGCTGTAGAACTTTAACTTCCGACGACCAAGAATCGTCTCATTCTTTTTAAGGGTAACTGTACATCCAAGAGGTCACGCATGAGTGAAAGGGAAATTGTTTCGTGTTCATTGTCGCAATGTATCAAATATGGAAACAAATTGTTGTATAATCGACAAATTGAAGGTAAGGACTTTAACGTTCTCTGAAAAAGAAGACGTAATTAAAGCTTCAAAACTAGTACTGAATATCACTACGAACATAAAAAAGTGCGTAAGACATTTTAATGTAAAGATTTATGAAAGTAAGTCGTGGCTGTGAGGTTGTAAGACTTTAAACAACTGTTTTACTGGTCTTGTCTTCTCTTTTCTAATGAAAAGTCCGTTTGAAATACCAATGGCTATGAAGATTTAAATAACATTTATAAGGCAGCCAAGAAACATAACTATTTCTGTAACCATATAATATTTGAAAAAAAAAAAACGACTAAAAATGTTCGGGGAAACTCCAAGGAGAGCCACCGGCGTAACTCGGTCGGCTAAGGTGCTTGCTTGCTGATCCAGAGTTGCAATCGGGCGTGGGTTCGATTCCCGCTTGCGCTGATTACCTGGTTGGGATTTTTCCGAGGTTTTACCCAACCGTAAGGTAAATGTCAGGTAATCTACGGCGAATCCTCGGCCTCATCTCGCCAAATATCATTTCACTATCACCAACTTCATCAACGCTAAATAACCTCGTAGTTGTTACAGCGTCGTTATATAACCAAGTAAACAAAACTCCAAGGATAGTAAACGTGAGTTTATTAATTTTATTTTTACTGCATAGTCCTAAACTAAGTTTATTAAAACACTTTTCAGTGTGTCTATTATTTGTCGATGTTTTACTAGGTACAGTACGTAATATACTTGTAAATTTGTATTAGCAAGGAAGATATATGCAGTGTTTATGCTACATGATACAATTGTATTCGGTATATACGCTATGCTGGATACAGCTATGAGAAATTCCATTTTCAAACTATATTAACTGGGTTACATACCCCAGTCTGAAAACCAGGCTACGCCACTGCCCCGTACGCTATAAAATTCTACAGAGTTTCACCACGCTTTCCTGCAAAAGAAAATCACTGGTTGTTATTATGATGTTATTAATAAAAACAAACACGTGTGCCGCGATATCGTGGGCATTCAGTAAATGTGTCTTCAGTCAAAAAAAGTTTGGAAACCTATAAAAAATCCACGGAGAAATTTATCGTGATTTTGAAATCTAAGAGAAACATAATTTTGTAAATGTGAATTGGTCACGTTTTGAAAATCGCAATTTCACTCATGTTATAATGTCATATTATAATATGTTACAAATTCCCTTTTAATTAGTTATTGTTGCGTTACCAGTTTACGAGTAGCTATTCGTCCCTCAAATCATTCCTGTTCAGAGTGGCTGTTAAATGTAAATTAGTTGAGGTTTCAGTAGAACTTAGGAAATCAGCAAATCGATCCTCATTTTCCCGTTTTTATATACGTACATTGCTGCTACATTGCTACAACAATGTGGATCCTTGTCTCTGCTGAAGAATGTTAAAAGTAAATCAAATTTTAACCACATTTCTGAGAAACTGAGAGAAGGATCACAATTAAATCAGAAGTTATGTTTGAACCTTCATTATACTCCCAGTGATACTACACTTGAGTCTTGGGAGTCCGTTACTTCATTGTAAATATTAATTCCAGTAAATAGTGTGAATAGAAGATAGGAATTTATCGTTGAAATTTCTCCTTGGTGCATTGTTTGCAAGAACACTTTTTCCTACTATACTACAAGTGCATTATACCTGCACGCTTCATGTTGGATGCATAGAAGAATTGGAAAAATTATTTTTCCATTTGATTTATCAACTCTGCTGACTAAAATTAAATTTAAACGATGGAGGAAAAACTGATAAGAGCGTCTGAGGAAAATTTCACAGAGTTAGCTTGTAAGATATCTAAAAAGTCAGGGTTTAATTGCAAGAAAAAAATGAGGGAAACACAAGTATAAAGTTTTCACAAGCAGGTATAGCGATGAGAGTGGTCCACGTGTAGATTTGCCTTTTAACTTGGCTGTCCACGGCATGCCTATCAGTTATGATCCAGACTTTGATGTAGTCCTCGGAGTTCCATAGGTGTAGTGAAGGTCCAACTATATTACAAATATCAAAGATGTGAGAAGACGAACGGAAAGAGTCCCTCAAAATTTCTGCAATAATAAAAAAGTCATAAAACCCTGAATAACCTGCAGTTCTAAAACTGCATTGTGTTCTATATCATTATAGGCGCCGACTACACGGGGCAAGAGGACGCGTGACCCGAGAAACTCACCGCTGAGTGAGTCAGCTGCCTCACGCATGATAAAATTATCATCCTTAGAAGTAGTAACCCTAGGGCCTGTTACAGTCTCCAGCCATCTTTTATGAGGTCTTCCAATGAGTCTTTTTCCCTCGTGGTGTATCGAGAAGCATCTGTCTGGGTCAGCCGTGGCGAAAATGTGACTCACGAGCACATTGTGGCTCGCAATGATAGCTGTGCAGTTCTCTTGCTTTCTACTTCCCACAACCCCCCTCTCACTCACTGGAGTCGAATTCCGTTCCATTTGTTTTTGTCTCTGACTTGCGAGTACCGTATCGTCGCAATGTCTCTCTCGAATACATGTACATCTACAAAAACGAAATTTTCAAGTAGGATGGGAGGACGCATTTTTTTTTTTTTGCCAATATGGTGAGAATATTAAATGTATGATTTGTTCACAATTATTACGAGGAAAACGGTTGTATAACATAAAACGGCATTATACTATATGTTACTCATGAAAAAATAAAATATTAAGTGTTGTTGTTGTTGTTGTTATTATTATTATTATTATTATTATTATTATTATTATTATCTCTGTACGTCGATCCTTTTTCAGCAGATGTACGAATAATGTGGTTAGATCTTCAATTTAAACTCACAGATTTACAATGGGATGTTAAATGAAAGCTAGATGAAAGGAATTGACAAATGTTGAACTTTTCAAATCTTTGCCAGAAAATAAATATCCGAAGCTTCGTTCTTTCGCTTGCTCTTTTGAAGCCATGTTCGCTACAAATTATGTTTGTGAAAAATTGTTTTCAACAATGAAAATAGTAAAAACCAAAATTAGATCACAACTTATAGACAAATACCTTCGTGATCAACTACGACTGGCAGTAAGTGACATTATTCCT
The DNA here is from genome assembly GCF_040183065.1 of Periplaneta americana. Classification (NCBI taxonomy): domain Eukaryota; kingdom Metazoa; phylum Arthropoda; class Insecta; order Blattodea; family Blattidae; genus Periplaneta; species Periplaneta americana. The sequence goes on from NC_091131.1 coordinate 147,648,733, forward strand.
GATTTTGAAACTTTGTTGCACAGACATTCTGAAGACAGTTAATTTTAGGTTGTGATAATGTGTCCTATGTTTCATTGCTCATTTCTTTCTTCGTTATACGTACTAAAAATTAGTTTGTAGTCTTGTACTGTATAAAACTGTATTTATGTACATGAAGTAAGGAAAATGAAAATCCTTTAATAAGTCAGACAGTTGCTTCACTTCCCCTTCGGGTGTCCGCCTCCCTCCACATGTGCTACGCACGTTGCAGGTTACACAGTGGCTCGGCGCACGATGCCATTTTCGCCACGGCTGGTCTAGGTAGTCCGGTGCGCTACATTTTTTGCATATGCTGAAGTCAGTTTTGTCCGCATTGTTATAGCTATTGTACTGTAGGTGATATTTCTAATTCGTCTGCAATGCCAGTGTTTGTCTTGTGATCTAGAAGGCTACAGCCAGCAGTTCTTCGTAGAAATTTTATTTCTGCAGCTGTGAATCGCTGGTCATCTTGGAGTCGAATAATCCAGGCTTCACTACCATAGCAGATAACTGGTTTTGACAATTTTTTTACAATTTAAGTATTGTTTATCTTTTTACTTTTGTGACTGAAAAGACTTTGTTCATGATTCTCAAAGATTTATTATAATTTTTGGTTTTTATTAGAAATATCACAATCTTCAAGTATCTTAGGGTGTAACAAATATCTGAAGGAGTTGGTTGACCTGATCCAGTATGAAATTATCGATGTAAATCTTACTTCTCACGGGTTGTTTACTCTCAAAAGCCATTTTTTTTTCTTGTTTAAATTTCTAAATTGTAAGTTTTTGTATAATATATAGGTGATTAATAGAGTATTGCAATTCATCTTCGGTATCGCCAAAAAGAACTTAATTAGCATATAACAGAGTATCTAGAGCAGGTCTGGGCACTAATAACTCATTTGATACAATGCAGATTTCCCCTTAAGTCTCCACTCCACCTTCTCCGGCTGAGAAGAGTACACAGGAAAGTAAGCATTGCTCAATGACGGATTGTATAAGGCTTTCAAGAAATTTCGGCTTTCGCTGGTCGCTTGTAATCCTTCATGATTCACAGTGCCTGCTGCCTGTTTGTTTATAAGGCAGTGTAATCGAAAAGCACATATGCCGGGTTTCTGAGTTACTTGTCACTTCTCCGTTGTGTCCAGGGCTGATATAGAGTGTTATTTCCTTGGAGTGTGATGGATCCATTTACTGTCAAACGCTAGCGTCGAATGATTCAACTGATGTATAATAGGGGTGACAGAGACCAACTTTGTCGGATACCACGATAATTAAAACATTTTTCTTACGTAAATATGTAAAGATACTCTGTATGAAAAGAACGCGGATTAATGGCCATTTCATATTATAATCGGAGTCATGTTCACTCTGCCCGTATTAGGCTTATGAGTGCACAGGACAGAGGAAACAAATCGTCTGTAGCTGCATAACAATCTAGAGACATTAAACGAACCTTAATACGTAAGAATTTATCTAAATTAATACATGAATGTAACATATTCATAACGTAAATAGAATAGCAAGATTATATACTTAATTTTAGAATGATTGAATTAATTTGAATTTTCGCATGACGTAACTATGATTGTTGGCCTCTCGCATTTCCACTTAACTCGCCAGCTGCTGGGGGCGCTCGAGTTGGCTAGGGGACTCTGCGGACAGCAATGCAATTGTTCCGAAACTGTGTACCGGTGTAGTAGTGCGTTGCGTGTTGAGTGTCGTTTGCCGATAGATACTTTCAGTGATGCATAGTATTTTCTAAAACTCCAAAAACGTGTTGCAGTCATGAAGCTCTGGTGGGAATTCAACAGGTATGTCCAGTGTTTTTTTTATTTTTATTTCAGTAGGTTATTTTACGACGCTTTATCAACATCTTAGGTTATTTAGCGTCTGAATGAGATGAAGGTGATAATGTCGGTGAAATAAATCCGGGGTTCAACGCCGAAAGTTACCTAGAATTTGCTCATTTTGGGTTGAGGGAAAACCCCGGAAAAAACCTCAACCAGGAAACTTGCCCAGACCGGGAATCGAACCCGGGCCACCTGGTGTCCAGTGCTTCAGTGACCACAGGTAGTCTACTGTGTAACTCACCTTCTCCACTCTGCGCCGTCATAGAACTTTATTCTTTGAATATACTCCGTTCCATAATGTCTGACAATAGATGTAAAAGTTACCGGCAGAGGTGGAGAGAAGTATAACTGCTATTCAACCAATGGCATAGGTCTGATTCCATTGGTTGTGTAACAATATACGTCCCTCCTGCTCTGTTGGCAATGTTTACTTCTCCTGTCAGGCATTATGGAACGAAGTATAGGCGCAATACATCATTCTGTCGTGTGAAACAATAGGCATAGACTCCATTCCCAAATTTAATTCGTTAGCAGCATCGCAAAAAGAATGGTTGTAGTGCATGTGTGTGTTTATATGTCAATTTATAGCTTTAGAATGGAACGCCTTTATTACATCCTAGTGAACACTCTTATTTAAGTATGTCCATATGCTTTCAGTATGTTTTGTCACTGTGCTAAGTTTTACTTATTGTTAGATTAACATAGTACAGGGATTTCATTTTATTTTTACTTCAATTTTTATTGTACCTGAGGTTTTGAATGTACTTCACTCCCACCCCTTCTACTAATGAAGATCAGCCTCCTCCACACAGATCCAAGACCGCATAGTAGCCTTACGGTCATAGTAAACAGGACGTTCCAAAAATATGTTCGCGCTTTTCAGTGACGAAAGAGCTTTCAATATTGAATCATTTTCGCACAGGTACTGTCGTCCATTTGCCTACGTCGTATCCCGGTTTCCCAAACAGATTTTATTCGCCAGCTAGTGGCTGGGCTGTCTTCGCTCTTTTGTGAGAACATTAATTTCTGTTAGGTTTTGGACGTCTACGTAATAGTATACAACTGTTTAAAATTACTGAAATAAAAGGGCCTCGTTAAGTAATTAACTGTCACGTGATTTCCTCCCTTTCTACGACCCTACGACATAACTTGGACGGACAGTAGATAGTATGTCTGAGTAATTTTATCTTTTCGGATCGGGCAGAAGTGAAGATTGAATTTACAGTACGTAAGGTACTCTTTTATAGAATAGGTACAGAATTATTTCAACATGAGTTACTAGTACGAAGAACGAAACTGGTAATTGGGATTAGGTGCAATAGTCTATAGTGCGATAATATGCACATTATAACTGAAGCCTGTATCGAAATGAACGGCCACCATTTTCAAAAATGTGTTTAAATATCCATATTATGATTATTTTTCAATTTAACTTCATTCCCTATATTGTACGCTAATGTGCTGTAGACAGTATAATATGCACTGCATAATGAATACGTCACATGGAAAACTCAGTTCGTAAGTAAAAGCACTCATTGTTAATACTGTACTGTAGTTTGATTAAACAAAAACCAAATGAAAGTGATCAAACTCAAAAGCGCAATATTTCCTAGTTTACGTAAATGGATGCACTGCTTTTCTTCCCTCCTATACTTAGTAAAGTGATTTGTTTGTATATTACGCCAGTATCATCGAACTCCAATCGTGAACGGCATTGGTCCAGAAGTATAGACAAGTTAATATTAAAAATGTTAGTAAAAATAAAATGATGTCCCTGTACAAAAAATCAAAGCAACTTTTTCAGTCTAAGAATATTGCAACAAATTATAATAATTAATGAGCCATTCAATGTGATGTTAAGGCACGTAGGTTCCATAGCTTAGGCTAATTTTGATTAATATTCGCAGCGTCTGTCGACAGAAAACTTGCTGTAATTTATCGAAGGGTATAAACACACCATAAGCTTGGGTTTCCAATATCAGCTATAATAGTTGTAGTTGTTGTTACTTGGGTAACTGTCCGAAGACAGGTCTGAACCTCATGAGTGACACCGATCAGGAATCACTCAAGAGGAAACTAAGCCAGGAGATAATGGGGTAGGTATATAAACTATAGGAGGGTCAATAATGTAATTTTTTATATTTTCCTTTTAATACCAGCAATACTAATTTTGCCTCTGATTGAGGTTCTGGCTGATAGGCTATGTACATCTATTAACAGGCAGTACATCTCACTTGATTTCAGTCAGAGAAATAAAAATTGCTTGTATGCATCTGAAGTCTGATTAGTGTACTAGACTTGTAGCTAATCGGTGATGTACTGTATGTAATGGAGGGGGAAGGGAACTGACCATCGTACCACAGTCTAGTACAGGCCTGCGCAAGGTTTCCGCTCTCCGAGCCGGCTCACAGCTCATGAGCAGAATGCAGATATTAGCTGCGTTCAGTATAGGGTGGACTGGAAGAAGTGGTGATCTCGTACAAAATATACACAAAAAGGAAGTACTAGTACGAGTGTTTATGAAATGAATTCCCGTTCAGTGTTTGCAAAACTATTTTGGACTTATTAATTAATACAGAAATATTTATTTTACAGAAATAATAGACATTTTATACATTCTTAAATGTACAATATCATTTTGTTATATTTTTATTTATCAGTACATGAAAACGAGGTTTTATGCTGTTGGCAGCTGAAAGGAACAGTAGCCTACTGATCATAATGAAACGTCAGTTACAGATGTTCGATGTCTGCCTTTATTAAAGTTGACTAGCTGTACCCATACGCTCCGCTGCACTTATTAGAAATAAATATAAAGTAATTACATAATTAAAATAAAACACTGGGTCCAGGGAACATTCGTGTTTGATAGAAGAATAAATCGTTTAATATGCTACTTGATTTAAATTGTATTTAAATAATTAAAATGCTATCATTTTGGTCCAGAGACCACTCATTTGTGCAAAGAAAATTCGTTTAACATGTTTTTAAATTAGTCTTGAATGCATCCTTTAATAAATCACTCCAAGTTAATAGAGTTGATTGTGTACGAAGATCATTTTTGTGTTAACCTTACTGTACATCTTTTTTTTTTTTGTTAAGTTTATTTTATTCACGCCTTAACATCTGTGGTCATGTCGCGTGTTTAGAATGAGTGGGTATATCAGCAGGCCGTTTTTACTCTTGTTGAGTTTCTGTTTCTATTGTGTGTTGTAGATGTCTTGTGTTCATGTAACTGATTATAAACTTTGATTAATGTTTTTGGTATTGGTAATTGAGGCGGTGATGAATAATGGCATGTATCTTTCCAATCCGGCCTTTATGACTAAGGGAAATCATGAAAAACCCCAGTCAAATTGGTCGGTCACGGGGTTTGAACCCGGGACCCCCGAATGCGTGTCTCAAATGCTACCGCCTGAGCCAATTCGCTCGGTTGTATATCATTGTTTATGAAAATAAGAAAATGAGGTACCCTACATTAATATTATTTTAAAAAACACAGGAAATGAATATGGGTAAATTATGAGCGCAGGAACGCCATTTCATGACACCTTTTAAAATAACTCAGCTCCAGTGATCTCTATGGTAAAATGAGCGTATAAAATTAGAGTATTTTATGTGGACCAAATAAAGTTGCAATAATCAAGTTATACAATATTTCGACACAATATCAAGTTTTCTGTGCGTACAGATTTCTTTTCATCTTACCTCAATCCTCATTTGTAGCATTACATCCATCTAGAGAAACTACAAATTTCAAATAGTGACGATTAATTAGCTTCTGAGATTACATCATACAAACACACAATATCTTCTCTGTATATCAATATTGATAAACGTCAAGGCCGCCTTAAAAAGACGGAGTCATTTGTTTTGATTTCATTGTAGCCATCGTCGTCGTTCCTGCAATAACTCCTATGTCACATATCGATTTTCAAATTTTTGCTCTATTAAATAACTTAAATAGTGATGCACCAAATAATACAATCTACTATATATAACTTAATTATATTTTTTTCTTTCGAAAATGTAAGAGTTCACGATATCCTATGCACTACTGCTATAGAATGAATAAATTTGTTTTTCTTCCTACTAAAAATGTAATATTTTGCACATAGAAGTTGCGGAACAACGACACTATAATCTGAGGCGGCGCGCGGTGGAAATGTATTGTATTGTTATTTTAAAACTCTTGTATATCCTTAAAAATCAGTCCTATCAAACTTTTGCCTGGGATAAAGAAACTTTTGTTATGTAACATTTTTCACAGAAATCAATAATAAGCGAGATATTTCGGTTTATTTAATTCAGACCCCCTTATAACTCCCCTTTTGAATAAAATATTTTGAATGCCATATAGCCTAAAATCTAAGTTACAACGAACTTAATTTATATTCCAATTTTTCATCGAAATCCGCTCAGCCATTATCGCGTGAAAAGGTAACAAATATCCAGGCAGACAGACTTAAATATCAGTCCTATCAAAATTTTGCCTGGGATAAAACTTATCGGAAATCATTTTTAAAGAAACTTTTGTCATGTAACATTTTTCAAAAAAATAAATAATAAGCGAGATATTTCGATTTAATTCAGGCCCTCTTATAATCCCCCACCCCTTTTAAATAAAGTATTTTGAATGCCATATATAATAAAATCTAAGTTACAACGAACTTAGTTTATGTTCCAATTTTCATCGAAATCCGTTCAGCCATTATCGCGTGAAAAGGTAACAAACAGACAGACAGACAGACATACAAACAAAAATTTCAAAAAAGCGATTTTCGGTTTCAGGATTATTAATTATACATGTTAACACTAATTATTTTTGGAAAAGCGAAAATAACCAGAAAAATTTCGCTTATAGATTTATTATTAGTATAGATTATATTATATTATATTATATTATATTATATTATATTATATTATATTATATTATATTATATTATATTATATTATATTATATTATATTATATTATATTATATTATATTATATTATATCATATTATATTATATCATATTATATTATATTATATTATATTATATTATATTATATTATATTATATTATATTATATTATATTATATTATATTATATTATATTATATTACATTACATTATATTGTATTACTAGCCGTACCCGTGCGTTCCGCTGCACCCGTTAGAAATAAATATAAATTAATTACATAATTAAAATAGGACATTTGATCCAGGGAACATTCGTGTTTGATAAAATGAATGTCTACATAAACATTATTTTAAGAAATACAGGAAACGAATGTACAGAATAGCCTATCAAGTTTTCTCTGCATAAGAAGCTATTTTAATCTTACCTGTCCTCGATTCACTCAGAAGTTACTGTAATAACATTATAGCATTATGTCCATCTAGAGAAACTACACTTTCAAATGGTGAAATAATAATTAATTATACAAATCGGTTAATTTAGCTTCCGATATTACTTCATGCAAACACAGAAACATTCTCTGTAGGCTTTGTTTCATAACTTTCGATTGTTGTTGTCCAAGGCCCCTTATAGACGAAGTCATTTGTTTTCATTTCATTACACCGCCTTAGATGGCATTGTATTTCAATTTTAAAACTCATTTAGCTCATTAAATATCAGTCCTATCAAAATTTTGCAAAGAATAAAACTTATCGCAAATCATTTTCAAAGAAACTTGTGTTATGTAACATATTTCACAAAAATCAATAATAAGCGAGATATTTCGATTTATTTAATTCAGGCCCCCTTATAATCCCCTTTTAAATAACGTATTTTGAATGTCATATAGTCTAAAGTCTAAGTTACAACGAACTTAATCTATATTCCAATTTTCATCGAAATTCGTTCAGCCATTATCGCGTGAAAATGTAACAAACGTCCAGACAGACAGACACACTGACAGACATACAAACAAAAATTTCAAAAAAGCGATTTTCGGTTTCAGGGTGGTTAATTATATATGTTAGGACCAATTATTTTTGGAAAATCGAAAATGACAAAAAAATTTCGGCTACAGATTTATTATTAGTATAGATATATTATATTATATTATATTATATTATATTATATTATATTATATTATATTATATTATATTATATTATATTATATTATATTATATTATATTATATCAGAAGTTACTGTAATAACATTATAGCATTATGTCCATCTAGAGAATCTACACTTCCCAATGGTGAAATAATAATTAATTATACAAATCGGTTAATTTAGCTTCCGATATTACTTCATACAAACACAGAAACATTCTCTGTAGGCTATCTTTCATAGCTTTCGATTGTTGCTGTCCAAGGCCCCTTATAGACGAAGTCATTTGTTTTTTAATTCATTACACGGCTTTAGATGCAGTTATTTTAATTTTAAAACTCATTTATCTCATTAAATATCAGTCCTATCAAAATTTTTCAGGGAATAAAACTTATCGCAAATTATTTTTAAAGAAACTTTTGTTATGTAACATTTTTCACAAAAATCAATAATAAGCGAGATATTTCGATTTATTTAATTCAGGCCCCCTTATAACCCCCCTTTTAAATAATGTATTTTGAATGCCGTATAGCCTAAAATCTAAGTTACAACGAACTTAATTTATATTCCAATTTTCATCGAAATCCGTTCAGCCATTATCGCGTGAAAAGGTAACAAACATACAGAAAGACATACAAACAAAAATTTCAAAAAAGCTATTTTCGGTTTCAGGGTGCTTAATTATTTATGTTAGGAGCAATTATTTTTGGAAAATCGAAAATTACTAGACAAATTTCGGCTATAGACTTATTATTTTTTTTATTTATTTTAGTAGGTTATTTTATGACACTTTATCAACAGCTTTGATTATTTAGCGTCTGAATGAGATGAAGGTGATAATGCCGGTGAAATGAGTCCGGGGTCCAACACCGTAAGTTACCCAGCATTTGCTCATATTGGGTTGAGGGGAAAACCCCGGAAAAAACCTCAACCAGGTAACTTGTCCCTACCGGGAATCGAATCCGGTCCACCTGGTTTCGCGGCTAGAGTGCTAACCGTTACTCCACAGGCGTGGACTACAGATTTATTATTAGTATAGATATTATATTATATTATATTATATTATATTATATTATATTATATTATATTATATTATATTATATTATATTATATTATATTATATTATATTATGTATCAGAAGTTACTGTAATAACAATATAGCATTATGTCCATCTAGAGAAACTACACTTTCAAATGGTGAAATAATAATTAATTATACAAATCGGTTAATTTAGCTTCCGATATTATTTCATACAAACACAGAAACATTCTCTGTAGGCTATCTTTCATAGCTTTCGATTGTTGCTGTCCAAGGCCCCTTATAGACGAAGTCATTTGTTTTTTAATTCATTACACGGCCTTAGATGGCAGTTATTGTAATTTTAAAACTCATTTATCTCGTTAAAAATCAGTCCTATCAAAATTTTTCAAGGAATAAAACTTATCGCAAATTATTTTTAAAGAAACGTTTGTTATGTAACATTTTTCACAAAAATTAATAATAAGCGAGATATTTCGATTTATTTAATTCATGTCCCCTTATAACCCCCCTTTTAAATAATGCATTTTGAATGCCATATAGCCTAAAATCTAAGTTACAACGAACTTATTTTATATTCCAATTTTCATCGAAATCCGTTCAGCCATTATAGCGTGAAAAGGTAACAAACATCCAGACAGGCCGACAGACAGACATACAAACAAAAATGTCAAAAAATTGATTTTCGGTCTCAGGGTGGTTAATTATATATGTTAGGACCAATTATTTTTAGAAAATCGAAAATTACCAGAAAAATTTCGGCCACAGATTTATTATTGGTATAGATTATAGAAAACAGTTGCTCACAAATATAAATGTTGAGCCAAACATAGCAATCATTTTCACAGCCAGCCTGTGTAGTCGTGGGTATTATTGCTAATGTTTAGTTTGGTAAAACTCAACCAGGCTAGTAGTATTATTCAAACGATCTTTAGCCCTTAGGCCACATTGAAGATCATTAAGTCCGAGCTGTAAATCGTTAAATGTTATGTTTTATTTAACGACGCTCACAACAGCCGAGGTTATATGAGCACGCTTAAATGCAATCGACCTGGCCCGGAATCGAACCCGCAACCTCGAGCATAAAGGCCAGCGCTATACCCACTGCGCCAATCAGGCCCACCTGTAACTTATTGGCATTGTTTCAACTGGTGTTGAAGAATTTATTATGATAACTTTAAACTTCTTTCAAATTAAGACAAGATTTTTAGTAGATTATTTTACGACGCTTTATCAACAGCTTATGTTATTTAGCGTCTGAATGAGAAGAAGGTGATAATGCCGGTGAAATGAGTCCGGAGTCCAACACCGAAAGTTACTCGGCGTTTGCTCATACTGAGTTGAGGGAAAACCCCGGAAAAAACTCAACCACGTAACTTGACCCGGGAATCGAACCCGGGTCACCTGGTTTCGCGGTTAGACGCGCTAACCGTTACTCCACAGGTGTGGACCTTAAGACAAGATCTTGGAACCTAGAATTAAATTCATTTTTAATTTCAATTAATATTTGCACATAATCGTTTAACATGGCTTCATCACGAGCAGTTTCTATCGTTCGAAAGTAAGCCATAGGCTTTTACCTTCCCGAAACTGACTTACGAAAAGTGTAAGTTTACGACTGAAATCCCGTAATTTATTCAACATATCAACACTGAGCTGGCCTTTTCCCTGAAGAGAGATATTTAAATTGTTGAAGATTAATATCTTTAGTATCTTTATGTCTGGACTCGTAATGACGCATTATGTTACGTTTCTTTCTACATTTCAAAATATTATGGCAGATAAAGCACTGAGTATTTACTCCAGCAGCTATAAAAATAAGCATTTTCCCATGCAACATTGAAAGAATTTGCCTGATCACTACTTTTCCGTCTTTCAGATTCCTCCATACCGTACTGTAGCAGTAGGTAAGCAACGTGAAACAGTTACTGATAATACGCACTGCACTCCACTAGATAGCTGAGTGGTCGTTTCCCTCTCCTCTATCTGTAGCAGTTATGTCATTCTGACGTATCTTCCTCTCCGATTCGGCGAGCGGTAAACACAGCTCTCCCGGTCGGAAGGAGCGCGCGCGCTCGTTGAGCGCTGTTTGTGCAGGTATGGTCTAGTACAGCGGTTCCCAAACTTTTTCAGCCACGGAGCCCTTTTTGAAGCAAAAGTTTCTCGTGGAGCCCCAAGAAACGTTTACTTTTTAGCTTTATCTTGTTACGTTCTATGAAGCATATTTCAAACGATACATAAACGGAAGTATGAATAGATATACTATATGGGCACCTTAGTACTATTTCGGGTACAATATCTCTCGGTTTTTTCTAATAATTAATTTTACAGATGGGATATGTTCTTAACAATTTAGCTATATTGTATAAGAATCCTGACTGCTTACTCCTAAACGTATGCAAGTAAAACTGCAAAATGCAAGTTAATGTGTTTTGCCCGTATTCCCCTGAGTGTGGGGGTAAAATGGGCATTAACGATGTGAATCACAATCAACTGAAAGAAGTGAAAAAACACTTAAAATACTTCAAAATATAACTATTAACTATATTATATATTGTATATGCAATTTGTGATGGTTACTGCGTCAGGCCATTGGCAGATGAATGACGTTTGGAGATTCTAAGACATTTGAATCAGTGGAAGGAATTGTATGAACTGTAGGTTTGTCACCTGATGCTGCAGTGCCAATGTAAGCATAATCAGGAATGACACTCATGTGCAGTGGAAAAGGGCCTGAAGCTCGGAAGGCATTTACAGCCAGACATACATTGACAGATCTGTTCCATGCTTCTTTGACAATGGAAGCAAACTCGACCTTCGTAAAAGGTCTCCTATTTTGCCTGAAAAAATTTGTAGCATCACTGTTGTAAGCTTTCTACAGAGAACCAGACAGACCCCTATCTGCTGACTGAAGCCAGGCTTGGTGTGTGGAGGAAGACAAAACATGCATAATCCGTTTTCTACTGCAAAGTTAAGAGTGTCAGGATTACAACTATGTGAATCACGTCCACTTACTATCATAATTGCAGGTGCATGCTTACTGATGTTGAAATAAACAACGAAATTCTTGATTATTAAGAAAAATATACGAGATATGATCACTAAATTCCGAGATTGTGTCTGCTGTGGGCGAAGGGATCACGTGATTGACACGCGTGCGCAGCAGTGACACTAGACGACCTTGAAGAGATACAACACAAAGTTTCGAAGCGCTATCTTCATTGAGACCTGTGTTACACAAGATTTTGTTAGCACGTGCATCCGCTCATTTGCGAAATCACGAAACTGGAGCAGAGTCAACGTCAAATTCTTTGGGAAATCTGAAGCCGTAACCCATGGAATGTTGAAGCAAGCCTACGGGAACGAAGAAGTGAGTCAGGCGAGGTGTATTGAGTGGCATCCGCGTTTCAGAAATGGGAGAACATCGCTGAAGGACGACGAGAGGCCAGGTCGACCACACACGTGCAACACTGCCGAAAATGTCAAAAAATTATACAAATTGTGCATAATGATCCTCACGGCCATTTTTAATATGAACGACCAAAACTCTGGACAAAAAGAACGATGACATTGCGCCAGCTCACGGAGCTCTCGCAACACTCCAGTTTTACACCCGTAATAAGATAGTCGTCGTTCCTCACCCCCTTATTCACCAGCTTTGGCCACCTGCGACTTTTTTGTTTCCGACGATGAAATTCAAGCTAAAGGTCACAGTTTTGGCATTGTGAAGGAGATCCAACGCGAATCGCAGAAGGTGCTTGACAGGCTTCAAGAACGCGACTTCCAGGAGGCATTCCAAAAATGGCAGCCACGTTGGGATCAGTGTATAGCTGCCCAAATGGACTACCTTGAAGGGGATGGCAGCCAAATTTAAATGAGGTAATTTTATTTCCACTTATGGGACAGGACTCGGAATTTAACGATCACACCTCGTATCTCCGTTAATGTAGGCAGAGCGCTTGTTGAAGTACACCTTACTGACAGCAGGCAGCTGTTCTTTTAGTCATGATTGTCCTCGCTCCTTTTATAATGATACTTGGAGGAAAGTAGTTCCCTGCTGCATTGAAGCCGGCCAGAAGGGTAATGGGTTCTCCTTTTTCTTTAGGGTAAATGCAACGCACCACTTTGTGTTCTTTGGTTGCAATGACATCTTTCGCTCTTGTAATCATTTGTAGGCCATTTTCATCAAGATTGAAGAGTCATTTTTATGAAGTGTAATGCTTGCCCATATTTCCCCGAACATTAGCGCCCATATTACCCTGACATGTAGGGTTTATTTTCAACAGTTGGCTCTACCGTAAACTATTCAAAAAACAACGTCTGACGGAATAGAACGGCAGTTAAAGATGTGTATTCTGTATGTATACTATTAGATTTTTAACTATTTTCTAAAGTTCATGTGTAATCTATTGCATATAACATAGCTAAAATAAGTATTGTGAAATTTTAGTATACTTTGAAGTCAATACTCACGTTTTAGATGGCTGTTTTAACAACAATACGAGACAATACTGCACAGCGCACTTCCCACAACAACCATTACGATACTCTCACTTTATACTAACCGTTATTAGCGAAGAAACATAATTCGTTGCAAGAGTTTCGACATGAAAACGTAATATTGCCCATATTCCCCACGTGCCCATATTCCCCCGAATTCCCCTATATATTAATAAAGGAAACAATAGTAAAAAAAGTACTGGATATAATTTATTTAAATCTACAAAATGATATTCACATGTAGTTGAGATATTTAAAAAATGTTACAATATTACATGTAAACCCGAAGTTAACGTGAAGAATGTGCCTGTTTCTTGCGGCAGAGTTTGTCAATGTCCGGTGTCTTAGAAGTCAGTTGAAGATGTATATCGTCTTCTGTGTCCAAACAAGTTCGATATTTTGTTCTTGTAACCGTGTACCTCGGAAACGTCGTTTCACTGAGGTACACAGTAGGCTACCAAAAAGCAGTGAGAGAAATTTAGCTTTTGAACTTAATATCAAAAGATCCTCCCCTAACTTAACTCAAAATTCGGGAAATGGTTTGCTTTTAAATTATGCCCGACAGTGGCTGTTCGAAACCATGTCTTAAGGATCACATATCTGAAGCAGTGAGGGCTGCTGGTTTTGACATCACTGGAAATGGATCTACAATCCACTCATATTTCTTTAGAATCGATTCCTGAGTGTCCCTTGGAAAGTATGAATTGATATTTTGAAGCAAATTGTTAAGGTGTTTTTCATTATTGTTATGAATGAGACATTCATTGTTATGTTACGTTCTTCTATAAAGTTTGAAGTCAATGAGAAACGTAAGATCCTTATTGTTGACGCTTTCTATGTAGGACGCTATCTTTTTCTTCAGGGCGACAATTTCGTCATCAGCATCGGATATAGTCTTCCGTTTACCTTGTATGTATGTGCTGAATTTATTTTTGAAAAATGTCTGCCAAGTAACATAATTTTTACAACCATTCCTGATCATTCAAATAATCTGCTAACAAACTGTTCTGGTAATTTAAAAGTGAAGAAACTTCGGTTGGAAGTTCATGTAATCGGGACAAAGCTTTACCGCGCGACAACCATCGCACTTCTGTGTGTAATATTACTAACAATGACTTGTGTATACTACCCATTTCTTCACACAGGATTTTAAATAGCCCACACTGCGAAGGTCGTGCCTTAACAAAGTTGATCATTTTGACGGCGTTGTCTAGTACCTGCTTTAATAACGCTGGTATTTTTTCGTTGCGAGGGCGTGTCGGTGTAGTACACAGTGACTACTTGTCCAGTTTTTAAAACTTTCTTGATCCTTGTAACAGCGCCAGCAACAGGCCTTTGCGCCATCTGTGCACACGTCAATGCAATTGTCCCACGGTATCGAGTTTTCAATGAAGACGAAAAAATTTGAGTAGGCCTACCGCTTGTAGAGGATGGCAATGGCTGCAGAACAAAATATTTCATGAGAGAACCTGAAAATTCATACCGCACAAACATCATTAACATAGCTAATCCGGCAAAGACCGTGGATTTGTCAAGTTGTAACGAAAATTTCTTTTAACTGATACGGGAAACCATGATATTTTTTACGTCTTTTCATAGATTCTGGGTTCGATTATGCAGTGTTATTTGATAAGGACACACTGGAAATCAAGTCTGCAGTTTTCCCGTCCACAATGCACTTCACTACCTTCACTAATAGTGGTTTCATAAGAGTTTCAGCAAGGATGAGGTTTACCACCAAGAGTCTGGTCATGCCAACGTTTTCAGTGTTTTCTCGTTGTTTGTTTTACACGAGGTAAAATTTTGTCTGAACTGCATAGAGTTCGTCACTTTTTCTTTCGAAGTAGTCTGCAGTTTTATTTGTGAATTTTTGAATTGAGAAATGCCGTCTAAGCTTGGCAGGGAACATAGAATTATTGGGGAAAAAACTGTTACATATCACACATTGTGGACGTTCATCAGCAAACTCAGTGAATCCCATGTCCAAATATAAATCGAAAAGAAATATATTAAAGGTGATATGTTACAGTTGTATGAACACTAATAAGTAGTGTTCAAACAACTGTAACATATCACCTTTAATGTATTTCATAAAATCAATGAACACTGTATTATTAACCTAACATGTGTGTTTTATCATTAAATATAAATCACAATATTTTCGTTTGTTACTTTCAATACCTCTACATTGGGCATCGCAGACTCTGAGACAGGATCATGTTCAACATATTCCGAACTCAATTCCCAGGAATTCGCACTATCTTCTTTGAAAGTAAGGTTATTATAGCTGTTGTTATCTCCCTTTGACTGAGCACTGGTTGATGGCTAATGACTCTTACGTCTTAGGGACCCCGTCTTAAGCGACAGTTCCGATTCAACGAAAGTTTAGCTAACACATCTGCTATCAAATTAACATGCAGGTATACAGTATATATATTTTTTTGAGGTAACTTAACAGTTAATAGATTGTAGATTCCACGAATAACAAACGCTGCCTGCCCAGTATATAAAAAATAAAATAAATTTCGAGAATCATTGAGTACTTGGCAAGCAAGAAAGATCGAGATAGTTCCAGTGACGAGTAGATTTATTATTAATGCTTCCATGTAGCAAGAAGAACGCAAACTACTTTCTCAGAAAGTATTTTTCGCTTGATGGAAGTAGTTTCCGTTTTCCCGTTAGAGACTAGATGGAATTAGCAATTTTTGTCATCTTCATAACTTCCGCGGACGGAGCCCCTGAGAATCATTCGCGGAGCCCTAAGGGCTCCGCGGAGCACACTTTGGGAACCGCTGCTCTAGAGCAAAGTTAAAAGGTTAAGGTGCTCTCCTTGCTTAGCCCACAGTGAATTGGAAACGCATCTGACAGAAACTGACCTATACGGACTCTGCTGTACGTTTCACTGAGACACATTTTAATTAATCGAACTAGTTTCTTGGGAATATCAAATTCAATAAGAATATAATATAAAACTTCTCTCTTATTAAATTAAATTCAATTACAAATAATTTTACGTCATTGAGGTGTTTGATTCTATTGTCACTGTTTACTGTAGTGGTAAACAGCCCGCTTAAGGAAATTAAAGCGAGTTAGTTCTGGCGAATGCAACTTGTTTCTCGCTGGGAGGCAACAAACACAATCCGAAACATGAACGCAGCCATTTTCCGCATTCTGAATCTTTGTCCTTGTAAATACGAGGCTAACCCGATATGCTGTATGTGCCAGTGGCGGCTCCTGCATATTTCTTAAGAGGAGGAAAGAAGTTAACAGCACAAAATGACATATTCTTGAGAGAAACATGCTACAAATTAGCCTACATGCACACATGTAAGACCAGGTAGTGTTCGGGTTGGCCTTCCCTTTTGTATGGCAATAATCTGTTTTTGTAAACTGAGTTTCCTAAATTGTCCAAAATATATTATGTTTTCACTTCCATTCATTGTTGAATAATTACAGAAATTAACAATTACAAGGAAATTCACAACTTCGCAGCATTTTTCACGCACACTACAGCATCACGCGTGTTGGAAGAGACCAGCTACTAACACGTAACCGGAACCGTTTTACGGAAATGGAAATGGGAAATAATCTGAGGAAAGCGAGAACACTACACCCACTCACGTGGTTCTGTGTTGCCACATGTACATTTTACAAGGTCAGTATCACATGCTTTTGAAGAATGTCAGTTCTTCTAAGTCATACTACCATTATTGTTCAAAGCTGCCGGTGGCCGATTAATTTTTTTATGTTAAAAATAATATAGTTTGCAGTACTTTCAATTTCAAATATATTTGTACAAAACTGACAACTTGGCTGTTGTCCTGTCTAGTAGATAATGAATGGAAGTGAATTTCAGGGGCCAAAAATATCTGCGATACTAACGTAGAACTACTTCCTCTTTGTTTTATATAAATCTAACTTCAGCTTTCAGATATCCTCGAAAGTTTCAAACCATGAATAGTAGCTTATATAAAGTGCACTGAATAATCTTATTTTGATTTATGATTTTAAAAAAGTTTATATTATGGTGTCTTTTATAACTTTGCATTAAAACAGTTTTTATTGTGTCTCCTCCTAGATGTGTTATAGTCTGGTTGAATGCAAGATCGTTAGATGGCAGCGATAGCGAGCTTGCTGCAAGACCAGTTGGTTTCTATTTCCCGCCCATGCGCTGATTCAGAGGAGGATCTCCTCCCTATCCGTTCATTTACTAGTACTTGCTTTAAAACTCTGCTTCTTTCTCTGGCCGCTAGCGCGCTGTTGTCTGTGTGTTAACTGCAGTAAAGGAGGAAAGGATTGGCTCTCCTCCACACAAACAATCTCGTATCTTTCTCACAGTTTTCTAGCAACACATGAGTGTGCGTCGTTTAAAACTCGATCAACCGAGGTTTTCTTATAGCTGTGAACTTAAGAATTATCGAATCTTCCTCGAATTTCAAGCATATATTTCATTTGGTATTTACTTTCAAAAGAAGAAAAATGTGAGGAGGACGTTCCTCCCTTCCCTCCATCAATGTGCCTCCACCAAGCTTGGGTTAAATGGAACCTGCACGTCACGATGGTCGCGTTTATCCACATTTGTTTCACTGCATTGAGCACGGCTATTTAAAAAACAACCACCACCTTTTTAGGACTTAATGTTTCGTCAGCTAGGAGACACAAATTACATGACATAGGTGATTTTTGTCGGACAACAAACAAAATATCAACGGTGTGTTGTTACCATTCTCAATCCCGTGAATTGTGAATAGGCCTAGCTGTAAGAAATTTCTGGCACAAAATTGAAATGTTCCATCCATAAAAATACTTTTGCTTTGCACTAAATATCTTAGATTTGTTTCGCAGCCAAATATTATAACATTATCTGTGCAATCGTTCACCAATAAAAACTGTTCGGATTTATTTGTGACAATAGAAATTTCATTGATCGCAGCATGTACAGCTGTCAAAAAAAAAAGTGGCCGCACTCGTGAACAGCGAATATTTTCAAAGTCCACTTCGGGTCGCGGCGATGTTACACGATGCATGTGCTTGTACAAGCAGTTCCGGAACTATGAAAGTGTTCCATATCTGCGCCTCGTAGACCAGCGGTAGAGTGCTTGTTTAATGATTCAAAGGTCGTGGGTTCGGGCCTTCTTCAAGTTTTCATTTTATTTTTTAATCGTTCTTTAGCGATGTAAATGATATTCAAATTATCATTTATATCCAGTTATCGTTGTTTATGGATATCACGTTATTTATATTTTGTTATCGTTCTTTAGAAATATGAATAAAATTCAGGTCATCATTTGTATTCTGTTATCGTATTATAACGATATGAATAATAATATTTATTATTGTATCTCCAATGGGGGTTAGCCCTATTTTACATATGTATGTTAGGGCTATAGCTTTATACACTAAAAAGATAAGCATAAAGAGAAATGGAAAAGAAAATTAAATTAGCTTACGCGATGTAAACAAAACATAAACAATCCGTAAATTAGGCATTGCGATTGCAAAACAAATATCAGGTATCAATTTGAAACATACAAAAACATTAACAACACACATACGTAACACTTCTATAACACAAATATGCAGCTTTCCGTACCATACATCATAAATTAATACACAATAGTCACCCAAACACAATCAAACTATAATTACGACATTGCGACGACATCAAGCATCCCTTAACTGACTCACATACATAACAAATCAAGCATCCGTTACAACACATACACTTCAACATAGTAACCACACTTTTGAAAGTTACAAATTTGGCTCCAAGAAGAATAAATAGGACACTGTTACTAATTAATATTCTTCTACAATTTCTTAAATACATCTGTAATAAATCTGTGAAATTCCGATATGAATAATATTCACGTTTTTTATATTGTTATCGTTCTTTAGCGATTTAAATACTATTCAAGTTATCATTTATATTCTGTTTTCCTTCATTAGCATTATAAAACAATATTCAAGTTATTTATATTGTTATTGTTCTTTCGCAATATATTAATTAAACAAACCGATATTTATCATTTATATTCTGTGCAGCTGGCTACGGACTGGAAGGTTCGGGGTTCGATCCCAGGTGGTGACAGGATTTTTTTCTCGTTGCCAAACTTTCAGAACGGCCCCGAGGTTCACTCAGCCTCTTATAAAATTGAGTACCGGGTCTTTCCCGGGGGTAAAAGGCGGCCAGAGCGTGGTGCCGACCACACCACCTCATTCTAGTGCCGAGGTCATGGAAAGCATGGGGCTCTACCTCCATGCCCCCCAAGTGCCTTCATGGCATGTTACGGGGATACCGTTACCTTTTTTTATCGTTCTTTAGTGATACTGTATAAATAATATTCAAGTTATTTATATTGTAATCGTTCTTTAGCGATATAAATAACATAAATTTAATATTATGTTTGGAAAAATCCAGTTGCATAATACTGGTATTAGTTTTTCTTTTTGTATTATTACATTATACTATCTTGAACCACAATAAAATGAAAAGGAGTAACGAGGAATTGAACCTGAGACGTTGACATCTAAATTCCGACGTTCGTCCGCTGAGCTACGAGAGCAAAAGTGTGGAAACATTTTCGGAAAATTGGCCCAATCACACTCTAAGATTTTCTGATGATTCGTAGAAGCTAGTCCAGGATGCGGGGGGCAAAGGCTAATTGAGATTTCCCGGTCTCTGACCGGGTCAAACATCCTGATAGAATTAATATTTAACCCTTGCCGTGACTTTCGGTGAAATCCGGAGGGCCCAATTAGTCAAATCCACTCTCCTCATCTCCACGCTTGGGCCCCCTGGAATTTAATAAGATGCGAAAGAGATAGTGGTGTGCGGAAAGCAACGGGATGTTACCGCATTTAGGCCTATACTTCCCAAGAAAACTGCAAACATGAACAAAGGAAGTTTTTAATAGAAGAAGAAGGATCTTCTGCGGACCTCTGAAAAAAGAACTAAGGAAGAGACTAGTGAAGTGCTTTGTGTGGAGTGTGGCATTGTATGGGGAAAGAACATGGACATTACGAAACGAATTGAAGCATTTGAAATGTGGATGTGGAGAAGAACGTGTAAAGTGGACAGACAGAATAAGAAATAAAATTGTGTTTGAAAAAGTGAGTGAAGAAAGGATGATGCTGAAACTGATTAGGAAGAGAAAAAGGAATTGGTTGGGTCTCTGTTGAAAAGAATAATAGACGACATTAGGATACGTGGATCATAAGCGAGACTAAGAGGAAGGCAGAAAATAGGAAAGATTGGAGATTGCTGGGTTTGTAATGAAAGACCTGCCCATGGACTTCAGAATGCCTGGAATATCGTGTCTAAGAACAGTCGCTATTTGCAAAGACTAGTCAATTCCATGCCCACTCGACTGCAAGATGATCGAGATAAGAGGAAGATAGACTAAATATTGAATTGTGGCTTTTTGTTTTGTTTTTTGAACGCTTAATTGTTTGAATGTTTTAAGGCCGACGCCAGTAAATTTGTTATGTTTATGCCACGAAAGATATTTTATTGAGAATAAAATCTTTTTTCTTTCCATTTGCAGCCACAATATCATAAAGATAATGATAAAGTCATGGCATAATATATTAATGAACCTGATGTTAATTACTAAAATAATCATAAAAGAGAAAGGAGCCATTATGTCTAGTTTGTCTCTCTCAAAAACAGAACAAAAAAGGACATAAAAAGCACGAGGTTGTAGTCGAACGCAGGACCTCATGAATAAGAGGCTTGAACGCTACCATTATGCTATCGAATAACACACAGCATACTTCAATTATAACTGTAGATATCAGGCAACGTGGTCCAACAACATGTAACATCGCCTGTCTCCGAATTGTAGCGAAGATACCCGAAGGGAACATTGTTTCAGGAGAGCGGCCACTTTTTCTTTTGACAGCTGTACAATAAGGTTAAAAATAATGGATGGCGACAAATGTCTTTAAGTTCTAGAAACAGAACAGTGCGCATGTCCGTCTCTTCAAGCTCAGTTCACAAGATGACACAATCAAACCATGTAAATATGCTGTATTTTGTTCTAAAATATGTTATAAAATAAAACGAAGGGTTGATTCTAGCTGCATCAGGAACTCTGAAGAGTGAAATAGTAATAAAATTGATAAATACTAAATCTATCGAAACGGAGTTCAACGAGAAAGCTACGTAATAAGGTGGATTAAAAATTGCTTTGAAAATGCTTTCCATCACCCTCACCTGGGACTCCATTTAATTCGTCTGACATAACAGCAGCTCCGTCGTAAGTTTGGGCAATGAGTTTATTTCTGCAATCAAATCGGTCCAAAATGTTAATTAAAAATTCGCAAAATTTGCTGCACTTCTGTCAGAACTAACGTCACTGAACCTTAGAAATTTTTCAACGAGTGTCATTATGTTTGTATCGCAACACAGTAGATAATTGTGATAAGTTAGTAATATCTGACGTTTCATCCAACAAAATTGAAACAAATTTTGTGGTTATAATTTGTGATTTTGTTTCCTCTAGCATGACTGCACCAATGGATTGAATCAAGTCATTTTGGATCGAAAGTGACGTACCCGTAAAAACACTTGAAATAGCTAAATGAATTCTCAATTTACGTCATATTTGACAAGTAATTTTAATAGTTACACATAGTTGCCGCGATTATTTTAATCTTCCCTTTCTTTATGACCGTGGAAAGCTAGTTTCTGTTTGTCTTAATGACACGTTATAGATGCCAATGTTTTCAGAATTTGGTGTTCTTTAACTTTTCCATTGTGTCCAATAACGCTCTCCCGTTTCTGTTGATTAAAATTAAATTATGGTTTATT
This sequence comes from Periplaneta americana, assembly GCF_040183065.1. Lineage (NCBI taxonomy): Eukaryota > Metazoa > Arthropoda > Insecta > Blattodea > Blattidae > Periplaneta > Periplaneta americana. The sequence goes on from NC_091131.1 coordinate 147,671,002, forward strand.
TAACGACGCTCGCAACTGCCGAGGTTATTTCAGCGTCGCCGGTGTGCCGGAATTTTGTCCCGCAGGAGTTCTTTTAACATGCCAGTAAATCTACTGATATAAGCCTGTCGCATTTAAACACACTTAAATGTCATCGACCTGGGCCGGGATCGAACCCGTAACCTCGAGCACAGAAGGTCAGCGCTATGCCAACTGCACTACCCAGGCCGATGTTTCTAGTGATAAATTTGTAAGTCCATTCTTGTTATTCCGAATGTTCTCAGAGTTATGAGCGCATGCATATGAGAGTCAGATTTCTCGTGCCTTGAAATCGCAGTATTGAGGTCTGAATAACCGCTCCAAATAAAAGGCGGGGCCAGCAAAATAATTTACACAATACTTCAGAATCGCAAAGTCAAACAGTTCTGTTATACAGATCGGGATTAAAACTTCGCACGAAAGTTTTATTTCCTGATTTTAAGTCGCATTCGATAAGTAATGGCAACAATATTGTAAATCAGTGAGCCTAGCGGTGACACTGAAATCTTATACTACATAATAGAGCAGCGATTGTTTCATAAATCTGCAATATTGAAAGTCTCGAAATAGCCATATTTTGTAAATACAGTGGCTGTTTCTGATCTGTAGTAAACAACACAGTCCTAAAGGTACGAAAAAAGGTGCCTAATAAAAATCCAAGTTGCAAGAGAAAAACATGCAACTCAGTGCTTTAGGGCATTACAAGAAGCCTGTGGGAGAGAAGTCCTAGCATACTGAACTATTGCAAGTTAGGTGGAAGCGAGGCATTCGCTTTCAATCGAGAGTTGATATCCGAAGAGCTTTAGATTGATCAGTGAGACAGATATCCAGAAATGCTGCTGCAGATGGAGTTCCAAGAATTTCACAACGTATTGTTGACATGACAGGAGACTATTTGAAGTATATAATGTCAAAAGTAACCTAAATAAATAAGTAAATAAATAAATAAATAAACAAATAAATAAATTATTTATACTCTTAAATAGACAATATGCTACTTCATTGGAAACCCTCTTCGCCATACCTTCGTCAGCAATAACAACAAACTTCATTTACCACTTAAGTTAAATTTTCCTCTAGCAAGCAAATTGAACTTAACTGCACTCTGCTTACAACAATGGAAATATAGATTGGACAAGAAAAATAATGCAGATGCCAGCTGCATAATCTACTGCTTACAACAATGGAAATAGATTGGACAAGAAAAACAATGCAGATGCCAGCTGCATAATCTATTAATAAAACACGCGAAACTGTAATATGTTAATGACAGAATAGCTAATATTTTTGTGAGCTATCTCAATCCTTTCTTTTAGAAGCAATATAGCGTAACTTTAAATGCGATAGGAAGGCTCCAACAGAAACACAATAAACTGTTACGCTGCAGGCTCATTTTTAAAAATATTTATCATACACTTACACTATTTTGACAGTAAACGTAATGCAATCCAAAGAGTCTAGAACAATCATGTCAATTGATGCTCATAGGAGCAAGCGCGCGCTTTAGAGCTCAGGAGAGCCTGAGCGCTTTACAGCGAAAAGGAACAAGACAGACGAAAGAGGTAGTATTCGCCGCTTGGTCGAGCTATATTCAGGGATGGCCAGCACTAATTCAATAGGTTAAGGGAAGAGAACTTATTAAAACTGTATCCATGTTAATTTTTAGATTTATCTGAGAAGTATAAGTGCATTATAAGAATGCAAGTTTTAGTTTTAATGCTCATTTTTCACAAGTTTGAATTTTTTTATTCAAAAGAAATATTTTCTCAACTTTTTTTTATTGAAAAATGAAATTTTCAGATATAGGTCTATTTATTTAGTAGCCTTACAGAATGTTTTCGTAACTCTAATATACCGTAAATACGTATACTGAAGAGAGTGTATTGAACATTTTGAAAATATTCGCATGGAAATTCTTTGTAAGGAAATGGATTAACAAAGCAACTACTGTTACATCATAAGCAAAAGTATACGCGCCCATGTGTTGTAAAAATGTCAGCTCTATAGCTTCAGCACATTTCGAGAAAATAATTTAATATTCTGATGATAGAAAGTCGCTCACCAATATCACCTTAAAAGCATAATGCGGTAAGAGTTTGTTATGGAATATTAGTTACTTTTAAAACATATACAGCACCGAGGTAACTTTGTTTTGTACTGTAATATTGTTTTGATTAGTTTATTGATTACTTTTATAAGGCCGAAGGTATCATCAATATAAATTCCAACTTATTATGTCATACTCAATCTTTTTCTTTGGGATATCACTTTCTTTATGAATGATGTGTTTCATCCACTTAGTACAGTATAGTTGTACTACTATGGAATTTATGTGAATATTCCTTCATAACTCTTTATTATGTTATTAACATTTAAAACACAACTGCAATATTAAGAAATTGGTATTAGTACTTTTGTTTTATAGACAATATGGATAATATCAAACAGAAAGAAGCCATATAAAAATAACGACATAACATTTCACATTCCGATTGAAGTTTGTGCACCACTGTTTTCTTAATCCAATAGGCTGCTTATTCATATACACAACCCTTCCTCTTTCCGTACTAAGCGCTTGATGCCCGCTCACGACGTCAAGGTCAGAAAAATGCGCTTGCTTTGACATCACTGGTCTAGAACGTTAAATAGCCTACGCTATTTTAGCCATTTTTGTAGATACGCTATTCTGATCCTAAGCCGGCGCTTTTATCTTTAATTTACGATACAGAATAAGGCAGAAAATAGGAACGATTGGAGAGTGCTGGATTTGCAGTGAAAGACTTGATCTTGGACAGAAAATAATATATGAATTAGATCTATTCCCTCGTGTTACATATTATCAGGGAAATTCGAGCTAATGATTTTAAAATCTTCGTCCTCGGCCATGTTAGAGGTTCCGAACCTTGAACTTACTAATAGGAAACGTATTAAGTATAAAACCATACCAGACCAAGAGTGACGTAGGTACGCTGTCTTTACCTTCAAAACAGTTTTTCAAACAATACAAGTTCCGGGAAGTAGGTAACCTCCTCATTTTTTCTTTGTGCGTTTTAAAATGTCTATAATATGACAATGTGACAGGGAAGAGTAATGGATACACAGTATAGGCTATTTCCGAAATCCGATCACAGAAATCAACGAGAAAACAGTAGCGTAGCATTTCGGATTGCTAAATAATCCTTCTATTGTTGCTGGAATAAAATAATTACTTAAAAACAATAAAGTTACATACGCATGTGTAGTAAAGTACGGTGAAAATTCGGTGGACATCAATGTTTTGTGAAACCTTTAAACAATTAATTAAAATTAATTAAATACTGCAATGTTTAAGACTACATCTTACACATCTGAAACATTTCCGTGTTTTTATTAATTATTTTTGGTTCCTGTATATTTAACAGTTTTCACTCCAAATTTTTAAAGAATATTGGAAGGGAAACTACATTAAGTTATTCATCAACCTCTTTTTGGTTCCTGTATATTTAACAGCTTTCGCTTCAAATCTTTAAGAATAACAGAAGGGAAACTCCATTATTCATCAACCTCAAACGTCAGCAGTAATAACAAAGACATCTCTTTGCACAGTTCCAGAAAAACGATTCGAGCCGCCTAATTTTACAAAGTTCCAGACAAAATGCATTGCACATGTGCAGTAAACAAGAGCGCCTGTATATATGCTACTTGTGGACAGTCTTGTGAAACTTGTTGTCCACATAGAGGAGGACTGCCATCAAGACTCTGCCAATTACTTTTTTCTGGTACTGTACAATACAGGGATGCAGTGGAGGTGGAGCGACGCTCCGGCACTGTGTTCGAAGGTGGAGCGGAGCTCCGGCACTGATTTGGAATTTTAAAATCTGTTTTGACATCACAGTACTTTCCCAGCTAACGATATCTCAATTAATGTCAGAATATTTAGTGATTATATTATCTGTGCTTCCTTTAGAAAATCGGAACAAATTTGGCAGTAGAAGGTCGCGAGACTACTAGAAGCGTAGACGGGGTGTGTGATAAAATGGAGGAAGAATCAGTGACAGGACAACTACCAAACTAAACTTTAGTACGCCTGCGCGAAATGATCCCATTCCTAATTCACTTTAATTTCGTATCGTATTTCGTTAGTTTTCGCGTCTTTGTACGATACAAGAGATTGTCTATGGTGTTACTTACCGAAATGTGTTGCATTTGTTTCCCAATTATTTTACGAAGTGAATTTTAAACAGTTAATTTACTGCCTATAACGTGACTAAAAGATTGCTTGAAACTTTTGTTTTTATCTATTGCCCTTCAGTAAATATGTAACAAAATAAACATAGACCAAAAAAAACATTAAATTCTTTCTTTTCTCGTGCCATTGCTGTTACCAGTGGAGTTACAAAAGCTTCCTCTTCTAATATTGTTGATATCTAAGCCCATCGCTTCTATTTGATGAACCTAGTAATTCAACCAGAGATACTGTTATAGAAGATACAGTTCCAGTATGACTGCAAAGAATATTCAACGTCATAATGTTCAAAATAGTGAAAGACAAAAAGTCGGCCTGCAAAGTGAGTGGCCGAATGTATGGAATGAAGAAAATATGACGTGATCAAGAAAAAAAGAAGCTTATCCGGGATTGATTGTAAGCAATGTAATAAGCTAGGCTGTAAGTGTGCAATGAAGTAACTACATTAGGTGCATTTAAAAAAGAGTGTATTTCTGTATCTAATGAATGGCGCTCATATTTAGTAAATTACTACGGATCGAACAGATCAGCTTAAGTCACTGCGAAAAAAAAAGTCATTGAACACAAGAAATCCAATGCTCATAATATAGCACAAAAATTATTGATACGTCTGAAAAGCAATCAATTGAAAATGTTGGCGAATAAACGAGTGCAGCCCACCGTGAAGCAACAAAAGCGAAATTTAGATCAGTTTATTACACTGCGCAGAATGATCACCCTTACAGTGACCATTTCGGTTTACTTGAGCTTCAGAAGCTAACTGGAGTAGGTATTGATTGGTGTTGCCTTGCATTCTCCTTACAGTCTTACTTTATGGCATTTCTTTCTCTGTCTTATTTTTTTTTGCATCCAAAACTTCCCCCTTCCCCAAAGGTTAAAAAACAGAGCTCCGGCACTGTAAAGTTTGGGAATACAACCCAACCGCGAAACCACCGATATAGCCTATTCAACGGTTTTGAAATATTGTCGTAATTTTGCCATCTTTATATGACAAGTCTAACTTATATCGAGTTATTTCGTATTTAAATTATAATTTCTATTCGAATATTATACAAGATATTGGATAGTTCATATAAATAATGGGATCAGAAGCACTCCTCTTCATATCACAGCCACTTGAATATGGACAATTTAATTCTATTAATTCAGACGTATTCGGTACAAAATATGCAAATAAAAATGGAAACTTCTCACATTTAAAAAAAGGGGCGCCATTAAAATGCATGCGTGCAACTTTGATAATAATTTATTATAATGTTTACATGAAACATATTTTTAAACATAACACTCATTCATGTGGAAATTGATTAATATAGTTAAAATGTATTATAAAAAATCAATAAAATACTTTGCATCTCTTGTTCACATTTCACTTGAACGAAATTCAGCGGTAGCTTCAAAAGCAGGTCTACCTACAAATGTGATGATTCGGGTCTATCTTTAAGTGTACAGGTAGGCCTACGGACATAAAATTTGGAGCTCCCTTATTGTATAACTTTCGCTTACAACACACTGCGCATGTGCAGTAAACAAGAGCCCCTGCATATGCTACTTGTGGACAGTCGTGCGAAATTGTTGCCTACATACTGGCGGACTCCCGTCAAGACTCGCTCCAAGTTTTAATTCCATATCTATAGGTCTGCAACATCTTGAGAGTTGAGAGAGGAGCCTCATTTGTCTATGTTCTTAGGCCCTAATATAGTAATGTCACAATTAAAACTCAATAATAATAATAATAATAATAATAATAATAATAATAATCACTGCCGTAGCTTTGGCGGCAGTGACTTTGTCTGCTGATCCGGAACTGAGTTGAGGAATGGGTTCGATTCCCGCTTGGGCCGATTACCTGGTTGGGTTTTTTTCTGAGGTTTTAGCTCAAGTGTAAAGCGAATATCAGGTAGCCCTTGGCGAATTCTCGATCTCATCTCGTCAAATACATCTCGCTATTACTAATTTAATAAAATGTACACAACCCAGTTGTTGATACAGCGTCGTTAAACAAACGACTAAAATAATAATAATAATAATAATAATAATAATAATAATAATAATAATAATAATAATAATAATAATAATAAGATATCCATTATAGCTATATTATACACCCATGTTTCCAATTATCGAACTACAATCTCAACTTGATTGTCCCAGACCAGACACATCTACTATGGAAGTAGCGGTTGATATTAATCTCAGGGTAGAGTGGAAGGAACTCCGCATATTTTTTCCGCTTCAAAATGGAGATCAGAAATATATTTTAACGGACGTCTAGTGAAAGGCGTAATACTATGATAAAGGCTTCCGTTAAAAAGGGCTGACAGTACCTATTTCAAATAAGAAGCATTTTTAATTGATTATTTTTACCAATTTTCCCATCGATAATGACTGAGATAATTTATAAGAGATTTTATTATTATTTCATGTATTAAATTTTTAGCTATGCGGTCTGATCCTCCCTCGGGCTTGGATGGGTGTCCTTCTTTAATATTCTGTCCTGTGCGTATCTCTGTGGAGGTCTCTATGCTCTGCTGACCTCAGGCTTAGGGAGGCCCACATGAGTCGATGACTAGTGTGTGGTACAGAGAAAATCATTCCCTCCCCTGTAGACATTGGCGTGTAAGTCCTACAATAGGAGGTTAAACGGGAGAGAGGGAAGGGAAAGAGGCCTGAAATTGGTCTGCCTTGTCGCTATGCGCTGGGTATACGTGAAACGAGTATTAGGACTAAGGACTAAATTAAATCTTTTCGTATGAAGTAACATGGTCAAATTAAGGCCTCTTGGGGTTTCATGCATACAACCTCTACACGTCTACAAAACAGATGTTCAATACATTAGTAGCCTAAGCTTATTCGAACTGTACCTTTTAAACCAGTTCTATCTTTGAAGTAGTGTATTATTTGTATTCCAACATTGTAACAGGAACAAACTGTGCATTGTAAGCTTATAATAATTATCGTCACTTATACACGAATGTTAAAACAATAATTGTAACATAGTAGGCCTATACAACAGTGGCGTGCAGTGAAAGTTTTCAGCTGTAAGGGGACTGTTATGCACTTATGAGTATGACACTTTTTAACAAATCTGCACAGAGAACAAATTATAAAAACGTTAACCCTTACCACTTAGTAGGTCATATACAGGGCCGCCGACAGAATTTATGGGCCCCTATGCAATACTGTACTCGGACCCCTTGAAAAAAGTAACAATTACAAGTTACCAGTTATTCTAACCATAATAATTATTGCAAAATAAATAAAAAATAACCTCATACACAGATACGAACTTAAAAGTATACACTTCTATTATGTTGAAAACGTTTAGCAAAACTTCATATTAGGACAATAACATTATTCTTAAACACCTGTATTTTCTAACTTGCAGTCCAACATCAACAAACAACTCCCCTTGACTTCACTGATGAAAAATCATCAACTACGGTTATGTCATCAAAATTTAAAGACCTAGCAAGATCACTCTCCAGACTAAGGAGACAAGGTTACTCAGTAATTCTTGACACATTGTTTATCTGAATAAAATTTTTATTTCCTTCATTTTGCTGAAGGATCTTTCAGCATCAGCAACTGTCACAGGAATTGTATAGAATATTCTAATGGTTATGCAAATATTTGGAAATAAATTATCAAGTTTTAATTCCCTCAGACTATTTAGGAGATTCATAGGTTTCAGTGGGGTTGGCCCTAAATTAGAGGCATGAATTGATTTTATATATTTCGGCTCATCACTGATCTCTTTATTAATACGAGTATCTTCATAGTATTTTTCACGCAGTCTAGCACCCATATTAATATCTTCCAATTTTTTCTGTCTCTCCTTGTGGTTCTCAGCTCCCGACTTATGCCTGTACTTGTCCATTGTGCAGTTAAACTATAACCAGTAACACTAATGAACAGAATTTACTAGACAAACGACAATGAAGAGATGAAAAGTTTCGACACGAAACATACAGTGTACTGAAAGAGAAACGTATCCTGTGACTTCGGTTTGAGAGAGTCCACTGGCATATTGTGGTGGGCAAGCTGGGGTTTGATAGTTAAAAAGGACAAGCCAATAAATAATTGAACGTGTTCAGTACAAGCGACGGAACGTAGTTCAGGCAAATGCCGGGGCCCTCAAGTGTCGTGACGGTGAACGTTAATGCGGGAAACCGATCTTCTATTATATACATAAAAGTCAAATATTTATATATGAAGTGGTAATTTGTATTAATTCTACTGTTGTTGAGTTAATATGTCAAATTTATGTAACAAATATTCTTACAAAATTTTATACTACCCGTATATATCTGTAAATAATTATCCGTGATAATAAAAAGTAAACAGACTCACTTAATCTGACGGGCCCTTATTGGTCACGGGCCCATATGCACTCGCCCCTTTTGCCCCCCCCCTATTCGGCGGCCCTGGTCATATATGCCATATTACAATTAGGATTTTATCATGTTAGTACAGTATAGGCTAGGCATATGACACATATCAGTTTTATATTCAAATAAAGTATCTATTAAACAATCTTGCAATTTGTACATCAATTGAATGTTTGGTGCTATGTTAACATGAAAATGAAGTGAAATACTAGCGATATGTCAGTGTGGTAAGGTTTCTGCCGTCAGGAGTCTCCCATTTTGAGGTGACATTCAAATATTTGAATCTTTATCGAATGGTAGACCTAACCTTTTAGGGCTGTCCCGAACTTTTAAGTGAGTTTGATCCGTTCCTCGATTCATGGCTCATTATATTGCGAAGTACGGGAACAAAGGAAAAGGCAGTTTATCTTACCTTTCTTCCGACGTTCGTGATGAATTTATAAATATAATGAGAAAACAGTTTTCCAGAAAATAATGAGAGAAATCAGTGATGCTCACTACTCCTCACTAATCATCGACTCTAATCCTGATGTATGAAATACAGACCAGCTGACATCTGCACGATACTCTTCGCTCAACGATTCCTATGCCAATGAACGTCTTTTAAAATTGTGACCAGGTGTTTGTCATAAACGTGAAAGTTTGAAAAAGGCAACTCTGAGTTTACTTGATGAACTTACACTAGACATCAAACTGTGTCATGTGCAAAGTTACAATAATGCCTCGGATACTTCAGGTGGTCTTCAATCAAGAATAAAAAGCAAAAATCAACTTGCTGAGTAGACCTACGTACCACACTCATTGAACTTAGTGCTGTTGTGCGACAGAAAAAGCCTCCATGGAAGCAACAATTTTTTATCGTTTTTCCAAGGGTTGTACAATTTTTTTCATCATCTACCCATATATACAGCATAGGCCTTTTTAAGAAGTGCATCAAAAGAGGCACAAAGGAAAAAACCGAACTTAAGCAAACACGAGTGACACAAGATGGTCTGCAAGAGCTAACGGCTTTCGAGCTTTAGTTTCTGGACACACGGAAATTGAACACGCTCTTGAAACTCTGATGAAAGATACCTCTCATACATCTGTGACCTGACACTAGAATGACAGCACAGTCTAGTACAGTACTGTCAGAGTTATAAGCTCCAAAACCGGTTGTGGAGCTAGAGTCGGAGCGTGAACTTGCTTATGTCTGTGGAAACACCGGAGCACGCAACGAGTCTAGTGGAGCGCACGGCTCCGTTTAGTCTCTGTCTGACAACGCTGGTCTAGTATATACAGTCACGAAGCTTGAGTTGTGAGGGTACTAGGAACAATAGACTGTGCCGGTACTATTTCGCATTGTCTGTGATGAGGCGATAGTAGCGATCCTAGTGGTTGGCAAATATCTATGGATGCATATTCCCTACGTATTAAGCTTCGTGACTGTATATACTAGACTGTGATGATAGCTCGTGGGATTCGTAAAAAATTCAGCTACTTGAAGACTGCTCTGTTTGCTGTAGTTTGGAACGATATTCTACAAAGAGTGGACAAAACCAATGAAACATGATGAAAACAAGAAATAGACTTAGTTAACGTCAATAAACAGTTACATACTTTACAGTTATTTTTAAAAGAAAATAAATTCCTAGAGTATTAAAACTCAGCACTATAACTGTGTGGACTGCCATTTGCAAACCAAGAACGGAGCAGAATACGAATATTGTTTGTGGTTGCCGACGAAAAAACGAGGACTTAAACCAGAAAAGGACCTGAGAGGTACATTTCGAACAGGGTCTTCCTATTATAGACACTCTAATTGTGCAACTAACAAAAGAAGAGATTACTATCAGTCACTTAAAAGCAGATTTTGAAATATTTTGGAATCCTCATGAGAAGGAATCATGTGACTTTACGATTCAAGCAAAAAGGGTAGCTCAAATCTACCAATAAGACATAGACCTGATGGATTGTTAGATAGAAACGCTAGGGCATGAGTCACAGCAGAGGACTATGCTTACGGAATGTCATCTAGTTATTTAGAGAGAGTAACGTAGCCTGCATGATCAACTTAGCTTCGCAGACGAGTGTCTGCACTTCGGAGCCTACTTGAGATTGAAGAACATACGAGCAATTAAGAGATATCTATTCGTATATCAAAAAAAATCTCTTGGAAAGCACATTTCCAAACTCAGAAGTTGTAATTAGGATCTACTTGACTTTGCCTGTTACAAACTGCACGACGGACAGAGGATTCTTTGCAATGGAAAAAAAAAATAATAAAAATGAAAAAACGTCGATAATGGTCTTCGAAAGCTAAATACCTTAATGTTATGCACGCAAAATGACATCACTTTAAAAATGGACTTTAAGGATTTGGTGGACGAGTTTGCTCGTTCCATGCTCAGAAAGAAGTCTGTTATGTAATTAAATAATAACGACTTCAAAAACTGAAATGTGTAGCCTAAAGACGACAAAATTGTATTGTGATAACTAGTCTAAGTACTATATTTAAATGTCAGTGTAATAACGTTTTATTTTATCGTTAAAAGTATAAGCAAACACAAATATAAATGTAAATCAATTGTAAATGTCCCGCGCCGTGGCGTCGTGGTCTAAGGCATCCTGCCTAGGACTCACGTTACGGAATGCGCACTGGTTCGAGTCCTCATGGGGGAAGAAATTTTCTCATGAAATTTCGGTCTGTGTATGGGACCGGTGCCCATCCAGCATCGTGATGCACTTGGGGAGCTACGATAGGTAACGAAAGCCAGCTGTAACGGCTGGGAGGATCATCGTGCTAACCACACGATACCTCCATTCTGGTTGGATGATCTTCCACCTCTGCTTCGGCATGTGGGCGTGAGGCCAGCAGCCGGCTGGTTGGTCTAGGCCCTTCATGGGCTGTAGCGCCACGGATTATTAATTTGCAAATAGTTTTAGAATGAGATAGGTGGGATGCTGTAAAATATTCAGTTCTTATGCACATCTTAAAAGAAACACTAATTTTTTTTTTACAGTTACCGGATGACAGTCCAGAATACGGCGAATTCATAGGTGGTGATAAATGGTAAGGCTCTCTGATGGGGGATTAAGGAAAAAATCTCTCCCGAATCAAAACTGGTATAAAATGAATTGGGAAGGAGGAAGTACTTTGCTTACATGGTGCCCAGGGTACCACCAAAGTCAAATACGAGTCTGGTTCCAGCTTCTAAAAATACTCGTATGACGATCATCTCGTAGCGTTGTTGATCTTGGGTGACCTTGGCCACATATTCTGTCAACAGTTCCAGAATCCCGAAAGCCTCTTCATTGTCTACTGACAACACTAAAATCCTAGCTTATATGCCACTTCCTGCTGCATTGTCCTGCTTGCAGCATGCCAATGTCTCTCCAAACTGAATCTGGTTGCAAATGACGACGTTGATCCATGTTAAATCTGTACACGGTCGACCCTAGTAGACAGATTTCAATTCAATGGTTTACGGTATTTACAGTACTACAATGCATATTATTTTTAGCAATATTAGATGGTGCCAATATCGGGATAACCTCTTTTTACCAGTGTACATAAGTATTTTATATGACCAATGATACCCCTCTTTGTTATTTATTTCTTCCATCTGTTATTCAGAAATCGTATAGGCCTATAAATAAACTAATTTGCTATGTATCTAAATAGACGAACACAAAATCACTTGATATCTCAAAAAGTTATGAGTTGACATTTAACTTCACATATAAGATACAGTAGATGTATGCATTCATTTGGCAGCAGTTCACATATAATAGGTATTCGTATACTACATACTGGACATCTTTCTGGATCATAAAAATCCGAGGCTAATTGTGTACACTTATTTGTTTCCTTTTTTTTTCCCTTATTCACGTGGCTCATACCTACAGAAGGCACGATTTTGCAGGGTCAATGTGGGAGATGATAGAATAATAGATAAGAAGTGATGGTGAAGGGTTAAGTTACTTAGTATTCTGAAGGGGTCTGGTCGTGGCCCTCTAGTTAATACGGTATTCTAACAGCATTTGCCCGGACAGACTTGGGAAAGTACAGAAAACCCAAGTCGGTACAGCCTGTCCATGGAATCAAACCCCGGATCTCCCAAATACAAAGCGAGAATAATAAATCCTTACTTCACGTGTACAGTTCGAGACAATCAGTAAGATCACCTGCAATGAGCACAAACACTTAGAATGGGTAAAGAGTACACTACGGAGTACGGAAAATCCAAGTCGGTATAGCCTGTCCATGGAATCAAACCCCGGATCTCCCAAATACAAAGCGAGAACAATAAATCCTTACTTCACTGTGCACAGTTCGAGGCAATCAGTAAGATCACCTGCAATGAGCACAAACACTTAGAATGGGTAAAGAGTACACTACGGAGTACGGAAAATCCAAGTCGGTATAGCCTGTCCATGGAATCAAACCCCGGATCTCCCAAATACAAAGCGAGAACAATAAATCCTTACTTCACTGTGCACAGTTCGAGGCACTCAGTAAGATCACCTACAATGAGCACAAACACTTAGAATGGGTAAAGAGTACACTACGGAGTACGGAAAATCCAAGTCAGTATAGCCTGTCCATGGAATCAAACTCCGGATCTCCCAAATACAAAGCGAGAACAATAAATCCTTACTTCACTGTGCACAGTTCGAGGCAACCAGTAAGATCACCTGCAATGAGCACAAACACTTAGAATGGGTAAAGAGTACACTAGGGAGTACGGAAAACCAAAGTCAGTATAGTCTGTCCATGGAATCAAACCCCGGATCTCCCAAATACAAAGCGAGAACAATAAATCATTACTTCACTGTGCACAGTTCGAGGCAACCAGTAAGATCACCTGCAATGAGCACAAACACTTAGAATGGGTAAAGAGTACACTAGGGAGTACGGAAAACCCAAGTCAGTATAGTCTGTCCATGGAATCAAACCCCGGATCTCCCAAATACAAAGCGAGAACAATAAATCCTTACTTCACTGTGCACAGTTCGAGGCAACCAGTAAGATCACCTGCAATGAGCACAAACACTTAGAATGGGTAAAGAGTACACTAGGGAGTACTGAAAACCCAAGTCAGTATAGCCTGTCCATTGAATCAAACCCCGGATCTCCCAAATAGAAAGCGAGAACAATAAATCCTTACTTCACTGTGCACAGTTCGAGGCAATCAGTAAGATCACCTACAATGAGCACAAACACTTAGAATGGGTAAAGAGTACACTAGGGAGTACTGAAAACCCAAGTCAGTATAGCCGGTCCATGGAATCAAACCCCGGATCTCCCAAATACAAAGCGAGAACAATAAATCCTTACTTCACTGTGCACAGTTCGAGGCAATCAGTAAGATCACCTGCAATGAGCACAAACACTTAGAATGGGTAAAGAGTACACTGGGGAGTACTGAAAACCCAAGTCGGTATAGCCTGTCCATTGAATCAAACCCCGGATCTCCCAAATAGAAAGCGAGAACAATAAATCCTTACTTCACTGTGCACAGTTCGAGGCAATCAGTAAGATCACCTGCAATGAGCACAAACACTTAGAGTGGGTAAAGAGTACACTAGGGAGTACTGAAAACCCAAGTCAGTATAGCCTGTCCATGGAATCAAACCCCGGATCTCCCAAATACAAAGCGAGAACAATAAATCCTTACTTCACGTGCACAGTTTGAGGCAATCAGTAAGATCACCTGCAATGAGCATAAACACTTAGAATGGGTAAAGAGTACACTAAGATTTTTAATGAAAAATTGATAATCTAGTTGCTTAGTAATTTCCGTTAATTCAGCTGAAATGAAAGTGATGAGTCAACGAAATGTTATTCTTCTGCAGGATGTGTGGATAGGCTATCAACTTCCTAGTTGAGATTGTAAAGATGAGAACCACCGGAAGTTGCAAGCCGTTACTTCCTGTGATTCAGAAGTCAATGCGTGAGTCCATCTGCAGTAATAATTGTTGTCAATTTTGAAATACACGCCTCCTACTGTGATATTTGCGGCCTTACGTAATGGCTCTGTTTTGATAAGTTGCATTATTCGACCCTCGAAACCAGATATCCCATACTTTTCACCTATATCTGAAGATATGCATGCATCTTCAATTCTATACCGCAGATTGTTAGAAGTCTTCAGGTGAGTGACCGGAATTTGAAAGAGTTTTCTTAAATTTCTTCCAGACGTTTTCAATTGGGCTCAGATCTGCTGGTTTTGGAAGCATAAAATATCTTAACATATTTGTTTTCGCATAAAAAATAAGGCCTGAACCATTTGATCATAGTGCACTACGTGACATTCTCAAGATATCCAAATATTGTACTTGCCCTCGTTCTGCACTAGAACACATGAATCTTTCTTCAAGATCCACGCTAAATATAATATGGATACATGCCTGATGGCTCTCACGTTGAAATTCATCTCCCAGCATGTCGACAGCTGTCTTGATGGTAGATGTGAATGAGCTCTTCTTAAGCAGTTGGTATTGTAAACTCGTCTGGGAGGGCAACTTTCTTCTAGACATAATACATATTATCAACAGAATTAATTATATGATCAATGGCTTGCTCCTCAGAAAGGTGCTCCTTAGAAGATTCCCTTCTATTTCTCTGGTCAGACTATTTTGAACCATTTGCCAAATGTCTGAGAACTCAATCCATGCTTTCAAGGAAGTGGCCAACAAGAATGGATATCCTGTAACAGCCTCCTCTATGGAACGATCTTGAGTGAAACTGGAAGCTAGAGCCAATGGCGCAACGTCATTTTCTTTTGGGGAAGGAGGGTAAGAATTTTCTCGAGTGCAATTATCAAGACAAATCTTAGTGGTGACATAATTGTGTTGGATGGATTAACTATGCTACCGGTATACTATCAACTGGCTTCAAACTATACATTTAACGAACTAAACCAAGGCAGCAAAGAATTATACAATATTATCGTCATTAACAAATTTTATTTACTTATTATTACTTCTATTTTTTGCTTTGTTTTTAAGGACATTTGTTGATATACGAGTATGTATTGTCGGACCATCAGATCTGTGCCCCTTCAGCGCTGTCATCATTCTTGGAAAAGTTAACCCCTGTACCACAGTCTAATACATATATTAGACTGTGCTGTACTCACTCCATTTCACCCTTTTTCCACCCACCACGTCAAACAACAGGTCACGAACCTTGCCGAATAGGGAAGTTACCAAACTTCCGTCAAATGATGTCATGTTTCTTGAATATTGCTTATTAATAATGTGATGTTAATTTATTACTTATTCATGATTTAATTTAAGTAGGTCTAATGAGGCTTATTAACTTCCACGATTATTTGGAGATAACTATATGATTACAGTGGATATTTGTTGGTTAAATGAAAATTGCGTGAATGGAATCTATTTCGTTTTTAAACAGAAATGTTTTCGTTACAAATACTCCTCCTTCATCTCATTATCGTATTTTGTTAGGTTTGGAACGTGATCTTGAAGTCCTAATAAAATTATAAAATTGTAGGAATGAATGAACACACAGTCATGTGTCATAGTCTTTCTCATCTGGGCTAGGGAACAGCTATGATGAAGTTGCTACATGCTGCGATCTTATTTACATACTATATAACATATCATATTGACAATATGCAAGAGTTCTAATTTATGCCTATGAAAATAATTTACAATTTACATATTTACAAAAGACCAAGACTAATATTATGCATGAAATTACAGAGGGCATATCCTGGACATATCTGAATCTGAGTCACTACTATAACTGCTGCTGCTGTCTTCATCCAAATTGATAGCAAATCTAGCCACTTCCTCTTCTGTTAATCCGTCCTTCTCTCTATATTCCGCCTCTAGTTCCTGTACATGTTCACAATGGCGCCTGCAGGATCCAATCTCAGTGGTAGCAAGATGGTTAGAAAAGTATAGGAAATGGATGGACGAGGAGAGAGAAAATTGAACATGAAAAATAGCCAGTTCTGAAATCTAAATTACTTTGCATATGCATTCATAGTTTAAAGCACTCGTTCTTGTTGAACTGTTTACTGAGGGTTTGAGAAAACATGTATCATGCACGTAGAGAAAAAAAAAACGCGTAAAAATAAAAATTGTTATTGATGAAATAGCATCTTCTGTGATAGTTTTTATCTCACTTAAACTACATTTTATGTTTTTACTTGCAACTTTTTGTTTTACCGAACCCCACATGTACTCAATAGGACAAAGGTCGCAATGATATGGTGGCAATCGCAACACTGTATGACCGTGGTTGTGGAGGAGGCCGTCAGCTATATAAGTTGGCTCAGGTTTATTCATTTTCACATTTCCAACAATTCTGCTTTTGTCATATCATCCTCGAAGGTTATGTGAGTGCGCTCCTTGTATAATGACAATTGACTTAATATAATATGTCAACATAATATATGTCGAACATGGAGCAGTGGCGTAGCGTCAATGTAAGCTAAAAGCTTAGCTTCCCCAGTTAATAATAATTTCATAATAAACCGGCACTTTATGGAGAAAATTATTTGTTAATTTTAATAGAAATTATATTTACGCATTAAATATTGTTATGCGGCAGCTCAGGATGATTTGTGATGCAGCAGTAAACAAGAAGCCTGCACACACCAGCTTCCAAGCAAACTGGTTTCTTCTGTGTAATCCACCCTGCTGATTTTCCATCCCTTTCTAACTAAACTACCCTGGTCGCAAGGCTCGCAAGAAGCTAGCTTTAACATTTAAAATAAGTAGTTTCTGAGTTATCCCTTTTCGTCAGTTGTGTTCAGTTGAAGTGTTAGTGTGCATTGTGGCTGATATAATAAATAATGAGCAAAATAACAGTTCCTGACACTAATTTACTTGAATTTTTTTTAGGACAATTGTATTATCAAGACTGACTTACGAACAAAAGTGTGATTTAAAAAACAAATGACCGACTCTCTTGCTGTCAATGAAGGACACAACCAAAAGACAGACGCATACTTACGTAATGATACTAATATTGTGATTTCTCTAAGTATGTCATGGAGTGAGCTAATGTTATACATATACGTGTCTATTTGTTAAGAGATATGTGTAAACTGTGAAATCATATTTTACTACGTATCATTTGAGGTCATGCCTTATTGGTGTTACTTACGATGTTCCAACCAATCTTCGACTGTTGACTTGAAATCGACTAATATTTGTTTTAAGACTGTATTTTTGTAATACGTTTTCTCATATTGCATGAAAGACAACTTGAGTTAGCTTCCCCTGCTCAAAATTTCATGCTACGCCACTGACATGGAGTAAGGCCACAAAGGGAAAAACATTAGAGGAGGATTAGATCCGGTGCCATGGATTGAACTTCAGCATGGCTCAGTGGTATGTAGAATCAAGGATCTGGGTTTGATCCCAGGTGCCGGAGCGAATTTTTCTCCTCTAATAATCAAATTATCATAATGTTAAAGCACAGTTTTTCCTGTATTATATATATATATTTTTTTTTTTTCATTTTTACGTAAGCTTTATCTTTAACAAAGTTTCAGCTACCAATATTTCAAACGTTCGTCTTCTAAGCAGGAAGTGTGCTAGCTGTATCCTGGGTCAGTATTCCCTATAAGTACCATGACTTCTTGACCTTGGCACTATGGTCCGACCAACTTTCACCCTCGAGAAAGACCCAGTACTCAATTTGGCAGGATCCTAGGGTTGTTCTAAAAGTTTTGGCTAAAAAAAAAGAAAGCCACAAGCAAGAATTGAACCCAGGACCTTCTAGTTTGTAGCCAGTTGCTCTACCAATTGTGCTACCTGGACGCTCAAGGCATTTTATGAAAGTTGCGGTTATATGTTGTTTTGGGCTTTCTTGGATAGAATCTGTATTGAAAGTGATAGCATAGGGGAAATTACACACACAACACACAATCTCGCATAGACAATGTTGACTCTCAGAACGTCACTAAGTAACTCTACAGCCACATTGCAGCACTTTCATAAGAAGGCCTTGGAAAGTTGGTTTCAGAACTCGAATAAGAGACAGAAGGAAAGAACGATCTACAGAGTTTCTCCAAGTGCGTGCCGTTTTTGATAACTAATGCGCTCACAACCCTGATAGGGAACATTGCTTCATGGCCTTGAGAGAAGTCAGTTTCTCAAGTACTACTAAAACATCTTGCACAATGCTGTAGTTGGGCCGGTACACCATACCGTCTAAAATAAAAACTCGCTGTTATCATATCGGCAAAAAATAGAGACTCAAAAACATTCATTATGTTCAACTAGTCTTTAATACACTTTGAAATGGAGGATTTAAGATGTTTTAAAATATTTAATTTTGATATCTGGTATAAAAGTAACGGCTGACATCTTATATCCTTTGCTTAAACGCTTGTAAATTCGTTATTTTATCGAAAAACCATGCTCTGGCACCTCAAGAATAGTTGTGATCTGTTAATTTAAAGCTTGCAGACCATCGTGATATTTCTAATTAATAGGCCTACTAATCTCAAAACATGGTGCCTCAAGACTGAAGGCTCCAATAATAAGTAAAGAAATTCTAAATACGCAAGTTCAGCTAAAATTATGATATCTGTTGATTTTGTTCAGAATATGGCAGTAGTCTGTGATGATCTTATTATCAGAGATCTAACAATTCCAGAAGTTTAAAAGCGTATTGTATTGTTAAGATCTTTGAATCCATGGTACATTCACCAGGATCTTATGATGAGAAGGCATTCTCTGCTTCAAAACAGAAAGTTCTCAAAGATAGTGAGCTACACAGCAGGACAAAGATAGCTGAAATAAACCCTAGTCAATTTTACAGAAGTCTGGCAGAAAACTTCAAGCAGGGGCTTATCAATCCCACACAAACATCCTACTTAAATTGACAATCTAAGTTTAGTAATACCGTTACAAAATGGAAGACAGGTAAAAAAAAGAGACTGTTGAAAGATTTGACTTGTAAATACAAACGTACTGTAAATAACCTGTAGTGATAATGCATATCAAACTTCCATGAACATTTTCATCTCGAAGAAAATAGGCCTACATTCAGGCCTTCAGGGAATATACTGACTTCAGTGTGAAACCACCAGAGCTTTGTAGTTTGTTACATAGGCCTATAATAGATTCTATTCAAATTTCAACTTCAGTGCGTTAGTGTACTGAACGATATCTGGACTAAGAAAAGGAATACTCTTCTAGTAAAGAATTTCTAGGCTTTCGTTTCCAAAAATGTGTTGGGCTATCAGTGTCGGCACTTAACCCCAAGCCTTATGTGTAATTGTGGCTGCGATCTGGAAGGAGGTCTGCAGAGGAGACTGCATGCCGATGAAATAACCTTGAAATAGAACTGCAGTACGAATCCATATGGAGTCTATTCTAATCAAGGAGATTTCAACAGTACTCCTTAAAATTTTTTTCCAACTACAGCACTTATCTTGCAGAAACAACATAGAACAATCCAGCAGTCAACATTGACCCATTCCTTAAGAAGACATTACTAATAGGCTTATAGTTTGTTGAGGAGTATCAATCAGGAATTGTTTATAATGTCATAGCTTTTATTTTTTTTATGTTTGTACACAGTGTTTAATTATATTTTATGGTAATAAATAATCTTATTTCTTTTATATGCCTTTTATGTAGAAAAGTGATAACATTTGCCTGTTTGTGATACTTTTTCTTTTGGTCTTAGAATGTATTGCATTAGCTTACATTATAAATTCTGTCTCTAATTAAGCTGTTTTGAATTACAAACTCATATGGCAGAACCTAACCCCAGCGTAAATGGAGGGTTACTTGTATACATTTGCTCAAATAAAGAGGCTTAAATAATAACTACATTTCTTGACAGTTTCATTCCAGACGTAAGTTATGCAGTAAAAAAACAAGTATCAACACATTTGTAAGCACGAGAAAAAAGAGGGAAAACCCCACACTATAAACAAAGAGCAAACTAAAAAAAAATATAAACCGTGAATTTATGGCACAGTTTTCTTTTGACAGGATGTAAGTATGCAGAGCCTCATTTCACATATTTACTGACTATTTGAAAATTCACAACTGCTGCTCTCCATTACCACCGCATTTTCACTATCAAGTTGCCACTAATTCATAGTTGGATTTATTCCACATTACTAGAAGAACACAGATCACACAAATAAGCCACACATTACCAACGGATCACTCATAATTAATTAAAGCTTTCCATTTTGATGTTATTTTAAAAAATGAAACAATTTAATTCCATATAACTGTTTCTTGTTTACAGATGCTGCATGCAGTCTTTCAGCTGACAGCTGCCTTAGAGTTGCAAAATACAACAGAAGTCGCTGAGAACAATGAAAAATGTAACACAGTATCCCTAGAAAAATCGTGTACTATTATGGAGTCCAACAACAGTATAAACAACTTAAATGAGGAAACAATTGATATTGTACAGTGCTTCAATGCGAGTATTTATGAATTTGAATCAATCTGTTCAACATAAGCAATAACAATAATGTTACAGAAAATCTCACATGTGCAATATGGAAACTACAGAACATTCTGAGAAGAAATGGAGTACAATCAAACAGTTTCAAGATATTTTATCAGATATTTTTAAGAATAGACGTAGATAGCTTACTGAACCAAGTTAAAACTGAATCTAGATATGATTGTTTGTATTGCATCTTTGTTCAATCAGTTTTTGTCTTAAAGTCATCATACATAGAAACCAAAGAAATGAGAATGGAATTCTTGAAAATGTTCCTGTTTTTAAGAAAATATCTTAAATATCTTACACTTGAGAATGAATCATGGGTTCTTCATTTCTTTAATGTTGAATCATGGACAGAGTTATTCAATAATCAGAAAAACACAGAAGATTTAATGGAGTTAAATGAAGATGTTGAAAATGAAATGGAGAACAGCAGTACGAGTCGACAATGTATGTTTAATACCAGTTGTGTTAAACTTTGTGGATTTAGTTCAGACTGCGTATATAGGCCAGTATTACTGCACTTGTTGGAAATGGTCTTCTGATTACAATTTTTGTACAACATCGTGAAATGAGGTCAGAAAGAAATAAGATTTTCCTTAATCTTGCAATCTGTGATATTCTGTCAATTGTGTGCAATGCCTGTATTCAAATATTGTACATTTACGGAGGTTCCTACCATGATGTGTTCATATATTACAGGATTATTGATCTAACATTTGAAGTCATGATAGGTGTAAGTATATATACCATTGTTGCTCTAAGTATCCAGAGATATCTCGCTGTGTCTGCTGTAAACAAATGTAATGAATGCGGAGTTACAAGGTATTGCAATTCTACCATGTTCATTTGTTGTCTGTGGTTTATTGGATGTCTGCCACAGGTCATCGACATTGCCACTGATATAACTCCTCGTAGTTGGATTCTACGTAATCTCATACTATACTGTCTGATACCCATTGTTGCTACAGCAACGTTTTATGTAATGACTTCTGTGAGGCTCAGAAAAAGTGTCCACAAAATGCCTGGCAAAGTTACAGGTCAGGAGTCTGCAAGAAGTGCACGTGTTCGCAGTTCCAATGTTCTGATTGCTTTCATAGTAAGTTATGCTCCAATACAGCTCTTCAGATTTTTAGAGATCTGGTTTTATGGTGGTGATTACCTCTTTGATTATGTTGACCTGCTTGCATATTCCCTTCTATCTCTCAATTCTTGTTTCAATCCCATTGCTTTGTATGTGGCTAGTGGCACATTCAGACGCTATTACAACATGTATCTGTGTTGTACTAAAGAGAAACAAGACACAAATCTTTCACGGTCTGACCAGAAGCAACAGTCTACAGTTCATACTATTGTATTACAGAGTACAAAGGTGGACGACTGGAAAGTATAGAGCAACATGCTTTCATGGTCAATGTAATATTTACCTCAAGATGTAACAGTGAGTCATATTGTAAAATTATGATTACTATTATTATTATGTATAGTAGTTTCAACTGCAAAGTCATATTGTAACCATCTGTTGGATATGGTACATTGGACTTCCATTTTGTTTGTTGCCATCCAGTTATCATATCTGAGACATGTCCATAAGTAAGGTCTTGTAAAATAGTAATGAGTCACAATGTAAAATTATTATTATTATTATTATTATTATTATTATTATTATTATTATTATTATTATAATAACAATTTTGAATGATTTCATTATGCTTAATATAGTTTTTTTCTCTTTCTTCATGAGTAGTAAGATATTCGCCAATTCAGAGCCACCTATGAATACACAATGTCGGAGTGAGAAAGAAACACTTGCTCACATTCTGGGAACCTGTCTTCATGGAGAACTACTGAGGAATAGTCGTCACCACAAGATTCGATCCCTCCTAGCATCGGCCCTACGAGGAAAAAAATACTAAGTAGAAGAGGAGGTCCATGGTTTGTCCACAAATGGGTCTTCAAGGTGCATTGACATCATCGCTATCCCGACAAGATCAACAAGCGGATTCATAATTGATCCAACTGTAAGAATGGAAATGTATGAAAATCAACCTGCAGAGGTACATCAGGAAAAATGCGACATATAGACCCCACTATACCATATTATAAGGAAAAATATCATCTAACATCGATCGAAGTTATTGGATTACTGATTGGGGCTAGAGGAACCATCACAAAAAGATTCGCGCATTTTTGTAAGCAGTTTGGTCTAGGACAAACTCTTGTCACTGAAGTATCTATGTCTGCAGTGAAGGGATCTATAAAAATCCTAAGAAACCATCTCTACAGTTATATAGAGTGATCTCTTTGCTATGGCGATCTGCTCACTTAAGTTGGGTCTTGCAACTAGTGCTAAATAGATGACTGTGATCACCCAAAAGCTAATAGATACTAGGAAATTTTATGTTTCTTCTGGAATTAATGATGTTTTGTTTAGTCTTTTCCAATTATTTCTTATTGTGCTATTTCTTATTCTTTTTCTTCTCCATTGTTTTCTTTTCTTTTTTTTTTTTTTTTTTTCATTATAACAAAAATTTTATGGTAAGCTTTGTCTTCTAGGCAGCCTTCACTTGGAGGAAGCTGAATAAAATTTATTATGCATATAGAATCCAATATTAAGACTCATGACATATAGGTTCCTTTTCCTGGTGCTCATGTGTAGTTACTCCTAAATGTTATGTCATAGTCATATTTGGATGCATTATGCATCAATAGGCTATGCGACATTCTGTTAGTTTCGAGAAAAATGTGTTAGAAGATTCTGAAACATTTTTAATTGTTGCAGACTTGATAACCACACATATAATAATGTTTCATGTAGTGACTAATACTATGTGCATAAAAGTGAGTTATACGCACTATTATGGACGATATTCCAATATTGCACTTAGCCGAAATATAAACGGTCACATTATAGTTATGCATCAATCGGTTAAATGCCAAGATACGACGCTTACATTGTTGATTCATATTACTGTGGCATATTTTGATACACATCAGTCATTTAAGAGCAGAGAAAGGGCGTGTATATAGTTGAGTCATTATACTCAGGCATATAAACAATAAATTAATTACTGCCCAAATGCACTTTAATAGTGCAAGAAGCTTCATACAATGTAATTGGAACAATAACACCTGCAGGACAATATTGTGAACAATTTTATAGTAACGAACTTTTGATAGGCCTATAAATGAAATATTTTACGATATATAGTAGGCCTGTTTTCTGCACCTCCACACTATATTCTAACGAACTGTACACTCTAATTTTCTTCATTTCCACTAAACAAAACAACATAATCGTAATGGAATGTATTACTATCAGTTTTAAATAACACGAAATCCTACATCAATGACATTTCCTGTGAGACACCAGTTGAGTTATTATGCATAAGTAATTTTATTCAATCCACTCTGCACTAAAGGCGATGTTAGTATGTGTTTCACTCGCAACCCATTCTTTTATACTGTGGACTTATCTCTTATTGCATTCATCCAGCCATGGATATTGCATTGGTGTGTCATTGAGGACCTTGACCTTGATAGAACTTATCTTGCTATGCGGCATCAGCTTCTTATTCCCTTTTCCTTCCTACTCTGTCTTCTTACCAACTCATATAACAATAGGTGTGGGCAGATTAGAATATTCAATATCAGTGGTGACACATGGCTTATCAAAGCAGTATGTACGTACGAGCTAAAAACGACTATATCATGTGAAATGAGAAGAAGAGTTTTTTTGTTGTTTAAAGGGGGAGAACATGCATTGTATGTTATGCTCGAAAGTCCTTCTGGGCATTAATAAATTTAATAAAATACAACTACATGACGTTACTCCTTATGACATGTATGTAATCGTGAAAACTTTGTAACTAATTCAACAGTTCATAGCATAAATACACGTCAAAAAATGACTTTCATACTCCATCGGCAAGTCTATCGTGCTATCAAAAAGGAGTGCGTTATATGGCAATAAATTTTTTTAATAGCCTCCCTATCGATATAAAAAATGAAACTCAAAACATAAGATTATTTAGGGCCAAATTAAAGAAGTACCTAATTTCTCACGCCTTCTATTCTGTAGGTGAATTCATGACATTCAATACCACTTCATGAAATTGATACTAAACTATGTGTTGTACTAGTAGACTATATTGTAAATCTCGTCTGTATATATTTGATCTAGACTGTGACTATAAATTAAGACTTTATAATAGTATTAAGTTTTTTGACTTGTTCCATATTCTAGCTGTAAAGCAATGTATGAATACCATGGAATGTTAATAAATACAATACAATACAACATGCTGAATTAAAAGGTATGAGAAATTAAATATTGTTTGTACGTAGGTCTACTATTTTCAAAGAAAATGCTTGAACATAAAGTGTAGAATACTAAATATGATTTTTTGTAATTATCTTATTCCCAGAATGTATAAATCTCTTACATTACCAGTATCTTAAGAAATGCCAGACAGTTCACGAGAATAAATGCAGACATGATGGACTATTACTGGCTAGTCATGAAATTTCTTAAGAACTCGCCCATGATCCAAAACAGTTCAATAATGGATAACAATAAAGAAATGCATGATTAAAGCTGGCAAATTAATCTGTCGAAGTGAAATAAACAATTCTAGAGTATTACAATATCCTGGCGTGCTCCTAAAATCTGCCACTGATCATATTAACGATTACAATAAGGTGGCATACGTCACAGTACATATTATCCATTCTGCTCTGCCCTCCTAGTAAACAAAGTAGGGCCCATTTACTTCATGTAAAGGAAAATTATGTAAATTTATACTGTACGTAATAGTTGCAATGTACATACTTGTTGGAAGTTTCTTTTTCAGTTCCAGGGAGATTCTTAATTAAATGTCTATAATATTTTGTGCTCTGCTTGTCATTATTAGTTTAGAAATCTGTACTCCAGTGACTACACTTCAATACTTGTAATATTAACAAAGCATTGACGATCTTCTACACGACCTTATTCAAGTAACGAACTCCACAATTAAAAAGTATGTCAGAGCTGCATTAACAATGTATGCATCAGGAACATACCGCTTAGCTGCTTGATGCAGAACTACGTTCAGCATTTATAAAGATTTAGCGCATAGTAATTCGGATTCGAGTAATAGTGCATGCATTTTTCTTAATAATAAGGGTATATTTCAAGGAAGAGCGACAAAAGTGTGCATACACTTAGTTTATCTTCCAGTACGACAGGTGACATAAAAAATCCCAATTTAAAAAAAAGTGACGCTTAGCTGGTTGATGCATTTCGCCATTCATTTCCGATATTTGTTTTACTGAAATGAACGTACTACAGGCAAAATGGCTAGCACATCTGTTTTCCATGCGAGAAACCTGTTTTAAATCTTGGATAGCCCAGGTGAAATTTGTAGTAGACAAAGTCGTTGTATGAGGCAGGTTTTTCTGGGATACTCTGTTACCCATTGTAGAATTTCGCCAAGTTTCTAGTTTTCGTTAATAATAATAATAATAATAATAATAATAATAATAATAATAATAGTAATAATGATAATAATAATAATAATAATAATAATAATAATAATAATAATAATAATAATAATAATAATAATGTGTGGTATAACACAGATCCATCTTTCCATAGCGCACAAATGACAATATGGAAAATGACAGTGATGTATAATTTCAGTGCATTGTTCTTAGAAGTGAATGTTGTCATTGGAAGAAATAAACTACTGAGAAAGTAGTATTTTAATGTCTGCCAAATTGGACCAATTAAATCTCAGGCCCAGTTCTGGTAAATGAATGGAACATGTTTTATCTTCAGAGATATATTGCAGAGTTGTCTGATCCAGTTCTTACGGTTAGATTAATGTAAGAAAGTGTGATAATTAGAACATATTTTTGAAGATGTGTGTACAGTATTTGCAATTTAATATGTCACATTTCAGTTAGCAACTTTTCCATCCAACACTACATCCAGTATTCCAATTATGTTCTTTATGACCATTTTCAAATGAGAAGGATCTGTAAGATAGAAGTTCATTGCTGGGGTATATGTGTGTGTTTGTGTGAGTGAGAGTGAGAGAGAGAGGGGGAGGTTCAGAGGGAGAAAACGTCTGCACTTGATTTATAGCATGTGACACCAGTCATCTACATTTACATCATTAGATTGCAATTATTAATTAAATATTCTCGTTTACAGTGGGATCATGTTCTAATGAGTGAGTCTTAAGTCAGATATACAGTACACATTACCAAATCAGACATACGTCCACAGTATTGACTCCACACATTTTAAAGTTATAATATGCAAAATTACAGCAAATACATGTTACTCAAAATATAGTATAGTAGATATATGAATAACGACAGTACAGTTCTACGGAGCTTTCACCATAAGTGAGAATAGTTGGAAGTTGAAAACTGTAATACCGGTAATATGTAAATTGAGTTGATACAATGTACCGGTATATAATTGATATGTCTTCACACCATATTGTTAAACGAATCGAAACAATGACTGTAACACAATTACTCAATTTATACTAGTCTAAAATAAATATATTTGTATTTTTTTATCCTAACTTAATGAAGAAGGAACATACTTCAATCTTTTCCTAAATACTAAGTTTTTAAATACAGTGAAACCTGTTCAAATCGGAACCTGAATAATCTGGAATCCTGTCTATTTCGAAACAATTTATTGGTCCCGGCGAAAGTCGTATATATTATGTGTAATTTTTCCTGAATGAAACGGAAACTGTCCAACGTGGAAACGGAAACTACCTGCTACTGTTCAAAACGGAAATTATTTTGGACACACTATATTTTGTAACTATATTCTGAAACAGCGTGTAATTTCAAGGAATGTACGAAATATGTAGGTCACTAAGATAAAAACAAGTTTTCTTTGCAAAATTTTAGAGTGTGCGAAGATGTGTTGGACTGTTGGTCATAAATTTTATTACTCTGTTGACTAGGCAGACGAGTCCCTTCAAAGATTTTCAATGCTTCACACCTGTAAACTGTTGTAGCTAGATAGAGCGCAAGTGTAGTGATTTTCTGGTAAAAAAAAGTTGCGTAAAATGTGGCATTAACATTAAGTGATGAAGTGAAAGTTATCGAGTTAAAGGAAAATTAGAAACAAAGTGTATGTCAAATAATGTTGAAGTTCAGTTGTGTAAAACTCAGGTGTGACACTTTAAAGATAAAGATCATAGTGAGTAAGTGGCTTGCGCCGATATTGGTGACATACTGTAAAAGAAACCAAAAACAACTGTTTATGTGGAAATAAATTAACTGTTGTGGGAGTGCGTTTTTCATGACCTTTCAAAGAACATGCCCATTTCTGGATCTATTCTGCAAAGCAAGCCATGAACTGGCAAAGAAATTAGATAAACCAGAGTTCAAGGCTTCTAATGGATGGCTCCTGGACCAATTAGTTAATAATGTGCAGTGATATACAGTACAGTATTATAGTATAGTGTTGGATATTAAATTGAATAAGATTAGTAAACTTCAGTAATGTTCAATGACTAATGAGCGAGTTACGATAACATTTACACAGAAAAGGAGATTTTAATTAAGATGATTCACTAACGAAATAAGCGACAGAAAGCTGATTTAATGTGAGAAGTGTTAAACGGAATATTTTGTACTTCTTGCAGTTTGCGGCATGCCATTTTGTTTTTCATATATACGAATGATAAAATATTCCATTTTAATGTAACACCTGAATAATACGGAAACCTGTCCACAACGGAAAAAAAAATTAGGACCATGTCACTTCCGTCTTGAACAGGTTTCACTGTAATTTCTATTTGATTTTCATTCCTCTCCTCTTCTCATTGATTCCTCTCCCAACTGCTTAAACCGAAATTACTCAATTCTCAGTCTCAAAGTTTTGTACCGGTACTGATAAGATATGAAGAAGACTAATAAATATGTTTTTAACATCTGAATTGTCTCCTAGGATTCAAGTTAACATAATAAAATATGATGCAAACTCTGAGTCAGTAATGTACTGTATGCTACTCTAAGTTACAATAATAAATTACACATGATGTTCTGCATGTCAACTATTCTGTCTTAGATATAGATAAATAAGGTCAAATTTTCATAGTGTTCACATCAAAATTACGAAACAATTCTATAAACAACTGAATGTGTTCGGACAACTGTTGTTTATATATAACTGTTTATTTTATAATTTTAATGATTAACGTAATTACATGTGAACACTGTATGAAAAAAAAAAATTGACATTATTTATTTAAGACAAAATAGTTAACATGACTAGTGAAAAGGCATTGGTCAACCAATACCATGACTTACGATTGAAAACAGAACTTTCAATCAAATACATAGCACAAGAAAATGGATATAACCCCAACATAATAGACAACATAATACGTAAGACAAAACAAAACCACAAAAAACAGAAGAATACAACACAAACACAAGAACACAAAAACACACATAAAATTGCAACTTCATTCAAGAAATTAAACTACAACATCGCATATAGAACAAACAACACTCTACAAAAACATCTCAACACACAAACAACACAAACAAACAAATACAACCACACAGGCGTATACAAACTCAAATGTAACACCTGCAACAACTTTTACATAGGACAGACAGGCAGATCATTTCAAACACGTTACAAAGAACACATCACAGCCATAACAAAATTACAAAACACCTCCACATATGCAGAACACATCACAAATGCCAACCACACCTACAGAGACATCAACACAGACATAGAAATACTGCACATCCAACCAAAAAGCCAGAAACTCAACACACTAGAACAATATGAAATATACAGGCACACGAAAACACACCCCAACGATATTCTCAACACACAACTCAATTTCAAAACACATACACTCTTTGACTCTACACTACGAACACACCTACACAGGAAACAAGAGGTGCCAAGACCAACAACGACCAGTTCCAAAGATGACCGAAAATAGGTCGAAACATGTTGACAAGGTACGTTTATAATATTTAACACAAAAAAGTTCTTATCATACATATTAAAAAAAAATGTTCAGATAATTGTTGTTAATAGATTTTTTTTTATAAGTTTAATGATTTATGTAGACCTTGTATGCTAGGCACACTAAACTACATTATTAGTGTTGGAATTTCCAACATACAGAGGCAATAACTTGAACATGTTGTTGAGGATATTTTTACACGATGCCAGGTAAACCTCCATAACAGAGTCATCACTTCACTTTGAGATTGTATTGTAAGTTAAGGTCCATTGGGATACAAGTTTTCTGTTCAGAAAATCAATCAGCAGTTTACCTGGTAACTGCATACCCTAACATAATAGACACATTAATAAAAAAGGCAAAACAAAAACAGAACAAACCAACACAAACACCACGTGAGAATAAATACATAACATTAACATATCACAATACCAATACTCACAAAATTGCAACTTCATTCAGAAAACTAAAATACAAAATAGCATACAAAACAAATAACACAACACAGAAATATCTAAATAATCACATTAAACATTCAAATAAATATAATTCGACTGGAGTTTACAAACTAAAATGCAATAGTTGCCCACATTTTTACATAGGACAGACAGGAAGATCCTTTCACACAAGATATAATG